>NW_028227271.1:38930000-39552500 GCF_978045245.1 Mus caroli
CTAAGAGGGCAGTTGGAGGTGATAAGAGCTTAAATTCATTATCCCACTGGCTTGGTTCAAAACAACTTTTTATTCTTAGGCTGTCTACATAGCCCTGTACCATGTACACACATCACTCCGTAAGTTTCATCTTATACATAGACTAACTGCCTCGACTAGGTATGTAGTTCATTATGCTAGCATCAATGTTACTCTATGCATTTACTATATATATATATATATATATATATATATTTCCTGACTTATGATCAACGCTCAGTATGTGGTTTTTACATGATTTTGTGGCTGATTAAAATTTTAAAAACAGCAATATTTTCTATCTTGCATCTTCCTTTACTACATCAATTTTGATATTCCTACTCTGGAGAACTTAGGAAAGAGAAATCATGTCCTGTAGCTTTTATATTATGAATATTCAATAAACAAATCTAGGTAATATATGTATTCTCCAGCCAGAGCAGAGGTAAATTTGTTTGTGTCCCTTTAAAGAATATTGAAGTTCCTTAAATTGAGACTTCTTTAGTTACAATGCTAACCTGTGCATAGCATGTATATCAAAGTAAGGCTATTGAGACTCATAAGAGAGAGGAACTGTGTGAGAACTGGGATTGTGTTGTTTGCTGTACCAGGTCGAGTAAGTTCTTTGCCTTCAGAGAGGAGATTCATATCATCTGTCAGCACCCTAAAAGCTGTAGGATGCTAGGTTATTACTATCTATGTAAGGAAATATCTTATCCCCTTGCAGTTCAAAATACAAATAGATTCATAAGCAGTTACTGACAAGCGTTGATCTAAGCCACAAAATATGAGTAGTTCAGAGACCAACTAATGGGAATATTGTATACTATGTGAGATAAAACACATGGTTTCAAGTGTCTAAGTCTCACTTTAAATGGGAACAAAATTTGCCATGAATTTTAGTCATGAGACTTGAATGAAACCATATATGACATGAAATATCTATGAGATGAATTTATAAATATTTTAGACAGCTTTGCCTCACCTTGAATCTGTCAATGATCCACAATTGATTAAAGATGTTACTTGATCTTCCTATGCTTGAATGTTGCCCATTCAAAATGAAATATTGAAATTTAATCACCAATAAGATGATTTTAAGAAATGGGGCCTGAGGAAATAATCAAACTCAGGGGTGAAATCAACCAAGTGGAAACAAGAAAAACTATTCAAAGAATCAACCAATCAAGGAGCTGGTTCTTTGAGAAAATCAACAAGATAGATAAACCCTTAGCCAGACTCACTAGAGGGCACAGGGAAAGCATCCTAATTAACAAAATCAGAAATGAAAAAGGAGACATAACAACAGATCCTGAAGACATCCAAAACACCATCAGATCCTTCTACCAAAGGCTATACTCAACAAAACTGGAGAACCTGGATGAAATGGAGAAGTTCCTAGACAGATACCAGGTACCAAAGTTGAATCAAGATCAGGTTAATGATCTAAACAGCCCTATATCCCCCAAAGAAATAGAAGCAGTCATTAATAGTCTCCCAACTAAAAAATGCCCAGGACCAGATGGGTTTAGTGCAGAGTTCTATCAGACCTTCAAAGAAGATCTAATCCCAGTTCTTCACAAACTATTCCACAAAATAGAAACAGAAGGTACTCTACCCAACTCATTCTATGAAGCCACAATTACTCTGATACCTAAGCCACAAAAAGACCCAACAAAGATAGAAAACTTCAGACCAATATCCCTTATGAATATTGATGCAAAAATCCTCAATAAAGTTCTTGCTAACCGAATCCAAGAACACATCAAAACAATCATCCATCCTGACCAAGTAGGTTTCATCCCAGGGATGCAGGGATGGTTCAATATACGGAAATCCATCAACGTAATCCAGTATATAAACAAACTCAAAGACAAAAACCACATGGTCATCTCCTTAGATGCGGAAAAAGCATTTGACAAGATCCAACACCCATTCATGATAAAAGTCTTGGAAAGATCAGGAATTCAAGGCCCATACCTAAACATGATAAAAGCAATCTACAGCAAACCAGTAGCCAACATCAAAGTAAATGGTGAGAAGCTTGAAGCAATCCCTCTAAAATCAGGGACTAGTCAAGGCTGTTCACTTTCTCCATACCTATTCAACATTGTACTTGAAGTCCTAGCCAGAGCAATTCGACAACAAAAGGAGATCAAAGGGATACAAATTGGAAAAGATGAAGTCAAAATATCACTTTTTGCAGATGATATGATAGTATATATAAGTGACCCTAAAAATTCCACCAGAGAACTCCTAAGCCTGATAAACAGCTTCAGTGAAGTAGCTGGATATAAAATTAACTCAAACAAATCAATGGCCTTTCTCTACACAAAGAATAAACAGGCTGAGAAAGAAATTAGGGAAACAACACCCTTCTCAATAGTCACAAATAATATAAAATATCTTGGCGTGACTCTAACTAAGGAAGTGAAAGATCTGTATAATAAAAACTTCAAGTCTCTGAAGAAAGAAATTCTAGAAGATCTCAGAAGATGGAAAGATCTCCCATGCTCATGGATTGGCAGGATCAACATTGTAAAAATGGCTATCTTGCCAAAAGCAATCTACAGATTCAATGCAATCCCCATCAAAATTCCAACTCAATTCTTCAACGAATTAGAAAGTGCAATCTGCAAATTCATCTGGAATAACAAAAAACCTAGGATAGCAAAAACTCTTCTCAAGGATAAAAGAACCTCTGGTGGAATCACCATGCCGGACCTAAAGCTCTACTACAGAGCAATTGTGATAAAAACTGCATGGTACTGGTATAGTGACAGACAAATAGACCAATGGAATAGAATTGAAGACCCAGAAATGAACCCACACACCTATGGTCACTTGATCTTCGACAAGGGAGCTAAAAACATCCAGTGGAAGAAAGACAGCATTTTCAACAAATGGTGCTGGCACAACTGGTTGTTAACATGTAGAAGAATGCGAATCGATCCATTCCTATCTCCTTGTACTAAGGTCAAGTCTAAGTGGATCAAGGAACTTCACATAAAACCAGAGACACTGAAACTTATAGAGGAGAAAGTGGGGAAAAGCCTTGAAGATATGGGCACAGGGGAAAAATTCCTGAATAGAACAGTAATGGCTTGTGCTGTAAGATCGAGAATTGACAAGTGGGACCTCATGAAACTACAAAGCTTCTGCAAGGCTAAAGACACCATCAATAAGACAAAAAAACCACCAACAGATTGGGAAAGGATCTTCACCTATCCTAAATCAGATAAGGGACTAATATCCAATATATATAAAGAACTCAAGAAGGTGGACTCCAGAAAGTCAAATAACCCCATTAAAAAATGGGGCTCAGAACTGAACAAAGAATTCTCACCTGAGGAATACCGAATGGCAGAGAAGCACCTGAAAAAATGTTCAACATCCTTAATCATCAGGGAAATGCAAATCAAAACAACCCTGAGATTCCACCTCACACCAGTCAGAATGGCTAAGATCAAAAATTCAGGTGACAGCAGATGCTGGCGAGGATGTGGAGAAAGAGGAACACTCCTCCATTGTTGGTGGGATTGCAAGCTTGTACAACCACTCTGGAAATCAGTCTGGCGGTTCCTCAGAAAATTGGACATAGTACTACCGGAGGATCCAGCAATACCTCTCCTGGGCATATATCCAGAAGATGTCCCAACCGGTAAAAAGGACACATGCTCCACTATGTTCATAGCAGCCCTATTTATAATAGCCAGAAGCTGGAAAGAACCCAGATGTCCCTCAACAGAGGAATGGATACAGAAATTATGGTACATTTACACAATGGAGTACTACTCAGCTATTAAAAAGAATGAATTTATGAAATTCCTAGCCAAATGGATGGACCTGGAGGGCATCATCTTGAGTGAAGTAACACAATCACAAAAGAACTCACACAATATGTATTCATTGATAAGTGGATATTAGCCCAAAACTTAGGATACCCAAGATATAAGATACAATTTGATAAACGCATGAAACTCAAGAAGAATGAAGACCAAAGTGTGGACACTGTGCACCTTCTTAGAATTGGGAACAAAACACCCAGGGAAGGAGTTACAGAGACAAAGTTCGTAGCTGTGATGAAAGGATGGACCATTTAGAGACTGCTGTATCCAGGGATCCGTCCCATAATCAGCTTCTAAACGCTGACACCATTGCATACACTAGCAAGATTTTGCTGAAAGGACCCAAATATAGCTGTCTCTTGTGAGACGATGCCGGGGCCTAGCAAACACAGGAGTGGATGTTCACAGTCAGCTATTGGATGTATCACAGGGCTCCCAATGGAGAAGCTAGAGAAAGTACCCAAGGAGCTAAAGGGATCTGCAACCCTATTGTTGGAACAACATGATGTACTAACCAGAACCCTGGAGCTCTTGTCTCTAGCTGCTTATGTATCGAAAGATGGCCTAGTCGGCCATCAATGGAAAGAGAGGCCCATTGGACTTGCAAACTTTATATGCCCCAATATAGGGGAATGCCAGGGCCAAAAGAATGGGAATGGGTGGGTAGGGAAGTGGGGGGCACTATGGGGGACTTTTGGGATAGTATTGGAAATGTAATTGAGGAAAATATGTAATAAAAATAAAAAAAAAAAAAAGAAATGGGGCCTGTGAGATATGAGTAGATCATGGGGAGTACTCTCCTCAAGAATGAGATTAAAGTCTTTAAAGAAGATACTTCATAATGTTCCTCTTATGTATGTTTTCAGGATTGAGCATTTCACATTTGTGTGTACTTCCCTGGGCAAGACAACTTCTCCCACTCTCATCACTCCTGGCCTCATATTAAGATCAGGGATTTCTCAAGGACTTGGAGTACGATTTGGGTCAGGCTAGATTGGAATGTGGTAGTTTCCACAGAAGCATTACTTGTGGGAAATGCAAATCCAAAATGAGAATACATATCTACTCCAGTAAGAATAAAACATTGTCCTTTTCATGGAGGATGTGGTCCAATATAGTTAACCTGCCACCAGGTTGCTAACTGGTCACCTCAAGGACTGGTGTCATATCTGGGTCTCAGTGCTTGTCTCTGTTGTTGGCAGATTTAGCATTCATCAGCAAGTGTAGCCAGGTCAGCCATAGTGAATGGAAATCCATGCTGTTGAGGCCAAACATAACCAGCATCTCTACCACCATGGCAACTTTGTTCATGTGCCCATTGGGCAATGGCAGGGATGGCTGGGGAAAGAGGCTGACTGTCCGCAGAATGGATCATCTTATTTATT
The DNA here is from genome assembly GCF_978045245.1 of Mus caroli. Lineage (NCBI taxonomy): Eukaryota > Metazoa > Chordata > Mammalia > Rodentia > Muridae > Mus > Mus caroli. The sequence continues at coordinate 38,935,252 of NW_028227271.1, forward strand.
TGATTGATGAACTCCTTCTTGGCTGCAGTCATCAAATGATGAGCATTTATATGGGACATAAATATCTTCACACCCTTTGCCCATTTGGAAAGATCTATCTACATACTTCTTCACCATGTCTTTCTCCCAAATTTTCTGATCCTGATCTTTCCAAGTCCCTGACCTTCCAGCCAATCCATTGGCTATAGCCCGTGATTGTGCATTTGGCCATTTCTTGTTCCAAGCAAACGGTAATAGCATGTGTATTACTCAAAGTTCTTCCCACAGTGAAGATTTCCCTTCACCAGTATCTTTCAGGGTTGTCCCAGAAATGCTCAGTGGAAATTGACCATGCCATTACGAATGTACTCATAGTGTAATATAGTCATCTGATCACTTTAGCATTCATTTGATCTATCACTCTAGGCAGGCTACATAATTCTCCATAATGTCTGAGAAAAGTAAAATGTCAAAGGTGTATTTCTCATGTCATATTCTCATGATAAATCAGAAGATTATCTTTGCTGACTGAGTTCCTGGGGATTCCTGGTAAAATAACTACTACTTTGAAATTTTGTGTTTCCTTTATCAAAGATAAGATAGAGTTATGGAGGACACAACAATGTATATCTGAGATTTGACTAATAGACTTCTGTGTACACCTCACTTTCTAGAATTTTGTCACATGGGTCTACCCATTATGATAATGTCAGAAAGAACTAACCTAGCATTTACCCTATTCTAGATTTCTTTCTCTTCTTGTGATAAAACATTCTGACTGAAAAATAAACTTGAAAACTTGTTTATACAACATTATAGTTTAAAGTTCATTCCTGAGGGAAGACAAGGCAGAAACACACTGACAGCAAACAAATTACAGTAGGAACCACAAAGGAATGTTACTTGAAGCTTGCTCACAGACCTGTGCTTAACTAACTTCATTATAAAGGGCTATCTTTCCAGGGAATGGTGTCCCCCATAATGGGCTGTGCCTTTCTACATCAATTAAAATGGAAGATAATCTCCAATAGGTAAACTCAGAAGATAATTCAATCTAGGTAATTCATTGGTTGTCAGATGACTCTAGACTCTGACAAATCAACAAAGCTAATCAAAACATGACAAGTATGAAAAATAAAGGAAAACTGAATAGATCAGTTAGATTTATATGAAATAATGTTGTTTAACAAACCATCATAACAATCCTAAGGAAAAAAATTATTTTTTCTCTTGAATTGTTAGTCACTTGTGGTTTGGCTAATCTAAGCTAGGTTAACTAAGCTTGATTACAAGGTCACATAGGTCTAAGTCAACTTTGTGGGTCTTTTATTCCCTACATGGTAACAAACCAGAGTAAAGGTACAAACATATGTATGTTATTTGCTTGTGTTACAAATATAAAAGCTCATTATCCAAATTAACCCCAATAGAATAGGAATGGAATTTAAGAAAGTAATGAAAAGGGTTAAAATATGATGAAAGAACATATTATAGTATACAATATTCTTTCTATGAAAAAATCATCAGCCTTGATTGACATGTTGTTAGTTGTGTGAGTCTTCTCAGAACAAAACTCACGAGAGAGGTAGGAAGCAAGTTTAAAAGAAACAAAACTGACAACCCTCTTCCGATCAGAAAAGCACCGGGGCAGCTGGGGCGCAGGGTCGGCTGACACTCGCCAGCTACCCACAACACCCGCCACAGGATCTTAAGACTTCTGGTGAGTGGAACACAGCTTCTGCTCCAATCCAATTGCGCGGGACCTGAGACTGCATTAGTTAGGGAAGCAGAAACCGGCCTGAGTAGGGCCACAGGCCTCATCCGGCCAGATCAGCGCCGGGGTAGCTGGAGTGCAGGGTTGCCTGACACCCGCCAGCTACCCACGACCCCCGCCGCAAGATTTTGGGACTGCTGGTGAGTGGAACACAGCTTCTGCTCCAGTCCAATCACGCGGGACCTGAGACTGCTCTGGTTGGGGAGAGAGAAATCCAGCCTACATAGGGCCACAACCCTCTTCCGGTCAGAAAAGCACCAGGGCAGCTGGGGCGCAGGGTCGGCTGACACTCGCCAACTACCCACAACACCCGCCACAGGATCTTAAGACTTCTGGAGAGTGGAACACAGCTTCTGCTCCAATCCAATTGCGCGCGGGACCTGAGACTGCATTAGTTAGGGAAGCAGAAACCAGCCTGAGTAGGGCCACAGGCCTCATCCGCCCGATCAGCGCCGGGGTAGCAGGAGCGCAGGGTTGCCTGACACCCGCCAGCTACCCACGACCCCCGCCGCAGGATTTTGGGACTGCTGGTGAGTGGAACACAGCTTCTGCTCCAGTCCAATCACGCGGGACCTGAAACTGCTCTGGTTGGGAAGAGAGAAATCCGGCCTACATAGGGCCACAACCCTCTTCCAGTCAGAAAAGCACCGGGGCAGCTGGGGCGCAGGGTCGGCTGACACTCGCCAGCTACCCACAACACCCGCCACAGGATCTTAAGACTTCTGGAGAGTGGAACACAGCTTCTGCTCCAATCCAATTGCACGCGGGACCAGAGACTGCATTAGTTAGGGAAGCAGAAAACCGGCCTGAGTAGGACCACAGGCCTCTTCCGGCTGGACCAGCACCGGGGTACCATCAGCTACCGACGACCCCCACCGCAGGATTTAGAGACTGCTGGTGAGTGGAACACAGCTTCTGCTCCAATCTTTAAACAGTGACAACAATAACAACTAACCCCAGAGATTACCAGATGGCGAAAGGTAAACGTAATAACCTTACTAACAGAAACCAAGACCACTCACCATCATCAGAACCCAGCACCCCCACTTCGCCCAGTCCAGGGCACCCCAACACACCGGAAAAGCTAGACACGGATTTAAAAGCATATCTCCTGATGATGGTAGAGGACTTCAAGAAGGACTTTAATAACACACTTAAAGAACTACAGGAGAACACTGCTAAACAGGCAGAAGACACTAAAGAGGAAGCACAAAAATCCCTTAAAGAATTGCAGGAGAACACTGCTAAAGAGTTACAAATCCTTAAATAAAAACAGGATAACATAATCAAACAGGTAGAAGTCCTTACAGAAAAACAGGAAAACACATCCAAACAGATGATGGAAATGAACAAAACAATACTAGACCTAAAAAGGGAAGTAGACACAATAAAGAAAACCCAAAATGAGGCAACACTGGAGATAGAAACCCTAGGAAAGAAATCTGGAACCATAGATACGAGCATCAGCAACAGAATACAAGAGATGGAAGAGAGAATCTCAGGTGCAGAAGATTCCATAGAGAACATCGGCACAACAATCAAGGAAAATGTAAAATGCAAAAAGATCCTAACTCAAAACATCCAAGAAATACAGGACACAATTAGAAGACCAAACCTACGGATAATAGGAGTGGATGAGAATGAAGATTTTCAACTCAAAGGACCAGCAAACATCTTCAACAAAATTATAGAAGAAAACTTCCCAAATCTAAAGAAAGAGATGCCCATGAACATACAAGAAGCCTACAGAACTCCAAATAGACTGGACCAGAAAAGAAACACCTCCCTACACATAATAATCAGAACAACAAATGCTCTAAATAAAGATAGAATACTAAAAGCAGTAAGAGAAAAAGGCCAAGTAACATATAAAGGCAAGCCTATCAGAATTACACCAGATTTTTCACCAGAGACTATGAAAGCCAGAAGATCCTGGACGGATGTTATACAGACACTAAAAGAACACAAATTCCAGCCCAGGCTACTATACCCAGCCAAACTCTCAATTAACATAGATGGAGAAACCAAAGTATTCCACGACAAAACCAAATTCACACATTATCTCTCCACGAATCAAGCCCTTCAAAGGATAATAACAGAAAAAAACCAATACAAGGACAGGAACCACGCCCTAGAAACAACAAGAAGGTAATCCCTCAACAAACCTAAAAGAAGACGGCCACAAGAACAAAATGCCAACTTTAACAACAAAAATAACAGGAAACAACAATTACTTTTCCTTAATATCTCTTAATATCAATGGACTCAACTCCCCGATAAAAAGACATAGACTAACAAACTGGCTACACAAACAAGACCCAACATTTTGCTGCTTACAGGAAACTCATCTCAGAGAAAAGGATAGACACTACCTCAGAATGAAAGGCTGGAAAACAATTTTCCAAGCAAATGGCATGAAGAAACAAGCTGGAGTAGCCATTCTAATATCTGATAAGATTGACTTCCAACCCAAAGTCATTAAAAAAGACAGGGAGGGACACTTCATACTCATCAAAGGTAAAATCCTCCAAGAGGAACTATCAATCCTGAATATCTATGCTCCAAATACAAAGGCAGCCACATTCATTAAAGAAACTTTAGTAAAGCTCAAAGCACACATTGCACCTCATACAATAATAGTGGGAGACTTCAACACACCACTTTCACCAATGGACAGATCATGGAAACAGAAACTAAACAGGGACACAGTGAAACTAAGAGAAATTATGAATCAAATGGATCTGGCAGATATCTACAGAACATTCTATCCTAAAACAAAAGGATATACCTTCTTCTCAGCACCTCATGGTACCTTCTCCAAAATTGACCACATAATTGGTCATAAAGCAGGCCTCAACAGATACAAAAATATTGAAATTTTCCCATGCATCCTATCAGATCACCATGGACTAAGGCTGATCTTCAGTAACAAAATAAATAATAGAAAGCCAACCTTCACGTGGAAACTGAACAACACTCTTCTCAATGATACCTTGGTCAAGGAAGGTATAAAGAAAGAAATTAAGGACTTTTTAGAGTTCAATGAAAATGAAGCCACAACATACCCAAACTTATGGGACGCAATGAAAGCATTTCTAAGAGGAAAACTCATAGCTCTGAGTGCCTCCAAAAGGAAACTAGAGAGAGCACACATTAGCAGCTTGACAACACACCTAAAAGCACTAGAACAACAGGAAGCAAATTCACCCAAGAGGAGTAGACGGCAGGAAATAATCAAACTCAGGGGTGAAATCAACCAAGTGGAAACAAGGAAAACTATTCAAAGAATCAACCAATCAAGGAGCTGGTTCTTTGAGAAAATCAACAAGATAGATAAACCCTTAGCCAGACTCACTAGAGGGCACAGGGAAAGCATCCTAATTAACAAAATCAGAAATGAAAAAGGAGACATAACAACAGATCCTGAAGACATCCAAAACACCATCAGATCCTTCTACCAAAGGCTATACTCAACAAAACTGGAGAACCTGGATGAAATGGAGAAGTTCCTAGACAGATACCAGGTACCAAAGTTGAATCAAGATCAGGTTAATGATCTAAACAGCCCTATATCCCCCAAAGAAATAGAAGCAGTCATTAATAGTCTCCCAACTAAAAAAAGCCCAGGACCAGATGGGTTTAGTGCAGAGTTCTATCAGACCTTCAAAGAAGATCTAATCCCAGTTCTTCACAAACTATTCCACAAAAAAGAAACAGAAGGTACTCTACCCAACTCATTCTATGAAGCCACAATTACTCTGATACCTAAGCCACAAAAAGACCCAACAAAGATAGAAAACTTCAGACCAATATCCCTTATGAATATTGATGCAAAAATCCTCAATAAAGTTCTTGCTAACCGAATCCAAGAACACATCAAAACAATCATCCATCCTGACCAAGTAGGTTTCATCCCAGGGATGCAGGGATGGTTCAATATACGGAAATCCATCAACGTAATCCAGTATATAAACAAACTCAAAGACAAAAACCACATGGTCATCTCCTTAGATGCGGAAAAAGCATTTGACAAGATCCAACACCCATTCATGATAAAAGTCTTGGAAAGATCAGGAATTCAAGGCCCATACCTAAACATGATAAAAGCAATCTACAGCAAACCAGTAGCCAACATCAAAGTAAATGGTGAGAAGCTTGAAGCAATCCCTCTAAAATCAGGGACTAGTCAAGGCTGTTCACTTTCTCCATACCTATTCAACATTGTACTTGAAGTCCTAGCCAGAGCAATTCGACAACAAAAGGAGATCAAAGGGATACAAATTGGAAAAGATGAAGTCAAAATATCACTTTTTGCAGATGATATGATAGTATATATAAGTGACCCTAAAAATTCCACCAGAGAACTCCTAAGCCTGATAAACAGCTTCAGTGAAGTAGCTGGATATAAAATTAACTCAAACAAATCAATGGCCTTTCTCTACACAAAGAATAAACAGGCTGAGAAAGAAATTAGGGAAACAACACCCTTCTCAATAGTCACAAATAATATAAAATATCTTGGCGTGACTCTAACTAAGGAAGTGAAAGATCTGTATAATAAAAACTTCAAGTCTCTGAAGAAAGAAATTCTAGAAGATCTCAGAAGATGGAAAGATCTCCCATGCTCATGGATTGGCAGGATCAACATTGTAAAAATGGCTATCTTGCCAAAAGCAATCTACAGATTCAATGCAATCCCCATCAAAATTCCAACTCAATTCTTCAACGAATTAGAAAGTGCAATCTGCAAATTCATCTGGAATAACAAAAAACCTAGGATAGCAAAAACTCTTCTCAAGGATAAAAGAACCTCTGGTGGAATCACCATGCCGGACCTAAAGCTCTACTACAGAGCAATTGTGATAAAAACTGCATGGTACTGGTATAGTGACAGACAAATAGACCAATGGAATAGAATTGAAGACCCAGAAATGAACCCACACACCTATGGTCACTTGATCTTCGACAAGGGAGCTAAAAACATCCAGTGGAAGAAAGACAGCATTTTCAACAAATGGTGCTGGCACAACTGGTTGTTAACATGTAGAAGAATGCGAATCGATCCATTCCTATCTCCTTGTACTAAGGTCAAGTCTAAGTGGATCAAGGAACTTCACATAAAACCAGAGACACTGAAACTTATAGAGGAGAAAGTGGGGAAAAGCCTTGAAGATATGGGCACAGGGGAAAAATTCCTGAATAGAACAGTAATGGCTTGTGCTGTAAGATCGAGAATTGACAAGTGGGACCTCATGAAACTACAAAGCTTCTGCAAGGCTAAAGACACCATCAATAAGACAAAAAAACCACCAACAGATTGGGAAAGGATCTTCACCTATCCTAAATCAGATAAGGGACTAATATCCAATATATATAAAGAACTCAAGAAGGTGGACTCCAGAAAGTCAAATAACCCCATTAAAAAATGGGGCTCAGAACTGAACAAAGAATTCTCACCTGAGGAATACCGAATGGCAGAGAAGCACCTGAAAAAATGTTCAACATCCTTAATCATCAGGGAAATGCAAATCAAAACAACCCTGAGATTCCACCTCACACCAGTCAGAATGGCTAAGATCAAAAATTCAGGTGACAGCAGATGCTGGCGAGGATGTGGAGAAAGAGGAACACTCCTCCATTGTTGGTGGGATTGCAAGCTTGTACAACCACTCTGGAAATCAGTCTGGCGGTTCCTCAGAAAATTGGACATAGTACTACCGGAGGATCCAGCAATACCTCTCCTGGGCATATATCCAGAAGATGTCCCAACCGGTAAAAAGGACACATGCTCCACTATGTTCATAGCAGCCCTATTTATAATAGCCAGAAGCTGGAAAGAACCCAGATGTCCCTCAACAGAGGAATGGATACAGAAATTATGGTACATTTACACAATGGAGTACTACTCAGCTATTAAAAAGAATGAATTTATGAAATTCCTAGCCAAATGGATGGACCTGGAGGGCATCATCTTGAGTGAAGTAACACAATCACAAAAGAACTCACACAATATGTATTCATTGATAAGTGGATATTAGCCCAAAACTTAGGATACCCAAGATATAAGATACAATTTGATAAACGCATGAAACTCAAGAAGAATGAAGACCAAAGTGTGGACACTGTGCACCTTCTTAGAATTGGGAACAAAACACCCAGGGAAGGAGTTACAGAGACAAAGTTCGTAGCTGTGATGAAAGGATGGACCATTTAGAGACTGCTGTATCCAGGGATCCGTCCCATAATCAGCTTCTAAACGCTGACACCATTGCATACACTAGCAAGATTTTGCTGAAAGGACCCAAATATAGCTGTCTCTTGTGAGACGATGCCGGGGCCTAGCAAACACAGGAGTGGATGTTCACAGTCAGCTATTGGATGTATCACAGGGCTCCCAATGGAGAAGCTAGAGAAAGTACCCAAGGAGCTAAAGGGATCTGCAACCCTATTGTTGGAACAACATGATGTACTAACCAGAACCCTGGAGCTCTTGTCTCTAGCTGCTTATGTATCGAAAGATGGCCTAGTCGGCCATCAATGGAAAGAGAGGCCCATTGGACTTGCAAACTTTATATGCCCCAATATAGGGGAATGCCAGGGCCAAAAGAATGGGAATGGGTGGGTAGGGAAGTGGGGGGCACTATGGGGGACTTTTGGGATAGTATTGGAAATGTAATTGAGGAAAATATGTAATAAAAATAAAAAAAAAAAAAAAGAAATGGGGCCTGTGAGATATGAGTAGATCATGGGGAGTACTCTCCTCAAGAATGAGATTAAAGTCTTTAAAGAAGATACTTCATAATGTTCCTCTTATGTATGTTTTCAGGATTGAGCATTTCACATTTGTGTGTACTTCCCTGGGCAAGACAACTTCTCCCACTCTCATCACTCCTGGCCTCATATTAAGATCAGGGATTTCTCAAGGACTTGGAGTACGATTTGGGTCAGGCTAGATTGGAATGTGGTAGTTTCCACAGAAGCATTACTTGTGGGAAATGCAAATCCAAAATGAGAATACATATCTACTCCAGTAAGAATAAAACATTGTCCTTTTCATGGAGGATGTGGTCCAATATAGTTAACCTGCCACCAGGTTGCTAACTGGTCACCTCAAGGACTGGTGTCATATCTGGGTCTCAGTGCTTGTCTCTGTTGTTGGCAGATTTAGCATTCATCAGCAAGTGTAGCCAGGTCAGCCATAGTGAATGGAAATCCATGCTGTTGAGGCCAAACATAACCAGCATCTCTACCACCATGGCAACTTTGTTCATGTGCCCATTGGGCAATGGCAGGGATGGCTGGGGAAAGAGGCTGACTGTCCGCAGAATGGATCATCTTATTTATTTGATTGATGAACTCCTTCTTGGCTGCAGTCATCAAATGATGAGCATTTATATGGGACATAAATATCTTCACACCCTTTGCCCATTTGGAAAGATCTATCTACATACTTCTTCACCATGTCTTTCTCCCAAATTTTCTGATCCTGATCTTTCCAAGTCCCTGACCTTCCAGCCAATCCATTGGCTATAGCCCGTGATTGTGCATTTGGCCATTTCTTGTTCCAAGCAAACGGTAATAGCATGTGTATTACTCAAAGTTCTTCCCACAGTGAAGATTTCCCTTCACCAGTATCTTTCAGGGTTGTCCCAGAAATGCTCAGTGGAAATTGACCATGCCATTACGAATGTACTCATAGTGTAATATAGTCATCTGATCACTTTAGCATTCATTTGATCTATCACTCTAGGCAGGCTACATAATTCTCCATAATGTCTGAGAAAAGTAAAATGTCAAAGGTGTATTTCTCATGTCATATTCTCATGATAAATCAGAAGATTATCTTTGCTGACTGAGTTCCTGGGGATTCCTGGTAAAATAACTACTACTTTGAAATTTTGTGTTTCCTTTATCAAAGATAAGATAGAGTTATGGAGGACACAACAATGTATATCTGAGATTTGACTAATAGACTTCTGTGTACACCTCACTTTCTAGAATTTTGTCACATGGGTCTACCCATTATGATAATGTCAGAAAGAACTAACCTAGCATTTACCCTATTCTAGATTTCTTTCTCTTCTTGTGATAAAACATTCTGACTGAAAAATAAACTTGAAAACTTGTTTATACAACATTATAGTTTAAAGTTCATTCCTGAGGGAAGACAAGGCAGAAACACACTGACAGCAAACAAATTACAGTAGGAACCACAAAGGAATGTTACTTGAAGCTTGCTCACAGACCTGTGCTTAACTAACTTCATTATAAAGGGCTATCTTTCCAGGGAATGGTGTCCCCCATAATGGGCTGTGCCTTTCTACATCAATTAAAATGGAAGATAATCTCCAATAGGTAAACTCAGAAGATAATTCAATCTAGGTAATTCATTGGTTGTCAGATGACTCTAGACTCTGACAAATCAACAAAGCTAATCAAAACATGACAAGTATGAAAAATAAAGGAAAACTGAATAGATCAGTTAGATTTATATGAAATAATGTTGTTTAACAAACCATCATAACAATCCTAAGGAAAAAAATTATTTTTTCTCTTGAATTGTTAGTCACTTGTGGTTTGGCTAATCTAAGCTAGGTTAACTAAGCTTGATTACAAGGTCACATAGGTCTAAGTCAACTTTGTGGGTCTTTTATTCCCTACATGGTAACAAACCAGAGTAAAGGTACAAACATATGTATGTTATTTGCTTGTGTTACAAATATAAAAGCTCATTATCCAAATTAACCCCAATAGAATAGGAATGGAATTTAAGAAAGTAATGAAAAGGGTTAAAATATGATGAAAGAACATATTATAGTATACAATATTCTTTCTATGAAAAAATCATCAGCCTTGATTGACATGTTGTTAGTTGTGTGAGTCTTCTCAGAACAAAACTCACGAGAGAGGTAGGAAGCAAGTTTAAAAGAAACAAAACTGACAACCCTCTTCCGATCAGAAAAGCACCGGGGCAGCTGGGGCGCAGGGTCGGCTGACACTCGCCAGCTACCCACAACACCCGCCACAGGATCTTAAGACTTCTGGTGAGTGGAACACAGCTTCTGCTCCAATCCAATTGCGCGGGACCTGAGACTGCATTAGTTAGGGAAGCAGAAACCGGCCTGAGTAGGGCCACAGGCCTCATCCGGCCAGATCAGCGCCGGGGTAGCTGGAGTGCAGGGTTGCCTGACACCCGCCAGCTACCCACGACCCCCGCCGCAAGATTTTGGGACTGCTGGTGAGTGGAACACAGCTTCTGCTCCAGTCCAATCACGCGGGACCTGAGACTGCTCTGGTTGGGGAGAGAGAAATCCAGCCTACATAGGGCCACAACCCTCTTCCGGTCAGAAAAGCACCAGGGCAGCTGGGGCGCAGGGTCGGCTGACACTCGCCAACTACCCACAACACCCGCCACAGGATCTTAAGACTTCTGGAGAGTGGAACACAGCTTCTGCTCCAATCCAATTGCGCGCGGGACCTGAGACTGCATTAGTTAGGGAAGCAGAAACCAGCCTGAGTAGGGCCACAGGCCTCATCCGCCCGATCAGCGCCGGGGTAGCAGGAGCGCAGGGTTGCCTGACACCCGCCAGCTACCCACGACCCCCGCCGCAGGATTTTGGGACTGCTGGTGAGTGGAACACAGCTTCTGCTCCAGTCCAATCACGCGGGACCTGAAACTGCTCTGGTTGGGAAGAGAGAAATCCGGCCTACATAGGGCCACAACCCTCTTCCAGTCAGAAAAGCACCGGGGCAGCTGGGGCGCAGGGTCGGCTGACACTCGCCAGCTACCCACAACACCCGCCACAGGATCTTAAGACTTCTGGAGAGTGGAACACAGCTTCTGCTCCAATCCAATTGCACGCGGGACCAGAGACTGCATTAGTTAGGGAAGCAGAAAACCGGCCTGAGTAGGACCACAGGCCTCTTCCGGCTGGACCAGCACCGGGGTACCATCAGCTACCGACGACCCCCACCGCAGGATTTAGAGACTGCTGGTGAGTGGAACACAGCTTCTGCTCCAATCTTTAAACAGTGACAACAATAACAACTAACCCCAGAGATTACCAGATGGCGAAAGGTAAACGTAATAACCTTACTAACAGAAACCAAGACCACTCACCATCATCAGAACCCAGCACCCCCACTTCGCCCAGTCCAGGGCACCCCAACACACCGGAAAAGCTAGACACGGATTTAAAAGCATATCTCCTGATGATGGTAGAGGACTTCAAGAAGGACTTTAATAACACACTTAAAGAACTACAGGAGAACACTGCTAAACAGGCAGAAGACACTAAAGAGGAAGCACAAAAATCCCTTAAAGAATTGCAGGAGAACACTGCTAAAGAGTTACAAATCCTTAAATAAAAACAGGATAACATAATCAAACAGGTAGAAGTCCTTACAGAAAAACAGGAAAACACATCCAAACAGATGATGGAAATGAACAAAACAATACTAGACCTAAAAAGGGAAGTAGACACAATAAAGAAAACCCAAAATGAGGCAACACTGGAGATAGAAACCCTAGGAAAGAAATCTGGAACCATAGATACGAGCATCAGCAACAGAATACAAGAGATGGAAGAGAGAATCTCAGGTGCAGAAGATTCCATAGAGAACATCGGCACAACAATCAAGGAAAATGTAAAATGCAAAAAGATCCTAACTCAAAACATCCAAGAAATACAGGACACAATTAGAAGACCAAACCTACGGATAATAGGAGTGGATGAGAATGAAGATTTTCAACTCAAAGGACCAGCAAACATCTTCAACAAAATTATAGAAGAAAACTTCCCAAATCTAAAGAAAGAGATGCCCATGAACATACAAGAAGCCTACAGAACTCCAAATAGACTGGACCAGAAAAGAAACACCTCCCTACACATAATAATCAGAACAACAAATGCTCTAAATAAAGATAGAATACTAAAAGCAGTAAGAGAAAAAGGCCAAGTAACATATAAAGGCAAGCCTATCAGAATTACACCAGATTTTTCACCAGAGACTATGAAAGCCAGAAGATCCTGGACGGATGTTATACAGACACTAAAAGAACACAAATTCCAGCCCAGGCTACTATACCCAGCCAAACTCTCAATTAACATAGATGGAGAAACCAAAGTATTCCACGACAAAACCAAATTCACACATTATCTCTCCACGAATCAAGCCCTTCAAAGGATAATAACAGAAAAAAACCAATACAAGGACAGGAACCACGCCCTAGAAACAACAAGAAGGTAATCCCTCAACAAACCTAAAAGAAGACGGCCACAAGAACAAAATGCCAACTTTAACAACAAAAATAACAGGAAACAACAATTACTTTTCCTTAATATCTCTTAATATCAATGGACTCAACTCCCCGATAAAAAGACATAGACTAACAAACTGGCTACACAAACAAGACCCAACATTTTGCTGCTTACAGGAAACTCATCTCAGAGAAAAGGATAGACACTACCTCAGAATGAAAGGCTGGAAAACAATTTTCCAAGCAAATGGCATGAAGAAACAAGCTGGAGTAGCCATTCTAATATCTGATAAGATTGACTTCCAACCCAAAGTCATTAAAAAAGACAGGGAGGGACACTTCATACTCATCAAAGGTAAAATCCTCCAAGAGGAACTATCAATCCTGAATATCTATGCTCCAAATACAAAGGCAGCCACATTCATTAAAGAAACTTTAGTAAAGCTCAAAGCACACATTGCACCTCATACAATAATAGTGGGAGACTTCAACACACCACTTTCACCAATGGACAGATCATGGAAACAGAAACTAAACAGGGACACAGTGAAACTAAGAGAAATTATGAATCAAATGGATCTGGCAGATATCTACAGAACATTCTATCCTAAAACAAAAGGATATACCTTCTTCTCAGCACCTCATGGTACCTTCTCCAAAATTGACCACATAATTGGTCATAAAGCAGGCCTCAACAGATACAAAAATATTGAAATTTTCCCATGCATCCTATCAGATCACCATGGACTAAGGCTGATCTTCAGTAACAAAATAAATAATAGAAAGCCAACCTTCACGTGGAAACTGAACAACACTCTTCTCAATGATACCTTGGTCAAGGAAGGTATAAAGAAAGAAATTAAGGACTTTTTAGAGTTCAATGAAAATGAAGCCACAACATACCCAAACTTATGGGACGCAATGAAAGCATTTCTAAGAGGAAAACTCATAGCTCTGAGTGCCTCCAAAAGGAAACTAGAGAGAGCACACATTAGCAGCTTGACAACACACCTAAAAGCACTAGAACAACAGGAAGCAAATTCACCCAAGAGGAGTAGACGGCAGGAAATAATCAAACTCAGGGGTGAAATCAACCAAGTGGAAACAAGGAAAACTATTCAAAGAATCAACCAATCAAGGAGCTGGTTCTTTGAGAAAATCAACAAGATAGATAAACCCTTAGCCAGACTCACTAGAGGGCACAGGGAAAGCATCCTAATTAACAAAATCAGAAATGAAAAAGGAGACATAACAACAGATCCTGAAGACATCCAAAACACCATCAGATCCTTCTACCAAAGGCTATACTCAACAAAACTGGAGAACCTGGATGAAATGGAGAAGTTCCTAGACAGATACCAGGTACCAAAGTTGAATCAAGATCAGGTTAATGATCTAAACAGCCCTATATCCCCCAAAGAAATAGAAGCAGTCATTAATAGTCTCCCAACTAAAAAAAGCCCAGGACCAGATGGGTTTAGTGCAGAGTTCTATCAGACCTTCAAAGAAGATCTAATCCCAGTTCTTCACAAACTATTCCACAAAAAAGAAACAGAAGGTACTCTACCCAACTCATTCTATGAAGCCACAATTACTCTGATACCTAAGCCACAAAAAGACCCAACAAAGATAGAAAACTTCAGACCAATATCCCTTATGAATATTGATGCAAAAATCCTCAATAAAGTTCTTGCTAACCGAATCCAAGAACACATCAAAACAATCATCCATCCTGACCAAGTAGGTTTCATCCCAGGGATGCAGGGATGGTTCAATATACGGAAATCCATCAACGTAATCCAGTATATAAACAAACTCAAAGACAAAAACCACATGGTCATCTCCTTAGATGCGGAAAAAGCATTTGACAAGATCCAACACCCATTCATGATAAAAGTCTTGGAAAGATCAGGAATTCAAGGCCCATACCTAAACATGATAAAAGCAATCTACAGCAAACCAGTAGCCAACATCAAAGTAAATGGTGAGAAGCTTGAAGCAATCCCTCTAAAATCAGGGACTAGTCAAGGCTGTTCACTTTCTCCATACCTATTCAACATTGTACTTGAAGTCCTAGCCAGAGCAATTCGACAACAAAAGGAGATCAAAGGGATACAAATTGGAAAAGATGAAGTCAAAATATCACTTTTTGCAGATGATATGATAGTATATATAAGTGACCCTAAAAATTCCACCAGAGAACTCCTAAGCCTGATAAACAGCTTCAGTGAAGTAGCTGGATATAAAATTAACTCAAACAAATCAATGGCCTTTCTCTACACAAAGAATAAACAGGCTGAGAAAGAAATTAGGGAAACAACACCCTTCTCAATAGTCACAAATAATATAAAATATCTTGGCGTGACTCTAACTAAGGAAGTGAAAGATCTGTATAATAAAAACTTCAAGTCTCTGAAGAAAGAAATTCTAGAAGATCTCAGAAGATGGAAAGATCTCCCATGCTCATGGATTGGCAGGATCAACATTGTAAAAATGGCTATCTTGCCAAAAGCAATCTACAGATTCAATGCAATCCCCATCAAAATTCCAACTCAATTCTTCAACGAATTAGAAAGTGCAATCTGCAAATTCATCTGGAATAACAAAAAACCTAGGATAGCAAAAACTCTTCTCAAGGATAAAAGAACCTCTGGTGGAATCACCATGCCGGACCTAAAGCTCTACTACAGAGCAATTGTGATAAAAACTGCATGGTACTGGTATAGTGACAGACAAATAGACCAATGGAATAGAATTGAAGACCCAGAAATGAACCCACACACCTATGGTCACTTGATCTTCGACAAGGGAGCTAAAAACATCCAGTGGAAGAAAGACAGCATTTTCAACAAATGGTGCTGGCACAACTGGTTGTTAACATGTAGAAGAATGCGAATCGATCCATTCCTATCTCCTTGTACTAAGGTCAAGTCTAAGTGGATCAAGGAACTTCACATAAAACCAGAGACACTGAAACTTATAGAGGAGAAAGTGTGGAAAAGCCTTGAAGATATGGGCACAGGGGAAAAATTCCTGAATAGAACAGTAATGGCTTGTGCTGTAAGATCGAGAATTGACAAGTGGGACCTCATGAAACTACAAAGCTTCTGCAAGGCTAAAGACACCATCAATAAGACAAAAAAACCACCAACAGATTGGGAAAGGATCTTCACCTATCCTAAATCAGATAAGGGACTAATATCCAATATATATAAAGAACTCAAGAAGGTGGACTCCAGAAAGTCAAATAACCCCATTAAAAAATGGGGCTCAGAACTGAACAAAGAATTCTCACCTGAGGAATACCGAATGGCAGAGAAGCACCTGAAAAAATGTTCAACATCCTTAATCATCAGGGAAATGCAAATCAAAACAACCCTGAGATTCCACCTCACACCAGTCAGAATGGCTAAGATCAAAAATTCAGGTGACAGCAGATGCTGGCGAGGATGTGGAGAAAGAGGAACACTCCTCCATTGTTGGTGGGATTGCAAGCTTGTACAACCACTCTGGAAATCAGTCTGGCGGTTCCTCAGAAAATTGGACATAGTACTACCGGAGGATCCAGCAATACCTCTCCTGGGCATATATCCAGAAGATGTCCCAACCGGTAAAAAGGACACATGCTCCACTATGTTCATAGCAGCCCTATTTATAATAGCCAGAAGCTGGAAAGAACCCAGATGTCCCTCAACAGAGGAATGGATACAGAAATTATGGTACATTTACACAATGGAGTACTACTCAGCTATTAAAAAGAATGAATTTATGAAATTCCTAGCCAAATGGATGGACCTGGAGGGCATCATCTTGAGTGAAGTAACACAATCACAAAAGAACTCACACAATATGTATTCATTGATAAGTGGATATTAGCCCAAAACTTAGGATACCCAAGATATAAGATACAATTTGATAAACGCATGAAACTCAAGAAGAATGAAGACCAAAGTGTGGACACTGTGCACCTTCTTAGAATTGGGAACAAAACACCCAGGGAAGGAGTTACAGAGACAAAGTTCGTAGCTGTGATGAAAGGATGGACCATTTAGAGACTGCTGTATCCAGGGATCCATCCCATAATCAGCTTCTAAACACTGACACCATTGCATACACTAGCAAGATTTTGCTGAAAGGACCCAAATATAGCTGTCTCTTGTGAGAAGATGCCTGGGCCTAGCAAACACAGGAGTGGATGTTCACAGTCAGCTATTGGATGTATCACAGGGCTCCCAATGGAGAAGCTAGAGAAAGTACCCAAGGAGCTAAAGGGATCTGCAACCCTATTGTTGGAACAACATGATGTACTAACCAGAACCCCGGAGCTCTTGTCTCTAGCTGCATATTTATCGAAAGATGGCCTAGCCGGACATCACTGGAAAAAGAGGCCCATTGGACTTGCAAACTTTATATGCCCCAATATGCGGAATGCTAGGGCCAAAAGAATGGGAATGGGTGGGTAGGGAAGTGGGGGGCGCTATGGGGGACTTTTGGGATAGCATTGGAAATGTAATTGAGGAAAATATGTAATAAAAATATTAAAAAAAAAAGAAAAAAAAAAAGATCTGTAGATTTAAGGAGGTATGGTGATAGACTTTCCCTGTATCAATAACAATGGAAGTAGTCACTTGTGACCTTTAACTCCTGCTTCAATTACCACCCCACAGTCTTGGCTATTAAAAAAAAGTTTATTGGATTAAAAAAAAAAAAAAAAAGAAAGAAAGAAACAAAACTGTGGTGTATTTAAAGAAAAGTTCTCAGATATTACAATGTCTAAAGCTTTGCTAGTCACAAATTGTGACAATATTTAGACTTCTTTACCACTGACATGTCCGGTTATTTGAATCAGAGATGCCTCTTAAAAGATGGTATACACTTAGGTTAAAGCATTTTTCTTAGGCTAAGAGAAATTACTGTGATACAGGAAGATTCAGTTCTGAGTCATAATCATATTAGGGAACATTCTCCGAAGATACTGAGGTAAGCAGGTACATCTTTCCCATCAGGAAAATGCCTGGGGCACAGAGGGATTCAGCTGTGAATCATACACAGAGAACATTCCAAAAAAGATACCAAGGTAAAGAGATATCCATCTTTTATGAACATGAAGTCAATAATATTGTCTATTTACTTAAAAGGAATCTAACATACCATATATATCAAATAATAATATCTACTAAATTCATTTATGCATTCTATTGAGTTTTTAAGTAAGTGCTAAACACTATGCTGTATATTAAGGTTATTGAAACAATGAAGCATTTGTATCTGTTTTCATGGAAATCAAATAACCTATATCAATTAAAATTCAGAGAAACACACTTATAGGAAGCTATAAAATAAAAAGGGGTGAAGACATGTAACTAAGAAGCTGTATCATGAAAAAAGTGTGGGCCAGTTACTTTTGATAAATTTTTAATACACTCTGAGAAGAGATACTGTATCACTCAGAGTGGAACTTGAAGAATTAGGAGATTCATATGAAAAAGAATAAAGGGAGAATCTAGACAAGAGCATGGCTGGATGAACAGCCAGCACAAAGTGAAGCAAAGAGCATTTCAGAAGAGACTTGATGCAAAGAAATGGAATAATGTTGGAGCATCTTTTAGATAAATGCCCAGTAGTAGTATAGCTGGGTCCTCAGGTAATACTATGTCCAATTTTCTGAGGAACCACCTGACTGATTTCCAGAGTGGTTGTACCAGCTTGCAGTCCCTCCAGCAATGGAGGAGTGTTCCTCTTTCTCAACATCCTCGCCAGCATCTGCTGTTATCTGAGTTTTTGATCTTAGCTGTTCTGACTGGTGTGAGGTGAAATATCAGAGTTGCTTTGATTTGCATTCCCCTGATGATTAAGAATGTTGAACATTTCTTTAGATGCTTCTCAGCCATTCAGTATTCCTCAGTTGAGAATTCTTTGTTTAGCTCTGTACCCCATTTTTATATGGTTATTTGGGTCTCTGGAGTCTTCCTTCTTAAGTTCTTTGTATATATTGGATACGAGCCCTCTGTCAGATGTAGGGTTGATAAAGATCTTTTCCCTATCTTTTGGTTTGCATTTTGACCTATTGACAGTGTCCTTTGCCTTACAGAGAGTTTGCAATTTTATGATGTCCTATTTGTCAATTATTGATCTTATAGCATAAGCCATTTGTGTTCTGTTCAAGAAATTTTCCACTGTGCCTGTGTGTTCAAGGCTCTTCCCCACTTTCTCTTTTATTAGTTTCAGTGTCTCTGGTTTTATGTTGAGGTCCAGGATCCACTTAGACTTGAGCTTTATGCAAAGAGATAAGAATGGATCAATGTGCATTCTTCTACATGTGACCACCAATTGAACCAGCACCATTTGTTGAAAATGCTGTCTTTTTTCCACTGGATGGTTTTAGCTCCTTTTTCAAAGATCAAGTGACCACAGGTGTGTGCATTCATTTCTGGGTCTTCAATTCTGTTCCATTGATCTACCTGCCTGTCTCTGTATCAATAGCATGCAGTTCTGTCACTATTGCTGGGCATATACCCAAAAGATGCTCCAACATATAACACGGACACATGTTCCACTATGTTCATAGCAGCCTTACTTATAATAGCTAGAAGCTGGACACAACCCAGATGTCCTTTAGCAGAGGAATGATACAGAAAATGTGGTACATTTACACAATGGAGTAATATTCACTTATTAAAAACAATGACTTCATGAAATTCTTAGGCAAATGGAAGGAACTAGAAAATATCTTCCTGAATGAGGTAACACAATCACAAAAGAACACACACAGTATACACTCACTTATAAGTGGATATTAGCCCAAAAGCTCAGACTGCCCAAGATACAATTCACAGACCACATGAAGCTCAAGAAAAAGGAAGACCAAAAATGAGGATACTTTGATCCTTCTTAGAAGGAGGAACAAAATACCCATAGAAGAAGATATTGGTAGGTATATAAGTGGGTAGATAAGCAGATATATTCATTTATATAAAGGAAAAGGATTTGAAGGAAAGGGTAATTTTATTGCTACAGATTTGAAATGACTTTTATAAAGTAAACTACCTTAAAAGATAAGATTTTACAACTATCTAGAAGAAACCGGGAAGATCTTAAATCATGGGCTATATTACTGATGCTCTATATAGTATATATGCTAAAAAATGAACCTTTACCATCTAATGAATCACTGCTTTAATATCCTATTTGATCCCCAAGATCAATATGTTGCTATGGAAACCTGAGTCTCTCTAGTCATTAATGCCTTATTTTTCCCCACACAGGAATTTGAATATTATGTTATTCCCTCAGCAAGAATTAAATTAGCAATTATTCACCTGAAAATAGCATCAGTGAGATCTAAGAAAACACACAGAACTAATGATGTGTTAAGTTTACATAAATTATTCTTGAATTATGATGAGGTCTCATGAACCTGAATTATTTTTCACACACACACACACACACACACACACACACACACACACACACACACATTGGGGGGGGGAATACTTGAGGAAGAAAGGTGAGGATTGTTTGGATTTCTTCTATTGATTACTTTTCTCCCTGAGACATAAATTTGATAACTTGCCCGCTCCTGATCTGTTCTCCTTTTTCCTGGTTTAGTAGATTTCATATAGAAAACAACTTCTGATCAGCTATAGTCTTCAGATTCTTCTTTTTCTTCTTCTTCCTTAATATTATGATTATACTTTATTAGTTCTTTGTGAATTTTGTACTTGTTTTGATCATACCCCCAACATTCCGAAACCCAGTCCCCCTTCCCTTCCCACTTAATATTTTGTCCTGTTTTTCTTCAAGACTAACTTAGGCTGCCACATTATTCTGGGATATTCCAATGGAGTGTATAGAAAAATGACCTTTCTTCTCCCAGTAGCTAAAAGTTGACAATAGCTCCTGGGATGGGTATGGACATTCATGCCCAGCTTCACTTTCCATGCTGAGATTGGTTTGTCTTGAACCTTCACAATTCTTGTGCATGCTGACACAACTGCTGTGACTTCAAATGTAAAGCTACTTTTCTATGTCCAGAAGACACAATCCTCCTTGTCATCTACCTCCTCTGGTTCCTACACTTTTCCAGGCCCTCTTCCACAATTATTGATGATCATTGGAATGGTAATGTGAGATATATATATATATATATATATATATATATATATATATATATATATATATAATCAGGACTGAATATTCTGCAATCTCTTATTTTCTGCTCTTTGACCAGTTGTGAGTATCTGTGTTGATTTACTACAAACAGAAGCTTCGCTGATGACTGTTCAGAGATGCATTAATCTATGGGTATGGTAAGTCATTAGCAGTTGGTTTAATACTGTCCACTTAGCAGGATAATAGTGGTAAGTTCTATTCTAGGGTCTATAACCTGTGTACCTATATGGTGCCAGGTATGGGTTGTATCTTGTGGACTGTACTTACATCCAAGCAAAAAGTTGTTGGTTGCTACCATGGTATTTGTGCTACAGCTGCACTATTGGGCATGTCGTGCCTGGAAGTCCTTGTTGTAGTGCACAATATTTTTAAAAAGTAAATCTAGCCAAAAAGTAAAAGATTTGTTTAGTACTCAGATTCTTGGGAGGTGCTCTGACTTCTTGTAGCAGACGTTGCTTTGTTCTCTGAGCAATAATCTCCCGACTTCTTTAGGTATTCCATCAAGAGGATCTCATTTGCTATTAACTACAGTAATTCAGAGACTTTGGAAGATCTCACAGGACAAATATTCTAGCTCGCCATTCTTTATCATTGATAAGAATGTCTTTTCTCCATTTCCTGCCTCTCTGCCACTTGTCATTCATACAAAATTCCCAGCACCATCTTTCAAATAAGTAGCAAACTCCAAAGTCTATGATTCTGAGTCTTTTTTTAAAGAAAACTCAAGTTACCTCTCATGGCTTGGATGTTATATGTGACCTAAATTTATTCAGAAAAGTTAAGGACTGTTCTTATAGCTTTACCTCTAAGTGTAGTATAAATTGAGAATAGTGGAAGGGGATTGACCAACACTATTGTTCCTTATATTATGTAAGGACTTATATAATGACTGCTAATGTTTCCAAATACTGGATATTCATCTTTACAGTTTTCCTTTTCATAGTTTGAAGGTGAACCTTTCCTAAATTGTAGTGATACATATTGAAAAAACTTTCTTTTTTTTTAATATATTTTAAGATTTATTCTTTTTTTAAATTTTTAATATTTTTATTACATATTTTCCTCAATTACATTTCCAATGCTATCCCAAAAGTCCCCCATAGCGCCCCCCACTTCCCTACCCACCCATTCCCATTCTTTTGGCCCTGGCATTCCCCTATATTGGGGCATATAAAGTTTGCAAGTCCAATGGGCCTCTCTTTCCATTGATGGCCGACTAGGCCATGAAAAAACTTTCTTAAGAAAATTTAAGAGCCGGGCGTGGTGGCACACGCCTTTAATCCCAGCACTCGGGAGGCAGAGGCAGGCGGATTTCTGAGTTTGAGGCCAGCCTGGTCTACAAAGTGAGCTCCAGGACAGCCAGAGCTATACAGAGAAACCCTGTCTGGAAAAACCAAAAAAAAAAAAAAAAAAAAAAAAAGAAAATTTAAGTAGGTGGAATGTGTTCTTTTTCTTGTAATCAAGAACTCCAACCTAAATCTTTCCCATCCCTTGATTCAGACAATATATTGTGAGCCTTAATTGTGAACCATGAAACCTCAAATGTGCACCAGGAGGTAGAATTAAGGAAGGAAATTTCCCACTAGACTATAGTCATGGCCTTTATAGCACAAGATTCACTTTCTATGAGTATGAGTGGAAAATTCTTTGTTGTTAAACAAGCAGTAGTGAAAAAAGATGGGTCAAATGGATATCATGAAATCCCAGTTAGAGATTATAAGATTTAAACTAATACCTGAGTTTGAAAACTGTTCAAATATATGAGAGAAATACATAGAGGTCATGTGAATAGCTTCTCGTTTTTAAGTTGATAAATTGCCAGTCTTTCTGTTGAGGTAGAAAGGTGTGGATAAGAATTAGAAACTTGAATACTGGGACAATGATTTATAACAGTCCCTACATATCTGGGATAGAAGCCAGCATGGGTAATTGAAAGAACACTGTTGGATGAATGTCTGTTTATATTTTGATGATGTAGTTATAAGACTTGAGCAGGTGTCATGGCACATCAGAATGACCTGACTTAATAGGTACCTGGCCTCACATACACAGGTTCTGATTCTGGAAGTAGAAGCAGACCTGAATATTTGCATTTTACATCAAAGGGGTGTGAATAATTGCCACATTCTAAGAGCAATTTATGTAATGGTCTGTCTTTTGTCAAACAGAAGATCTTGTGGCTTTCTATCATTACTCAAGGGCAGAGATATGAGTCATGGAATATTAGCCAGATTATACATGGCCTACAAAGGATAAAATCCTAATTGTTCAATGATTCATTTTCCCATTAACTCAATCCATGCCAGATGTCCTACTGTATGAATGATATCATGATCAGTACAGAATAAAAATGAGATACTTCCAGTATGATTTATAAAATATGTGTTATATATATATATATATATATATATATATATATATATATATATATATCACAAGACAGATGCATTAAGGATCAGGTGTCATAAAAGTTCTAGGGATGGATATAACCACTTTTAGAATCATAGTAGACATAAGCTGCTAAAGGTAAATTCTATGCAGTAAGAAAATATTGTCTAGAAGTTTTATGGAGAGGATCCTTGAACTGAACTATTATAAAAGGTGAGTGTTGGTGTCTACAGATAAAAATAAAACGATGTCAATTTTTCACAGAAAAGATCAGGATTAAAAGTTCAAAGGCCAAATTAATTAATCCTATTTGTCAGGTGCAGGAGAGCTGTAGGTCAGATGTGTGTGAATCCACAGTAGGCTAAGACTGTGGCCATATACAGGGTTTTTGGGACAGAAAAACGTATCTAGTCATTAGATATGTTAGATAGATATTGCAATGTGAGTTATAAAGGAAACACAGAACCTTAATAAGAGACTGGACAATATTGTTGATAAGGTTTCTCTCATCTTCAAGCATCAATGAATCCATACTTCTCAAGGCTGGAATACCTGGGTCAGAACTAAAAATAACAACAAAACAAAAAGAACACCTGAGTTTACTCCTCCACACATTGTCTCACTGTGGGGCTTTAAGGCTTTGACAATCTCTGCTTCTTCTTCCTTGTTGTGAAACTTGTGTTAAAGTGGTGTGAATTGGAAATGTTAAGGGTTCTTTGAAAAGTCAGTTGTGTTGGATGGAGCTTTGTTAGGACAAGCACATGAAGGAACGTTTCGTTGAAGCAGACATAAGTGAAAGGCTAAGGTAGACTTGGGAAGGAATGTTTTGTTGAAGTAGACATTTGTGAAATGGTGTTCTGTTAAAGCAAACATGTGAAAGGACCTGTGATGAAGGGTTTTTTCCTTAATGACACATATGTATTGGTCTGTCTTATATTGTGTAGTTAGCTCAATTTGTCAGGACTCCACAGAGAAAAACACACCAAAAATCTTCTGGTGCTATGTCCTGACTTCTTGTCACTTTTGTGAACATGGGCTAATTGACAGAGTGATGGTAGATGAGACAGACTCATGTGCTAAGGCAATACATGTGTTAAGACAAGTCCCGAGAAGGTTACATGGTGTTTAAATGGAGTATAAAAAGAACTTGACAGTGACAGAGACAGAACTTGGCTTGCTGGTACAGCTAGCTGTACAACTCTGTTGGTCTCAAGATTTGCTGATTGTCTCTTCCCTGAGAGAGACACAGTCAAGAGCTTCTCCTGGTGTCCCTCCTGCTACCTCCTGTTGACTAATCCCAAGGCTAAGGCCTGGCTGTCTCTGCTAGGTAGTGCCATGGATGCTGATTCATGTTTGCTATCCTGATTCTACTGAACTGGACTGCTGGTGTTTCTGTAAAGTATTTGTGAGTTGATTGAGCTGCCACTGCTAACCTGTGAACTGAACTGCTGATTTTCCCACAACACAGATGGGAGTTGCACCAAAGAACCATTCTCAAACAGGTCTGTTTCTTTGCCACTACCTCTGGTGGGTGGTGGGCTAAAAGAGAGGTTAAAGTGGATAAAAACCATCATTAAAAATAGGGTTTAAAATGGGGAACAAAATACCCATGAAAGGAGTGACAAAGTTCGGAGCTGAGATTGAAAGAAGGACCATGCAGAGACTGCCCCACCCAGGAATCTATCCCATAAACAACCACCAAACCCAGCCACTATTGCATATGCCAACTAGATTTTGCTGACAAGACCCTGATATAGCTGTTTCTTGTGAGCTATGCCAGTGCCTGGAAAATACAGAAGTGGACACTCATAGTCATCTATTGGATGGAACACAGGGTCCCCAATGAAGGAACTAGAGAAAGTACCCAAGGATCAGAAGGGGTCTACAACCATATAGGAGGAAAAACAATATGAACTAACCATTCCCCACCCCGCCTCCGTCCAGAGCTTGTGTCTCTAGCTGTATATATAACAGAGTATGGCCTAGTTGGTCATCAATGGGAGGAGAGGCCTTTGGTCTTGCAAAGATTATATGCCCCAGTATAGGGGGATGCCAGAGCCAGGAAGAGGGAGTGAGTGGGTTGTGGAAGGAGGGGTGGGTATAGCAGATTTTGGAAAGAGGATAGCATTTGAAATGTAAATGAAGAAAGTATCTAATAAAATAATTAAAAGTTAAAGTGGTGATTATAATGGTATCTACCTCATATAGTTTTAAACATTGATTTATCATAGAAAAAAATCATAAAGTGGTATTTTAGTCCATTTAAGGATTTTCTATGCTATTTTCAATGTATTATAATGCATTTTAAATTTTGTTTTATTTATTTATTTGAATAAAGAGGGAAGAGAGATGGAGAGAGAGAGAGAAAGAGAGAGAGAGAGAGAGAGAGAGAGAGAGAGAGAGAGAGAGAGAGAGAGATTATGGTGCTCTATTTATGCCATGCTGTACAGGTACATATCAGAGGATACCTTGGGAAGGATTTTTGGTTCTCTCCTTCACCCTGTGGGTTCTGGGTAAAACAGCTTAGGTTGTCAGACTTGGTACCCATACCCTTACCCAGTGTGCCATCTCACTGGTCTTTTACTATGCCTTTAAATAGGTTCATAGTTACAGAAATACTAAGCATATTATCCTTTCAAACATCACTTTAGCAATCTATACATTATACATATGCATTCACCTATGTGTATATATACATAAATATGCCCATTCCCTATTTCCACTTTTACTAATATGTTATTTTGTATTGTGTTTCCAATAATGAGCCAATATTCTCATATTATTATCACTTAAACTTCACAGTTTATTCATAGTTACATAGTTTTACCTAATGGTTTTCTGTTCCAGTATCCATTCACTTGTCATGCTGTAGACTTCTCTTGCTATAAACACATTTTTATACTTTGTAGCTTTTGATAACTTAATTTGGAGGAGTACAAGCCAGACATTTTGTAGAATTCCTCTATACTAGTGTACTTGGTGTTGAAATTAGGGAAGATTGTATGGGAAGACTGTTGAGATCACATGCTCTTTCTCATCTAATGCAGGTTCTAGAATATTAATGGTCAGCACAACTCCATGGTTCATACTTGTCTTGTGCAAGCTGATAATATAGGTTAGAAAGTTTCTCCAAAATTAAGTTGCTATTTTTTTCCATTTTCTGTTACATATGCTACAGAAGGAGTGCAGTGTGTACATCTGTATCAGTAATTTTTCACATTGCTGTAAGGAGGTACCCAAGCAAAGCAAGTTACGTAAGAGGTTTTTTTTTTTTGTTTTGTTTTTTGTTTTTGTTTGTTTGTTTTTTTTTTTTTGACTTACTAGAATACCATGTATCACAGCAGGACTCACACACCAGTCACAGACTAAGTTGATTGGTCATGTTCTGTCTGTACTCAGAAAGAAGAGAAATAAATGCTGGTGCCTCACTTGCTTTCTCCTTCCCATTGGGTCTGAAATACCAGCTTAAGAGATGGTACCGCTTGCTTTCAGGATGAATCTATAGTTGACCTCTCTGGAAACAACCTCACAGATGTGATGAGAAGTTTGTCTCCTAGGTGATTCTAAAGCCTGTTGAGCTGACAAGAGTAACAGTTCCAGTCCAACAGCCTTCACTCAAGAAATGGAAGCTGTGTGTTTCCTTCTATAGAAAGAAGCAACTACATACCCCATTGTTTTTGGTCAATGTTGATAGTCATTCTATTTAGACAAAAATAATGTCTCAATTTTAAATTTAGTTTTACTTTTTTACTATTTTTTTCAATTAATTTTTAATTATTTTTTATATTTACTTATTTATTCACATATATACTAATTATAGCCTCTACTCCAAGTCATACCCTCACAAATGCCTCTCTCCACTCTCTACTACTATTATGCTCAGAGAACAGGATGCCCTTTATAGATACCAACCTGTCCTGGCACAGCAGAACTAAACACATCCTCATCCTCTGAAGCCAGACAAGACATCCCAGCTAGGGAAGGGGATCAAATGGCAGACAGCAAAGTCAGAGATAGCCCCTGCTCCAATTGATAGGGAACCCATATGAAGACCAAGCTGTACATTTGCTACAAATGTGGGGGAGGCTTTGTCTATCTCATGCATGCCCTTTGGCTGATGGTTTAATCTCTGTGAATTCCCATGGTTCCTTGTTCTTTGACTTTCTGCGTCTTAATTTTAAAATTTTAATTAAAATATAATTTCATCATTTTATTCCTTTCCTCTTTCAACCCCTTCCATGTTTCCTCCCTCTATCCAGTCCCCCATTTTCCCTACCCTTAAATTTATTGCATTCTTTTTTTTATTAGTATCATTACACAGATGTATATATAAATACATAAATATATCAATACAATGTGCTGAGTTCATTTAGTGTGATTTGTAGATATATGATTTCAGGAATACTTTGTATGAGATAACCAATTAAGAACATATCTCTGGGTGAAACTAATCCTCCATCTCTTAGTTGTTTTTAGTTCCTTGTCTAAGGTTGGAACGCTGTGAGATCTCCATCTTTGATATGAGCATATGTATTGGTGTTGCTGTTGATCTTTCTTGTTTAGGCAGCCGTGTTGTTGAAATAGCATGAATGTAGCTTATCTGTCATTTCTAAGAGACATAATCTCACAGCAGACGTCCTGGCCCTTTGGTTCTTCTGCTGTGCCCTTTGAGTTTTAGGTTTAGTAGTTGTGTTGTAGATGTATTTATTAAGGCTGGTCTTCCACCTATTCAATCATCTATCATCATTACTGGTTGTATTTTTCTGAAATGATCTCTGGTGTAAAGAGAACCTTCTTGCCTACACCTCCTAAATTTTATTTATAATTAATATCATTTACATTATATATAGACACTGTTTGATATTTTGATATGTATATACATTTTTACATTTTAGAATGGCAGAAGTAGAGTGCGTAGTGTGTACGTCACCTCATGAATTTATTTGTAGTGCAAACATTTACCATCTTTTCTTCTTAGTACAATGAAGTATATAATACATCATGGTTATCTATGGACACCCTGCCATGAAGTAGAACCCCAGAACATATCTCTTGTAACTGTAACTCTTTACCTGTTAATCATGTTCACCAATCCTCACCCCTTCTCCAAACACTACCTTGTGATTCATAATTCTTAAAGAATTTATGAATTCAAATTTAAATTAACTTAAAGAATTTAAATTTATATGCTAAAACAATTTAAATCCTAATAATAAATAGGCAACAGGTGGATAAGGTGGAAACTGGCATATTTAACTTGCTGAGCTCTGGCAAGCTTCCATTACTGTACAATCCTGCTAGACTGACTTACTCTTAAAGAAGGAAGCAATCCATACTGGGATCTATCTGAGGTCTGTCTGGGGTCCTTCAGGAAAGCAAGAACACTTGCCCCTTGTAGCCAAGGAAACGATTTTTCTCAGTTTTGGATTCTGACTTATCTAGGGAGCATGTGGAGTTATTTACAGTAAAGCACACTCTTTCATGTAGGCCACTCTTAATGACTAAAATAACCAGTGCACAAGTGCTGAGCCCAATTATTTTATGCATTTGATGCTTCTAACAACCACCTAAAATTTTAATTGTTAACTGACTACTAAGGTGATTGAAAAAACTATCAGATTGAATCCTTATAAGGCTGTGATTAATTTGATAGTAGGAAATGCTTTATCAACTCATCCATACTAGTCACCATTTACATAACACTGCTATGTTTTCCAATCTAGAAATCTCAACCTTGGGAGACTTATGTTAAAATTAAGAGTACGTAAGACTCTACACGGATTTTAATCCAGCAGCATGGCTACTCTGGCTGGAATACAGTGTCCTTTGCACACATTTTTAATCACTCTTGCTGGAATACAGACACACCATTAGTACACACTATTAATTCCAAACAATGAAGGGTAAACTTAATTTGTAAAAGGAAACACCAATGTCTGAAAGTGATATCTAATTGAGTGGCAGACAAATTAAGGAATCAGAGAAATATTTGTCAGAATGGAACACGCCCAATTCTCAGGGCAGAACAGAGGAAAGAGATGTGACTTAAGATAGAACATTGGGGCAAATTTTTATTGGGTGAGTTTTATGTCAACGTGTTGAAGAAAGAACAAGCTAGACTCAGGTGAAGACAGAATGAGCCAGAGAATGAGAAATCAGAAGGTTAGAACATATTGCCAAACTTAGTAGGAGGCCAAGCAGAACAACTTAGTCAGAAACCGAGAGAAGGCAATTTGAATCAGTCAGCTTGGAGAGGAGTTTTGAACCAGACAGCTGAGTTGAACAGTTAGACAGATTTCAGAAAGAATTAAAAAAGGATGAACTTAATCAGCAGAATGTTTCAGAAACTGAAAACATTCTAGACCTAGATTAGACTTTATGAAAGCTTGAAGCTTCCAAGACTATGCCTAGATTAGCAGACAGAGACAATTACTTTTATGCAAGACTTTATGTGATTAAATCTAATACATTTGTTCTCCAGTTGTTTCAGTTACTTTGCACATTACTACAACCAAATAACCAGACAAGAACCAAGTTAAATGAGGAAGGATTCTTTTAGCCTATAGTTAGACATAGACCACAAAGATATGTATGGGTAACATGTTGGTAGGAATGGCTGCTGGCTGTTGTGTCCCGAGCAGGACACTCATATCTCAGTCAACCAGAAAGCAGAAAGAGATGAGAGTAGATGCTTAGGTGGCTATCTCCTCTTCTCTTCTCTTCTCTTCTCTTCTCTTCTCTTCTCTTCTCTTCTCTTCTCTTCTCTTCTCTTCTCTTCTCTTCTCTTCTCTTCTCTTCTCTTCTCTTCTCTTCTTTTCCTTTCTTTTCATTTTTAAGACTCTTCTTTAAGACTAAGACTCAAACCCATGAGATAATTCTTTCCACACCATGGGCCAGTCCTCTGTTTATCTTCTCTAGAAATACATTTAGAAAAAATATGGCCACCAATGCCTAGGCATTTTTAATCTAATCAAATTGACAACTGGAAGTAACCACCATGCCCTTTGCGATGGTTTGAATAAGAAAGACCCCCACAGGATTATGTATTTGAATACTTGATTCCTAGATGCTAGAGCTGTTCAGAAATAATTAGGAGGCTTGGAATTATTGGCAGAGGTGTGTCACTCAGGATAGGCTTTGAGGTTTCCAAAGCCCATGCCATTCTTAGTCTTACCCTGTCCTTTCCTGCTGGCTCCCTGTGGATCATATGTAATCACTCAGCTGATTCAGTCTCATCCCTGCCTGCCTTGCAGCTCACCATGATGGTCATGGACTCTAATCCTCTGAAACTGTAAGGAAGCTCCCAATTTAATGCATTTTTAATAATCTCCCCAGGTCATGATGCCTCTTCACAATAAATGAACCGTAACTAAGACACTGCTCTTCCCTAATTAGTGTGTGCTCTCACACTAGTCATGCTATTAAGACCCCACTCCAATACCCTTTGAGAAGGAGATAAACTGAAGAACAAATTGCCATCTTAAGTTCCTCATTGTCTTTGCTTTAGAAGATGACTCAAATTCCAAATGAATGACTCTACTTTACATTCATCTCAACCTTATGTTAAGAGTGTAAGTACAAGCATGTACAAAGAGGATGTCCAAACCAGATTCCTTGTCAAGGCTGTAATCCTGAGATGATAAAGATGAAATAAGCATATTGTTCTTAAACACTATGTTAAATGCTTCACAAATGTTACTCCCACCTTATCCTTGAGTTCTTAGAAATAAGAAATTGAGATTCTAAGGTTAGTGATGATGATGACAGAGAAAGCTATTCCCATGGAAATTATGTGTACAAAGAACAAAGGTGGAGTTGGTGAGGTGGATACAATTAGCACCACATGCCCTCTGTGTTCCTTTTCCAGATCATTATGCTGAAGTTGAACTCTTGTGAGCAGCCATGGATGAAGAACTCTGATAACTACCTCTTTCTCCCCAGACAGGAGAAGACCCAACCAGTCTCTTGTATTACTCCCAGGCTGTCATGCTGTCTTTATTGAGGAACAGTATATAAGTGTTAGAGTTACATCATAACAGAGGGTCACATATCCTATTGGTGTGAATGTGAGGGGAAAGAAAATTTATTCTGGATCAAGAGAAACTGGCAGATGACAGCTGAGCAACAGCTAATAGAATCTCTGGGAAGATAAATGGGATAGGTGACAGGAATCTATTACTTAATGTAACTTCATAAAGGCACTGGGTTTTAAGTACCAAAGGAAAAAAGTGATCTTTAGAGAGAGAGACAGAGAGAGAGAGAGGGACACAGAGAGAGAGACAGACACAGAGACACAGAGAATCAGAGAGGAGAGAGATAAAGACAGAGGCACAGAAACACACACACACACACACATACAGAAAGAGAGAGAGAGAGAGAGAGAGAGAGAGAGAGAGAGAGAGAGAGAGAGAGAGAGAGAGAGAGAAAGAGAGAGAGAGCTTTAGGAGAAGTTCCCCATAAATTGGAAGTTCTCAGATCCAAAAGTGAATTGGGTACAACCACAGAGGTCTGTATCCATGACTTAAGCAAAAAAAGTTTCAAAAAAGTACACTCAGTATTTTCAGTTCCATGTTATCCAGTGAGTAACAAAAAAGGAAGAGAGAAAGGGGTTGGGAAACAGAGGCAGGGATAGTCCCTTGGGCAGTAGTGGAAACTAAAAGGAGAATGACAAAGATTCCAAAATAAGAGACTAATAGCTACAAAAGGATCTATAAAAATGAGAGCACATGCAGTATTTGTCTTTTTGGTTCTGGATTACACCACTAAGTATAATATGTTCTTTTTCTACCTAGTTACCTGTAATTTTGTTATTTAATTTTTCTTTACAACTAAATAGAATTCCATTGTATCTGTGTATTATTTTCATCATTAATTCAGCAGTTGAAGGACATTTAGGTTGTTGCTGAGCTAGTGTCTGTGGGCTAGGATATCAAGTCCTTTGGGCATATGTAAAAAATGCTGTAGTTGGGTCATAGTAAATCTACTCTTATATGTTTAAAGAATTCTCCATTTGGAATCTCACCAACAGTGAATGAGGATTCCTTGCCCCCTAAAAAAATTACCAACATTTGTTGTCAATTTTTTTCTTCATCTAAGATACTCTGAGATAAGATACAATCTCCAAGTAGTTATAATTTGTATTTCTCTGTTGCTAAGGATGGTTGAACACCGCTCTTAGATATTTCTTTGCCATTTTTGTTTATTCGTTTGAGAACTCTCTGTTCAGATTC
The DNA here is from genome assembly GCF_978045245.1 of Mus caroli. NCBI lineage: Eukaryota > Metazoa > Chordata > Mammalia > Rodentia > Muridae > Mus > Mus caroli. The sequence continues at coordinate 38,968,055 of NW_028227271.1, forward strand.
ATAGCCCAATTTTAATTGGGTCATTTGTTTTCTTGACTCTTTGTTTTCTAAGTATATATTCTAGATATTATTCCTTTGTCAATTGTGCAGTTGGCAAAGATTCTATCCCACTCTGTGGGCTTCCTCTTCAAATGGTTTATAGTTTTTCTAGCTGTATAGAGCTTTTTCATTTTATGAGGACACATTTGTCAATTGCAGGCCTTAATTCCTACATTCTAAGTACATATCTTATATTCAGAATTAATATAAGAGTAAATAAGACACTTCTTTACCCTAACTAGCTGTGTGACCCCACATTAGTCATGATACCTTTTGGAGTTTTAGCCTTCCTGCTGTGAAGTGAGAATAAAAATCCTCACTCATGAAATTGTTTATCAACCTTCACTGAAAACATTTATAGGGCAGTAAACACAGATAATTGTTTTTTGTTTTTCAGAAACATAGCTTGGAACTATATTATTAATGAAGACAACAATGGTGATGGTAAAGCTGCTTCTGCTGAGCTTCTCGCCTCTTATCAAAGAAGTTTGGTTTTGTGTGGCAAACGGAGCCTATCAAAAATCTGAATCTAATAAAAATGCAGAGAACAACTGACTGGGGTGTATCCATCTCCAACGGATTTATCTACCACACAGCCCCTATGCATAAAGCTCAGGGACTATCAATCACAGAAGAAGGTATGGAGAAAGAATAAGAATAAAAGGTCCAGGATGTATTCAATGAGATGGTGTCTTCTATATATGTCTTCTATATGTGACATGGACTTGTCATGGAATTTTAACAGTATAGTCACCTAAACAACACCTGTGCAATAGCAACACCAACTGATAGTGAAACATTGATATGAGAAGTCTAGCTAAGAATTGTAGTCATTTAATGACTGCTAAGAGGTGGAGAACCAGTCTTCTCTAGGGATAATCAGCCTGATATATTTTCAATCTCAAATAGTCATCTTTATACATACATACATACATACATGCATACATACATACATAATACATACATACATACATACATACATACATACATACATACATACATACATAAATTGGCTTGGTGATTGTGTTGTTCATGTATGTCATAGCAAGAAAAATTTTAAAAGATGAGATCATCAAGTTGAGATGCAGTGAGAAACATGGGAGGAGTTTGAGGAGAGAGAGCATGCAGCAGAAATGGTACAGTGCTTTTATATAAAATTATCAGAAAGTAATACAGTACATATTGAAAGAAATATTGAAGGTATAAGCTATACTACTGAAACCAGCATGGTATGGGGACAAAAACAGATACAGAATTTCATAGACTAGAAATCCAGAACTGAATTCACATAATACAGCCACCTGTTTACTTTTAACAAACATGTCAAAAGATGTGTCAAAGAAAAAAAGTGTTCTCAGCAAATTGGATTACGTTGATGGATTTCCATATATTGAACCATCCCTGCATCCCTGGGATGAAACCTACTTGGTCAGGATGGATGATTGTTTTGATGTGTTCTTGGATTCGGTTAGCAAGAACTTTATTGAGGATTTTTGCATCAATATTCATAAGGGATATTGGTCTGAAGTTTTCTATCTTTGTTGGGTCTTTTTGTGGTTTAGGTATCAGAGTAATTGTGGCTTCATAGAATGAGTTGGGTAGAGTACCTTCTGTTTCTATTTTGTGGAATAGTTTGTGAAGAACTGGGATTAGATCTTCTTTGAAGGTCTGATAGAACTCTGCACTAAACCCATCTGGTCCTGGGCTTTTTTTGGTTGGGAGACTATTAATGACTGCTTCTATTTCTTTGGGGGATATAGGGCTGTTTAGATCATTAACCTGATCTTGGTTCAACTTTGGTACCTAGTATCCGTCTAGGAACTTCTCCATTTCATCCAGGTTCTCCAGTTTTGTTGAGTATAGCCTTTGGTAGAAGGATCTGATGGTGTTTTGGATGTCTTCAGGATCTGTTGTTATGTCTCCTTTTTCATTTCTGATTTTGTTAATTAGAATGCTTTCCCTGTGCCCTCTAGTGAGTCTGGCTAAGGGTTTATCTATCTTGTTGATTTTCTCAAAGAACCAGCTCCTTGATTGGTTGATTCTTTGAATAGTTCTTTTTGTTTCCACTTGATTGATTTAGCCCCTGAGTTTGATTATTTCCTGCCATCTACTCCTCTTGGGTGAATTTGCTTCCTTTTGTTCTAGTGCTTTTAGGTGTGTTGTCAAGCTGCTAATGTGTGCTCTTTCTAGTTTCTTTTTGGAGGCACTCAGAGCTATGAGTTTTCCTCTTAGAAATGCTTTCATTGCGTCCCATAAGTTTGGGTATGTTGTGGCTTCATTTTCATTGAACTCTAAAAAGTCCTTGATTTCTTTCTTTATTCCTTCCTTGACCAAGGTATCATTTAGAAGAGTGTTGTTCAGTTTCCATGTGAATGTTGGCTTTCTATTATTTATTTTGTTATTGAAGATCAGCCTTAGTCCATGGTGATCTGATAGGATGCATGGGACAATTTCAATATTTTTGTATCTGTTGAGGCCTGTTTTGTGCCCAATTACGTGGTCAATTTTGGAGAAGGTACCATGAGGTGCTGAGAAGAAGGTGTATCCTTTTGTTTTAGGGTAAAATGTTCTGTAGATATCTGCCAGATCCATTTGATCCATAACTTCTGTTAGTTTCACTGTGTCCCTGTTTAGTTTCTGTTTCCATGATCTGTCCATTGGTGAAAGTGGTGTGTTGAAGTCTCCCACTATTATTGTATGAGGTGCAATGTGTGCTTTGAGATTTACTAAAGTTTCTTTAATGAATGAGGCTGCCTTTGTATTTGGAGCATAGATATTCAGGATTGATAGTTCCTCTTGGAGGATTTTACCTTTGATGAGTATGAAGTGCCCCTCCCTGTCTTTTTTGATGACTTTGGGTTGGAAGTCAATCTTATCAGATATTAGAATGGCTACTCCAGCTTGTTTCTTCATACCATTTGCTTGGAAAATTGTTTTCCAGCCTTTCATTCTGAGGTAGTGTCTATCTTTTTTCTCTGAGATGAGTTTCCTGCAAGCAGCAAAATGTTGGGTCTTGTTTGTTTAGCCAGTTTGTTAGTCTATATCTTTTTATCGGGGAGTTGAGTCCATTGATATTAAGAGATATTAAGGAAAAGTAATTGTTGTTTCCTGTTATTTTTGTTGTTAAAGTTGGCATTCTGTTCTTGTGGCTGTCTTCTTTTAGGTTTGTTGAGGGATTACCTTCTTTTTGTTTCTAGGGCGTGGTTCCCGTCCTTGTATTTGTTTTTTTTTTCTGTTATTATCCTTTTAAGGGCTGGATTCGTGGAGAGATAATGTGTGAATTTGGTTTTGTCGTGGAATACTTTGGTTTCTCCATCTATGTTAATTGAGAGTTTGGCTGGGTATAGTAGCCTGGGCTGGAATTTGTGATCTTTTAGTGTCTGTATAACATCTGTCCAGGATCTTCTGGCTTTCATAGTCTCTGGTGAAAAATCTGGTGTAATTCTGATAGGCTTGCCTTTATATGTTACTTGGCCTTTTTCTCTTACTGCTTTTAGTATTCTATCTTTATTTAGTGCATTTGTTGTTCTGATTATTATGTGTCGGGAGGTATTTCTTTTCTGGTCCAGCCTATTTGGAGTTCTGTAAGCTTCTTGTATGTTCATGGGCATCTCTTTCTTTAGATTTGGGAAGTTTTCTTCTATAATTTTGTTGAAGATGTTTGCTGGTCCTTTGAGTTGAAAATCTTCATTCTCATCCACTCCTATTATCCGTAGGTTTGGTCTTCTCATTGTGTCCTGTATTTCCTGGATGTTTTGAGTTAGGATCTTTTTGCATTTTCCATTTTCCTTGATTGTTGTGCCGATGTTCTCTATGGAATCTTCTGCACCTGAGATTCTCTCTTCCATCTCTTGTATTCTGTTGCTGATGCTTGCATCTATGGTTCCAGATTTCTTTCCTAGGGTTTCTATCTCCAGTGTTGCCTCATTTTGGGTTTTCTTTATTGTGTCTACTTCCCTTTTTAGGTCTAGTATGGTTTTGTTCATTTCCATCATCTGATTGGATGTGTTTTCCTGTTTCTCTTTAAGGACTTCTACCAGTTTGGTTGTGTTTTCCTGTTTTTCTTTAAGGACTTGTAACTCTTTAGCCATGTTCTCCTGTAGTTCTTTAAAGTCCTTCTTGATGTCCTCTACCATCATCATGAGATATGCTTTTAAATCCAGGTCTAGCTTTTCAGGTGTGTTGGGGTGCCCTGGACTGGGGGAAGTGGGAGTGCTGGGTCCTGATGATGGTGAGTGGTCTTGGTTTCTGTTAGTAGGATTCTTACGTTTACCTCTCGCCATCTGGTAATCTCTGGAGTTGTTATAGTTGTCTCTGTTAAGAGGTTGTTCTTCTGGTGATTCTGAGTATCGTCTATCAGCAGACCTGGGAGACAGGCTCTCTCCTCTGAGTTTCAGTGGTTAGAGCACTCCCTGCTGACAAGCTTTCCTCTTAAAGGGAAGGTGTACAGATATCTGGCGTTTGGACCTCCTCCTGGCCGAAGAAGAATGAGGAAAACAGGACCTTTCCCAGATGCTGTGTTGCTTTGGCAGGTCACAGAAGCTGTAGGCTTCTGTGGTGCACACTCTGAGCTGTGCAGACTAACTTCCTAAGTTCAGTGGAGTCCTGGATCCAAGATGTGCTCCCTGCTCCTGAGGCAGAGGGCTCCTGTGCAGGGCAGACCACTGTCTTCCAGCTGGGAGGGTGCCGGATGTCTGGGGCCCCAAAAGGGTGCTGCCTCAGCGGCTCTGTGGCTCCCGCCTATCCCAGAAGCTGTCTGCCTCTGTGGTCCTCACTCTAACCTGTACAGACTAAGTTCGGCGGAGTCCCTGAGCCAAGATGGTGCTCCCTGCAGGGCAGATCACTGTCCTCCGGCTGGGAGGGTGCCGGATGTCTGCGGCCCCAAAAGGGTGCTGCCTCAGCGGCTCTGTGGCTCCCACCTGTCCCAGAAGCTGTCTGCCTCTGTGGTCCTCACTCTCACCTGTACAGACTAAGTTCGGCGGAGTCCCGGAGCCAAGATGGCGCTCCCTGCAGGGCAGATCACTGTCTTCTGGCTGGGAGGGTGCCTGATATCTGCGGCCCCAAAAGGGTGCTGCCTCAGCGGCTCTGTGGCTCCCGCCTGTCCCAGAAGCTGTCTGCCTCTGTGGTCCTCACTCTAACCTGTACAGACTAAGTTCGGCGGAGTCCCGGAGCCAAGATGGCGCTCCCTGCAGGGCAGATCACTGTCCTCCGGCCTCTTGAGTTCTTTATATATATTGGATATTAGTCCCCTGATTTAAGATAGGTAAAGATCCTTTCCCAATCTGTTGGTGGTCTTTTTGTCTTATTGACAGTGTCTTTTGCCTTGCAGAAGCTTTGCAACTTTATGAGGTCCCATTTGTTGATTCTCGATCTTACAGCACAAGCCATTGCTGTCCTATTCAGGAATTTTCCCCTGTACCCATATATTCGAGGCTTTTCCCTACTTTCTCCTCTATAAGTTTGAGTGTCTCTGGTTTTATGTGGAGTTCCTTGATCCACTTAGATTTGACTTTAGTACACAGAGATAGGAATGGATCAATTCGCATTCTTCTACATGATAACCGCCAGTTATAACAGCACCATTTGTTGAAAGTGCTGCCTTTTTTCCACTGGATGGTTGTAGCTCCCTTGTCAAAGATCAAGTGACCATAGGTGTGTGGGTTCATCTCTGGGTCTTCAATTCTATTTTATTGGTTTACTTGTCTGTCTGTCACTATACCAGTACCATGCAGTTTTTATCACAATTGCTCTGTAATACAGCTTTAGGTCAGGCATGGTGATTCAACCAGAGGTTCTTTTATCCTTGAGAAGAGTTTGTGCTATCCTAAGTTTTTTGTTATTCCAGATGAATCTGCTGATTGCCCTTTGTAATTCGTTGAAGAATTGAGTTGGAATCATCAGGGAAATGCAAATCAAAACAACCCTGAGATTCCACCTCACACCAGTCAGAATGGCTAAGATCAAAAATTCAGGTGACAGCAGATACTGGCGAGGATGTGGAGAAAGAGGAACACCCCTCCATTGTTGGTGGGATTGCAAGCTTGTACAACCACTCTGGAAATCAGTCTGGCAGTTCCTCAGAAAATTGGACATAGTACTACCGGAGGATCCCGCAATACCTCTCCTGGGCATATATTCAGAAGATGTTCCAACTGGTAAGAAGAACACATGCTCCACTATGTTCATAGCAGCCTTATTTATAATAGCCAGAAGCTTGAAAGAATCCAGATGCCCCTCAACAGAGGAATGGATACAGAAAATGTGGTACATTTACACAATGGAGTACTACTCAGAAATTAAAAACAATGAATTTATGAAATTCCTAGGCAAATGGATAGACCTGGAGGGCATCACCCTGAGTGAGGTAACCCAATCACTAAGGAACTCGCACAATATGTACTCACTGATAAGTGGATATTAGCCCAGATACTTAGTATACCCAAGATATAAGATACAATTTGCTAAACGTATGAAACTCAAGAATAATGAAGACCAAAGTGTGGACACTTTGCCCCTTCTTAGAATTGGGAACAAAACACCCATGGAAGGAGTTACAGAGACAAAGTTTGGAGCTGTGACGAAAGGATGGACCATCTAGAGACTGCCATATCCGGGGATCCATCCCATAATCAGCTTCCAAACACTGACACCATTGCATACACTAGCAAGATTTTGCTGAAAGGTCCCAGATAGAGCTGTCCCTTGTGAGACTATGCCAGGGCCTAGCAAACACAGAAGTGGATGCTCACAGTCAGCTATTGGATGTATTACAGGGCTCCCAATGGAGGAGCTAGAGAAAGTACCCAAGGAGCTAAAGGGATCTGCAATTCTATAGGTGAAACAACAATATGAACTAACCAGTACCCCCCTGGAGCTCGTGTCTCTAGCTGCATATGAATCAGAAAATGGCCTAGTAGGCCATCAGTGGAAAGAGAGGCCCATTGGTCATGCAAACATTATATGCCTTAGTACAGGGTTTGCCAGGGCCATGAAGTGGGAGTGGTTGGGTGGGGGAGTTGGTGGTGGAGCATGTGGGGGACTTTTGGGATAGCATTGGAAATGTAAATGAAATAAATACCCAATTAAAAAAAAGAAAACAAGGATGTTCCAACAAGATTAAGACAGAGAGGGAGTCAGTCATATGTTTCAAAAGCAAACCCTTAAAAATCAATAATAGTTTCAATTATTAATATTTCATTATTAATTTGAGTTAATTTATATATTGCAATTGCTTATATTCACATCACAATGAGCAGCTAAAAATAGAATGCCAAGAGAAATTAGGTTTTTCAGCTGCACAGTGTCAGCAGAGGTGAGGTGTAGTGTATGAAGCTGCTTTGGGGCTGTAGGCAACAGGCGGTACCTTGTGTGTGGCTTCCTAAACCCATGAAGCATGAACTGCTCAAATGCAGGTTGACCAGAAATGGAATGGAAACCACACTATAGTTCTGTCCACCACTCACTTCCAGATCTATCACCTCCAACCAGGAACATGAGATACTTGTGCTGTGGCTGCCTGTGGTTTCTGTTCTGGGCAAATGGCTGAGTGGAAGTCACATATCCTTTTTAAGATTATCATTCCTATCAATAATACACTTTAGTAATAATCTTAGAGCTTTCACTTTTGGAATCTGATCTCAGTGACTGCCTCATACAAAGCCAGGAGTTGTGTGAATACGAGTTTTTCAGAGTCATGGGTCATATTACCACAAACACAGGATCCAAATCTGAACATCATACTTTTTCCTTTAAAAACATCTGTGTGTGTGTGTGTGTGTGTGTGTGTGTGTGTGTGTGTGTGTGTGTGTGTGTGTCTATACTGTCAAATGTGACAATCAAAAGTAAGCCTTGGGTGTTAGTTTTTATTTACTACCTTGTTTCAGACAGGGTCTCTGGTTTGTTATTATGTATGCCAGGACAGCTGACCTGTGAGTCTTTTCCTGTTTTGTCCTTTTGTCTCATAGTAGTACTGTTGGTATCACCTATCAATATCTCTAAGTCTAGCTTGAGTACTGTTCATTCAAAATCAAATCTTAATGCTTGTATGTCAAATTCTTTCTCATTGAGCCCTCTTTACAAATCCTCATATTCTTTTAATATTGTTGTACTGCTTGGCACAATCTAAGACTAAATATGAGATTTATTCTGGCTACAGTTGTAATGAATAATAGGTAGACATGCATGCTTCCTGCTCCATTAATCAGAAATAACGTAAAAAGAGTTAACATGGCAGTAAAATTATCTTTTTTAAAAAATATACTTCTTGTCCTCAGCCATCTGGAACCTCATACTTGCTGCTGGTTCAGCCTTATCAAATGGTTCTGGAACCTGCAAGTGCTCAATGAACCTAGTCCAAATCAATTCAAATTAAAGTATTTGACCACTTCTTAGGTCTTGCTGTCTCAGCCCCATCTTTATCATCTAATACAATATTGGTGAATATTGCTCATAATTTATATAAAAGTTGTAGATAAAAAAATAAAAATTATAGCAATGGTTGTGCATCGAGTGTTGGTATCTTTCCTGGATACCAAAATATTGATTCAATGTTGGAAGTGTCGGAAAAATTCTACTGGAGAACCTGAACACCTTCTACTTTGAAACTAATAAGAATATTATTCACAGTATGTTCTACACCCCCTATTTCTTTCCCCTAAAGCAGAGGTTATAATCCAGATTTTCACTTTTTAAGGACGTTAAAGGCAGCAAGCGAACCTGTGGACAAACGTGTTCTTCACATGATTCATGCATGTCTTCCTAGGAACTATATTATGGTAGTTTCCAATCCATTGGAAACTGCTCTTCCCTAACTAGTGTGTGCCCTCACACTAGTCATGCCATTACAACCCCACTCGAGTACCCTTTAAGAAGGAGATAAACTGAAGAACAAATTGCCATCTTAAATTCCTCATTGTCTTTGCTTTAGAAGATGACTCAAATTCCAAATGAATGACTCTACTTTACATTCATCTCAACCTTATGTTAAGAGTAGAAGTACAAGCTGATAAATACTCATTGTTGGTGAGATATGAAATCAACTTTTGTGAACTAAATTCTGTGTGTGTGTGTGTGTGTGCGCATCCATCCCTACTGGAAAAAGATGTGCCAAATTGACTTGTCACACTACCCAGAAAACAAACAAACAATGATATCAAATAATAAATTGGAAAGAATTTGAAAGGCAACTCAGAGATGAGTTGATCTTGAAACAGAGATGTAAGTATCTCATCAGGGTAGCTCCATCTCAAGAAAAACAGGACAGGTGTGTTGCTGCTCTGAACCCATTGTATTTGAGGTGCCAATCAGTTGTTTGGATATTATAACTTACAATACATTTTTACAGTTCTTTATCCAATCACACCATCGGATTGCTCTGTGCCCTTTGACAATGCTTATAAGCCATATTGCTGGTGAGAGACAAAAGTGAGGTTCCACCTCCAGGGTCTTCTTTTGTGGCTAAACTACCATTAAGTGGTTTTTCTTAATTCTCCTTCTTGGGCATGCACAGGATCAGCCATAAGGAAATGTGGGCATAAAGTAAATTCAAGAATAAATAGAAATTTGAAAATGTAACATACATAATGCCAAGGGCTCAAAGGAGACATACTTTTATTGGGTGAGTTTTTTTTTCACCCAAATCAAGTAATTCTCAAAGAATGAATAACATTTGATTTTAGGATTGTAGTCAATCATTCTCTCTCCTTCCCTTGAACAGACCCTTTAAGGAAGCAAACTACAGAAAAGCATATGGGGTGGTAAAAGTAAATAAATCTTGGTGTTTCTGAAGCATTTAATCATTCAATAAGTCTTTTATGTGCAATGTGCCATTGGAGTCGCACTAGAAAAAAGAAAGCAAGGCTTGTGGAGTGTTAGCCTTGAGAGGCTATACACAGAAGCGTATTTTAACTCTAAAATGGACAGAAAAGAAATAATGACTAGGGGAAGAAGGTTCCAGAGTCACACATATTCACTACTAGTTTAAATACATCAAATGCTATTGGAGGGGTTGGTGACAGTAAAAAGGCAGAAATGTACTGTGGTCCATGTAGCTTCATCCTTGAAGGAGACATGCCCCCAAATAAACAGAGGCACAACATGATATGCAAATTCATTGATACCAAATAAGTGTGATGTGGAAATTAAATTAGATGCAATGTCAGGGAAGCCCTTTTTTCCAGATCAAATCTAGATGAGATGAAGTTTGGTTCTATCTACATTTGGAAGCAGATTATCTCACATGGATAAAGAACACTGAGAGGGCTACATGATTTGAATGAGTTCAGTGGGATGTCAAGCAGAAAAAGAGTAAAAAGAAAAAAACTTCAAATAAAGAGGAAAAACCGGGGCTGGTGAGATGGCTCAGTGGGTAAGAGCACCTGACTGCTCTTCCAAAGGTCCAGAGTTCAAATCCCAGCAACCACATGGTGGCTAACAACCATCCGTAACGAGATCTGGTGCCCTCTTCTGGAGTGTCTGAAGACAGCTACAGTGTACTTACATATAATAAATAAATAAATCTTAAAAAAAAAAAAAAAAAAAAAAAGAGAGAGGAAAAACCATCTTGGTCTTGTAATTGCGGTTTTATCTCACATCCTCTGGAAAGTTGCTGGATAAACATAAACAGCAGTGGTATGATTCAGCAGTAATTTTTTATTGTGTTTATTTTATGTATGTAAGTACACTGTCACTCTCTTCAGAGACACAGAGAGGGCATCAGATCCCCTGAGCCATCTCTCTAACCACCACAGCATGTCAGTTTTTATAAACAATATTGGCTACTTATGAAGAATAAACTGTAGATGTAACAAAAAGTTAAAAAGGAAACATTTGGATTCTGTAGCAGTGGTTTTCAGGAATACTCACAATGGTATGGAGTAAAGTAATGTACACCAGTCCACAACTCAGCCAGGGACAGATGAGGTGCTCCTGCCTCTCTCCCATATGCCACCACCTGACTGTCTCCCAGGAGGCCTGCTGTAACCAGGAACACAGGTGACATCCCTGCCCTAATACTGCCCCACCTGGTATGTACACAGACCTGCTTATACAGGACCTATTTACTCTGCTGAAGACACTTCTTGCTTCTTGTCTATAAGGCTGCCCAGGGCAAATCAGACACTCTTGACCCTCTCCAACATCCCAGAGCCTGACTGTCTACCAAGAGGTCTTCTGTAACCAGAGACACAGCCTTTTTGTCTCCTAGGAGGTCTACCAGGAACACAGGAGACCTGCCATATCCGTGGTCACAGGAGGCCCCCTAATCATAGACAGCTCAGTCTGCCTCCAATGAGGCCTGATCTAACCTAGGACACAGAGTGCTGTCTTCAAGGAGGGACAGGTTTCAGTAAGAGACGACCAGGCCAGTTAATACCAGAGATAACCAGGTGGTGAGAGGTAAGCACAAGAACACAAGCAACAGAAGCCAAAGCAACTTGGCAGAATCAGAAGCCAGTTCTCCCACCACAGCATGCCCTGGATACCCTAATACACTTGAAAAGCAAGAATCTGGCTTAAAATCTCATCTCATGAAGATGATATAGGGCTTTAACGAGGACATAATAACTCCTTTATGAAATACATGAAATCATAGGCAAATGGGAAGAAGCCCTTAAAGAGGAAACAAATAACTCATTTAAAAAACTACAGGAAGAATCAAACAGGTGAAGGATTTGAACAAAAATATCCGAGGCCTAAAAATGGAAATAGAAACAATAAAGAAATCACCATGGAGGCAACATTGGAAAAGGAAAATCTAGGAAAGAGTTCAGGAGTTACTAATGCAAGCATCAACAACAGAATGCAAGAGATAGAAGAGGGAATTTCAGATGTAGAAGATACCATAGAAGATATTGATGCAACGGACAAAGAGAATACAAAATGCAAACAGCTCCTAACCCAAAACATCCAAGAAATTCAAGACACAATTGAAAAGACCAAACCTAAGAAAAATAGGAATAGAAGAGAATGAAGATTCCCAGGTTAAAAGGCCAGAAAACATTTTCAACAAAATCATAGAAGAAAACTTCACTAATCTAAAGAAAGAGATGGTCATAAATGTACAAGAAGCCTATGGAACACCAAATAGATTGGACCAGAAAAGAAAATCCTCCCATCACATAATAACCAAAACACTAAATGCCATATGAAAGAAAGAATATTAAAAGCAGTAAGGGAAGAATGCCATGTAAAATAAAAGCAAACCTAATAGAATTACACCAGACTTCTCAACAGAGATTCTAAAATCCTGAAGATCCTGTACAGATGTTATGCAGACCCTAAGAAAAGCCCAGGCTACTATAACAGGCAGAACTCTCAATCACAATAGATATTCAACCAAGATATTCCATGACAAAACCAAATTTAAATAATACCTTTCTACCAATCCAGCCTTACAGACAATACTATAAGGAAAACTCCAATGCAAGGAGGGTAATTACACCCAGAAGGAATACTGTGTAATTTGTACTATGAAGCCACAATTACTCGGATACCTAAACCATACAAAGAACAAAAAGAAAAAAGAGAGAGAGAACTTCAGACCAATTTCACTTATGAATATCAATGCAAAAATAAACAATAAAATTATTACAAACTGAATTCTAGAACACATCAAAACAATCATTCACCATGATTAAGTAAGCTCTATCCCAAGGATCTAGGAACAGTTCAGTATATAGAAGTCCATCAATGTAATCCACTATATAAACAAACTCAAAGAAAAATAATGTTATCATCTCATTAGATTCTGAAAAAGCCATTGACAAAATACAACACCCCTTCATATTAAAAGTCTTGGAGAAATCAGGAATTCAAAGCACATACCTAAACATAATGAAATCAGTATACAACAAACCAACAGCCAGCATCCAATTAAATGGAGAGAAACTTGAAGCAATTCCATTAAAATCAGGGACAAGACAAGACTGCCCACACTCTCCCTATTTGCTCAATATAGTCCTCCAAGGACGAGCTAGAGCAATTAGACAACAAAAAGAGGTCAAAGGGATACAAATTGGAAAGGAAAAAGTCAATGTATAACTATTTCCAGATGATATGATAGTTTGCATAAGCCACTAGAGAACTCCTACAGCTGATAAACAACTTAAGCAAGTGTCTGGATATAAAATTAACTTAAACAAACCAGTAGCCTTGTTCTATACAAAGGATAAATGTGCTGAGAAGGAAAATAGGGAAACAACACCCTTCACAATAATCAGAAATAATATAAAATATCTTGGTGTAACTCTAACAAGCAAGTAAAAAATCTGTATGACAAGAACTTCAATTCCCCAAAGAAAGAAATTGAAGAAGACCTCAGAAAATGAAAAGATCTCCCATGCTCAGATTAGTAGGATTAACATAGTAAAAATGGCCATCTTACCAAAAGCAATCTAAAAATTCAGTATAATCCCCATCAAAATTCAAACTCAATTCTTCACAGAGATAGAGCAATGTTCAACTTCATATGAAATAACAAAAAACCCAGGATAGCTAAAACCATTCTCAACAATAAAAGAACTTATGGGTGAATCACAGTCCTTGACCTCAAGCAGTAATTCAGAGAAATAGTGATTAAAAACTGCATGACATTGGCACAGACACAGACAAGTCGATCAATGGAATAGAATTGAAGACCCAGAAATAAACCCACACAGCTACTGACACTTGATCTTTGACAAAAAAGCCAAAACCATATAATAGAAAAAAGAAAGCATCTTCAACAAATAGGGCTGGTCTAACTGGCAGTCTGCATGTAGAAGAATGCAAATTGATCCATATTTATCTCCTTGTACAAAGCTCAAGTCCAAGTGAATCATGAACCTCCACATGAAACTGCATACATTAAATCTAATAGAAGAGAAAGTAGGAAAGAGCCTCAAATGCATTGGCACAGGCGAAGATTTCCTGAACAGATCATCAATGGCTCAGGCTCTAAGATCAACAATTAATGTATGGGACCTCATGAAACTGAAAAGCTTCTGTAAGGCAAAGGACACTGTCAATAAAACAAACTAAATCTGTCAGCAGCCTACAGATTGAGAAAAGATCTTCACTAACCCTATATCTGATATAGAGCTTATATCAAAAACAAAAACAAAAACAAAAACAAAAACTCAAGAAATTAGACTCCAAAAAACCAAAAATCCCAATTGAAAAATGGATTACAGAGCTAAACATAAAATTCTCAACTGAGGAATCTAGAATGTCCTAGAATCACCTAAAGAAATGTTCAACATCCTCAGTCATCAGGGAAATGCAAATCAAAATGACCCTGAGATTCCACTTTACACCAATCAAAATGGCTAATTTCAAAAACCCAAATGACAGTACATACTGACAAGAATGTGGAGAAAGAGTTACAATCCTCCATTGCTGGTGAGATTGCAAACTGCTACAACCACCCTGGAAATCAATCTGGTGGTTCCTCAGAAAATTGGAACTAGTTCTACCTTAAGACCCGGCTATACTACTCCTAAGCATATAACCCAAAAGATGCTCCACTACATCACAAGGACAAGCCTTATTTATGATAGCAAGAAGCTAGGAGTTATCTAGATGTCCCCTCAACTGAAGAATGGATACAGAAAATGTGGTTCATTTATACAATGGATACTATTTGGATATTAAAAATGATGACATCACTAATTTTGCAAGCAAATGGATGGAACTAGAAAATATTCTGAGTGATGTATCCCAGACACAAAAGGACATACATGGTATATAATTCACTGATAAAGGAATATTTGCCAGAAAGTTCAGAATGCCTATGATACAATTCACAGAGCATATGAAGCTTAACAAGAAAGTAGGCCCAAATGTGGACCCTTCAATCTCTCTTAGAAGGGGAAACAAAATATTCCTGAGAGACAGACAGAGAAAGGGACATGAGTGGGAGAGTAGATAGGGGGAAAGGGAGCAGAATCAGGTACCGGGATTCTGGAATAGTAGAGAAGCCCTGAGGGCCAGGAGAATGAGTTGAAATGTGCAGCAGTATGGGGTGGGGGATGGGGAGAACCACTAGAAAGTCTGGACACCAGGGATATTAGAGGCTCCCAGGAACCAATAGTGATGGCATTAGCTGAAATGCCTAACAGTGGGGAGATAGAACTTGAAGAGACCAACTCCAGTAGATAGAAATGGCTTCCAGTTGAAGGATAGGGCCACCCACCCGTCTCAAAATTTTTGACCCCAAATTGTTCCTTTCTAAAGGAAATGGATCAGAGCCTGAAGGAAAGGCCGTGCAGAGACTGACCTAACCTGGGATCCATCCCATGTGCAGGCTTCAAACCCTGACACTATTGCTGATGCCATGTTGTTCTTGCAGAGAGATCCTGGCATAACTGTCCTCTGAGTTGCTCTACCATTATCTGACTGAGACAGGTACAGATACAACCAACCTTTGGATTGAGCCTGGGGACCTCTATAAAAGAGTTAGAGGAAGGGGTGAAGGAGCTGAAGGGGATTGCAACCCCATAGGAAGAACAGTATCAACTAACTGGACCCCTCAGAGCTCCCAGAGACTAAGCCACCAACCACAGACCATACACAGGCTGCTCCATGGCCCCCTACTACATAATTAGCAGAGAACTGCCTTGTCCAGTCTCAATGCTTGGTCCTATGGGGGCTTGATGCTCCAGAGAAGGGGGGTGCTAAAGGGATAAGGTGTGTGTGGGAGCATGGGGGAGTACCTTCTTAGAGGTGAACAGGAGGGGGAATGGATGAAGTGCTCATGGAGGGTGGGCTGGAAGGGAAAACACTTTTGAAATCTAAACAAATAATTAATAAAAATCTATAAAATGTATATTCTGTTTTTTTTTTAAGAAAGTGATGTACATAGAGCTGGGAGAATTATATGGATTCACATGGCAAAGCTGTCACATCAAACTGGTGTGATGAAAGAAGAATCCACAGTCTTCAACGTGGGCAACTAGATCAATGGTGATGTCATCTTTGAGACTGAACAAGTGAGATTGATATAAAATGGAGTAGAGAAAAGTGAAGATCAATATTTTGTTGATTCAGTTATGTTTGAAATACAGAGTAAGTATACAAATACAGGGGCACATGGGTCATTAAACATCAAGCCTACGGGCTTGAGAGATAACTCAGTCATTAAGATCATTGGCTGCTCTTTTGTAGGAACTAGGTTCATTTTTTAGGACCCAAACAGTGGCTCACTACTGTCTGTAACCCTTCCAGATATGCAAACACTTTCTTCTATTTTCTGAAGATACCACCCATATATGTAGTACACATATTAAATTTAGGGGAAACACTCATATACATGAAATAAAAACCAATAGATAAAAATCTATTGATCCTGGAACTCAAGGAATCTACAACCTGAAGATGACACCTGAAGCTGATAAACTGGATGAACTTTATTTTAGGATATGATAGATAAATGGTAGTTAGGTATGTGGGAGTCATTGTTCCAGTTCCCTAAGCTTTGGGGCTGGGGTGGCTATTATAGGTTGTCTTTGAGATTAAAAATTTTGAAGTATAGGGCTTAGACCCAGTCCTTCTCTTGCTGTTATTATAAACAAATCTGAGATATATAAGCCTGTGAGTTAAGGGCCAAATAGGAAATTCATGGCTCTGAGTTTATTGTTAGGGTGTTTTCAGTTAATTTAATTAAAAATGGCTGAGAGTAGTTAACAGACAACAGTCTAGATTACTTCACATAGATAGTTGGTTTTCAAAAACATCAGAAGCCCACAGAATATGATATTTAATGTTATTTATTCATTTATTATTGAGACCAGTCTGCTCTTGACAGCTTTCCCTGTCTTGACTTCAAAGAAGAAACTGAGCATCTTTGAGTTACTCCAGTTGTGGTGAAACAGCCACTAGGCAAGAATTGCCTCATTTCATCTACAGACATAATATTGTCCAAAGAAAGACACCACTACAGGTCAGAACAGCTTGATTCTGACAAGACAGAGTAGGCTAGTCCTTTAATATTCCTGTTTCTCTAAGTCTGTCAGCTGACCCTGGCCTGTAGGCTGAAGACAAATGCTCCAACATGTTGAATCAAGGGTGATCAGCAGTCTCTATGGATTGGCTAAGTTTGGGAAACTGTTTTAGGCTTCCTATATATTTTCAGTTAATATCATTCATTCTCGGATTTCTGATGGGGTTGAAAAACTACAAAATCTCCTAGCAAACCCAGGCTTTTTATTTTGAGAGGAATAGTTTTGAGAGGACGGCATTTGATCTAAAGCCAAGACATAGCCAGATGTAGTATTGTAAGTCTTTTAACTAAGGATAGATGACAGAGTTTCTGTTTAATTAACAAACATGATGGACTGGGTGTTAGATTTCTTGTACTTTATAAATTACAAAATAGTAATAGTTATATTTGATTATATCTGAAATAAAACAGTCTTTTAATTGGACAGAAAGGCGGAAAATGTTGTGGATAGCCCTGGGGCTAATTATATTTGATGTTAAATCTGTTCTCCTGTGAGTGGTTGTGAACAAGGAATTAGTTAGCACTCAGGTGATTTCCTGTAAACCTGCTTCCCACCTGAATTTGTAAAATAAAGGAGAGCTGATGATTGGGCAGATAAAAGAGAAGGTGGAGCAGAAGGTGGGAGAGAGAAGAAGGAGAAAATGGAAGAGGGAGAGAATGTAGAGGAGGAAGAAGAAAAGCTGATCAGAAGCACATGGCCTGGAGAAACTGTAAGTTCTAAGGGGTCTCATAGATGTGGAAGATGGAAGATAGTGTAGTGGTAGATCTGCCCAATCTAGGTGCACAACATGTAATCATATTAACTGAGTCATGTTTTCATTGCTGGGGCATATTTGGGACGAGATTTACCACAACAGGTTGGTAGGTATGTAGATAGATAAACCAATAGACAGATGATACGTAGATCATAGATAGATAGATAGATAGATAGATAATAGATTGATAGAGATAGGTGGATAGAGATAGATAATAGATGAATATAGATAAATGGAGATAGATAGATAGATATCATCATGGTCTAGCAAGCATCTAGACTATTTTGGTTCTGAAAGGACAAAGGAAAGAAGATATAAAATAAGTGGAGAGGGCAGGGGACTGTGAAGGAATAGGATCTCAGGGGAATCCAAGTAAGAGATATTAAAAGAATTAGAATCAAAACTGCTGGTGATGTCAAGAATGGTGATGAATGAATAGTTGTCAAAAAATGACACATAAGTCTTCATACCAGCAACAGAGTGGATGGTAGAATCCTGATAGTTGAGTCTACCTATCATGCAGGTAAGAATTCCCAGCATTCCCTGCCCTGACACTCTTTCAAGAGTTCATCTCCTGACCATTGTCACACTGATCTGTTTGATCTCTATTGTAATCCCTCTCCTGACTTCTAATTATTTGACCTTCCACAGTAATTCCTATGGACACTATTTTTCAGGGAGCTTACTCAAACACAAATCATTCTTTAACCTAACTGCAAACTGTCCAATGTGAAATAGCAGGAAAGAAAACACAAAAGACCATAAATAACAAGGTATACCTGGACAAGTCTCTGTTCCACTGTCAAATAACAAATGATGCTCTGGGTGAAAGCCAGAGAAGTCCCAAAGCCCCAGTAAAAAGAAGGTGTGAAGCAACCATTCTTCTTTATTTCTATGTGCATATTTATATTAATTCATGTTGTAGATATCTGAGATGACAATTTTCAAATTCTAGTATGTTTTATTTATTAAATCTATGAATTGTTTCTTTATTAATCTTTTTAATATATTGCCTAAATAACTGTGAGTTGGCTGTTAGATTTGCTGTTTTAGAAACTATGTCTCTTTCATATTTTAGCTGTCTTTGACTTGTGATGATTCATCACAGGGATTATTCTTTTGTGACTCACTACGTAAGTAAACTAGGCTTGTAGTATGTGATTCGTTTTGTAATCATTTTTTTAAATAGAAACCAAAGATCAAGTCACATCAAGAGAAAACATTTTACATATTAGCAACTTATAACAAATCTTGATATTTTGTGAGATGGAAAATATTTCATGTGGTACTCACAAAGAAATCATTCATCAGAATTGATTCAATATTTTGAGAGCGTGGTTATAAATTCATCCTTTAAAAAGGAGGAAGTAAAATGATTTTGAAATGGGAAGGTTACCAGTAGGAGACAGATGTGAGACAAGTGAGTGAGATAAGTATGAGCAGAGTTTATTGTACACATGTATGTAGGTTTTTTAAAAATGGAAAAACGGTCAGAAGTTTTTATGAAAGAAGATAATAGAGAGAGTTACTTTGAGGTGAATCATACCATAGCATCAATAGAAAAATAAGATTTGATTAAGTGTATCTATTCATGGTTTTTTTTAATGTTTCATAAACAATTTTGTATATGTTTGGCCTTGATATAGTGATGCCATGACTTACCACATCACTATAAATTCTACAACATGAAAATTTTCAGTAACTCTATACAGCTCCACTGAATGAATTTGCTACATTTATGAGACTTGTGTTGCCCCCAAAATTGTACTATCAAAATGGATATTTATGTGTGTAGATTTTTTGTTTCTATCAGAGGAGTTTCTGTAGGTCTCTGTCTGAAAAGTATCTCTATAACTCCATTGCCTAATGGACTTTCCCAACTTGTACCAATACCAACATAACAGGCCATTTACAGTATATGAGATTATGATATTCACAGATATAGTGAGTGGATGCCAAGGAAAAAGAGAGAAAAGTTGACAAACATACAGAAAGTAAAACAAAGCTAATTAAACCAAGAAGTCTAGAACTATGAAAAGATCTGGCTCTGGTTTTTCCCCAGACCCAGACATTTCTGTGTTATGACATCCCAAGAACATGTGTTCTTTTGTTTAAATTGGTTGTATTAGGATTCCTATCATGGAAACCAAAGGGTTTTAATTAATACATAACAAAAGGCCAATGATCGTAAATCTGTCATGAACAGAGTTACTATCAGTCATGCAGAAAGTTTCACTGCCTCCCTTCAACACAGACATAAGCATTCCCCTTTTCAAGAAGGAGAAACTAACAGAGAAAGTACCAGTAATAATTACTGTGGCTAAGTATCAGAGTGAGAAAAGGGCAACATTGAGATGAATATCTAAGTTAGGCCTTGCTTATATGTATGGCTCAGGAGATAATGCTAACATCAGTTTACCCAAGCAAGCATTCAAGTATTTAACAGTGGGAATGCAATTTCCAGGTCTCAAATCTGAGTGGAAATAAAATAAAGAACATCTAAAATAAAGCACATTTAATTGTCCATACTGTGATTTCTTGCTTTCTCTGTATATCTGTATGGAACCATTACTCTATTGTCTAAGATAATTAATATCCCTTTCTTGGATAAAGAAAATTACTGTATGTCATAGGTAGATAGGACTTTGTGTAGGCTGACTAGCCAACAAGCTCCCTTAAATTCTTCTGTTGCTGACTCCAAAGAGCTCTGATTGCAGAAGCCACATTTGTCTATTTACACATTTGTCTATTGTGGGTACTGGGGATCCAGACTCAGGTCCTCATATGGATATGGCAAGAGTCTCCATGACTGTCTTGCAATTGCCCTTCTTCATATAATCCATTCATCCGGTAGCTCTCTGTATGTTTGACCAGCACTTTGCATGAACAGAACTGATATTTTGTGTACCTATCTCCTCACAAATTATTCACAAATGCAAACTTCTCACATTCTCCTGATAAAGGTTCCTATAGCTTAAGGACTCAGGGTAGACTTTGAAGTTTTATACATCCAAGTTACTCTTCAGTCTAGCATTATGGAGGGCTGGAAGAAAGGAAATCTATAATGAGAATACAAGAAAATAATATTAACCATAATTTTAACTTAATTTCCAGCCAGCCCCTACAGCTAAATCTCCCACTCTCCAATTCTTACAAGAACAAAGTCAGAAGTCTGCATAGACTTTCTCACCCATTTGATTAAGTGGCACTCCACCTGGATCCCACACCCATCCTATCATTTTCTTCTGCTGCCTCCAGTCACAATGACCAGGTGGTTCCTGGAGACACTGCCTGCCCTCTTCATATGACACTTCATGGTTTGTTCTCAGAAGTGTGGAGGAAATTTCTTTATCTGCCACTGCAACATCAACATAAGGCAGAATGAATGACTTATAAACTCCAATGCTGGACCTTCTCTCATTTTGCTCCACACATGAAAAGTCAGCTCAATTCTCCATCATTTAGAAAGTCTTTGATTGTGACTTGAATAGGAAGCATTTCCCAAGATTATTGTACTTGATCACTTGGTGGCTTCCAGCTAGAGTTACGGTTCTGAGCAGTTATATAGCCTTTGATGGGTAGGACCTCAGAAAAAGAAGTAGGTTTCTAGAAAATGGACCTTGAGATCTATAGCCCAGTTCCATATCCTGATCCAGTAAGATGTACAACGCATCCTCAGTCTCTGACTCTGACAGCTATAAGCAGCTCAGACCACCATGCCTTGCTGGCCATGATGGTCAGTACCCTCCAGCCATAACTCAAAGTAAACCTTTCCTCTGTTACGTTGCTTATATTTGATATGTCCTCACAACACAGACCTTCCTTCCTTAGCCCCCTCAGAGATAAAAAGGATCTTGGCAGAAGAGCTGTATTGATACCCACCACTGTTGAAACTACCTTTCTATAAGTCTGTTAGAAAGCTAATTTGGATAGAGAAAAATCTTAGTGATGTTTACCGTGCTGAGGTTAAGAATTGCTTCTCCACTGGGCAGTGGTGGTGCACGCCTATTCCAGCACTTGGGAGGCAGAGGCAGGCAAATTTCCGAGTTCTAAGCCAGACTGGTCTACAGAGTAAGTTCCAGGACAGCCAGGGCTACACAGAGAAACCCTGTTTAAAAAAAAAAAAAAGAATTGTTCCTCCATTTCATTCATTTCTCTGAATATCCTGGAAGCCATGACCAATTTTCTGAGGAAATGTTCTTGCTGCATGATGTTGTCCACCAGTAGTTGATGCTGAAAGAGCCATCAACATTGTTTAAAGAAGAAAACGAGAAATGCTAAACTACGCCAAGTATCTGAACAAATACTGTGCAGGTATTTGTTACTGTGTTCAAGTTTACTGAATTTACCACTCAGTTATCTCCAGAACACAAGGGGGTAGGTTGCAGTATTACCATACTTAATAATGAGATTGATTGGTTCAAGGTAACATAGCTAGTGCATAACAGCTGAAAACCATGTCCTTATATTCTTGATGCTAAGGTCAGTCCACAATAATGGTTTTTGTTTGTTTGGTTGGTTGGTTGGTTTTTGTTTTTTTACTCTCTTTCCAGTGAATAAGAAGACAGCTGTGAATCATCATTCCTGCCACAGAGCATACAAAGGTGTATAAGCTCTCATTTTAAGAAGCTTTGATGCATGACAAATGAAAAGACTAAGACTTATCTAAGAAGCATTTTAGCTCCAGATGCTTGGCAAGATTAAGCCTAGATAGGTTTCCTGGCCATTCCAGTACTGTTTTATTTCCTAAAAATTAAATCATTGTATTTGGTGGGCTGGGTAGCACATAGAGTAGGCATTAGCTTATCTCTGAATATAACCACTTCTTAACATCACCACAAGCTGCATTGAGCCCAGGATGACAAATTATGGCCCCATGAACACCTGGCATCCCCTTCCAGTCTGCTGACTGCTTTGCTCAGCCTCCATGGTTAGGGGAGGGATATAACTTGGCAAACATCTCAAGAGACTACTGAGCAAGTGACTTTGAAACAAACAAGTGTTTATTTGCTATTTCAATGACCTTAATTACAGCCAGCAAGAGATTTACACTCGAATGGACTAACAAGAAAACTAGAGAGTGAGTGGACACCCACAGCTTCACGTCAGAAAAACTCAGCAATGTAATTGCTCTGTGGATTCATTTTCTGAATTCTACTGAGGTTCAAGTTCTGTGAGCCACAGACTGGAAGTAGACAAACATCTGAGCCTGGCCTCATTATAGCTAATACTTTTTTTCTCCTTCCATCCACTGAGTGCAGGACTCAGTTCATCAAACACAGGATGCTGAAGTAAATACTATCCACTGAAGCCTGGATATGGAAGGCATTTTGAAGATTATTTAGTGCAAACCCTAGCCCAAGGCTACCCAGATCTATCTTACCCTTGACAAGATCTATGTTTGGCTCAATTTCTCAGTAGACAATGAACTCACTGTAGAGTCCTATATCTCCATTAGATAATGTGGGACATGGTAATGATATCTGGACTCCAATGTGGAGACTGACTTTCATATGGGAGTCTTTTTTGTTTGGTTAGTTTTGGTTGTGGTTTTGTTGTTGTTGTTGTTGTTGTTGTTTTTGTTTGTTTGTTTGTTTGTTTTGAGACAGGGTTTCTCTGTATAGCCCTGGCTGTCCTAGAACTCACTTTGTAGACCAGGCTGGCCTTGAACTCAGAAATCTGCCTGCCTCTGCCTCCCAAGTGCTGAGATTAAAGGCCTGCACCAGCACCGGCCGACTCCTATGGGATTCTTGATGGGAAAACTACTTGGTCAGCCTTGCTCCAATTTCTCTGAAATTTGAGACTTTGTAGAAAAGGCATATTTATAATAGAGTCAGTTGGGATACTTCATATATGAAGGAAAACCATGCCATAGCCTATGTCTTCTATTCAGGATATTTGCTACCAGTACTTATACCTTTTGTTCAGTTTTCTTCAAGTACATTCTGTCTATGCCTTGACTAGTACCATGCAATGGAAGTCTTTAAAGTAGCATCTTTGGTACTAAATATATAACCATATATATTTTTTTATTTTCCCTGATATCATCCTTAAGAGCTAACATGTTGGCAAAAGGACTGTGACTTGCTAGTGACCAGGTTAAGTACACAGAGGCATACTTTCACTATATCACAAGCTCTTTATTGAATTTTATATCTTCTTTCCCAGTACTCACTATTTGATCAGGTTCATAGATGGAAATCTAAGACCTTTCTGATAAAGCAGAGAGATGACACAAATATTCAGTGCCAGAGCACAGTGGCTCTGTCCTAAGCACTGTGACAGGCTCTGTGCTATGCAGCAAATGTCATCTCATGATGTGACTATGTAGGGGAAAATGTAATAATACTTAAGGGTAAGAATATACTTACTGACTGGCAGATGGACAAAGAGACATATGTGACTTCCCAGACTCTTACAGCCAGATGAGGCCAGACAGCTATTTCCTATGAAACGTGAGACAGATGATGTTGAGCCAGTAAAAAATCTCACATAATTTTCCAAGCTTTCCTGTCCTCTGTCATAATGAGTGATCAAGTCAAATGATAAAGTAGTAGGTTCCCATCAGTCCCTTGGATCCTCAAGTGACTCCTAAGTAGAGTTGTTCCCCATCAGTCTTCATTAGTTATGAATATAGGCAGGAAGCAAACATACATCTGCCCATGTCCCTAAATTTCACTTTACTGCATCTTCAGGAGCTTACGTTGACTAATGTGAGGTTTATTATATTTTTAAAGGTGAGCTTAGGGCAAGGAAAATCTGGGTATGATAGTGAACACATATAATCCCAACACTCCGAACCCTGAGACAAGGGAATTGCCACTTCTAGACCAATGTACATTACATAGTGGCAGATATAGTCCACAAAACAACAACAATAATAACAGCAACAACAATAACAAAAATAAGAAAAATGCCTGTTCTCTAAAACTATTCCAATGAAAGGTCACCATTCAGTTTTCCTAACTGAATCATGATATTTCATAACTCAGACTTGTGGTATAAAGGGCAGGCCACATAGTGAGGGTCCAGAAATCAGAGCCACAAATAAATGGCCAATTAAAGCCATGTGACCTTTATTTCCTAGGAAACTCAGCATGATTTTCTTTTCCTATTAGTATAGGTTTACAGTGACTTTTAACTTCTTAAGTGAAAAAGCCTGTCGCCTTTGGCTTACCTACATTCCAAAAATCACTTTCATTTTCTCTCTTTTCCTTCCCATGACTTGTTGCTGTAATTTGGATTTATTCCTAAACACTTCCTTACCACTGATATTTGAGAGCACATTAAAACAGGGCACAGAATAACATTAATATAACATCTACTTAGCAGGCCCCTATGTCAGTCTCTTTGTTTCCATTAATTTATTAAGTCCTTCCTGTTATGCAGGAAGGGTGGATCACCATCTCACTTACCAGTAAAGAAGATATGGTGTGGTGTGTTTAAATAAATGACCCAAAATGACACACGCACTGGTTATTGAGCCAATATTCCAGTCGATGGATATTTCCAAGTCTTTGTAATAACTCACAGGATTCTAGGGCTGATTCCTGACTTTGTATTTAATCTATCTAAATAGCTAACATCCATCTGTGGAACATCTATTACTGGAGTAATTATAAACTAGAGTTTAGCACTCATTTAAAATATTCATAGCCTTCCCTATGATCTGCTTCGTGTGTGGTTAAAAGTCAGGTAACAAGTTGACTCAGTATTTCACTAAAGCTGAGGCTCAAGTACATTTTAAGACTCTGAGAACTTTGATTCCATCTTTGATAAAATGGAAACAGGAGGGCATTGATAGTATTGGCACAGCATAACTGGCAGAATTCCACAAGGTGCTTTATATATGTTGCTCCTACCTGATTTAAAACGTGGTTCACAGGGCCAGGAAATAAAGCTCAGTATAGAGCATGTTTGCCATGCAAGCACGAGGACTACACTTTGGATGCTCAGAACCTGTGTAAAAGCCAATGAGGTATAGCCAATGCCTGTAGTCTCAGCACTCTGAAAGCAGAGGCAGGGGCTCCAGAGGGCAACCTGCCTATCCAGACTGCCTGGAATTAGTAAAATAAAATCCATACTCACTAAGAAACCATGCCTTCATGTATTAAATGCAAAGATACTGAAGAAGACACCGAATCTCTGTGAGTAGATAATGTAAAGATGCATTGTCTACATATATGGAATTTTTAAGGAATAAGTCTAAAAATAACAATAATCTCATATGCCTAGAGAGGATCAAAGCTATTACTTAGTAGAGAAAAATAAAGCCTTCAAGTAGAATGTGGTGAAGAGGAGAGAATGTGAAGACTCAACTTTGGTTAGTTCCTCACGTTGCAGAACAGTAAGAAGCAGTGCTGTGATAAGGACAGGCCTGTGCATGTCTGCGGGTTAACTTCTCTCCCCAACTTCAAAAGCCAATCTGGAAAGCTATCACCTCACACGTACCTTGCAACACATAGAGGACTAAGAGACTAGATGAAACAAGACAGACCAAACTTACCAAATTCTGTCAATGTCAGTTAGACATAAATTACTATAGAGAAAGTGAGAGTCTTTTTGGTGATTATCTACAGAGTCGGCAAGACAATGGCTTCAACCTCACCTTTCTTATTTCCAGTCTGTTTCCTTTAGGACAAGATTTTTTTAAGGGTTTCTAATAGTCACTGAATTATTAGTAAAAAGGGTGAAGAAAAATTATATCTGTCCCATGGATTTTATCTGGGAAATAAATGAGAGCACAGAGGAAAGTATTGCCAGGCATGGTGGGGGCTTTTAAGGCCACAATTATTTCTCTTCTTTTAGTTCAGTGTGCATCCTAATATTTATTAAACACTAGCCTAACTCATTAATAGTATTTGTAGGGCAATGAGTTGTAGAAGTTAGACATTCAAGGCCCTAACAGAATGGAGAAACTCATATTAAAATGGAGTTGCTTTCTCCTATGCACATACGTATCCCAGCACATGGGAAATTGAGGCAGGAGTATTAAAAATTCAAGGCTATACTTGTCTGGATAATAAGATCATGTTTCAATAAAATACTACTGAAATCAAGTTGTAAACTTTTAAGAATTTTTTCTTAAAAATTCAGTGATTCTAAGGGAAAGATCAAAGTAGAACAATCTTTTGTGTATTTGTTTTTTGTTTTTTGTTTTGTTGTTGTTGTTGTTTTACAGAACTTTCAAACACCACTGAGATGAATTGTCTGAGGATTGAAGACAGTAGTAGAAAAGAAATGGCTTCCATGTGTTCAGCAAGCACCAATCATTATTAATTGTTATTAATTACATTGTTGTTATTTCCATCTTTAATCAGCTCTGTCACTCTGCACATGGAACATTTCTGAGAAAGACTCTCTCAGGCTATGTGCTTGTGGAGACAAATGGTTCCCCAGTCATAATCATTCAACATGCAATTTTTAAATTTGACAATGATGTGCAAGCAACAGCATTCCATAGATGCCAGGCTTTGTTTTTTTATTTTTTCTGTGACTAGACACTAATGATTAATCCTGATGGACAATGAGCCACAGCAGGTGTCCCAAACATCAAACATCTTATGGTAGAGTTGGTGGCATTATTCAAACATTACATTATATTTTAGATACAGTTTCAGACAATAAAGTCTCATTTAATCTTTTCATTAGCCATGTAATATCTGAAAATCTTAACATTTACAAACATTTTTCTATTACTCTTTATAAGGTAATTTTTTAAAAAATTAAAATATGTCCACATCACATTCTCTGTTCTGGAAGTACCCCTCCCCTTCCTATCAAATTGACATTATTGTTTGCTATATATGAATATATACACGTATGAATATAGCCTGCCAAGTTAACTTAGTGTGGCTTGTGGGTATCTGATTTCAGAGCTGAACACCACACAGTAGCCACTTAGGAGAGTACATCTTTGGCAAAGGCTAACTCTCCTTTGCTCAGCAATCATTAGTTTCCTCTAGTTTTTTTTTTTTTTTTTTCTAGGATTGGGGTCTCATGAAATTATCCCGTTCCACGTTAGCATATCTATAGATGACAGAAGGAATTCATGCTTGATGCTAGAAACTTAGTCAACTACTGGGTGATGGTAAGATCAAGGGTCTCTGCAGACCCCTTCCACCATCAGGTTACTAGACTAGCATACTTCCTAACTGCATGCTACAAGTTAACCTAATCTCCACAGAGAAATGCAGCTCTCACCCCCAACAAGAGACTTCTCTTTACACCAAATGGAGACCATTAGAGAAGCCACAGGATTGTCATAATACAGACCTAAGTGAATAGTGTGGACCCTAGTCCCAGTGGGTACAGCTACAGCAACAACTCTTGTACCTGAGACTCAAGGCACTCTGAGGAGTAAAGCATGAAAAGATTGTAAGAGTAAGCTGATCAAGAAGTCTTCTGAGAGGTTGTGACTCCTAGTGTCTTAATCAGGGTTTTTGTATTCTTGCACAAAATATCATGACCAGGAAGAAAGTTGGGAAGGAAAGGGTTTATTCAACTTACACTTCCACATTGCTGTTCATCACCAAGGAAGTCAGGACAGGAACTCACACAGGACAGGAACTTGGAGGCAGGGTCTGAAAGCAAAGGCCATGGATGGGTGCTGCTTACTGGATTGCTTGCTTTCTATTAGAACCCAGGACTACCAGCCCAGGGATGGCACCACCCACAATAGTCCCTCCCACCCTTGATCACTAATCGAGGAAATGCCTTACAGATGGATCTCGTGGAGACATTTCCTCAAGGGAGGCTCCTTTCTCTGTGATAACTCCATCTTGTGTCAAGTTGACCCACAAAACCAGCCAGTATACCTAGAAATGACAGGAAAGCTACCCTAAGGATACCGCCATGCATGGCTGCCTTTTCTGTTCATCTTAACATTATATAAAGAAAAATATGAGCAGTCAAGGGTTACTATTCCAAATTCAGTGCTATTTGAACATACTGCTCTGTAAAGATTTGGAAATTTTAAATGAACTTAATGCTTACTAGATATTTATAACCCTATAACCCTAAATCTTATCACAACACTTCCTGTAAAGCTGTGGTCTACAGGGACCAACTGAGGGATTTTACAAGTCAGTAGTTACAAACAATTAGCTTGAGTTTGGACATAGTGGAAGCACTTCCAACATAGAATTCATTAAATATTAAAAACCTGGCCTCCTCTAACTGAAATAAAAGATCTAGTAGCTAAATTAATTCACCAGCCAATGGAAGTTCCTCAGTAATAACTTAATAATGAACAGAGATCCTGACATCTAATCATTACTCCAGATTGAAAGACAAAAAAGTATCAGTTGTCAATAGCAACATATTTCTACATAATTGATGAAGTTTAAGAGAGTTTCTATTATGTTTATGTTAATGTTGAAAAGTAAAATTTATCTATGTAGTTAATCAAAAGTTATGCTTTTTTGAGACTGGGTTTCTTTATATAGTCCTTAGAACTCACTCTGTACACCAGGGTAACCTAAAACTCAGAGATCTATCTATCTCTGCCTACCTAGTGTTGAGACCAAAGGCATCCACTACCACCACCTAGCAATGCTATTCAGTTTTAAACAAAGCCTAATAAAAAGTGTGATATGGCCTATCTTTACATGCCCAGATATTTTAGCCAGACTTGTACCATCAGTTCTGAGGTGGTAAAAACAATCGTTATTGTAAAACTTTACTACCATATTTTATTATAGCATTAGGTTCATAATTTTCTCTATAAAATTAGAGAGAAACTTAAGTTTCCCTCCTATGACTCCCTGCTTTGGAAATGTGCCAAACAGACATAGACATTCTCCTAACAGCTAATGTGAATGATAGTATTAAATATTAACATAATCATCATATGCAACATGTGAGCCTATGAGGAAAGTAGTTGACCTTGAGTTTGGAAGAGAATTTTACTTGAAGCTATGGAAGCCTCCAAAAACCATGGGAGTATCCCTGCTGGTTTATTTTCCATGTTAGGCATGCACTTCCTCGGTTGAGAGAAGGAGTAAAGGGGGAAATTAGCATCTTTTATGCTTCTAACATTAGGCAGGTGCTTTGCATGCAGTAGGTACTTCATCGTTACTACTGTCTGTGTATATAACTATCAATCAATAGTCCCCATGTGGGGACTAGAAAAGCTAAATAGCTCATACAAAGAGTAACTAGAAAATGGAGTGGTGTGAGCAGAGAAATGCAAGAAATGAGAAATGTATAGTAGATAGTAAAAGAGAAAAATGTATGTGCACATCTATGTAAGTATATGTAGACATGTGAGTGTAAATATATGTGTGTGTATTTTAGTGTGTGTATGTTCTCGTGTGTGTATGTAGATAACCCCAATACTATAGTTTGGATGTAATTTATCTTCAGGGTCCATATTTTGGAAGTTTGACCTTCGGTATAGAAATGGAAGATAGAGCTGGAACCTAGTACGAAATCTTCCCAACAGTCACCTAGTATGAGTGGCAAAAGAGGGAGCTGGGTAGGAAAGCCTCACCTGTCATGTGCATCTGTTACAATGCTTCTTTGCACATCCCCAGCTGACATGAGGTCATCACTAGAAGCTGACTCTGCTCTAACTAAACATGTATTCTCAAGTAGCCTACCTCAAGTAGCTCATTATAGTAACAAGGTGCTAAAATGAGCATTCAAAACTAGGCTTTTTATATTCTTAAATGGTTTAAAAAGCATATATCAGACACACATTTAAAGCAATTTGTTGCATTTTTTTCAGACATGTCAATTAACTTGCCCCAAATCACACAGTAAATAGAGGATTGGTTATTGAAAGTCAAGTCTGTCTTCATTTGATGCTACTTTAAAAGGCATTCATCCAAATAGAGGCCAATTATGCCTGCAGTAGGGGTTTTGTTTGTTTTGTTTGTTCTACTTTTATGTTTTTACAGTCCAGTTATTACTCCCCTCCCAGCCCACCAGCCCACAGTTCTTTGTCCCACTTCTCCTATCCCCTGTCTCCAAGAGGATGTCTCCAGCCCTCAACCCCCTTCAGACCTCTCCACTCCCTGGTGTCCCAAGTCTCTCTGATGTCGCTTCTGTTTCCGAAAGAGAGACGACACAGCATTCTTCTCAAAGCAGTTTATTCAGGAACCTTTCAACATGCAAGCAGGAATCTCTCTCTAGCCCCCAATCGTGCACAGCTCTCACGATGGGCATGGCTTATTTTCGGGTGTATGAGGAAGTCAGGTGCAAGTAATAAGATGTGGCTGCAGTCCCGGGCGCCATCTTGGAACTACCACCACACCCGCTCCCCACACTCTGACAAAGTTTTTACATACAGCAGCTATTGCTCATCTACCCCTACCTATGCTAAAACCATGACTATGTTGCAGATTGCTGGCATCTCAGTGCATGACTTGGCTAAATTATGAAAATAACGATTTAGCTAGAATAGTGTGTTCAGAAAATCTTCTTTGTTGCAACTGGACTACACTAATACAGAATATTAAAGTTGTTGAAGCCTGTTAGAAGCAAGGAAATTAGACATGCTTGTCCACTGGTGACTTGGGAACTGACAGGAAGATGGACACGCTTGACCCAGTGCAGGCAGCCTAAACTTCATACAATGTATTGGTAACAGTGCACATATGTTCTGAAACCTGAGGAAAATGGAACATGACATGGAGATAATACGCAAACTGACCA
Organism: Mus caroli; assembly: GCF_978045245.1. NCBI lineage: Eukaryota > Metazoa > Chordata > Mammalia > Rodentia > Muridae > Mus > Mus caroli. The sequence continues at coordinate 38,999,483 of NW_028227271.1, forward strand.
CACTTTTTATTGTCATTACTGGTGGTGGTGGATCCATGGCCTTTGCTTATTACAGTGAAGGGGTCAAAACAGGCTTTAGGTCACTGACTCTCAAAACTGGAATACAGGAGGACCCCACAGGTATTGTACAGAAGGATTCTGTCTGGCATACTAGAAGTTATTCCTGAGTGAAGAGGAAAGAGCAAAAATAGAAAGAGGGGAGAAGAAATCTGTAGAATCGTTATTTATATCAGACATCATTAATAAGTTAGTTAGACTTGTGTGGCCAACCAGTAGTGTAGATATTATTTTTATTTTATAGACCAGACACTCAAATTCTAAGAATTAAATAATTTGTTCACCTAGATACTAAATGATGGAGTTGGTTCAATCTAAAGGGCTGTCACTCAAAAGAATAAAGGGCAGAGTTATTATTTTTTAGTATTTTAAACTTGAGCCTTCAAATATTTATATCACATTTATGGTTCATGAGAACTTTGATGAATATTTATTGGAATCTCTCTTTCTAAATTAAGAAAAAAAAACAAGATTCAAAGAATATTCTAGTCTTTTCCAAAGCCATGCTTATGACTATGGTTTTAGGATTTGAAGCCAGTATTGCTGACACCCAAACCCGTGGACTTTCTCTCCCCATTATATTTCTCCCTTTGAAGATAATCTATTTCACCAGACAAGCTGACATTTAAGCTTGCCATTCTTGAAGTTAAAGACTCAACCATGTGAGTGCCCTCAAAGTATTTCTATTATTAATAAAAAAATAATTTTCTCCTTTTCAACATTTCATAAATTCTAAGTCCAGTATGTGAGGAAAAAAAAAGATTAAAGCAGCAGGTGGTATATTAGAAAAGAGAAGTGTCTTTTTTCCAAAGCATACTTTTGAAAAGACTGTCATTTTAGAAATATGAAGAATTTGAGAATTATAAAGCTCAAGCAGCTCAGAGTCTTAGCTTGGGGCATAGAAATTTATAATGGCTGTGTTATGCATACATGATATAATGTCAGGGACAAAAAGCAAGGATCCTTCTCTGGCACATTGACTTCTGTACTTGGCAAGTTCAGTTAGAAAGAAAATATCACAGGAAGATAATGTGCACATTAAGCCCCAGACATGCTCATCTCATTTAATCCTTACAACCTTAGGAGAGCTATCATGGCGATGAAGTTACTGGTTCCATCAACCATTAATAAATGCCAAGGTGAGAGTTTGAACTTGACAACAAAGTTCTGCATTCAAAAATAAAAAGCATACCTATCCAAAGCAGCCATAAAGGTTGCTCATGTCTATGAGTTCTCTGCATCTTCCTGATGGCTTGGTTTGCATAATAAAATCACAGCAAATTTATCACCAAGGTAAGAGAAGAGATGTGAAAATGTAGCAATGAATTAAAAATCAATTTGAAAATTAAATTATTTTGTTTTCCTGTGTTTCTGCTTCTCTTTTGTAAATTGTATGTGTTGGAGGGAGATTACAAGAAGGCTACACAAACTTTCTCTGTGGATGTGGGTTGGGCTTACAGGGCACTTGGGTAGAGGAAATAAGCAACACGTTAGTCCTCTATGGAAGAACTCTGTCCCAACTCTTTTCTTATGGCTGGCTGTTCATCTCTGGGTTAAATATTGCATCTATCTACACCTTGACTTCTACAACTTTCAAACAGGAATAAAAATATCTAAACTGTGAATCACTGTGGTTTTAGTAGGGAAAAAAAATGTGTTGAAAATGCCCTGCGCAGTTCCTGAGAAAACATGATTAACACATTTTACTGTCTTGCTTTCCTTCTCAGGATGGATGATATGGTAGAGACCACAGACTTCTAGAATGTAAGCATCCTTGCCCTCATGTTGGTTTCTGGTTTTCCTTCATAAGCAGAATGAGTGGGACTAAATTTAGGAATGAGAATGTAGACTAACTAGGAAAAGGAAAAGAAACCAGAGAAAGATTGTCAGCATAGACAGAATTTTATCTAATCACTTCCATTTGAGACTAAGCGGAGCTGCAAATCTCACTGTGTGAAACCCAATTATTTACCAAAGTAATGTTTATTGGGAACGTGCTAAGAGCCAGGTCCTGCTCTTACTGTCAAAAGCAAATAGGAATGTAGAGCCTCAGTCTTCATGGAGCTAAAGGTAGAGACAGAGATACACTTGTTAATTTAACAGCTTTTTATTAGTAGTATTGTGTGCATCCATGTGATGAACATCAGGAGGGGAGAAGGTCAGCAGGTAGACATCAAAGGACAACTTTTGTGAGTCAGAGCTCTGCATCCACTGTTGATTCTGGGAATAGACCTTAGATTCTCAGGATTGAGTGGCAAGAACTTTTACCCAGTGAGATGTCTCACTGCTCTAACTATCCTTCTATCTATCTATCTATCTATCTATCTATCTATCTATCTATCTATCTATCTATTTATCTACCTTTCTATTTTAATTTCAATGTGATACATAAAAATTGTGGTTAACAGGAAAACAATCAGTTGCACACACCCTTAACTGAGTCAAGTGCTACCAGGAGCTATATGTATATGATGCATATACATATGTGTATTTGTATGTATATGATGTATATACTTATGTATATGATGTATATGTTTATGTATACATTGTATATATATTTATCTGTACATGTGTATGTTGTAAATGTGAATGTATATATGTATATTATGATTTTTATATGTTTATGAATGTGGTTGTATAGGATGTATAAGCACATGTATACAATGTATATTATCTATATTTGTATGCATGTACATATATGATATACATGATTTATAGGATGATATGATGTATATGATATATGTGATATATATATATGTGTATATGTGTACATATATAATGTATATGAATGATATATATGTGTGTGTTTATGTATCTGTATGTGTATTTATATGTATAGATGTGTAAATATCTATAATATTCATGTGTTCATTTATGTATACATAAATATCTAATATATGTATATTATAATAGAGAATGAAATGACTATGGATGCAACACTAGTTCTTTGTTCTGAGAAATGGAAGAATAGACAAAGTTAGATGTAGCTAGGATCAATGCACCTTGAACACACTAATGACTAGGCCTGGGGGCATCCTTGTGAGGGGAGAGTATTCTGGGTACTTCTGATTCATCCACTGATAGCTCTTTTGGAAGATGCTGCAAACTCTCCACTGTCATTTATCTACCTGCTCTGCCCAAAAATATTCTTTGATAATCTATAATTCTTTCTTTTCTGCTTAGCCACCACTTATTTCTTAAAGCTATTCTTCCAGAGGCATTCTTCAGTAGATACTATGTTCCTCTCTATGGATACAGCAGTGTATGTTGTCATGGTCTACATTGCCTCCAAATACCAATTACTGTCACACTCTTATCCTGCTCTTGAATGTCTTTGAAAGCCATTTTTTCTTTTCTTCCCCAAACCACCCACAAAGGCTGAAGACTAATCAAGAAGGAAGGTCAGTGGTTAATGAAAGCAGTAAGGAAGGCAATTGCAAGCATCTTTTTTTGTAGAGTTTATACTGCCCCCAGCAGCTCAAGGAGAAGGAAAACCATGAGACTGTTTTAGGCCTGCCTACTGTGGAAGACACCACAATTGCATATTAGGAATGCCATTACACACAAACACACGCACACACACACACACGGGGAGAGAGACAGAGAGAGAGAGAGAGAGAGAGAGAGAGAGAGAGAGAGAGAGAGAGAATTGTTCCCTCACTGTTATTTCACATTTTATAATTTCAAGATATTATAACTGTGGGAACAACCCTTGCCATTTTCTTTTTTTCTTTTTCTTTTTCTTTTCTTTTTGTTTCTTTTCTTTTCTTTTCTTTTCTTTTAGTTCCACTTCTGGGTTTTTTGGTAAGCAATAAGTCATAAATATAAAATTAATCATATACATATAAAAATGTATTCATATGTTTTCAGAATTAAATTCCATGGTTTTCAAATCAAATTCCATGGTTACAGTTTAGAGAATTTTACTAGCAACATGTATCAGGACTCCAGTGGCAGTTGCCATTCACTGTTTGTTTGTTTGTTTTCTGTTTGTTTTCTTTTCTTTTGTTTTTATGAGACCTTTCAGACAAAAGAACTGGTAGCTCCTCCTTCCCCTCCTTCCCCTCCCTCTCCTCCTCTTCACTCCCCCCCCCCAACCCCCTGCCCTGCCACCTCTCTTCCTTCTTCTGGGCTTTCATATGAGTTTACTTTTGCAACTCTAAGAAAAGGACAGCATTAAAGAACATCATCCTCACAGAAGCAAATATCCCCAGCACATTGTAATCTGCCCCCAAACCAAAGACTTAGCTGCCACAGTGCCTCTAGGCAGGTACTCACAGAGCCTGCTTCTCTCCCCAGTTCCTGGCCTTTTTCTTGTCAACATGAATGTGCATTTTATCTTCAAGAATTTGTTAGATCGGTTTTGTTTTGTTTTGTTTTGTTTTGTTTTGTTTTATTTTTACCTCCCACCCTTACTGTCTCAGCACTCTAGTCTACCTTGGCTCTGACCAAAACATAGGTGGAATGGCTTTCTGCCTGTGTACTTGACCCTCACTTGGGCTAAAGGACTTCAACGGCAAACTTCAGCTTCCATATCACTTCCTCTTCATTCTGTTGGGAATCATTCAGTGAGAGGTGTAAGCAGAGAGGGTTGATTAAAATCCTGACTTTACTACTCATTGGCTATTTCACTTAAATTGAAGAAATTAACCAAATGAAGCTTGTCTGTCAAATGAGGACAACACTCAGGAGCCATGAGGCTTCTGAGGAAATCTACCCTGATTAATCCTTGCTATAGATATTCTCACAGATATTCTCATGTTTCTATACCCAGCTTGATGGCTGTTTGCTTCAATATGCAAATTCAGGAGTCCTTGCAGTGGAGGTGGGATGAGTGTATTTTATATGCTAGGATACCAAAACAAATATTGACAATTAAATTAGTAAGTGTGTTGTTTATTAGCCCTATCTCTGCCAATATATCTAAATCCTCTTCTGTCCAGGAGATGATAGAACTGTCTCCTCAGCCCCTTGACGGTGGTGTAGGACATGGAACTTTTTTTTTTTTCTTTGTTGGGATGTGAGCAAATGGGACATATGTACTTTATGGTTAAAACTTTAAGAGCTAGTGTCAATTTGTCAATTTGACTGCATGCTCTCTCTCTCTGTGTCTCTCCCTCTCCCTCTCCCTCTCTCCCCTCTCTCTCTTTCCCACCCTCTCCCCTCCCTCCTCTCTCTCTCTCTCTCTCTCTCTCTCTCTCTATCTCTCTCTCTCCTCAGCTTCTGGGAATGTGCCAGACAGTGCCTGGATGTTCTATCAGTGTGTACTCTGGAAGGACACTGCACAGCAAAAGGAGATACACTCCAGCATGGGTGTGCCACTTGACCTGTGATGATCTTGACACACATGGTAGGAAGAGAACTGGATCTCCTTGACCTGGTATACACAGATCACAGTCCTTTATACTTACATATGAAACAAGTTTGTTTGATTTTCCTTCAGGTGCCATTAAGACTACTGAGCCTTCAGAGCTGGGGAGATGACTCAGCTGGTACTTGCTATACAAGCATGAGGGCCAGAATGTAAATCTTAGCCCCAACATAAAAGGCCATGTATAGCTATACAAACTTCTAACTCCATCACTGTGGGGAGGCAAAACAGAAGTAATAGCAGAGAATGATGTTTGACAGCCCAGCTCCAGCTCTGGTAAGAAATACCATCTCAAAAAGTATATGATATGGACTTATAGAGCGGAACACCCAATCTCCTTCTCTCGTCAGCATAAGTGCACGCACGTGCGCACACACACACACACATACACACCCCACCACCACCACCACCACACCAATCCATGAACTCCTGAGTAGCTGATAATAAGACAGCAGCTTCCAGGGTGAAGGTGGAATCCCACTGCTGAGTAGAAGGAAAGGAGAGAAACAATTTGAGAACAGCTTCTAGAAGCTAAGACTAACTTCAAACACACAGCTAGAAATTGTTTACCAATGTTTTGAGCAAATTTGAAGCAAATTTTTCTCACCTGATTCAACAGCACCTTTGATGCTAACTGACAGTGATTGTATCCTTGTGGGTCCTCACAGAGAATGCCTGATCTATAGAATCATAAACTATAAAGACGATGAGTTTTTCCACTGCTCCGCAACCTAGCACAGAAAGGCTCACACATAATTCAGATTTGTAGTGGGGACTGTGCCACTGCATGGTTTAGTCTCAGGCAGTGTATAAAAGAATTTACTTTTCCAAAGCCTAAAACAATGGCTGCCACATGGTATGTGCTTGTTAATCAAGTAGTGACAATAAGATTAATACAATGTCTTTAGCCATGTCTCTAACATGAAGTTAGTAAAACTTTTTTTAAATCATGGTATTATAATGATATATATATATATATATATATATATATATATATATATATATAATAAAAAAAGTGCCACAATTCTGGGGTGTTAAATATGATCACTCTTTTCTTCATTCTTTTTAAAGAATAAATCTATATATGTGCATATCATAAATATATGTATACATACATTATATAAAGATATATAATACATATCATACATATCATATATATGTATGTATATGTATAGAAAATGAAGGGGCACTTATATTTTAATTACTAAAAAGGCTTTCTTTGAACTCCCAAACAAGGTAGAGTCTTTCAATTATATCTGTTCAGTACACCTTCTAGTCTTCAAGAAACTTTTTCAACAACCAGTTAAATAACCATTCATGATTGAATTCTGCTTACTGAATCAGAGGACATAAATCACCTTTTTGTTGTTGTTGGTGGTTGTACTTGCTTTCTGGAAGACCGCAGGTCCTGATGTTCAGTAAGCACATGGAACGTGCAGTGCAAAACTCCAACAGAGGGTAATAAGCCAAGGGTTTTCAGTTTTGTCCTGTGATACAGATGAACTAATGGCTTCAAGGGATTTCAAGGAAAGGGACTGTTGGTATCCTGCTAGCAGAAGGTTAAGAGGATATCAATGTGTAGAGGAAGTCTAGTAATCAGAAATTAAGGGGGGGGGGGTCAGAGACAAACAAGGAATTTCATGTGACAACGCTTGCTTTCAGGTTGGACTGGTACAGTGTGCTATGGAGAACTGACCCAGAAGAGCTCCACAGTGGCCATGCTGATATTTCAGTAACACATAGATTGAGAAGTACAACCTATTCTCAGAGAAAAACATATGTTTATGGATCAAGACATCACATGTGAGTCTTGGGGAAGGAATTAATTTTAAGACTCCTAAGGCTCTGTATAACTACAGAATGATGGATTGACTGACTATGAAAGGACCCCCCTACACACACACACACACACACACACACACACACACACACACACAATTTCACATGCTAGCCTAGCTGGCAGTACTGTTTTGAGAGGTTCTGTACATTTTAGAAGGTAGGGCCCAACTGGAAGAGGAGGATCACTTGGAGTGGGTCTCTGGATTCTTTCTGTCCCGTTTCTGTCCATCTATCTACCATGAGGTAAGGGACCTTTGTTACTTGCTCCTACCTTCACCATATCCTGCCTCACCATTGGCCTAGAAGCAACAGAGCAAGGACTTTGGATGTACACACCTGAAACCAGAGGCCAAAACACAAACGTCTACCTTTTAAGTGGCTGTCAGTTAGTTGGTTATAGCCATGAAGAGTCTCTCTCTCTCTCTCTCTCTCTCTCTCTCTCTCTCTCTCTCTCTCTCTCTCTCTCTCACACACACACACACACACACACACAATCTTAGGTGCAGTTTCATCACTTAACATGTGATTATGGTTTGTCTGAACAAAAAGTTTCAGGGGTGGTGATAGTTGTATCTCTTTTTCAAAGATGAGAATGTGAAGCAGAAGTCCTCGGGGTTATAAAGCTAGGTCCAGGATCATAAGTCTAGTCAAATGGCCGAACATGGATGCCTGCGATGTGAGGCTTTCTTATTCTGCACTATTACCATGTAAGGTGGTGAAACTCACAGGTGGAAGTTTAGATTTGAGCCTCCTATATTGAAGCTGGGCTATCTTGACTAAGTTTATTAGCCTCTCCAGGTTTTAAAGTGTGCTTTTCTATCCATATATGCCATTAAAACTGCAGCCCCGTGCTTAATGACAGGTCTGTATGGGAATGATAGAAAGAATTCAACAGAGCACATTTCAGACACACTGCATAGCTTGTTGGCCTATGCCTCTTTGGTTATTGATATGGGCTCTAACTGACACATTGCATCTACCCATGGAGAGCTCAGACTTTGCCTAGCCGAGAGGGTCAGAGAAAAAGGGAGGTGAGAGAACAAAGTTTTGCTTGTCTTTCACTTCCTGAGCCTGTTTGCTTGCTGCTGAATGAGGATAATAGTGCTTCCCTTACAGGGTTTTTACAAAGATCAAATGAGATCACTTTCGTAAAAATGCTCTACAAATGTGATGAGAGAGCATGTCAGGCATTGTTATTCTTCCTGCTGTCTCATTCTACAGAATAAAAGCAGGAAGACTCTCAAAGCTGAAGCATTATTGGGAGGCAGATTTACGTTTCCAATGGCCCTCCTTGTCAAGCCTAAAAGTAGTTTCAGTCTGAATGAGTAGTGAAGCAATTTCAATTTCTCTTTAAATCAGAGATGTCAAAACCCTGTGATTTAGACTCCCGGGAAATACCACTAGAGCTCTCTGACTGGCTTCAATTCTAATCAAGTACTTGATGCTTAGCTGAGAGTGAGTCAGTGATGGCCTCGATCATGCCCAAGCCCCCACAGACAGGCAAGTCTGTGGTCTTCTATGGTCTCTGTGGCTTGAAGATCCAAATGAATTACCATTGCCCTCAAACCCTGTGTGGTCCAAACCCTACATGATCTTTATTTTTATATAACACATTTCATTTATTCTTTGAAATCTTCATAGATTTATATACAGTATGTTGATCACACCCCTCCACTGTCATCTGTCTTCTCTACAACTCACTCAAGTGACACCCATCAGCTTTTCGGAACTTCATATACTTCTTTTTATCCCCCTTGAGTTCAACAAGTGTCGTCCAGATGCTCATGGGTATAGAGCCATCTAATATTGCATGAGCAACCTATCGGCAGTCACATCACCAAAGGAAATGACTATTCCTTCCTCAGCAGCCATCAACTGCCAATAGCTTCTCTATCAAAGGTAGGGTCCTGTGTCCCCTCTTTAACCATGCAAGAACTCTATTTCCGGTTGTGAGACAGGTTTGAATGGCTGATCCATCTCTTCAGCCCTGCTTACTGAGGCTGTAACTAACACAATTATGAGTAGTTGAGGAGAGCTGCTGTGAATTCATATGTACACTACACTATATACAGAAGCCAACGTGTTAGGACTCCAACTATGTTCCTTGTCCTCCAACTGGTATTTGGAGGACATTTTAAAACTTCCTTCCACACTATTTCCTAAGCCTTGGATCTGAGAAGGTCAAAACATATACACAGCAGCAAATAGCAAACTCATAACTGTATCATTATGATAACGTTCACCTTCTTTGACTGTTACAGGGGAAGTCTGGGCATTGTGAAGATCGGCTATCTTTGCATTCAAGCAAGATAATAACGTATCACATTCTAAGTCTAGGTTTAGACTTAGGGTATATTATCACTTGATGTACTCAATTTGATACATGAAATTTGTTCTTTGTCATTTTCATGGTATACTAATGAGCGACATATTCTGCATGGGAGAATGCTGAAGCCTCCCTTTTACTCCTAGGAAACCAGAATTCAGATACCAGCTCTGTCATGGCATAAATATCAGAAAAACAAAAAATCTATTCAATTGAGTTCAACCTATTATCAAGCATAATTATTCCATAATGATACATAATGTGTCAAAATTATCTGAAATTATAAGTTACATGCTTAGTATGTGTTAAATAAGTGTCAGCCAACATATTTTATTTTATTTATACAGCACAAATGTATATAATATTATAAAATGAAACAACAATATATAGTAGGCATTATATACTGTTATAATTGTGAAGTTGTGAAGTCTATGATATATTATATGTATTTAAATGAATATTATCTGTTTCATTTTGTCCAGTCTTTGAAATCAGTGTAGTAAAAATGTCTTCACGAGGTTTATGGAATAGATGCATTTCTTCAAATTCTTCTCTTTCATTTATTTGCTTTATCTCTACGCAAGTCATTGAACTTTCATTAATAAAAATGGGAAATATAGTTCTAGTCTCACTGTGTACTGGGAAGATGAAATAATATGCAAATTAGTATTTAGCATGCTTGATAAGAAGTAGACATTTAATAAGTGTTGTTGTCAGCAGCTCTACCACCAATTTTCATGTTTTCATTGAACTAATAACAAAACTGACATGCAAGATACATATTTTAGCTGCATGTCATATTAAAAAAACTTTATTGCCCAAGGATTGTTCAAGAGCATTTATATGTATTACATAATATTATAGTTTGGATACAAATGATCCTCCAGCATATCATGTACTGAAGAATTGATAACTAGATTGCTGAATCGTAAGTATTTTGATTATTAATTCACTGATGTTTTCACAATTTGACAAAATTATAAGGAACTTCCAGAGGTAGGGCCTAGTTAGAGAAAGCATTGGGACATTTTTTGGGGGGACTATGTCTTGTCTTTGGTTCCTGTCCCTTCTATCTATCTATCTATCTATCTATCTATCTATCTATCTATCTATCTATCTATCTATCTCCTCTTACAACATACCCTCTCTGTCATAATGTTCTCTCTCACTGTAGATAAAAATACATCAAACTAGCTGACCATTGGTGAAATCTTGAAACCATAAGCCAAACTACTTTCATCCTTTAAATTCTTTCTCTGTATTTTTTTTATTATGATGATACAAAACAGTCAACTAAATACACCTGAATGCAGAGCTTAGACAGAGGTACCTAAGGTTCTAAAGTGACTTTTCTTCAACAAGGGCAACCAACATTCCTACAACTACTTAATGGACTTTATGCCATTCATGGACTATCATTTAATCCCTAGTTATCATTACATTGTCCTCTCTTCCAGATTTCCATAATGCTAATGACTCCATTCTGGCTATTATCCATGGGAATGAAGGAAAATAGCAAGTAGAGATGCACAGGCAGAAGCAAAACCAGGGAAGAATGATAAAGTTAATGCCATATGTGAGACACAGAAGTAAATCAATATTCTGAGTTCTAGACTGCCAAGAGAATCTCAAATTACTTCCATAATGATTTATTTGTTTCTTGTTACGTGGAAGATGTACACCCTTCTAGAGGCATGTTCATTGCATCTTGTAGTTTGAAGCATGGTAATAGATAAGAAACTAAATATGATCAGCAACAATGCAAGGATCCCAGAACCATGATTGTCATAGTCCTTAGGTAGAATGTGAAGAACGTGACTACTGTGTTTTTACAAGGGAAGTAAGAAAGACTAGAGACAGGTACACTTAGGACTGAGCTATACTTAATCCCCTGGAAATGGGCAAAGAAATACCTTGTTTAGAGTGTTGTTCTTATGTCAGTCAGGGCCAGAGCAGATGGCAATCCTTCACTCATCCTAGATTGATGCCTGGCTTGGTGGCCAAAACTGTTTTATGCTGAGGACACATAAAATTCAAACCAAACCAAATCAAATCCAGACAGTGAAGCTGAAGAGGACAACAGATAGAAACCTGCTTTCTAGCAAGACATGTAGTGCAGAAGGGGAAAGATCTCCACAGGCTTGTCCTCTATCCCACAGCACGAGTGGGTAATAGACACATAGAAACCTATGGAGGAAGAAGACATAGAAATATCTGTGGACTACCATGCCACCCATGGACTTGCCCTCTGACACAGGAGCCATAGACACCTGCTTGCTGCCATACCAGGCAACATGAAGAATATCGCTCAGGGGCCCCACCAGCCTGGTGGACAGCCTGCAGCAGGAGCCACCACAATATGTGAATATATGATGAACAGCTGAGAGAAAAAGAGAAGTGGAACAGGCTGAGCATCATGAAAAACGATGGAACTAGAGAATCAAGGGTAGAGAGGAGTGCCTTGTTGTACTTGACAGGTCTTACCTGGGGCCATGGTGAAGTCCAAGCCTGAGCTGCCACTGAGGACCATGGCTAGGTCTGAGGCTACCCCACATCAGGGGTTGCTGGTGTCTCTGTCCATAGCTTGTATTACCACTAGAGAACATGGGGATATCCCTGATCAAGCCAGCCACCAGTGACTACTTGGATGTACAGGTGCTATTCAAAACTGACCTAGCCTCCCATTGGCTGCAACACTTGGGGAAAATGGCATATACACCTTTCCCATGCAGCATACTGGAGTTGACCCTAGTAGCAGGAGTGTAGGTAAGCCAGCCCCAAGGGTGGGAGAGCTGACCCAATGTCACTCATCTGATGTTAGGTGCCACAGGAACAGAAGTAACACCCCACTACTACCTCTGGAAGCCAGGAAAGATGCCCACAGGGTCATGAGCAGGGGAGAGCTAGCCCTGCCCATCACTGGTTGTAGCATTTAAGAGAGTGAGCTCTGTATCTCATCTAGGCAACACAGTGAAGCTGGCCCTGATGGCAGACACTGGTGAATGGTGAGTAGGTATGAGAGCTTGAGAGCTGGCTTAGCCCCTCACAGGTTGCAGCACTTGGGAAAGTGGGCCTCTCACCTTGACTGGCTAACACAGTGGAACTGACTCTGGAAGCATGGGTCTGGGTGTGGGCCCCAAGCTCATGAGATCAGGAAAGCTGACCCTACCTTCTGCAAATGGTGGCATTTGTTGGCCTAGCCAGAACAGTGCTGGAGATCTTGCCCTGATGGTGAGGGTGAGGTAAAGCCAGCACCCTGACCAACTCTGGTATCACTCAGACCCAAATCCAGAGCTCTGAGTTGTCCCACCCCAAAATGTGTGTCATCTGTGAACTGTTGGGACACATGGAAAGGGCCAGTCCTGCTGATGCGAAGCTGTAGGATTTCCATGACATAGGGCAACAACAGGATGGGAGGTATTCCAGTGAAGGATCCAATACTGATGGGATCAAAAAAGCTGGAAATCTCAGACCAGACTACTGATTCATTACGATGAACGTTTACAAATGAAGATGTGTGGGCAGAGGAATCTACTGTGGGACACACAGTGACATATGACATTTTCCATAATGAAAAACAATTATATTTAAAATATAAACAAAGTATTAGAGACTATTATTTAAGCCATCCAATGTCATTTGCTGTAGAACGGAGGAATTTATTTAGATGATTTAGGCAAAGTACAGTGATAGACTGTATGCTTAGCATATGTAAGAACGTCAATGAACTCTCCAGCACCAAAACCAAAACAAGGTGAATTAAACTAATGCACAAAACATATTTCAATAAAATATCACAACAAACTAAAAAAATAAAATACCATAAACACCAAGATAAAGGTTATACCCCATGCATGCTAATTTGTATTTTATCCTGGAGGTTGCAAACAGACTGGTTCTCATACCAGTTTTCCTCGCTGATTATCCTGTGGCATAGAGTGAATCTCAGACATGAAACTTGTGGAGATGCACTCAGAAAACTGTTGCCATCTGTAGAAGCAAGAAGAGGGCAGGTGCCTGGAGCTAAATCAGTCAAGGTCAAGACAGAGGTTGTCTGAACAATATCAGATACCACTGCAGGTGGACAGCTAACTGTCTATGGATGACAAAGAGAAGAATGAAAAGAAGTCAAGGTTGACTTCCAGGCCCTGCCTTAGACAACAGGCAGATGGTCACTCCAAGTGAAGGGGCTCAGAAGGAAAAGATGGCTAAGATGTTTGACACCCACATGGAGATATGCCTCAGGAGCCACAGGCATAAATCTAGAACTGAGAAGTCCTGACCTTGATATGTTGATAATTAAGTATAAGTGGTAACTATTTGATAATCATAATACATGGCAAAAAGAATGATCTAGAAAGAGGCCAGAGATTTGTGAGAAAAGAGAATGTGGCATATACAAACGATATCGGAAAAGAGCTGTGTGAAAAGGAAGTGAGAGAATATGAACAAAGTCTGGTGAATCTGGAAGCAAAAGTCCCTAAAATGGGGACACAATCCAGCAATGCAGAAAGAAGACTGGTTCTCTATAAAGGCAAAACTTCCTATTGGAACAGAGCTTATAGAGGAATGCCGAGGTAGGTCCAGGACTATGTTACATGGTGATTGTTATGACAGAAAAGGATAAGGTACCACAGAGGCAGGTAGAGGTAACATGAGGTAAAAACTTCATATATCTTTCATTAAATAAGGTCTATATGGATGTACTAAGATTGAGAAGGAAAAAGAAAGAGAACTGCCTTAAACATATTGGCATAAAAGACATTCCTGAACAGAACACCAATAGCTCAGGCAATAAATTCAACAATTAATAAATGGGACCTCATGAAACTGAAAAGCTTCCTCAAGGCTAAAGACACCATCAATAGGACAAGACAGAAGCCTGAAGATGGAGAAAGATCTTCAGCTACTATATATCCAACAGAGGACTAATATCCAAAATAAATAAAGGACTCAAGAATTTAGAAACAAACAAACCAAATTAACCTGATTAAAAAGTGGAATACAGTGCTAAACAGAAGACTTTACAGAGGAGACTCTAATGGCCGAGAAGCACTTAAAGAAATGTTCAAGTCCGTAGTCACCTGGGAAATGCAAATCAAAATGACTCTGAGATTCCACCTTACACTTATCACAATGGCTAAGACCAAAAATTCAAGTGACATCACATGTTGGCGAAGATGTGGAGCAAGTGGAACAATCTGGCATTGATGGTGGGAGTGCCAAAAACCACTGTAGAAATCATTTTGGCAGCTTTTCAGAAAATTGGGAATATTTCTACCTTGAGACCCAGCTATACCCAGGATACAAGCTATATCCTGGGTATATAACAAAGGGTGCCATACTATACCAAAAGGACACTTGCTCAACTGTGTTCATAGCAGTGTTATTCATAATAGCCAGAGGCTGGAAACAGTCTAGATGCCCCTCAAGTGAAGAATGGATGCAGAAAATGTGGTTCACTTACACAATGGAATACTACTCAACTATTAAAAATAAGAACATCTTGAAAATTGCAGGCAAATGGATGGAACTACAAAATATTATCCTGAGAGAGATAATCCAGACACAAAAGGCATGCATGGTATGTATTCACTTATAAGTGGACATTAGCCCAAAAGTACTAGATAACCATGCTACAATTCACATACCCAAAGAAACTAAGTAAAAAGGCGAATCTAAGGGAAGATGTTTGAATCTCACTCAGAAAGGGAAATAAAATAAACTTTGGAGGTAGGTGGAGGGAGGGAACTAGGTGGGAGAGGGAGTGAGGAGGATAATGGGGATGGAGATGCAATATGAGGAAAGGGTGGGCAGGAGAGGGCTGAGAGAGAAAACACAAAGAGGTGGGGAGCATCTCTGGGGCATGCTGGAGACCTGGGACTGGGAAGGCTCCTGAGAGTCTATGGGGTGACATTAGCTGAAACTCCCCTAGTAGCTGGGGAGACTGAAGTGGCTACCTCCTGTAGCCAGGAGGGAGGGACTTCCAGGGGAGGGAGGATGACTTAACCCATCCATTAAACCTTAGACTCAAAATTTGTCCATCCTACAAGATGTGCAGGGATAAAAATGGAGCAGAAATAGAGGGAATAGCCAAGCAATGACTGGCCTAACTTTAGAACTATCCCAAGGAAGAGAGCCAACCACTGACACTGTTAATGATACTCTGCTATGCTTGAAGACAGGACTCTAGCATAACTGTCCTTTGAGAGGCTTTACACAGCAGCTGATGGAAACAAATACAGAGACTCTCAGTCAAACATCAGTTGGTGCTTGGGAGTCTTGTGGAAGAAGGGGGAATAGGTCTGAGGGATCGAGATGGGTCAAGCACACAATAAAAAGACCTACATATTCAAATAACCTTAGCCCATGGGGGCTCACAGAGACTGAACTACTAACCAAAGAGCATGCAAGGGGCTGGACCTAGGCCACCTACATATGTTGCAGATGTACAGTTTGGTCTTCATGTGGGTCACCTAATGATTAGACCAACAGCTGTCTCTAACTCTGTTGCTGGCCATTGAACCTGACTGGGCCTCAGTTGGAGAGTATGTGCTTAGCACTGCTGCAACTTGATATCCTAGGGCAGGGTGGTACCCACGGGGGTGGGAGACAGGCACTTTTCTTCTCTTAGAAGGGAATGAGTAATGTGGGTAGGGGTTTGTGAATCTGGGACTGAGATTGAAAGAGGGAGGGGGCTGCAATCAGAATGTAAAGTGAATGAGTGAATGAAGAAAGAAAGAAAGAAAGAAAGAAAGAAAGAAAGAAAGAAAGAAAGAAAGAAAGAAAGAAAGAAAGGAAGGAAGGAAGGAAGGAAGGAAGGAAGGAAGGAAGGGAAAGAAGGAAGGAAGGGAAAGAAGGAAGGAAGGAAGGAAGGAAGGAAGGAAGGAAGGAAGGAAGGGAGGGAGGGAGGGAGGGAGGGAGGGAGGGAGGGAGGGAGGGAGGGAGGGAGGGAGGGAGGAAGGAAGGAAGGAAGGAAGGAAGGAAGGAAGGAAGGAAGGAAGGAAAAATTTAATATTTGAGATAGAAGTATTCCAAGGCAATGTCCAAGTCCTGGTTGGGCTGAGAGGAAACAATTATCTGTCTAATCTCAGCATTTGGCAATGCTGGGGAAAGTATCTGGAGTGAGTCAGGTTTCCAGAACTGCCTTGACAATTCTATATTCCTGGTTTCAATAATTACTTTCTCCAGGACCCACCTGTATCATCCTCTGTGGTAGCCTTCTCAGCAATTGTTTTCATCTTCTTTGCAGAAGACCCACGCTGCCTTTGAAAGCACGCCTACGGAATATTTCAGAGGAAACCACAGGAGTATGAAGTTTGTTTTGTGTCAGTTAGTTAACACATTAAAGGATGGAATAAGGTTTAAAAGTAAAGCATTGCAGTGCACATCAATTCATTAATATGTTAAGGCTTAAAGCTTTCATTTAGGCAAAGGAGTTTTAATCACGTCAAATCCTTATCCTAGTCAGAAGATAATTCGGACACTATAAACATATTGGTTAAGTGTAAATGCATTGTACTTAATTTTCTCATCTGGAAAATCGAAGTTTTGAATGTTGAATGAACAACTAGAGTGCATTAAATGTGTTTGATAGCACTTGGTCGCACCTAAAGTGTTCTATAAAGACACTCTCAAGAGTGTTTTTATAGAAAAGGCTAAATGTTCATGTGAAATGCTTGAAAAAAAGTCTTTAAGTAAAAAGAAACACTATCTTTATCCTGGAGAAAGTGGAGTCACTACCAGCTTCAGAAACTGGTTTCCCAACTATTCTAGAAACTAGGTCATGAACTGGGGCACTGAAGAGGCAAATTACCATTCAGTGGTGAATTATGCAATGGACAAGAGTCATCAAACTGAGTGTCACAAAATAACAACAGAATATCGCCAGAAATAACATCTATTTGTTCTTATGCTTATTTTATTTGTTGTATTCTTTTTTAACTTTCATTTATGGAAATTCTTATTTGGGTATGAGTGGTGTGTGTGTGTGTGTGCGTGTGTGTGTGTGTGTGCATGTGTGTGTGTGTGGGTGTGGGTGTCTGTCTGTGTGTGTGCGTGTGGGTGTCTGTCTGTGTGTGTGCGTGTGTGTGCGTGTGTGTATGCGTGTGTGTATGTGTCTGTGTGCGTGTGTCTGTGTGTGTGTGTGTGCGTGTGTGTGTGCGTGTGTGTGTGTGTGCGTGTGTGTGTGGGGGGTGGGGGGGTGTCTGTGTGTGTGTGCGTGTGTGTGTGCGTGAGTGTGTATGTGTGTGTCTGTGTGTGTGTGTGTGTGCGTGTGTGGGGGGTGTCTCTGTGTGTGTGTGCGTGTGTGTGCATGTGTGTGTGTGTGCGTGAGTGTGTGCATGTGGGGGGGTGTCAGTGTGTGTGTGTGTGTGTGTGCGTGTGTATGTGTGTGTGTGTGATATACATGTGTGCAGATGTAGATAAGGATGCAGACACCTGTGGTGGTTGTAAGGAATGTTAGGTACCTTCCTATTTCATTCCTCACATTCCTGTCTGAGACAGTCTCTTTCTGAAACTAGAGCAAACATATCACCTAGGGGCCCTCAGATCCCACAGGCTCCATCTTCTGGTACTGAGATTCTGGGTGCACATGTGCCACCAGGGCCAATATGGGCAGATAGAATCAGAGTAATGGCACTGTTGAGTACTTTAGCTTGAATTCAATTCTTGGTTCCATCCTTCCTCGCTGAGTTATCTTAAACAGTGATTGACCTCAAAGGATAGATTCATTTTAGCAAGAACAGGAATGTATCAGTGCACTTAGGATACATAAAACTCTGCAACACATTTAGCAGAACATCTGGCACATGTGGAATACTCAGAATACGCTAGTCCTTCTTTCCAAACTGAAATTTTGCTGGGATAGCTAATTCTCTGCGCTTCATCTGTACGATGGAGCTAAAAACAGTTATTGCAGATGATTCTGGGAGAATCTACTGTTGTCATGTTTGCAAACTCAAACATAGAGCTCAGCATGTGATAAATCCCCAAATGTTCCTGCTTTCCTCATCTGCATTCGTCCTAACTTTGCTACTGAATAATCCTTATCTTTAAAGTGATATCCCCCAGCATGTGAGTTTAGATAATCATGTGCCCTCTAAGTTACTAAGAGTGGAGAAATGTGACAATTAAAGATGCTTTTTATCTGATGGATGTATTTGTAGAAATGTTCCGTAGGTGTGTTTTGTCTTATCTGTAATGGCAACATGAATCCCCTGATACAGAGGTGAAACTGAAAGATTGAGAAACCATTTACACTGCCAGTTTTGGGGCCTGCCTATGCATGTAAGTGAGAATCCAGATAAGAATGTCAAGACACAATGAATCAACATACCAATTACCTAGTTCTGCTCTCTTCTGAGTATTCATGTCACTCAAACCCTTCCCTGCACTGCTGAAGCCCCGTAAAGTACAGAACTGTTGGTACTGTGAGTCTTTGGTATTACATCCATTCATATCCCGTGGTCACGTGTCCTCAGTTCACCTGCCTAGCATCCAAGCTGGATACTGGTGGTTCAGCAGCTTCCAACTGCACTGATGCTTGTTAAGAACCCTGTTCCTGAGAGAATGCCCTAGTCATTTCCTCTTCATTTCCCCTTTCTTGCCTTCCAAATCCCTACTTCTTCATGTTTGAAGCAAAATGAAAGAGGGTAGTATTGGACTAGAAATGAATTTGAATCCTGGTTCTAACACAGAGTAGCTAAAATTACTTGTGTTCATGTCATCTAACTTTCCTTACCTACAAAATGAGAACTAATACATTTTTATCATATTTAGATGAGAAAATGATAAATGGGGATAATTCATGATTGCATGGCCCATAATCCTTTTCTCAAAAGGGAACTTTCTCTCACGAGGATTTTTACTTTACCTTCTGATACGTCTTCCAACTAAGACAGAATAATTACTTCTTTTATGTATGGCCCCAGTTGTAATCCTCACTTGTCCTGAGACAGAAAACACTGACTACTACACACTGTCTAGAAGAAAGAGGAAGCTTTTGAAGGTGACTGTGTCTCTCACTGGTGTACTCAGAGACATGGAATCACAGACATGGAAGGTCAGGCATAGAGTTGAAAGGCAAATAAATTAATACATGTGGTTACTTATTGTTGATATATAGAAGTAATAAACAATCCATCTGAAAAATTAAATATTGGCTGATTAAAATTCTGACGTAGACTCCAAATGATGTGTCAAGCTTCATTTTTCTACTACACAACATGACGAGTGAAGGAAAATGTGTGTCTCTCCAAATCATTTTCTTGTAGTCACTATTCAAGACAAGGGAACCATAATCCCTTTCATTTGTCTGTAACAATTCTCACTTCCAACTTAATTCACTGTAAGGGTGATTTTTTTTTCACTGGACACAATTACTTGGTACAATCCTTCAACTTATGATTTAAAAATACATATTGCAGCAAGTGTGATCAAACGGGCAAATGCTGTATCATATTTCTTTCCTGGTCATTTTTTCCTGAACAATTAATCCCCGTTTAATCAGGAACTGGTGACATTCAAAAGCATTCAGTTACATGAAAAGAACTCAAAGGTTAAAAAATGTTCATGTGTCCAATGATTCATTTCTTTGGTACTGACTAACTCTCATTGGTTAGATCAAAAAAAAAATTACTTACACAGCACATGATTTTATAGCTTTCTCTTTTATTCATCTGGTACAAGGATTGACTTTCAGGTACCCATCTTTCTAATGCCACTGTTTTTATACAATCTATCTCTCTTTTCCTTAAAGAATTCAACATAGTCTATAAAAATTCTTCATTTGGTAATTTTTCTGCATGTTTTGTAAAACATGAATGCATCTTTACTTACTTTCCCACCACAGTCTTTTCTTTCTTTTAATATTTTTGAACTACCTGAATAAAGAGCTCCCCAAAAACTTTCTCAGGAAAGCAGAACTCAAAATGAAAAGGTTGATCAAAGTACCCTCTTCTAAGATTATGGAAATTAATCAGAAATGGGTCTCTTTAGAAACATTATTATTATAATAGGGAAAACACGAGGTTGGATCAATGGCTCAACATTTGAAAGAGTAGTCCGCTATCACAGAGGACCTGAGTTTGGTTCCCAGTATTCATCCTGAGTGGCACACAACCACTGGTAACTCTAATACCAAGGAATTCGGTGTGTCTGTGAGTCCACGGACACTCACAAACATATTTACAAACCCACACAGAGACACGTACGTATGCACACTCTTCAAAATAAAAATACACCTTTAAAAATTAAAGAAAAGTTGCCGATAGACTTCAGTTAAAACCAATGAAAATGTACTCTTCTTGTCTGATGCATCCAGCCCCATTTCCTAAAAGAATGTCTGAACTCAGAGTTCACCTCCTATTTTCATAGAACTTATAACAGGGAATTACCCACAGGCAGTCAAAAATAGACAGACATACCCTAAAACCATAGTGTAATATGAGTCATTTCTGTACAATTTGATTCTCCTCCCTAACTTCCTACCAAAAAAAAAATAAAAACAAAAACAAAAACCTCTTAAGAGTCACCTGTGATTTCAAGATAGCGCAGAGATCAATCAGTCTCAATCACAGATCCTCCATTAGGATTCACCCACAGCAAGTGAAGTTCTTCAACAACTCACAGAAACTGACTTTTCTGAATGATGTTGAAAATCCCATGATCAAGGATGATCATTTGGAGAGGACACACTCACAGCTAAGTGTGACATATTGCTACTGTGGTCTTGCCTTTAGATGCAGAGACTATCTTCCTCTGTAGACCCACTTATTTTGTTTGCCACCCAGAATATTAGAAAAGCCTTGTCTATGCCCAGAGGCAACACCGAAGCCATGATACCCACAGATTATTCCTGTTCTATGACTTGGAGGTTCTCTCTGTTAGCCACAGCTCCAAAGCCTCTAGACTGCCCAGGGACTTTCACAGGGATCCAGAATATAATTTACACCAGTATACAGAAAGCCATGTTTGTAGATCCACCTAATATTAAGTCCCCCTTTTGTGAACCCTGTATCATGCTTTTATCCAACACTAACCCTATTGAGGAAGGTTCAAGAAGCAGTCCAGTATGCTCAGGGACAAGACTGGGTCTGTACTCATCTTACCTATAGAAAGGACCTCACAAACCACAGACTCTAAATAACCACCAAAGCCTCCCCAGGTGGTTGTGATCCCAGAGGCAAACTCATCCCCCCAGGGAAGTTCCTTCTCTGTTGAATTCACATCTAGAAAGTAGTGCCCCCAATGTAGGAGCTAGAGAAAGTACCCAAGAGCTGAAGGGGTCTGCATCCCTATAGGTGGAACAACAATATGAACTAACCAGTACCCCCAGAGCTCGTGTCTCTAGCTGCATATGTAGCAGAAGATGGCCTAGTTGGCCATCATTTCAAAGAGAGGACCCTTGGTCTAGCAAACTTTATATGCCCCAGTACAGGGCAACGCCAGGGCAAAGAAGTGGGAGTGAGTGGGTAGGGGAGCATGGCGGGGGCAGGGTATAGGGGACTTTTGGGATAGCATTTGAAATGGAAATGAAGAAAATATCTAATATTTTTTTTAAAAAAAGAAAGTAGAAGTTTTATTTAAATGTTATTATGGCCAGCAGTGAACAGGAATTTGCAAGCCTGAGAGAGTGACTAAAAAAATAGATGCCTGTCAGTCATGAAGACTAAATATAGTAAGACTATCTTTCAGAAATAAAGATAAAGATGTTTCCAGATAAATGGGGAGAATGAATCAGTACTAACTCTTGTGAAGAAATGCTAAGACAAGTTCTTTAAATGAAATAAGATACTAAGTGACAACATGGAAGCATAAAGCTCAATGGGAAGAATAAATATGCCACAACAGATGGAGATAATTGCAGAAAACCACAGTCAACCAAAACATAGCATTGTGGAGGCCAGTCCTAACTGGCACATCTACAACAAAACTCCTGCACTTAAAACTCAGGGATCACTACAGAAGAGAGGGTGGAAATATTTATGAGTCAGCGAATGGAAGATTGCGATAAGATTTTATCTCTTCCAGTGTCAAAGAAGCTATACCTATGACATCTCACCATTATGACTGCCTAAGTGTAACCTGAACAAAGATGACAGCAATAGGCATGCTAATGAGGGTGGATAAAGTTCTTGAGGCTCCAAACTTAGACAAAAGACTACAAACAACTAAGGGGTGTACAGTGAGAGAAATCACCTTCTCCAGGGAAGAACACACTGTTAACCATTCAGTCTTGAAATCGTACATACAAGAAACACTATACAGACTGAAAGGGTTGTATTTCTGTGTTTTGGAATAAATATGCAGATGTTAGCAACAAAGAAAATGCAGTAAATTTGAAAGAGAACAAGTTGGGAAGTGCGGGAGAGGAGTTGGAGGGAGGAAAGGGAGAGATGATATATGATATCAAAACATAAAATAATATAATAAAAAAGAGTAGATATAATCTCAAAAGTAAAATATTCTATTATCATAATAATGACAATTAATTAATATTCACTTCTGACAGTGCAGAAGTAAAAGTGACTATAAGAGATCACTATAACTATGCATCATACAACAGCAGGTTGAATAATTTAGACAACTGCAATAAACTCCTGTATGCATACTATATCCCAGGAGTGAATCCCAAGGAGAAGGCAACATGGCTTCACAGAGGAATTATGTTGTAGAGAACCAATACCAATCCCTCTCAAAATCTTCTAGAGTATTGAGGAGTATTGAATTCTTCCAAACTCATTATTATAACTGATATGGAAGTCAAAGTCACTACTGAATGAGAAAATTACAGCCTACAAAGACATTGTTTCTTAAACCTTCCTACAATTACAAGCATTTAAAGTAAAAGGCTTTCCCTTAAGCATTGTTTTTTTGTTATATTTCATCATTTTAGGTGTTTTGATGTTATCATTTTGCATTGTAGGATATTTTATAATTTTTATGAATTACTATTTGGTTTATTGATTTTTTTATTGTTTTATTTATTACATTCCAAATATTATCCCCCTTCCCAGTCACCATTCTAAGAGTTCTTCATCACATACCCCTTCTACTTTGTCTCTGAGAAGTTATTCCCTGAGCCACCCTGGAAAATGAATGGAAATATGATCTATTGATTTTTAAATATATTTGCAAGAAAGTTGGATCAGCAAATTAATATATTTATACTGTTTATATATTTATATTACAAATATATTGATAAATAAATATGTATATATAATTACATATATAATTATATATTTAATTGATGATCCAATCTTACTGTGTTATTAAAAAAGATGGTCAGAAGTTACTGAAAGAACACTGGATGGATTTGTTTAATTATTAAATGATCTTGGAAAAGTAATTTTCTGGATAGAAACTGCACATTTCCTCTGAGTGTGCCATCTGTTGGCTTTATGACCATTATCCAGTCAACAACAGTATCACAGTGGTTTTGTGATATAGTCCATTGAAAGCAGGGTTGTCCTCCATTCAAGCACCTCAGAAGTCCTCTACCCTGCATTCTCTATCTCCATACCATTTATTGTACTGATGTTAAACAGAGAAAACTTCCTTTGCTCAACATGAACCTTTATCTACCTGATAACTCAGAAAACAGAGACTTAGAAGTATGCAGCCTTTATAGAAAGAAATAGGAAATCTTGCCATTTAGAAACAAAATTTCAACATGATGGGATTCATGACATGACAGCAACTAGTCTAATTATAGTTAAAGAATAATACACACTATGGATCCATTGGAAAATATGACAATGAGATTGTACCTTGGGCCCAAAGGACATAAGGTATTGCATTGCAAGACATAAGGTATTATATTGCAAAACATAAAGTATTGCATTGTACAGTTAATAACACTAATAAAAAGCAGCCTTGTGAGTTTATAAAAGGTTCCTTTATTTCCTGTTACCTTAGAGAGAGGAGGAAATGTCCCTAATGCCTTCTCTTTGTTGAAAGGCAGTATCCTACAATGCGCCGCTCAAGTGTAGAGAACAAAGAATTCTTATAACCCTAAGCCTTTTGTGAGCCTTGCAATTATTACAAACAAATTCTTTGAAAGTCTCCAGGATGGATCATACACTGTTTGATGAGTTTGTACAGGTATCATATTTCAAGTTAAACAACTCTGACTTACAAAGGGAAGTAAGACCAGAGACAGAGCCTTAAGAAAGTTAAAATCCACACTGTGGACACCATCATGAACCCAAACTGCTAGCTTAACTCCTCTCTGTCTTGGCTGACTTAGAGCTGAGGTTATTGACATTTGAAAATAGGAAACTTTTCAAGGTATCCTGAACTGAATTGAACCTAGGGATTTGCACAGTATAGGCTACATGCTAAGCAATACTACCTCTGTGCTACAGCCCCAACCCTAAATACAAAGTCACACAGCATTCGTCAGTAACCTGGATAAATACATGTATCAAATAATCTCTACAGGATTTTAGATTTGAGTCCAGCTACACTTAGAGAAAAAATGAAATAAGTTAGTAGAAAATCCTGAAATCTGTTATGGAGCAGCAATGATAGGCTAGAGTAGATATTGGCATCTCTTTGTCCAGGTTGTCATTCATCAAGATGTATTCACTTTTAGGCTTACATCACAACATTGGGGAATCATAGAAACAAGTGGATACTCCTGATGTGACAGATAGTCTATATAAATTCTAGGCCTTTAAACACTTCTGAGCACCAATATCGACAAATCCCACAATTTGAATATGACGGTTATATGTTTTAAAAGTTAAATGCAATTAACTTTATCAAGTTAAAGTTATCAAAACCTTTATTCTACCTAAAATTAACATGAATATTGTTTTAGGGTTTCTTTTCTTGCACAAACATCATGATAAAGAAGCAAGTTGGGGAGGAAAGGATTTATTCGGTTTATGCTTCCATACTGCTGCTCATCACCAAGGAAGTCAGGACTGTAACTCAAGCAGGTCAGGAAGCAGGAGCTGATGCAGGGGCCATGGAGGGATGTTCTTTATTGGCTTGCCTCCCCTGGCTTGTTCATCCTGCTCTCTTATACAGCCAAGACTACCAGCCCAGAGAAGGCACCACCCACAAGGAGACCTCCCTCTGTGATCACTAATTGAGAAAATGCCTTACAGTTGGATCTCATGGAGGCATTTCCCCAACTGAAGCTCCTTTTTCTGTGATTACTCCAGCCTATGTCAAGTTGACACAAAACTAGCCAGTACAAATATAAACCAGGTACTATGAGAATTCCAGGATTGCTAACTGCTGCAGTCTCCGACCCACAGAGACAAGAACGACATGGACACCAAGGCAGGTTCGCACAGCAGCTTCTTTACTTGGTGCCTTTTCACTTCCAGCTCTCTCCCCCAGCAGCTTCTTCTCCCTGTCCTTCTTACAGCAAGGGCTATACTCCTATATTCACAGCAACTGACCTCATCTCGCTCCACACCACCTCATCCAATCAGAATCACACACACTCCAGGCACGAGCTCAGGTCAGTCACAGATAGGCTGTCGGATCCGGATCATGAGGAATATGCATGCAGTTTCACTGCACATGTTCGGGCAAGGCAGTAAACATGTGGGGTTCACGAGGCAATGGGCCAGGGTCCCATCTTGGCCCATACAGCTGTACCCGCTTCCCACAGCTAACTGTGAGCTTCTAATAAACATTTATTCAATTGCTTTCAGTCTTTTCTTTCTTTCACATAGTCAAAAATTTGAGCCCCTATGGAGAATTATGGTATATTCTTCAAATACACTGTCTTCTCTCATATCTCCTCTAAGAGATGAAGTAGGCAAGTGCAAGACTGTAGAGAAATAGATCTAACAGAAGTGCTACCTAGAGAGCAGGAAGTGCTTTTCTAGGTAACATGTAATCCAGGAGGCAGACATTACTGGTATTATTTCTGGAGGAAGAAAAAAAAATTGAAAATGAGCACTGTCCAGTGACAGAGCCACTGTATTCCAAGAAAGTGGAATCTAGAATAGGACAACAAGGCTAGAGAAAAAACAGAAAGCAAAGAGCCGATTCACTGACTGTAAAAGAAGTCAAACTTACAATTAACAGGCACCAATTCTTACCTTTAGGTTTCTGATGAGTTTTATGTAAGTAACTCAACAGCCGGTTCTCTTGTGGACTTTCGGGAGGTTTGAAACACATATTACTTACATGAGAAAAATGGGAAGAAAATACTGAGGTTTAGTGGGGAAATATGAGTAGCAAAACTTTATTTGGTCTCTTTGATGTCAGGACATGGGAAGGAGCGCCTGGAGAATTGATATAGTGGTTAAGACTTGCAAAGGACCTGCATTTAGTTCCCAGCATATGTGTGTGTGTGTGAGCATGCATTTGTGACCAGTACCCCTAGAGCTGAAGGGGTCTGCAACCCTATAGTTGGAACAACAATATGAACTAACCAGTAACCCCAGAGCTCGTGTCTCTAGCTTCATATGTAGCAGAAGATGGCCTAGTCAGCCATCATTGGAAGAGAGGCCCCTTGGTCTTGCAAACTTTATATGCCCCAATACAGCGGAACACCAGAGCCAAGAAGTGGGAGTGGGTGGGTAGGGGACCATGGTGGGGGGAGGTTTTAGGGGACTTTTGGGATAGCATTGGAAATGTAAATGAGGAAAATATCTAATAAAAAATTGAAAAAAACATGGCCTTATGGTAGACTAAGGTTCCTAATAAGAATGACAAATTGAAATGTTCTCTAACATTAAAGCATAAAATATATTTTTTCTCCAACTTACCAGGCATTGCTCTGATATAAAAACTATCAAATATATGAAAATACATTAAATAAAAAAGAAGTGGAAAATATGAAGATTATTATTGGGGGGGGGAATAAAACAAACATCAGAGAGGCCAGAGTGTACTCTTGATTTCTTTCTGACCCAAAGACAGTTATCATTAATGGGCCTTTGAATATTTATTTAATGTCTCAAAACTTCAATTTACCTGAAAAATGAATATAGCAACAACTCCAAGATTTATTGAATTATGGTGAACTATAATGAGCTGGCAAATTCTTAGCAGGGTGACTGAAGATGGAAATCCTCCACTAAGTGCATGGAATTTTTCCTGGTTTTGCATCAGAAAAATTTGAACCACACTCATCATAAGTCCCACAAAGAAGCCTAGCACTTAACCACAGTTGTCATGATTAAAACCTACTTTCTGTAATTTCATGAGTACTATTGCGTGTTTAGGTACTTTGGGGGATTTTTGTCAACATGACCTAGTAGAATCAACAATAGGGGAAATGATACAAAACTTTTGATAGGCATTGTTTTGTACCTGATTCGTCATTTCAAAGCATTCTAACCCCTTACCTAGAAGAAACTCAAATTAATAATTAATAATTGGTACATATCTCACCCCTCTACTCTGTGGGTGACTAAATTGACTAAAGTATAGTTAATTCACTGGCGGACATGAAAGTGAAAGAAAAGTGGGAGAAAGAGATTAACATTTTCTGTGAGCTCAGCTGAAAAGTTCTCTTCTACAGATGATGTGATTTCTAATCTTATGCAAATTAAGTGGGCTAAGGTATGGTTAAACAGCTAGTGAAATATTATTTGAGAACGTGTGATGGTTTTTCTGGAAGAAATTAACTTTTGGTTAGGGAGGATAAGCAAATAATATCTCCCCCCGGAACCTGCAGGAGTCTGTTACCTAATTCTCTGAAAGCCTGGTGGAGCAAAGGAACAAATGAAGGACGGATTTACTTCCTCTTCTCAAGCTGAGGCATCCGTCCTGTCATTGATGTGGACATGGCTGTTCCAGGCTTCCTACTTTGAGAACTTACACCAGAGTCTACCCTGGATCTCACCCTAAGAACTGTAATAAAGAATTATACTTTTCTAGCCTCTGTACTCATACTGAGTTACACTATCAGTTTTCCTGATTCTATAGTTTTCAAGAAACAAATTCTTGATTTTATGGCTTCTATAATCTTGTGTTCCAACTCTTAATGATCTTTCTTTCTTTCTTTCTTTCTTTCTTTCTTTCTTTCTTTCTTTCTTTCTTTCTTTCTTTCTTTCTTTCTCTCTTTCTTTCTACTTCTTTCTTTCTTTCTACTTCTTTCTTTCTTTCTACTTCTTTCTTCCTTCCTCTCTCTCTCTCTCTCTTTCTCTACCAAGTATCTGTCTAATCATATATATTGTATATATTATGTATATATATTGTATATACATTTTATCTCCTATCAGTTCTATTTCTGTACTGGAAGACAATTTATATAGATGCTTACAGAAATTTAAGCCTAGAAATCCATTTCTCACAGTCACTTATTTGGGTTCAAATTCTATACTCAACAGTGGCATGACCTTGTGCCCATAATTTATGCTAATCTTCAAAATACTGATAATGAAGTAATAAGGAATTGAAGAGATTAAATAAAGTTCTTTGTTTTTTTTTGGTTTTGGTTTTGGTTTTTTTGTGTTTTGTTTTTTGTTTTTGTTTTTTGTTTTTTGTTTTTATTTTTTGTTTTTTGTTTTTTGTTTTTTGTTTTTTGTTTTTTTTTTTTTTTGGTTTTTAGAGACAGGATTTCTCTGTATAGCCCTGGCTGTCCTGGAACTCACTTTGTAGACCAGGCCAGCCTAAAACTCAGAAATCTGCCTGCCTCTGCCACCCGTGTGCTGTGATTAAAGGCATGCGTCACCACGCCTGGCACTGGTTTAAATAAAGTTCTTAACATAAAGTTCTAAAATAGGCAAAATATGTCCGAAGGTTCATAAGCATTAGCGTTTGTATTGCGACTATAATAGTGGTTATTTTATTCCTAGTGCCATGGATGCCTTTTGTGTGAAGGAGTTGTTCTCAAGCATGTTTCCTGAGTACCTCAGATTGTTGAAATTAGAATTTTGTTTTCCATTTCCATTTGTCATTTTGTTCTAATATTCTATCCATTGAAACTAAACTTGGGGAAGAGTACATGTCTTAGTATGATATTCTCAACATCCTCTGTCACTCCATTCTTTCAAGAACCGGGCCAAGGTCTCTCTCTGTCTCTCTCTGTCTCTCTCTCTCTCTGTGAGTGTGTGTGTGTGTGTGTGTGTGTGTGTGTGTGTATGCATGCGTGTGAGCACGCATGTGTGCACATACATGCAGGCATGTTTCTCCGTATGTGTCTTTCTTATCTATCATCTCTCCTTTTATAAAACATAGATACACAATGCCCCTTCAGCTCCTTGGGTCCTTTCTCTACTTCTATTGGGATTTTTTTTTAACTAAAACTAGAATTCCATCTCCCAAATGATACTGTAGCTCCATCTGTCATTGAGAGTGTACTATACACATAGCTATAAGCAGGAGGTTGAAGAAAAGAAAAACAGTTCCCCTGCTTATCTGGCTGCCATTAGATGATGTGTGGAAGAAAATGCCCTCTAGACTCACGATGTTCTTCTGATACAGCTCCTTATCCCCACGATCATGCTTCATTGCTATGTTTTCTTCCTGGAAGTTTTCCTCCTGGCTTCTGTCCTTTTCTCCAGGTCACACAAAAAAACAGTTCTGATGGTAATGGCCTTGGAACATTCCATCTACACAGTGTCCATAAATAAACTGGAAATGTCTCTAATCCAGTTGTTTCTTCCTCAGATAAGAGAGAAGCTTGCTTTCTGTGCCTGTTTTTGTCATTGTTATTTGGATGGTTTGTTTTTCTTTGTTTGTTTTGCCATGGATAATAGTTTCTGTTGACTTAGTAGAGGTTTATTTTCACTTTAAAATTCTTATTTTTATTCACTTTACATCCCAATATCAGGCCCCCTCTTCTCTCAGGAACCACTCACACAAGTCCTCCCCGCCCCATTCCACCTTCCCCTTCTCAAAAGAAAAAGGGAAGATCCCCTCTGGGTGTCACCCTCACAGAATAACACACACACACACACACACACACACACACCCTGTAATACAATTTGCTATGGGACTAGACATATCCTCTTCCTCTGAAGACAGAAAGGCAGTCAATTTAAGGGTATGGGATCCACAGGCAGACAGATAAAAGGTTCAGGGTCAGCCTCCCACTCCAGTTGTTGGGGTTCCATGAAGACCAGTCTGGTCATTTGCTGCCTATGTGTAGGGAACATAGGTCCAGCCCTCGTAAGCCCTTTGGTTGGTAATTAAGTCACTAGGACTCTCCTGTGGGTTGGCTATTGGCTGTCTGTATAATCTCCTTATTGATTTAGGTGTGTACCATGTATCCTTACTGTCTTTGACAAGTTTAACTTGAAAGAGTATTGGATTTTGTGAAATGTTTTTTCAACATCTAATGAGATGCTCATGGGTTTTTTTCCTTTCAGTTTGTTTACATGGTAGAATATGTTGATGGATTTTCACAAATTGAACCACTCCTGATGTCTTTGATGTGTTCTTGATTCATTTTACTAGTATTTTATTGAGTATTTTTGCATCAATGTTCATAGTCTGAAATTCTCTTTCTTTGTTGAGTTTTTGTGTAGTTTATGTGTCAGGGTGACTATAGCCTCATAGGATGAGTTTAGTAATGTTCCTTCTGTTTATATTTTGTGATTAATTTGAGGTGTATTGCCATTAGAACTTGGCATTAAAACTATGTGACCCAGGTGTTTGTTTGTTTATTTGTTTGTTTGGGTTTGGGGGGGATTTTAATGAGTGCTTCTATTTTCTTAGGGTTCATGTACTATTCAGATAGTTTACCTGATCTTGATTTTGTTTTAGTAATTGGTATCTATTTTATTAGAAAATAGAAATAGATAATCTATTTCATTCAGATTTTTCCAATTTTGTGGAGTACAGCTTTTGAAATAATATCTAATTATTATTTGAAAGTCCATTGGTATGTCTCTCTTTTCATTTCTGATTTTGTTTATGTGGAATCTGTCTTTCTGTCATTTTGTTACTTTGGCTAAAGCTTACTCTATCCTGTTCATTTTCTCAAAGAATCAGCTCTTGGCTTCATTGAGTTTTGTATTGTTCTCTTTGTTTTTACTTAATTGATTTCAGTCCCAAGTTTGATTATTTCCTGCCATGTACTCCACCAGGGTATGTTTGCTTCCTTGGTTTCCTCTAGAGTCTTCAGATGTACTTTGGGGGGGGGGGGGGGCGTGTACAGTTCTTCCTATCTCCTTTCTTCTTTTCTTTTTTTATTGGATATTTTATTTAGTTACATTTTCAAATGTTATGCCTTCTTGGTTTCCCCTCCAGAAACCCCTATTCAATACCCCCTCCCCCTGCTTCTATGAGGGTGCTCACCCACCCACCCAGCAACTCCTGCCTCCCTGCACTGGCATTCCCCTACAATGGGGTATCAAGCATTCACAGGACCAAGGGCCTCTCCTCCATTGATGCCTGACTAAGGCCATCCTCTGTTACATATGCAGCTGGAGCCATGGGTTGCTCCATTTGTACTAAGATTCCTGTTAGTCCTTCATAAGAAATCAATAATAAACACTATATCTACAACCCCCGTGCCTCTGAATCTAGTTTCTAAAGTTCATTTGGGCCCTGGGGAATTTCATGGTTAAAAGATGTACGTGGAGGAGAGAGGCCTCTATAAAGAAGTCTCATGGTGTGCAAAAACAGCTAAATCAACCAAATATTCAAAAATATTAACAGAAAGGATTGAACCAATGCTAAACATACATAGACCTTTTTCATTATTCCATAAAATTTACAGCATATGTACACTGTATTAAATGTCATTTAGGGATGATTTTTAAAAAATAGGGTAGTCTTACTTTCATATCTATTGTTGTGGTAAAATACCTTGGCAAAAGTACTTAAGAGACAAAAGGCTTGTCTTAAGTCACAATTTAAGGTTATCTTCCATTATTGTTGACAAGTTAAGGTGGCAGAAACTTAAGGCAGATAGTCATATTACATTGACAATCAAGTGAAGTAGAAGTTTCTGGATACATCATGTAATACAGACTCACAGGCTAAGACAGACTCAGCTATTGTTTTGCTGAAGCAAGACCCACGGGAGAACATATGATGTTTGGAGAGAGTGTAAATAGGATTCAATGGACAGTGATGGCACTCTTGCATAGCTAGTTTTGCAACACTGTTTTCTTTAGTCTCATGTTTTTGCCTTTGCTAATATTCCTTCTTTGAGTGAGAGGCACAGCAGAGAACTTCTCCTGGCCTCCCAGCTGGTCTTGCCTTTTTTGCCTTTGCTAATATCCCTTCTTTGAGTGAGAGGCACAGCAGAGAACTTCTCCTGGCCTCCCAGCTGGTCTTGGTCTCTCCACTCTCATGCAGATTGAACAAAGTCCTGGCTGTTTTGCTGGATCATGCTGCTGGAGCTGAGTCAAGTTTGGTATCCTGATACCACTGAAGCCCCTCAAAAAACAACTTCTAAGCAGATCTATATCCCTTGTCCTATTTACCATCTCCTCCCCACACCTTTGGACAGTGGAATAGAAGTGTGTGTGTGTGTGGGGGGGGTCAAAGTGTTTTAAAACCCTCATGAAAAGTAGGTTTTAAGAAACCTAAGCCTACAATCAAACACAGACAGAAATGAATACTGCATGCTCGGTTGTTTGCTTGTCCTCAGTTCCCTTTCTCCACTTTTCTTTTTCCATTATAATATTGATTTTATTGATGATTTGGAAATCTCACATGACCTACTTTGATCACACTTGCTTCCCTGTCCTCCCAGGTCTACCACCCTACCCTGTGTCTCCCCCCACCCACCCACTCCCCACCCCCAAAAAGAAAAAAATACATCAAGTCCAATTTGTGTTTTCTACATATTCATTGAAATATTAGTCAAACTATCAGTCACCAGTCCTTTAAAGAAAACACCCTCCCTTACCACCTTACCCTAACTCCTGATGCTATCAACTGTGAAGAGCTATACTTCTGCATCCCTATCATGATTGTTAGGAGCTCTCATCAGCCTTACTGTCTAGGCTGTTTCTTTTGGGAGCAGGAGTTGTCACCAAAGCCTTCCGTGTCTCTCATTCTCAATTGTGAGTCTGCAGTCACTGATACCACTGCCAAAGAAGCTTCATCTCCCATAAGACAGTTCAGAATATCCTGCCTTAGGAAAGATGCCACCCATAGTAAGCTGGCTTTCTGTATCAGTTAACTTAAGAAACGAGACAACAGCTCCAGACCAAACCACTATCAACAGTATCTCATTGGAATTCTTGTCCCAGGTAACTCTAGGTACTATCTAGTTGACAGGGCTATCATAGGGAAGAAAGGTACTGTATTGGCTAGTTTTGTGTCAACTTGACACAGCTGGAGTTATCACAGAGAAAGGAGCTTCCTTGAGGAAATGCCTCCATGAGATCCAACTGTAAGGCATTTTCTCAATTAGTGATCAAGGGGGGAGGTCCCCTTGTGGGTGGTGCCATCTCTGGGCTGGTAATCTTGGTTCTATAAGAGAGCAGGCTGAGCAAGCCAGGGGAGCAAGCCAGTAAAGAACATCCCTCCATAGCCTCTGCATCAGCTCCTGCTTCCTGACCTGTTTGAGTTCCAGTCCTGACTTTCTTGATGGTAAACACCAGTATGGAATTGTAAGCTGAATAAACCCTTTCCTCCCCAACTTGCTTCTTGGTCATGATGTTTGTGCAGGAATAGAAACCCTGACTAAGACAGATACATATTTATCAAAATTGACATGTCAACTTATTTGACACTTGGCTATCTGTGGATTGTGTTATCCATAGCATGCCCTGGAACCAATGCTTAGAAAATGTAGCTGTGCAGAAGACCAAGATAAAGAACAAACTGAGGTCTCAAGCTTATAAACTGGATAATAATCATGAAATGACATTAATTCCATCACAAAACCATTTATAATTGTTGTACATGATCATGAATTTAAGTTGAGTGGCCTTAAACTGATTAGGGAGAGAAATCAGAAGCAAACAAAACAATTTTTCATGAGGAAACATCAGTGAATCTGGACTGAGACCTCCCTCTATCATAGATGAGCAAATTCCATGTATTTTTCAGTCTTCTTTTGCTTTATTCTATTTAGACAGAATGGCAGCTTAACTTCATCAGTATTGTATTTAATTGATATATCGCAAAAAGTACATACACATATGGGATATATTGAGAATTTTGATGTATGCATCTAACATACAGATTAAATGAAGCTAGGCAACATATTCACCACATTGCCTCTCCTATTGACACATTTGCATTAAAAATTTCTCTCTTCATGGTTTTAATATATGCAATGTACAACTGATGATTATAGTCACTCTTCTGTGCACCGAATGCAAAATACATTCCTTCTACGTTTTGATTAACAATTCCATTCTCCCCTCTATCATCCGTCTATTGCCAGCCTCCGTAAATTATCATTCTGCTATCTCCTCTTTGAGTCCACATATTTTAGAATCTCTGTATAATCATATAGCATTTATCTTTCTGTGCCTGGTTTGTTTTTACTTAGCATAATGGCCTTCAAGCTCATTACAGATATCAGAATTTCCTTCTTTGCCTGGATAAATGGTATTTCATTGTATACCTTCAATCCTATTTTGATTATTCATTGTTTTTGGTTCCTCAGCATAGCTCTCAACATGTTTCATGCCTTACAAACCCCCAAATCCACAAATAGTATGACAAGTAGTGACTACCCCAAAATTAATAGTATATTCTTTTCTAAGTACTGATGTCACAGAAGGTAAGAAGTTGTAGAGGCATACACAAAGATAAAAGTCAAAAGCTCAAAGGTCAAATGAAACCAGTGTTTCCCATGCTAGGTGTGATGGTTGGTGCTGTGGTCTCAATACCTGGGATGCTAAGAAAGGAGGAAGGATAACTGGCTAAATGCTAGCTTATGCTAGCTAAGACTATGTCTCAAAAACTAAAGCAAAACTAATACAGTTAAATTCACACTATGAATTCACTTATTATTGCTAAAAGTACATATTTTTTTCTCCTATGTAGTTATGTGCATTTTTTTAGTCTGATAATTGCAATTACTCTGCTTATTTTTGTGGGGCAAGGCTTCTAAATTTCTTTTTCTACTAGTGGCATGACTTTACTGTCAATTTAACACTTTTCTGGATTCTCATCTACTGTAGGGATTTTAACTACGCTGTTGAATTATTGAGTCCTTGGCAGTCCTGCATTATCTTCTCTCTTAGGTCTCGTGTCTTCCCAGACTGCTGCCTCTGAATTTCAACTAGCTACCACTTAAGCGTTTCTGTTCCTCTTTTATAGAGATCAGGATGTCTTGGATTTTATTGAAACACATTATTTCATTCTCTAACAGTTTCCTCTGATTCATATGAAAATATTATTCATGGGTATAAAAATCTCCAGAGCACTCAGGGTGTTTTCCCTTGTTCTGTGGTTGGCTCCTTGCTCATTTCCTACTTTGTTCATTTCTAAATGATGATGCATCCTCACAGTTTTCCTATGATGTATATCTTTGCATTCAATGTGTGCCAGCTAGCTGTCAGGCACTTGTTGTTTAGATGACAGGTAAGTATCATTTGTAAACAAGATGTCCAGATGTGCAGCTCCACTGCCTGCTAAACAGAGGTTGGGATTTTCCTGTTTCCATTATCTGCTTTGTTTGTCTATGACCCAGTGGACAGCAAGTCTCCTCTCTCTCTCTCTCTCTCTCTCTCTCTCTCTCTCTCTCTCTCTCTCTCTCTCTCTCTCTCTCTCTCTCTCTCATTTTTTTTTTTTTTACAAAAATGCCATTGAGTTTATTTTCTATGGCCAGCTACTTCGGGGCATTGGGACTAACCTTAAACATAGTTTTTATGCTGAGTGAGACTAAATTGGAGAAAACTCATTGTTCCCTTTCAATTGTTGTTGATTGGAGAGAGCTTCTTTGTTAGGCACAGATGCGCATCCCCATTTCCCCTTTCACTCCTGAGAACCTGTGTGATTTGCATTTGAAGGTTCTGTATGGACTGCCATAGTTTGTGTGAGTCCATACATGATTTATCAACAGGGTGCACTTTGTGATTTCCTGCTCTAGCATAATGCAATCCATTCGGTCCACATGTGTCCATGAAGCAGGGGTCCATGCCTTGTTTTAATAGAAGTTCAACACTGACTTCAAAATTCTATTTAACTCCATTCATGATAGTTTGATAATCATGACTTGCATGTCTGATCACACCTCGCATTTTTAAATATTCTGCCATAAGAAATTTCTTTTCTTGTGCTAGCAGCAGCGGTGTAAACCCATCTTCTTTGCAATTTCTTCAGTGCTTCTTCCAAATTCAAGAAGACTGGTGGCAATATCTAGACTTTCAACTTATACCACATGATGTAGTGCTATTTCTCCATTGGAATCTTTAATGTTAGGATCTGCTCCATGATCAAAGAGGACAGAAACAATCTTTGTCTCCAGGTTTTATATGGCCTTTATTAGTGGTGTGGACTTTAGATCATCAAGAACAATTATCTTACATTTGTTTCATAAAATGAAATGAACCAGGTGCAGACAAACATCAAAACATGCAAAGTGAACTGCAATTCAGTTCTGCCAACAAGTCTCTTATTCTCTCCACAACATGACATGTCTCTCCTTCCAAATGCTTGTCTTTTTCTAAAACTATACTGCTAATAAGTAATGGAGTGTTTGCAATCAAAAAAGAAAGTAATATTGGATATAAACTGTACCTAGACTCTCTGCTAATCATGAAGACACTGTGATGAGTTCAGTGAACATCATCTTATTATCCTGTAGACCATATTTTATTGATGAATCGGATATTTAGAAAATATGTGTAGACTTGGACATGGGGGTTCACATCTTTAATCCAAGCATTAAGGAAGAATTATGAAACAAGGAGATTATGAGACCAAGGAAAACCTGGGAAACCAAGCAGGATTATGTCTCATCTGGATAAGAAAGGACAACAATAGCCAGGCCAAAGCAAACATGACAAACCTCACAAGGCTTCAGTCCTACACAAATAATAACAAGAAACTAAGAAATACTAAGAGTGGGGAAAATAGTCTTCTCCAAGGGGAAGCATCTCAATTTGTTATACAATACCAACTGGTCAGCCTTGAAAACATGTATGTAAATAACATTATATGGACTGAGAAGGATATATATGCGTGTGTGTGTGTGTGTATTCATGTAACAAATTAATGGAAAAGAGGGCATGAATTTAAAAATGAGCAAGGAAGGTTTGGAGAAAGTAAATTAAAATGATTGATGCAATGATATTATAATCTCAAAAAAATAAAGGAAAATATGCATAAATCAAAAAAGCTAAAGAAATAGTTCAGTGGTACATTGTTTATCTACCATGAACTTATTTCTTAGAACCATGGAATAATAAAATGAATTAAATAATAAAATGTACATGTTTGACATGTTCAATATACACGAAAGGCATCTAACTGACAAAAAGATGAGGACCATTGCTTTTACATAAGATACCAGAAAAGAAATCTAGTCGATTAATTTTCTATTGATTGAACTGAATTTTGTTTCTGATCCACAATTTTTGTTTGTTTGTTCTTCTCTTTTTCAGGACAGAGTTTCACTCTGTAGCTTGGTTTTCCAGGAAATCTCTCTGTGGACAGGCTGGCCTCAAATTCATTGAAATCTGTCTACTTCCTAACTGCTGTAATTAAAGGGAAATAAATGTACCACCACCCCTGACTTGACCCACACATCCTATACTAAGTGAATTTCTATTAGTTTTTTAAATTTTAAATCATGCTTGTTTCCAAAGGTTATACAAATGTTTGTTAATTGTTTTTCTATTTTTACTCTTGATATGTTAAAGGTATTTGGGGGCTGGAAAGGTGTCTCAATAGAAGATTCACCTAACATTCAGGAGGCCCAGGGATCTACTCCAAGAAATAAAAAAAAATAAAAATAAAAAGATTCTGGTAATTTTATCAGCTTTAATGTTTGATGCTGTAGACAATTTTTAATCTTTTAAAAAATGTACTTTCAAGAATATTTTTAGGATAAGTTGGAAAGAAACTTCATCAAGGACCATTAGCCAAAATTTGTTTTAAAATTAAAGTGAGAAAGCTTATTTAGGAAATACTTATATGTGAAATTCATTGGGATTGATGACAGTTTAAACCAAGAAGCAGAGTTTAGCAAAAGCTATGGTTTCTGGCAATGGGATAAAGGGTGTGAGCTTCAAGAGAAAAGCTGGAGACTATATGAGAATTTGTAAGTTGTGTGGTAGCCAGATGATTTCTGAAATTCCCATGAATTTTCCTTACAGAATGTCATCTTGAAATGTTCCAAAGATAACACAGATAATGCAAATTTGCTCTGTGCACCATGATGTACTCAGGTCTGTGTGTGTGTGTGTGTGTGTGTGTGTGTCTGTCTGGATGTGCATGTGTCTGTGTTTGTGTGTGTCTGTGTATCTCTCTCTCTCTCTCTCTCTCTCTCTCTCTCTCTGTGTGTATGTATGTGTATGTGTGTGTGTATGTCTGGGTATGCATGTGTTTGTGTTTGTGTTTGTGTGTGTCTCTGTGTGTATCTCTCTCTCTCTCTCTCTCTCTCTCTGTGTGTGTGTGTGTGTGTGTGTGTGTGTGTGTGTGTGTGTGTATTTGCACAAGTCTTGAGTTTCTGGTTATGCATCTCAGGGACCTGAAAATGCTAGCCAAGCACACTAACATGGAGCTGCATCTCCAGATCATCTTTTGAAAATATTTTCATCAATAACAATAGCAAATATTATTTTTGTCTGGATCCCTGCTAGGAATCCCTGCTTGCCCCTACCCATTGTATGTTAATCAAACCTCCTCTAAAAAAAATAGTTTCATTCAGCTTCAAGTTTGAGCGATCTTTTATACATTTCATTCCTCCTGGAATGAGTCAGTGAGTTCCTCAACAGGTTAAATGGAGACATATTGAGCAGTTAATGATGCAGCAGAGAATATGGTGTGTGGGTGGAGCTCAGCAATGTCCACCCTTTGTCATCTTCCTCCTCCTGTTTGCTTAATTAAAACCTCATGTCCTTCCAGCTCTAGTACTGTGACTACCTCCACACTATTTACTCATAATTTTGCTGATCCCTTTCTAACCCACTCCTCAGCACTCTTTTGGATACACTTATTTCTCCTAACTCAGAATGTAGTTTACAAAGCTTGCTTTGTAATCTTCAAAAACAGGGAAAAATCACAGCATTCCTTCCAGCCATCTTCTTCTATAAATTGAGAATAGTTGGACTGTATTGCACCTTCTTGATAGAGAGGCATAACAGAGATGGATGTGGGCATATAAGCACAAATTCAGCATGGATGAAAACATACAGTAAGGAGATGCTGGCAATATAAACTGTAACATTTCAATATCTTATCAAGGTATATTTTACTTCCTTTCTCCTGGAAAAACACCCTGATATTAATTCAGAGGTCAAGGCTCCTTTCTGCTCCACCCCTAACTTTACCCAACTGCATCCCCAGAGATTTTACTTTCTCATGGCAAATTACAAAGAGCAGTGGCAAAGTAGGCGATAGAGGTTTCTGGCAATCAAGCTTGGAAATCATGCCTATCATAGTCTCATTCTGTAACCTAGAATTCAATCAAAAGATCATAACTACCTGGAGACTTGGACGTGAGACTTTTCTGAGCAGACAGCAATCCGTCATGCTATCCCTTTTAACTCTTGCAGATCAACAGCTCTATAGTGGCAAAACATAGTACTGCCAGCTTCAAGAAGTCAAGATTATTTGATAAATTAACATAACCCAAGTGTGTCATATAATACAACTTATTAAGTAGGCTATTACAGAGAGAAAAAATGGTCGTGTGTTACCCAACCCAATTGGTTCATTTACAATACAACTCTTATACACAAGGCAAAATCACAGAAGGGAAATGGAAATTCTGCAAAAGCCAGAGAGCCAGAATACTGCTAAGCAATGCCTTCTAGGCAAAGCAGAGAAACTGTGCCCATGAAAACTTAAGAGTAGGCTTGCTTTGTTGGACCTGCATGATGATAACTCCAGTTTACATACCAATGTGGATGTGGACAATTTCACAAGGATACATTAGATACAGGCAACTAATAACCACTGAGAGAGGGTAAGAGTAAGTCTTCTCCAAGGATGAGTCCTCTGACAGAGTACCCAATCCCAAGTGGTCAAGTCTAAACACATACATAAGAATAACCCTAAATGTCCTTACTGTGACTATTTTATATACATGTACATGTACATGTACATACATACATACATACATGCATACATACATACATACAAACAAACACATAAACATATATACATACATAAATTTATATATGAAGAGTTCTTGAGTTAGAGTGGGAGTGGGTAGGGGCACAGGAGGAGTTGGATGAAGAAAGAGGAAGAGTACTAGAAGTGATGTAAATACAGTATTCATGTGTGAAATTTTTAAGAAACTAAAAATTCAATCAAATAAAAATTTTTAAGAGAATTTGAGATCAAACCAAATAAACATTAAATTTTAGGTTCAAAGTTTTAAGAGCTACATAAAAGATGCAAAAAAGTTTCAGAAGTATAGACATCGACTTACTTTATTATTATTTCTTGTTTGTATTTATAGAAAAAAAGCCAGGGTTCTGTTAAATCTAATTATTTACAAAGAATGTGTGTTTGTGTTCATGTATATGTATATATGTATATATACATATATGTGTGTGTCTATGTGTATATATATGTTTGTATGATTTATATATGTATGTATACATATATAAGTGTATGTATGTATGTATGATATTATATATGTTTATGTGTGTTTATGTGTGCATATGTACATGTATGTATGTGTGATTTTATGTATATGGTAATGCACTCAAGTCTACGGGAAGAACATATTTTAGATGAAAATTTAAAAGGACTTTTACAGAGGAAAGTGATTGCATTTTACACACAGCTATGAAATGGGTTAGTGACCATCTCTATGACATTACCTGGTCCCACTTCCCTCATTGCCACCTCCATTCTAGTTCTTGACACGTTGTATGCCACAGTTACCCAGTCTCTGCTACAGTGTCTTTGAGAAAGGAGTTTCCTCTGAATAGAGTGTACCTAGAGTAGGCTTGCTCATGACTTTTGTGTATATCAGAGAGGTTTTCCTGACATCTCATTATTCTGTTTTCATACTGTAGTGTGTTTGTATTCACGTTTGTCTTTAGCTGATCTTTCTCTCCCTCCCTCTATCTTTCTCCTTTCTTCTGTGTATAGCTGCTTAAATTACAAGTGCTAATTGTGTTCCCCCCAAAAATCCTGCTTACATGAGTGTGTCTGCACATAGCTTCTGAGAACCTGACCCCACTTGATTCTGATTGGTAAATAAAGAAGCAAACAGCCAACATCTAGGAGGTCAGACAGAAGCAGGATTTTAGAATTCCCAGACTTGGGACTGAGATGAGAAGAGAGAAGTAGAACCAACATATGGGAGAGTGTGGTGCAGAGGAGGGATGCCATGCCTGAGAATAGTGCTGGACAGAGAGGCATGGCCACCATGTGAAGGGCCAGGAAAGCATGGCCCAGAAGGCTGCCCAGACAGGTCTAGAGCAGCCAAGATAGAACATAGAATTAATAAGTGATAACTCAGAATTATCAGAGGGAGCTATATGTATGAAATATAGGCAATGAACCAGCTATTGTGCTGTTTAAGGCATATTACAATGTAAAGGGAGTGTGTGTGTCTTTCACTAGGTAACTTAAACTATTGAGTCTGGTAGCGAACCACACTGCCAGGATTAATTTATATTTAATGTTACACCCGTGCCTTCCTTCCACTCTCTGCCATTAGAGTATGAGTTCGGTGAATTCATGAGTATTTTCTGCCCCATTCACTGCCATAGCTACCACGCAAGCCCTGAAAAATTAAGAAATGAACAGAAAAGGAGAGTGAAGACATTAGAGATTGAGACAACTTCAAGAACAGAGAAAACTGCCTACTAACGTAAAGGATCATGGACTTACCAACCTGATGCTTTCCTAAAGTCTGAATGCAGCATCATCTCTGATTTTAAAAGACCCAATGCCTACTGGTGGAATACCATGTGCCCCAGGATTCTAGTTCTCGATCTTTCAAGACGACTAAGTGCAGATGTTGCCCAAAGGAAAGAGGCCAGCATAGCTGCTGTGAAATTCAAGATTGAAACAGAAGACTCGCTTTCCCTTGAAATAGTATGATTAAAGACGAGAACAAAATCTGATGGGATTTGGAAAGAGTAAACACATTTTTATTCTTCCAGGCCCAGAATCCTATTTTTAGCCCTGTCTTAAAGCTGGAAAGAAAGCACATCTAGGGGTAATAAAATGTCACCTTCTGGTGGCATACCACTTCACAGTTACAAAATGGTTTTTGTTTTGCATTTTCAAAGTATCCATCCAAGATCTGTATGGTGAATATCATTATTTCTATCCTTGAATTTGAGCTGTGTATTCATGGAACTCAGTCCTAAATTGTCCACAAGAGACTTTCTGGGGTTTAATTATGTGGCCGCTGGATGATACACATATGGCACAGATCTAAGTAGGACAGAGGCTTTGGAAACAGAACCCACACCAACCTACAACCCACAGAGGAGGCATATAGCAGAAAGAAACCTGTTACAGGGTCACAGGCCTGACAATACAAGTGAGTGAAAAGTTCTGTATAGACTATGTATAAGAATCACACTTTTATATTATAATGTTCAAGACACCCAAGATATAATGCTAACTTACAAAATATGGAAAAATGGAAGCATTAATATATTCCAAAAATAGTTAACAGATGTTAACTCTGAAACACCGCAAGAGAACTTATTGAACAATAAATTCACTATACTCTACAATGTAAGCATAAACACTATTAGCATGAGAGAAAACTATCTCATTTGATAATCCAAAACTATAGAGAAAAAACAAACGGTAAATGGGAACTAAAAAGTTCATGAGCCTAAATAAGCTAGTCACTCGATAGGCGTGATCTGGTGGAAATGATAAAAGAAAAAAAAATAAGTGCACTTAATAGTAACTGAATAGAAATTATTTAGCTAGAACCACACAGAGAAGAAGCAAAGAAAGAGAAATAGCTACTTAGGCCTGTGATATAATGAAAAACATCAATAGTCACATCATGTTGACTCTGAAACACTAGAAGAAAAGGCAAAGATGGCAATGAAAAGTATTTTAAAGGAGATATTAACTATCTTCTCAAATTTGACTGAAGACTTAAATTTAAATTAGCAATTATAACATCTGACTGTTCCTAGTATTGCTACTAGTATGATTATCTTTAGCTGGTATCACAGCCTCTCATAAATTAGCAGTGACACATATAATCCTGCGTCAAAGATCAAAGGTAATAATGGTGGATGCAGAAAATCTGTTAAAATGATTAATCTATTCTCTCCATATATTTGTACCAGATGTTGTTTTCCTATACTAAGAATTTTGAAATTTTTATTTAGTTTTTGAAATAGCTGCTAACATGAGGAGGCATAAAATATTTGAGGAAAAAAATAAAAAGGATAACTACACACAAGGATGGAAATTCGGCACCGACCTGTGATCTGCTGACACTTGTTTCTCCTGTGTTTCTGGAACATACCACTGCTTAATGTTTAAAAATATGTCATTTGAAAAAGAAGATAACGCTATATTGGTTATATAAATTGGAGTATAATAGGAAGAATTTCTTTTCCTCACATTGTGATCATTACTATTGATTGACAACTTGACAGCATCTGGAATCACATAAGATAAAAACTTCCAGACGTACCTGGGAAAAGTTATTTATCCTCCAGGCATGTGTGTGAGGAATTATATTTATTAAGTTAATTAAGTGGGAAAACCAAGTTGCACTCTTTCCCCAGTTAGGGACCTGGACTACACAGAAAGGAGAAAGCTGAGCACCAGCATCCATTTCCCACTGAGTTATGACGATGGATGCATTGTGATCAGCTTTCCTGGGCTCCTGCCATCAGGACTTTTCCACCAGGATGGATTGTACTCTGGTACTGCAAGAGAGAAAAAAAAATATCTTTCTTCAACTTGTTTCTGTCACTGTATTTTATCAAAGCAACAGAAGTAACCAAGACAAGCATAAACTAGATTCTTGATCTTAGGGAAGACACATAACCTGTAGCACACCACTTCTGAATGCAAAGGTGTACGAACTTCCCACCACAGTATCTCATAAAGATTAGTAAGGGGGGTGATGGTGATGATGTATGTTTGATATGCATATGCAATGGAGAATGTTATACTAAGGATATTTACACACAAAAAAAGAACATTATAGTTCAGAAGTTGAAGAGATTAATTTCAGCTAGCATCATTGAAAGCTTTGTGGATAAAGAAGAACAAATCCAACTGGTATGGGATGTCTATGGAGTAGAGGTCCAGACTCCAGTTGCAGTGCTCCATCCCTGCACAATAAGCCCTTACCTCTGCAACATACTTGTGAACTTCTCT
The DNA here is from genome assembly GCF_978045245.1 of Mus caroli. Classification (NCBI taxonomy): domain Eukaryota; kingdom Metazoa; phylum Chordata; class Mammalia; order Rodentia; family Muridae; genus Mus; species Mus caroli. The sequence continues at coordinate 39,044,425 of NW_028227271.1, forward strand.
CCTTGGGAATTTGCTATGGGTTGATGTGTTGTGCCCCCCACCCCCCACCCCCCACCCACACACACACATAAACTAGTGTTTTGGATGTGTGGTATCCAGTTTGTTTCACTGTTGCTGGAGACTGTAGAAACTTTAGGGAATAGGGCCTATTTGGAAAAAGTTGGTCTTAAGGGAATACCATCCCCAGCTCCTGTCTGTTGCTCTCTCTGCTTCCAGGTCTACCCTGGTGTAAAGCCTCTGGTGCACTTTCCTGCCACCATCAACTGAGTGTCTTTCTCTGCCATGCCTTCCTTATATAGTGAACTAATCTCTCTGAAGCTATGAAATGGATCCCCTTCTCTCTTTGATGTACTATGGTCATGGGAATACAAAAGCACCTAGTACAAGCTTGGGTGAATGACAGCCTCAGGGGTAGCCTCTAACCACCGCCACCATACCACTTGGAACATTCTAATACACTAAGAGAAAGAACATCAACCAAGGGTCAGGAAGCAAAGGAGAGAAAACTAGAGATAAAAAAAATTATCTCCTTGTTTATCTATTATTTTTGTTGCTTTGGAAAGTTAGAGCAAGTTTGGGGAGCTGAAGGGCTGAATTAGTGAATTCTTATTTTAACTATTAGGGAAATAAAAGGTTGCGTCTGCTCTTCTGTGCTTTAGTGTACATTTAATGTCAGTGGTTTTCAAAGTTGCACTGATCAAGAACATCTTGAGTTTATTAATCTTTGGAAAGTAAAAGAGAGATTCCCAGGTAGTGTCTTCAGGGTTGCCGGTGTGATCTACCTTGTGTTCAGTCAGACTCTCATTCTATTGTCCCAGGCTGTGGGAGCTCATTGTTGCTAAGTGCAGAGCATATCACTGCCAAGGCTGAAATGTTTGGACATAGGAACTTGAAATTTCTCTTCATAGAAATGGCAGCTGAGGACTGAAGACAGGGTGTTGAAATCCACACTAGATTTCTCCTATGGCTTAATTGTTTTTGCATTCCTGCTAGCTTAGAAATAACTGAGAAATAAAAGGAAAGAAAACATATTCAGAATTCCATTAGTAAATTTCTTCTAAAACTATTTCCCCCCAAGACCTGGCTACTTTACCACCCAGGAAATAATAAGGCTATCATTTTAAATTGCAAGGCAGATGCAGCATTCAAAACTGTCTCTTCTTTGATCTCACAAAAAAATTAGACAGAAACAACCAAGAGCCAAACAAATAAAATAAAAGCTATCTCCTTTTCAGTCTTTAGTGATGAAAAATACTACCAAGCTCTCCCAGCACTCCCAGAAATGCAATTAGCTTCTGCTTTCCTGTGTAAGTACAGGGGCACTGGGATTGCACTCTCTTAGCAGAGTTGTGAAACTGCAACATAAGCAATAAAAGTTCACTGAGCATCTGGCTCTGTCTACTCATTCAGAGCACTGTGAGCATCAGATAAAGCTGGCACTGGGGACATCTTAATGCCAGTCAGTGAGGTAGTGACTATTGTTCCTTTATGAAGCATTTTGATACTGAATTTCTGAATGGTACCTGTGAAAATATGTAGGAAGTTGATACCTAGAATTCAAAGATATATCCAACTGAATCATCTCTGGCCAGAAACAAGTGAACACACACACATACACACACACACACACACACACACACACACACACACACACACACAAAACCACTAATATCTGCAACCTATATGTGCTCTAAGTCTAAGATGGATGAAATGAAAGTTTCAGTGTTTCCAAAAACTGAAGAACAATTTGGAAAAGAAAAGTCATGAATCGCTTCATTGTACCATTAGGGCCTGTGATTACCCTGATTTACAAATGAGGGAGGTGAGTCTTAGAAATGTTAATACAGGCCTGCTCCATGTCAGATATGTTATATCTATATCTCTAATCTAGTAGATAGATAGATAGATAGATAGATAGATAGATAGATAGATAGATAGATAGATAGATGTGTGTGTATGTATGTATGTATGTATGTATGTATGTATATGTGTGTGTGTATGTATGTATGTATATATGTATGTGTGTGTGTGTGTGTGTGTGTGTGTGTAATAATCAGGCTAACCTCATCCCTAGCCCATCACCACACTTTTCCCCTTAATAACCTTTCAGTCTGAGTGAGAAGTTCATTGTTTCCATGTTGCAAGTGATGTCTACCAGGTGTCAGACTCTGAAACCTTGACATTTAGGATTTATTTAAACTGTCCATATTAGCTCTTTGTGACTAGAAAAACAGAAACATCTGGTAATCTGGTGATATATTGTGGGCATGAGACAGAGCAAAATACATTTTCTGACTTTTAGTTATTAACTTTGCTGAGTAAGTGTGTTTGGGGTTTTGGTTTGAGCTTTATAGTTTTAAGTCACAGTAGTATCATATTAAAAGTGGTAAGTTATCCTGATTTCAAAATCACTCTGGGTCTGAGAGCATGGGTGTAGCCATAGCTCAACTGCTTTATAGCACATGCTCAGTAACCACAACCATTAGCTCAAGAATGGTGCTTCCCACATTAACAATGTGTTAGTTAACCTAATCTAGAAAAATCTTCTCAGGCACATCAAGAGATCTATCCTTTTGGGTGCTTCTAGAGCCTGTCTATTTCTAATCATCCTAAGTCAACTCCCTGACAACTTGACAGTGAAACATATGACTTTAAGCCATTATCTTCCACTTCTTATCCCATAGAATCTTGACCATCTCAAAAGGCAAAGGTATGAAGTCCAGCTTCAAAGTCCTCTTTATCTTTGCCAGTTCCTAAACGGTTGAAAATCACATCTTTTGAATACACACACATACACACACACACACACACACACACACATATGTGCAGAGTCTCTTCCAAGACCAATGGAAATCTTTTAACAGTCATCTCCTCTCACAATAAAAAGTAGTCCTATGAAATGTGGTGGTATATGCCTATAATCTCTGCCATAGTGATGTGGAAGGAAGGGAATCAAGTTCATGATTATCCTTAATTACATAGCAAGTTTGAAACCAGCCTGGACTACATAAAACCTTGTCTAATCTTTCACTCACTATCAATCATTCAATTAATCAATCATTCAGTAAATCAAATGAGTTATAAATTTCTAATATACAATAATGTCAACATTCACATTCTAAAAAAGAAGATGAATAGGAGCATATTAAGGAAAGCTCATAGCAAAATTGAACAAAACCCAGCAAGACAACAGCAAGTCCCAAGCTTCCTGTCCAGCATTGATGTCATCATCTGGGCTTGACAAGCTTAGGTAACTCGTCTGTCCCTCCAGTTTTGTTGCCTATAACACACTTAACCTCTTTCTGGCGCATGCTCCACTTCATGAATTCATCTTCCCATAATAAACAGATCACAGCCCTTTTATCACTAATCTCCTAAATCCTCCCTTTACATTTGGGCTTTACTTTTATAGCCTTTCCCTATGGTCTCCTGGGGCCTTCTTGCAGAAAACCAGGCTCTGCTATACCTTGCTTGGCCTCAGTAGCTTTCTTGAACCTTGACACAGGCCTCCATTCTCCTTTCATTCTGGCCATCTGTCATGCCTCTAAGAACAATGTCATGGATAATGCCACCAAGTTCTGATGCCAAACTAAGATGCAGCCCCAAGTCCTAGACAATAGTTATATTAGCCTTCATGTTTCTTCCAAGCTGACCTCCGAGAGAACACCTCCTGATATGGTGACCTTCACATATGTAATGTATTCTGTGGCTTTCCGAGTTGAGGCTCTCTTTCTCCCACATGTATTAATATTTTCACAAGACAGAGCCTTCCATGGATTGGCTCTTGTCTTTGAGTACCCTTCTAATTTTCAAGGAACACCTGGTTTCCATTTAATCATTCTACTCTTTTAAATAATGACAGTTGCCTTTCAACTTGTCTTGTCAGTAACATTAAACTTAATACTTGTCCTTGCAGACATGAACATTTAGAATATATTTCTGTTCCATTCTTTACTCTCTTTCTTACAATATACCTCAATGAACATTGTACCAATGCCATGACCTGAATGTCATTCTGCCTTTAAATATCCTCTGCCAAACTAATTAATTTTGAATTCTTACTCAAGTTCCAAAACTTGAGAAGAATAGAGAGTAAATCCAGAATATAACACATAGGTCCTCTATGTCAGTTTCTCGTAGAGTCCTTGTTCCCTTCTGAAACCTCATAAGCTGGGCTTCTATTTCTACTAATTATTGTTAGCATCCTGATCCTCCAAACTCCTATCAGAATGGACTGCTAATCTTTTCTAGGGCTTTTGTAGCCCAGTTATGCAAACTCTTTCATGTTACTTCCATCAAACTAGTTCCAAAGGCCCATAAAGCACATAGTCAGGTATATTTTAGCTATAGCCCCATTTCTTCAGAATCACTTTTCTTTATATTGTTGTTTCCCTGTTTTATTGTTCATTGTGATCAAACCACAACATAAGCAACTAAAGGAAGGAAGTTGCCATTTTGGCTCCCAGTCTGAAGAAACACCTATGATAGCAATGTCATGTCTACAGGATCACAAGGCAGCTAATCACACTGCACATTCATCCAGGAAGCAAAGAGCAATGCATTTTTGTGGTCAATAACTTTTATCCTTTATGCAATTTGGGACTCCAGCCTAGAAATTAGGGAGGACCACATTTAGGGTGAGTCTTCCTACTTCAATTAATTCAATTTAGAGAAGTCCTCAAACACATGCTCAGAGATTTGTACTTTCTGTGATTCTATAGCCTGTCAGCTTGATAATTATGAGTACCAACTATGGTCTTCCTTCTACAGTGGATAACCAAGATATGGGCAGTCACCGAAAACTGTTCAGGAAAGTGTTTCCCCTTAGAGACAAGAAAGCATAAAAAGAAGCCCTTCATTCCCCAGCAGCCTGGATAATCATGCCCATCATCTTCCATTAATTTATGAGATACACAGCAAACTAGGATGCTCTGTGTCTCATCATATCCTGGTTCCTTTGTGTGAGAGGATATAAGGAGATAATGAAGGGATTGAAAGTACAGTCTAAATTCAGTCACTGAGCCTCCTCTTCTTTTCCTTTAACCAAGTCTTTCCCTTATGTCTGGCTCTGAAAAACTGGATCCCTGTCTTATTTCTGATGCCAGAGACCATCTCTTGCTCCTGTCTAGCAGAATTTGTTGCCATTGGTTGGTGCCATGATTCCTATAAAGCCTTCCTCATCCTAATGTTCCTCCAAGCAGAAGCTGCCAAAGCTGGGATATTATGCTTTATAAAGGGATTAAAGGCCCCCAAATGAGGGTGTTTACAGGACTAGGTAGTGTTGCTATACCTTGGGCTCCCTGATATATCCTTGGTAAGAACTAAGTATGAGTAAATGGAAATGCCTCCTTCCTGCCATTAGTGAAGCCTGAAATAGAATTCCACAAAATAGTTCACAGTGGCTGCAGACAGGAATACTATCCAAACAGCCCAGCCCTGTCCATAGAAGGATTCTTGAAATTTGGGGCACTAAGGAAAATGAAAAATATCACAGTATAATAAAAGGGTTGTGACATTTATTTATGTTTTTTCTCATTTTCACATTTAATAGGCATGAGGGCCTTATAGGTTATGTGTTTTTATAATCATGAAAAAAATCAACAAGAAATAAGACACATGAAAACTCTGCTGTCACACTGTAATATGATGTAAGAACTGCCCTTGCTATAACAATCACAGGTTTACAAACAAAACATGTTGGTGAAACAGGTTATTTTCAAATCAGCCAGTCAGGCAAAGTCTTGATGACCTAGAAGAGGTGACACTCTGTGGTTATTTAAATAAGAAATGTCTCCCATAGGCTTATGTATAAGTTCCTCCCATAGCTTCCCAATTAGGAGCACAGTTTGTGAAAAATATGGAACTTTTAGGAGGTAAAGACTTGCTGGAGAAAGTATGTCACTTGGGGCAGGATTTAAAGTTGTGTGCCTCACTCCACTTAAAATTGCCTTTCTGCTTCCAGTTTGTAGCTGAGATGTGATATTTGTCTTCTTGTACCAACTGCCTGATTTATCTATCTATCTATCTATCTATCTATCTATCTATCTATCTATCTATCTATCTATCTGTAACACAGTATGACAAACTAAGATCTTATATAAGTTGCTTTTAGTCATGGTATATTTCCAGCCACTGGAAAGTAGCTGATATCCTCTGCAGCTGTCAGGGGGGCAGAGTTCTAGTGCAAAGAGTACACTAGAAGTTGTGCACAAGTGCAAAGAGGCTTTAAGTGGACTTGGTATGTTTAAGGAATAGGAAGCTCATGCATCAAAGAAATGTAGAAGAAAACTGAGTCCTGTGACTTCAGGTCACGTGTATCTTCAGTATCAATTACACACTACACATATTCATTACCAAGTGTATAAGAATCATACCTCAGTACTATAAGAGGCTTCCTTCCCTGAAGTTCTGTCCAAATTTTACCTATGGAGAAAGAAGAAACACTTCACATTTCAAAGACGAGATGGCTCAGGTGAGTTCTTTAAGCAAAGACTAAAATGTCAGGAGTCCTCAAGGATAGGATGGATCTGAGGATCCCTATGATGCCACCAGGAGGAACATGTATCAAGTGAAGAGGACTGTGATCTTCATATGAAACAAGAGAGCAGTGTACTCTACACCTTTCAAAGAGGAAGTAAGAGATAGCCATTAAACAAGAGTTGTAAACTCCCTCACTTTGTAGGCATGTGTCTTGTGCAGGTCACCTTTCCTCTTAGAATTGTGTCTTCCTTTAAAGCAAGTATTATGCAAAAAGATTTTCCAGGTGTATTCATGTTAAATTCTGGAGTCTCCAGCTTTGTCTTCTAGGTGAGATAGAGGAAGAACAAGACTATGGAGAGATCAGATATTTGGGGAGCAGCCTGCAGTGTTCTGCAATTTCTCAGAACTAGAACAGTAAAATTCAAGCCTTGAAAACAAATTAAAATCTGTTTTTTCCCCCAGTACCAGCCACTGCCTTGGGGACCTCAGAAAATTAAAATCCATGTGTGTTCCCACTGGATTTATTTTTAATTCCTTAATGCAAATATCTAAGAAGAGAGGCTTAAGGCAAGTACTGGTAAAATTGAGAAATGTAGCAACAACCTGTAAATCAAAGGCCCTCTCCCAGCAGGACATAGAAAGCATAATATGTTGATATACTCTGACAGTTGATGTGAGACAGGTAGGAATTATGTTGAATGACATGTGGATACACATGCATGAACACTCACACACACACACACACACACACACACACACACAACACACACACTCCTTAAACATGCACATGCACCTGTATGAGCCTATACAGCCATGTATACTTTACCATTCAGATCCACAGCTGAAGAAACTAATTATCCTTCTATATACTTCTATTACTGAAATACTGCACTAATGAACAAACACTGTCACTTCAAAGCTATACACATTGTATCCATGCATATTTATCTTTTACAGCTGGATTTATACACCTCATAAAACATGTTTGTATGTCATATGAATGCAAACATACCTGTCCCCACACCTTTCTTCAGTTACTATATGTTTAAATAAGAGATTGGGTCTATCTACTGAGAGAACATAACTACAGCTCCTGAGTAACTATAGTAAAAATCATGCTTGTCTACAGAACTCAATGAGGGCTGGTTCTGGTAAGTATTAGCAAATTGTATCTGAGTCCAGGGAAATGTCCATGTCACATTAGAAAGCACAAGATAACGATGATGCAGCACATAAAAGAAGCCAACTGCAGAACGAAAGTCGCATGCCTCTCAGTGTTTAAGGCACTGGGTCTAGGAGGCCTCTAGGGCTAGTTCCAAGGTCACCATAAAGACTAAATGGAGGGAGACTTTTCCCTCATATGGGGCCTGGGGGAAGACAGCACCATAACCCTAGCAGGGACAAAGCACCGAAGCCTTAGGCTGAAGTAGGGCATCAGTGCAGTGGAAGAAAGACTATGAGAAGCTCTAAAATCCTCTGAAAATAAAACATTTATATGTCTGTAAATTTTTTTATGGAAAATTATAGATATAAACCCTGTTGGACTGAAAATATGGACTACAAAAGAAGTACAGATTGGCTGAAAATATTGGGAGGGAGGGAGGCAATATTATCTTTAAGCGAACAGGGTCATCAGGGTCCAGAGTGCACTCTGAGGGATGTCTTGATTCTTGTGTCCTGGAAAAAGGAGCTGGACCATAAACCCATAAAGAGTGATAGAAGCAGCGGCCATTAGAAAAAGCCCTACCCTTGATGCACAATAAATTGGAACTTTTATATCCTCTCCACAATATTCTGTTATATGCCAGCCTTTGTGGAAAGGGGCTTCCATTCTATTTCTCTCTACAGTGACTTTCTTCATATGCTAATTTTTACCTCGATCTATATTCTCCTGTGACAATGTGAAATAGCCACGTTTTTCAGAGTGTGAATTGGAACATATACTTGGATTAAAGAAATAGGAAAGAATCAAAATGAAGAGCAAAATAATTAGAGGACATAGTTAAAGAAATGAAACTTACTGGAAAAAGATGATGAGACCAGCAAGGAGAACAGCGAAGTCAGAAGAAGTAACAGAGTTAGAAGAACAATACCAATCTCAGAAAATTGATTGATACCTGGAACTGTTACAGATGATATATATGGTGATTGACAAAGGCCATGATATGCTTATTAAGTGACCTTGTCACACAGGCTTCTGGACTTGGGTCCTCACAATATCACATCTTCTCAATTAATTCTAAAATTTAGTTCAACTATTGACCCTACAGAATCAAGAATCTTGGAGAATGGAATTTTCGATTTATTGTATTTCGCTTGACTTGGCTTCAGAGAACAAACTGAGATGGAGCATTGAATGTATGTAATACTTGGCAGCATAGGGCACCTGTGTTGTATGAAATCATGGGATATTATTTACCTTATATAAGTTGAAATCTCATAAAATAGGGCTAGGAAGGAATCAGAAACAAAGAAAGAATAGCTTTCCTTGCTTTCTGTACAGCAGGAGTCTGTGATTACATCTGCTACATAGGGCAGAGGGCTTATGTTGTCATTTCCAACACTGCTTCATCTTGACCATGGCAGAATTATCTGTGACAGCACAAGAATCAGGACATCTCTCCAGGCAGCTGAGAAGGAGGGGCTTCTAATTGCTCTGGGTCTCAAAAGTCACAACAACCATCTTGGCTTGGGAAAAGGAGATCATTAATCCCCAAGACAGAAAATAAAATGAGCTTTCAAAATAATGAACAAAAATGCACTACCAAACAATGATCTCATTGTGATATGATGTGCTCATATTGTGAAAAGACTCAATATTTTCTTCATAGAGATTTGAGCAATCCATATTTATTTAAAGGAAGTGTCAATCAAATCAGAGATCCAGGGGAGAAAGGAAGAAATATGTAAGAACAATATCTTAGGGGCACAGAGAACAGAGTCTAAAAATAACATGGCCTGTGTTCATTTCATTTATTTCTGTATCCCTTATCCCAGGTGCTGTGTCTAGGTCTTTAATAAGCATTGGTGGAATGGAATCATTAATAAAGTGATATTTTCAAATGTGTTTCCCTACCTAGAATGCCCTTCCCCTTCCAAGTGTGTTTTTTTTAATCTTACTTGTATTTTATGTGTTGTCATAAATCACACATGAAGTATCAGTCCCTGGTAGGAATCATCTCTGGCAATTCAGAACAAAACATCTCTCTGCCATTCCCGTTAGTTAAGTCTCAGACTTCCTATAGCCACTGCAATTGAGTCAGGTTTTTTAACAGCTTACTTGTTTCTGAGCATTCCATACATAAAATCCATTTCTCATTCTCTTTTTCAGTTATCCAGTATTCTTTGCACACAGTAGGATCACAGTGCATAGAAGCTGACAAACTGTTCCAAGAGACATTAAGCAGAAAATATACACCTCAATTAGTTACCAAAGGAACACAGTATAAAGGAGAGAGAAAGATGTAATGATAAATAAAGTTTATGAAAAATAATCAACACTATTGAGGTTTTTCTTTTACTGTTTATTGTAATGATAAGTGCAGACACCCAAGATCTGAAGTATGAATATTGTCCCTGTGACTCGGTCCCCAGTTAGTTGTTATTGATAAAGATGCCAACAACCAATAGCGGGGAGAAAAGTTAGGTGCAGTTGAGGATTCATGGGCTTAGAGAAAGAGAGAACCACAAGGAGGGAAGGAACAGGAAGAAACCACCATGAAAGAGAAGAACATGCAGCATGAAGACAGAGGGTCACCATGGGATAGCTGAGCCATAAAAACATGGCTATGGGCTGGCCAGTTAGAGATAAGAGCGGCCCAGGTGGAACATAGAAAATAGTAAGTGATAACTTGGGGTTATTGATAGGAAAGCAGATTCTAACAGCACGGAGGGTAGACAGCTGCCCAGCTATTGTGATACCTAAGGTATATTGTAAATACAAAGGTTGTGTGTATGTGTGTGTGTGTGTGTGTTTCATCCAGGAACATAGTCTAAGGTGAGGAAGAAGTGCTGCACCAGGATTTTTAATAATTATTACTATACTATCTAGTTGTGTGTTATCTGTTTTGCTGTATTTTTTATTGACATCATTGAGGAATCACACATTCCTTCTAAATTCATTATCATCAGTCGGCCATGATTCCTTCAGTAAAGTATTTTGCCATGAAGTTACATATTTAAGATGAAAAATGTGAAAGGTATTTTCTGCATTGTAGATAGGCCTCAAGTGATTTTATATAATTGCTTTCCTAGCTCATGTGTGTATGTGTTTGAATGTGTGGGTGTGTGTGTGTGGTGTGTTTCTGGTCTCTTGAAGGACAGCCATGCTCCTCTCAGAACTGATTATGATGGAAGTCCCTCAAACAAAGGAAACTCTTTATGCAGCTAAGTAGGTCTTCTTCTAAGTTCCTCTGTTTTCTCCAAAACAAACATTTTGAAAGTGTGTCATTCTGTTTACTCAAGAAATTACATATTTCTTCTACAAATCACATGAAAGGATCAAGTTTCAAATGTTCTCAGTACTTTCTCAGAAGAGTTAGTCATTCATGTAGTCAATCTTGTCCTTCACTTACAGAACCACTTTTAGCCACAGTGTCAACTCAGCTCCCTTTATGGATCTAGTCTTGTTGACCTCCAGACACTAAATTTCACACGCCTGCTCTCTGCCTTGACAACTTCTCATGTTCCATAACCAAGCTTCCCGTGTGGAGCCTCTGCATGGCAGAGATCTCGCACCCCCGCACACACCCCAACCCCCAGGACTGAACATTAATGCTCGAGTAATCATGCATCAGACTTGCATCATTCTACCAAATTATGTTATCTCCAGTTCCCTGTAAAATTAAGGTCATGAAGGTCCATTTATTACTATTAGCTCCAAACTCCTCAGCCTGGCCTTAAAAGCCCACTACAGATCTTTTAGGTGTCAACCCAGGCTATCTCCTAAGATAACCTGCAAGAGTGCACAGTTGATTATAGACTTTTATATTTACAAAACTGACTTTGACCTTCAAGTTCCATTCTCAGACCCAGTCATCTAGACTATATGGCCTTATTTCTCCAGTTTTTTTTCTACATGGGCTCTTCAGTATCACATCCTGATAGTTAATTAGTATTATAAAATGTTTCCTAAAGTCTGGGTGCTTATTTTCAGTAGTACCTTGACTCAATACGTGGTATTTCACAGACTAACCCGACACTGCTTTCATCCCTCACTCTGGCTCTAGAACCCCAGAACTAGGTATAGTATCTAGGACACTATAGAAAAAGCTAATAGTAATAAATGGACCTTCATGATCTTAATTTTACAGGGAACTGGAGAAAATAGTTTTCTTAGAAAATGAGTTCAAGAAGTAGCTAAACTAAGGACACTAGGCTAGAATCATATCTAAAGCTGAATATGGGACAACAAAATGTCAATGAAATGGTAAATCTTAAGGCAAAAAGACTTGGTAGATGTTTTTCAGGTATACTGCACTGTCTAGATGAATTTTAGGTTCAGTACAAAAATCCATACCCAAGTCAACTTGAGACATAAGAGGAAAGAATTAGTTCCTAGACTTCAAAATCTTGGACTATTTCTGGCTTCTTATTTGGTATTCCTTCAACGTTTACCTCTATTCCTTGCAGCTACTAAATGTTGTTTCCTTCTTTCTCTTTAATGCCTTGGAGAGAAAGCTCCAAACTCCTATCCAGTATCCAAAAGAGAGATTGCCACATTCAAATCCATGAAAGAAAATTATCATAAAAAGCATCCTGCATATCTTTTGTCTTATGATCTTGTGCTTTCTTGGCACTTTGTGACCCAGTGTTGTGATAGACAGGACGCAAACACAGGACTCCCAGCCTGGCTATTTTCTCAGTTAGATTACTTAGGCTCTGTCCTCATCTGAATTAAGCACCAGAGAAATAGAAAGAAAATACCAGGAAAAGGGATTAGGCAACACGACAGCCAGTTCTCCTGGGGAAGGGGCATTCTCAGTGACTCTACTCAAATTGTACGCTGGAAGCCCATCTACTGTGAGCTGTGCAATTCCTGTCACATAAAAATCCTATGACTCATCACTTTTCAAGCCTTTGTATTAATTCATCATCCTGAACTTTAAGAAGTTATGGGTGATGGTGAAACAGAGAAATATTATTTCTTTTCTCACTCAATCATAAGGAGCATACATTCAATAACATGTTAATATGCTAAACCTTCTACAACCTACTTACATGAATTTTTCAAAGAAGAATTACTTGGTAAAAAGTTGGGGCTTGGAAGCTAAAGAGATGACTTAGAGGTTAAGAGTAGTTGTAGCTCTTTCAGAAGTCCCAGGAGTAGTTCACAGTAACAACATGGTAGCTGCCAGCCATCTGTAGCTCCAGCTCTAGGAACCTCAGCCTATTTCTCTGACCTCCATTGGGCACCAGGCATATATGTAGTGCAGATACATACAATACAGGCAAAACAGTCACACATATGCAATAAAATAGGTAAAGTGAACAAAGCACTGTAAGCTGGGAGCTATGGGAAATAATCAAGTGTAGTCTAGAAAAAGAAGGTAGGAGACATCATTATATAAAGACTGATTTTAGATTTTAGAAGACTTAAAAGGGAAAGAAATCTTCATATCCATTCAGACAGTACAGTTTGCCTGTCAGTTCACTCTATGTCAACTGCTGTCCTATAACTTCATCAAGGAACAGTTGCCATGGTCAGCCCTCCGTCTAGATAGCCCTTAATGAGAATATCCAATGCCTTTCCTTGTTTTTTTTTTTTTCCCAGGGATCCAAATTCAGGCTTCTTCCTGTGCCACCCTCCCTAGCACCCTACAGCATCTTCTCTGTACTCTAGTGTAAATGATTCTTTAAGGCCCTGGCAACATATCCTACCCGATAACAATTTCTCCTAGGATTCTTATTTCTGATAACTTTCTCCCTCACCCAAACTATATTGTATGCTGTCTCTTCCCCTATAAAAGCAGCCGGCATCAAATTCATATGTGTGGGAGTTGTTTATATGTGTATCTGTCTTCCTCAATAGACTGTCATTTCCCACAGGTCTCGAGTTGCTTTCTCATCTTGGTAGTCTCACAATTTCAAATACTGTCCTTTGAACTGAACAAATGTTTTCCAGATTGCTGAATCCGATTGTGCTAGATTCTTGCAAGACATTTTTCAAAAGTTCTGTATTAAGTGCTATGCTACTTCCAACCTAGAAATAAAAATCTCACAGTTTATGGAAAGATTTAAGGGGTCTATTAATAACCCTTTCTTCTCTCTGCCCATGTTCTAAACTAGTTAAACCATCAAACAAAATGTAAGACAGAGATTTCAAGCACCTTTATAATTGACAAAAATTAAAGTGAAGAAATAGAAAAGACATACACCAAGAAAAATCTTCCTAACTCTGAACATTGGCCTGAAGTCTTCCTAGAATAGTTACTTTTTAAAAGTCATTGCATAGTGCACTGGTCCTTGCTTCTTATAAACAGACAGGTTCCTAAGAAGGTAGAACTACGTATGCTCTACCATGTCCCATGCTTATACCTCCTCTCACTAAGGCCAAGAGAGGAGTGAAAAATGCCTTAAGTATGTCTCCAAAGAAAATCTACCCAGTGACAACCAACCATAAGAATTGGGGATGCATTTTCAGCACATCTTTCTCTTCTTTTGTCAGGAAACCAGTCATCATCTGCATCTCATACTTTGCTTGAAATTAGAACTTTGGATACAGCTATGAATTATGGAAGCACAATTATAGCATCCCCAAGCCTCAAATTCCACAGTGATGAGAAGAACCAAACTACATGATTCAGAAAGTGAGAACACCTGGGGATCCCATAAAAGCCATCCAAACTGAGAGGTCCTCAAACACCCCTGAAGCAGTGGCAATGGATCTAGACGGTATCTACATGATTACCCTTTCTTTCTCTGTCTCCCACTGCAAACTAACACAGTCCTTTGTGTATAACAAACATCTAGAACAGGGACTCTTTAAGATCTTGGCTAATAATAGCATAGACAACATAGAACTTTCTAGAAATGCAGGTCTTCAACTTTGCTTCAGAACTAGGCTTGGGATCACAGAAGTGTTATACCAACTCTTTCAGGACCTGGTTGGGGTGAACTACTGGCAAGACATCACTTAAGTGTAAAAGTGTACACTGAGATGTAGAGAAAAAGTCTCAATTTTATCACCTTAGCCCATAAAAACACCCTGGCCTGAAAGGAGGTTCAAAATCAAGATGTTTGTGTCACTTTTACAGCAAGATCAGCTTTTCCACAGCTTCTGTTGGCCTTCAATTACAATCCACAAAATGGAAGGACTAGAATGTATCCAGCCTTTCTAAATTAGCTGCCTATTTTATTTGTATGTTCCTCATGTTATATGTCACTGTTCTAAAAATTGTGTGGTCCAGCAGCCAACATCTGAAAATACACTGTGGGCTCTTGGAAACCAGGATTACATGCACATAGGAGGTAGAACACCAAGCATACAAATTTCTATATGCAATACCTTTAAACTTTTTCTCTAACTCAGTTCAATCTAAATAAGATAAAACCCAGCTAAATCTGAACACAGACAAAAATGTGTACCGATTAAGAGACAGGTGCCCTGTGATGCAATATCTCTAAACAAAGCACTGAAATTGTATGCGCATTTGGGAAAGGATTTATTTTCTAACCAAAGTTCTATAGGGAAAATATTATTGAAATGGAATACACATTTCAGCTGAGCCCTTGTCCTCAGCAGGACTTGACAGTGTCATAACTTAGGTGCCTGCCATAAGTTTTTCCCTTGTTCGTTGGCAAAGGCAGATCACCACCACTAACAGAAGTCTCTGGGGTCATTCTTGAATACTCAAGAAGAAAACTACTGGTTCTTTGCCAACCTGGGACATGTAAATCTATAATGCCGACTGCTACTCCCTGGATAGGTTCATCTTCTGAAGACTACTGCAGCAAGCCACCTCAAGGCTGAAGCTTTTAGATTCACTAGGTTCAATCCAAGGAAATAGAAGAATATTACATTGACACTAATATGGGTCTAATTAAACACTATCATTTCTGATTCAGTATTCTTCCTTCATTCAGAGAAATCGTTATTTGTAAACAAAAATGATTATTTGTAAAGTTTTAGAAAGAAGAAAACCAGTTATATGTTCTATATAGTGTAAAATGTACTGTAAGTAATTTCTACCTCTAAAGATCTTAATATCTGTGACCCTGAAGCCAAAAATAAAAATTCTTGTTTCTTCTGCTGTCTTTTTTTGTTTCATTGTATTTACACCCTGAGACAATAAGCGTATGAGTAAAATAAGTATGTACTAATCAATGTAATGATTAGGCAATCTTTCAGAATTTTATTCTAAGATTATTCAAGTATAGAACATATATCACTTATTGTTTAAGATCATAGTACAACATTGATATTGAAGTATTCTCATCATATTTTTGTTTAGGGGAGCCTTAAAAATGTTGTATGCCAGGACAATATGTGACAAGATGGTATTCTAACAACAGTCAATAACTATTTTCGGCATTTACAATAAGAATTACTGTCATGTGGTGGGATATTATAGGGGAAGGTTTTCAGTGTACCTCTAAGGCTAACAAATGATTTAATTCATTTTCTTTTTTTTTTTTTTGGAGTTCAACAAATTAAAGTTTATTAAATATAGAAAACTGAACATTTTCCAGTAAACATCATTTACTTTCTTGCAGTATACCAGAATAATGACATTCACTTAGAAGATGAAATTGAGCCGGGCGTTGGTGGCGCATGCCTTTAATCCCAGCACTTGGGAGGCAGAGGCAGGCGGATTTCTGAGTTCGAGGCCAGCCTGGTCTACAGAGTGAGTTCCAGGACAGCCAGGGCTACACAAAGAAACCCTGTCTCGAAAAACCAAAAAAAAAAAAAAAAAAAAAAAAGAAGAAGATGAAATTGAGCTTTTCAAGGCTGGATTTATCAGACATCAGAGGAAGTACTGCAGACAACAGTGTTTAAGATATGCTTAGGATATTCTTACTTTAGTATGAATAAAACCCGTAAGAATTGGCTAGGACGTAGCAATAATTTTTATTGTATGTATACCTTCCAGTAACTAAATCTTATCCAAAGTTCCAACAATGGTAATTGTGAGATATAGCCCTTTACAAAATGATAGGATTGTGCTTAAATCGAGAGACAGTTAAGATTTCCTCATCTAAACAGATGGGACTCTGTTTAGTAAGGCATACTGTGTTGGACCACTGCTTAATATATATATCCCCAGTCACATCTCTGCATACTTTGATAGCCCTGCTTAGCTTGAGAGGGTATTATACTGCATTATGACATACAAGGCCAAGCCCTACTTTATGGAAGAATTAAACTGCCCAGATGTGAATAGTTCCCCTTGTGACTCAGCAGACTCCACTCATTGTGGGAAGACTACTTAATATTCTGATAGCCACAGTGTAGCTGTAGCTGGCTCTTCAGGGAACTTAATCATGACTTTAAGGGTGAAGATGGCCTCTTGGGCAGGTTCCATCATTTGAGTTGTCAAAGTCAGGTGTGGTCCACTCTTGTCCAGCACTCCCAGTGCTCAAAAAGCTGATGGAGGATCACAGGTTGGAGGATAGCTTGGACTATGTAGCAAGACCTTATCTTGTGGGGAAAGGAGGGACAAAAATCCCCACACACAACCCAATCTAAGCCATTCCGCAACCTAGGGGACTAGGGGAAGGAAGTTGGCATTTTAAACAAGTGTCTCTTTCTGTCTCTCCTAGTCTTCCTCCTCTGAGTTTGCTGTGTAGCCCAGGCTACCTCAGACTTCCAAGTTCTGGGATTATAGGTTTGCACTTCCATATTCAGTTAATTCCATATTCAGCTGTTTCAAGTTTAACAAACCTGCTTTAAAGTTTCTGAAATGGTTGACCAGTAAAAGATTTTAAATCTAGCAATGGAAAGCAATGGTGGATCATCTGGTCCAGTCGTTTGAAGTCCACTGTGTGTAGAAAGAATACATCCATCTTTCAGCTTTGGTGACAGACTTCCGGCAGTGAGGTACCATTGTTGTTATCCTTATATTTAAAGCCAACATGATCACAAAATGTAGAAGAATTGTCAAGTCATTGGTGGTCATTAAAGTTGTTATTATTCTTGTTGCACAGGTGTAGGCAGAGAGGCCCCAAGTCAGTGCACTCACAGCTCCCGATTCTTGTGTCTTCCACAAATACTGGGCAAACTTACTGGATGCACTAATGACTGTGCATAAGTTCATGGGCAAGTTGACAATCCATTTCTACAGGCTGAGGATGAACCAAGAAGACACAAATACAGGGATGTAGGGTAAGGCTTGCTTCACATTCCCATTGAAATGAAAGTTGAAGTGCAGTGTCTTGTGCGATGAGAATGGGGTATTCCAGATAGGTGAGCAGTGGGTTCCCATAGTAATGCTGATAATGAAGAAAGACCAGGAACCCTGCCAGCTCCAAAAGTAAACTAGGGAGGCTGATGCCCCGTACACTGCGCACTGCCAGCTGCGCGTAGGTCTGCGTCAGCTTGAGTGCAGCGCATACGCCCAGCGTGCTCCAGTTGCAGAACCATAGCAGCCCGGCCTCCATTCTGCTCTCAGGCGTCTCATTTTCTATAAATATGAAAAACTCCAACTGCTGGTTCTTAGGCAGTAAGAGAAATAAATGAGACATACAGTGACAGAAGACATTAAAAATGGAAAACCCAGATTTAAAATAATGACAATATAGTATTAGATGTTGCTACAACAGAGAATGTTCACATAATGCAGGAATGTTCCTTAGAGGAGAAAGAGATTAGACTAGATAATTTTTCTTTATTAAATTTGTAAATTATGCAATGTAATGGGATTTGTTATGATCTTTGCATGCATCGTGTCAGTATTTTGTTCTTCATCATTCCCACCACCTTGTACTCTCTCCTACTTGACATGACAACCTCTAGCTGATCACCTTCCTGACCTAAATATGCCTCAATTCTGCTTTCACTTCATATGGTATATTAGACTCTCCTTCCCCCACCCTTCCTCCTTGGAAATTACTCTCTCCCCTCTCATGGCATTTATTACACTTTCATAAGCTACCCACACACAAGTGTGTGTGTGTGTGTGTGTGTGTGTGTGTTGTATTGTATTGTATGTATGTACATTTAAGTTTACATTCCACATAGATGACAACAAAATGTCATAGTCTGTGTATGGCTCATATCACTTAACATAGCAATCTCCAGTTCCCTTCTTTTTCTTGAAAATTTCATGACTTCATTTTTCTTTACATATGAATAAAATTTCATTGTGTATATGTATCATATTCTATTTATCACCTTCTCTCTTAATAGATAGCCAGTGGATTCCATGTCTTAACTATTGTGAATACTGCAACAGTGACTTATTATTTGCAAGTATATGGTATGTTGAATTTGAGTCTATCAACAAACACTCATGAGTGGTATGGCTAGGTCACATGATCTACATTTAAGTTTTTTATTATTATTATTATTTACACTCCAGATTTTATTCCACTACTGGACTGCCCCCTGACTCCACATCCCACACCCCTGTCTCCATGAGGATGTCCCCACCCTATCCCACCCCACTAGACCTTTAAACTCCCTGGGGCCTCCATTCTCTTGAGGGTTAGGTGCATCTTCTCTGACTGAACACAGACCCGGCAGTCTTCTGCTGTATATGTGTTGGGGGCCTCATATAAGGTGGTGTACGTTGCCTGGTTGGTGATCCAGAGTCTGAGAGATCTTTGGAGTCCAGGTTAATTGAGTCTGCTGGTCCTCCTACAAGGTTGCACTCTGCCTTAGCTTCTTCCAGCTTTTCCCTAATTCAACCTCAGGGGTCAGCAGCTTCTGTTCATTGTTTGGGTACAGAACCACTTCATAACATTCACAGTAGATGTACCCATTTACAGTTCCACCAGCAGGATATAAGGATTTCTCATCCCATCTTTTCTGTTATTTTTACTGCTTCTTTGATCATTCTGTACAATGTCTTTTGATCATATTAACCCCTCATTCAGATTCTTCCAGATACACACTTATTCCCTACCTACTTAAGCTCATATCTTCATTAAAAACAAGTCAAGTAAAGTTTGTGCAGCCCATACATTCTTGAATTCATGGCCTTCTGCTGTCATACCTACCAGGACAACACACTTACAGAAAACCGACTCCTCCTTTCCCAGCAGCTGTCAATCACCAATAACTTCCTAGCTAGGGCAGAACTTTTGCTGACTCCACAATCTATCCTGGGCTTTTGCCAAGCTGAAGCCTGAGTAAATCATGCTATGCTGCTGTGACCACTATCAGTTTACATGTGCAACAACCCTGCTGCATCCATGAGACTCTTTTCTTCTAGCCATCCTCCCTCTTTGTTTCTTACAATCTTTCTGTCTCCTCTTCCAGAATGATCTCTTGATCTTGGAGAAGGGGGACTGATCTGGATTTGTTGCTCTTGATTTTTATGACAGCCAATTTTACTGTGGTGACATAGAATCAAAAAGGAGTTTTCATTTGCAATTTTCTTGAAATTCATTTGCAAGTCTGTCAAATACTTTATAAATATTCATTGGCCATTTCTATGCTTTCTTTTGAGAACTACCAGTTTGAGTCAATGGCTTATTTATTTTTTTTGGCTTACTTGGTACTTTGTGTTTAAACTTTGCTATTAATAATATATTCCAAATATTAGTACTCTATCTAAAGTATAATTGGCAACAACATTTTCCCATTCTGTTTCTTCACTTTAGTAATTGTTTTATGTGTATTCAGGAGAAATTTCATTTCATTTACTTCCATTTAGGTTCTTTTTTGTGTTGTAAGAACCCTTCTTAGAAAGGACCATATGTCGAAGAGTTTTATGTATACATTCCCTTCTGAAAATCTTCTTATCCATTTCTGCAATAGATTTATTTTAATTCTATATTTAGATAGCCACTTATCATAGAACCACTTGATGTTTTTGAGTAGTAATATTAATTGCAGGTCTATATTGTAGAACATTGCTGCACATGGCATTGAACAGAAGGGATGTAAGCATGACAGTAGATAAGCTTCTGGGAGATGGCTAAGTTTGCAGTCATGAGAAATGATGGCATACAGCATGTGTAAAAGACTCCAAAAGACTCCACATAGAAGGGTTGTAGAAAGCAGTAGATAGTTGGATGAAGGAATATGTAAAGATGATTTCAACCAGGGAATAAGTCTGGTAAGGGGAGGGTAGTAGTGTCATAAAATAAAATGGAAAACAGAGAATAAGAAAAAAGTATCACCCTCACTTCCCAACAACACCACTGTTCTTTCTCTTTACTAAATAAAACTGGACAGGTATAGTGTTCAATAGAAGAAATTCAAGATGCCTTAAACTAAACTAGATCTCTGTAACCTGATCCAGAGATAAGACTCCTTAACTGCTTCTAAAAATAACCCATCACTATAAGCTCAGTTAACCCTAAAATAGGACAGAAAATACCTTTGTGCTTAGAAACACGTGTTTTTTTCTCATTTTGTTTTTCATTTTAACATAAATTTTAACTTGTATAAAAGTTTTAAAGCATGTGACTTATGCCATTCATAGGGTTCTCCAAATCCTGCGTTTCTTCTCTTGCCTCTTATCATTGTAAGAATTTTAAAGGTTCTTATAAGGCATAAATCCTGCAATGTCACTAGAGTGAGACACATTTATCTTTTTGTCACATCACGTCTAAGTGGAGATATTCAACTGAAAACTTAGATGCAAAGAAAAAAATTCTCAAAAAAATCTTAGATTTCCTTTTCTGAAAAAAATGTCATATTCCAAATCAATTCAAACATACATGCTGAAGCCCATGATTCATTTAGCACTGACCCTTCTTTGCCTCTCTCAGCCTGCTTCCTGTGAAAACATAAAAGCTGATTGCCAAGATACCCAGGTACTATGGAGAAAAACACAAAATGACAATGGCCAGTGGTAGGAATGTCAACTAAAAATAATTATTAGTTGAAATATAGACATCAAAGTCCACATAGGGATTGAAAGAAGATTGTAGTGGCTTTTTTTTTCCTTTTTTTTTATTACGTATTTTCCTCAATTACATTTCCAATGCTATCCCAAAAGTCCCCCATAACCTCCCCCCCCACTTCCCTACCCACCCATTCCCATTTTTTTTTTTTTGGCCCTGGCATTCCCCTGTACTGGAGCATATAAAGTTTGCAAGTCCAATGGGCCTCTCTTTCCAGTGATGGCCGACTAGGCCATCTTTTGATACATATGCTGCTAGAGTCAAGAGCTCCGGGGTACTGGTTAGTTCAGAATGTTGTTGCACCTATAGGGTTGCAGATCCCTTTAGCTCCTTGGGTAATTTCTCTAGCTCTTCCATTGGGAGCCCTGTAGTGGCTTTTTTATTCTTGTTCAAAAACCAATATATGGATATCTAAAGTATTTAAACAGCAGAGGGTAGGGAAACAACATAAGCCTTGCTCAAGTTTAATGTTGCCAGCTGAGTTGATACTCATGTCAGTAGTAAGCTAGTCTCATACAGGGCATCATTATTTTTGGGTCAAAATACAAACATGACCAGAAGTGGATAATGAGTTTGATTTGCAGAGACTGTTCTGAGTAGCAACAGAGGCTCCATAGTGCTCAGAGTAGACAATGGTAGGTCAAAACTAGAAGACACCATAGAGAAGATTTTAGTCTTTCCTTTATTGTACATCTGATACATCTCTTATAATTCTGGTAGTGATCTCAAGCATTAGTGGCTAATCCATGTCTAGCCCCTTCTGATACATTTCAAGCCAATGGAATAGATGCTACTGTCCAACAACCAATCAGTCATGGATTCATATGTAGAACTCTGTGCCCTCCTCATCATGTATGCTCATTAAGATTCAGCCAATGCATTAAAGCGAACTGAAGATTCAAGTGAGGCATGAAGATTGTCACAGCCTCATTGTGGATTAAAATGGCTACGACAATGAAAAGACAAATGAGACTATAACATCCTTCTGAAATGTACTTGTCTCTTATAGTTGCAGGCTTTCTTTGTGGAAGGCAGAACCTGATCTGTTGAGGTAGCTACTTAGTAGGAGAACAAAAGGGTTAGAATAAATCCACCAAGTAAGGAGAATCCCCAGGCATATCCAAGATAAAATAAGCCACACATGCCAAGGTTTGGTTGTTTTGTTTTGTTTTCAAACATTTCATATTAGCTACTTTTCTCATTCCTGTGACCAAATACGTGACAATAACTAACTTACGAAAGGAAGGAAGTTATGATTATGATTTGAAGGAAGACAGTCCATCATGAACAGGAAGGCATGGTAGCAGGCACATACACAGCTAGTCGTAATCTATCCACAGTCAGGAAGTAGAGAGCAGACAAAGTGTGACCAGGCTACATAACCTTAAAGTGAACTGCTGGTCATCCACGTTCTCCTTCAAGGCTGCACTTCCTGAAGGTTTCATGACTTTTCAGAACAGTACCACCAGGGGTGGACCATGTGTTCCAACAAATGAGCTCCTGAAGGATATTTCACATTCAAAGTACAACACTTACTAAGCAAAACCCCTGTCCTTCTCTGTAGAGGTAAAGATGAGGACAAATAAAAGAAACAGAGGAGAGTCACAAGATTTTATTCAATGAAATTCCTTTCTAGAAATGAGGGCATCCGTTTAGTCTCTGCTCCATTTTTGTCCCTGAATTTCTTTTAGACAGGAACAGTTTTGGACCAAAACTTTTGAAAGTGGATTAGTGTCCCCATCCCTCCACTGAGGAACCTGTCTAACTACTGGAGGTAGTCTCCTCAGGTTCCATATTCTCACTGTTGGGCATTTCAGCTAAAGTTACCCACACTGAATCCTGGGAGCCTCCCCCATCCCAGATTTCTGGGACTTTCTAGAGGTTCTTCCCACCCCCAATACCCTGCAGGTGCCTATTTCCATGCATTCTCCTAGCCCTCTGTGCTTCTCTCCTTTCTCTTCCTGTACCTGATCCTGCCCCCCCATTTCCTTTCCCCTTCCCCTTTTCCACTCAGATTCCTCCCTCTCTCTGCTTCTTATGATCATTTTGTTCCTCTTTATAAGTGAGATTGAAACATCCTCGCTTAGGCCTTCCTTCTTGTTCAACGTCTTAGGGTTTGTGGGGTGTACTATGGTTATTCTGTACTTTTTGGCTAACATCCACTTATCAGTGAGTACACACTATGCATGTCTTTTCGGGACTAAGTTACCTCACTCGGGATAATATTTTCTAGTTTCATCCATTTGCCTGCAAAATTCGTGATGTCCTTGTTTTTAATAGCCGACTGTGACTATTAAAAACTATTAAAAATAGTGACTGGTCCAACTTGAGATCCATCCCATGGGTAGAAACCAAACCCTGACACAACATTTATTGCTATATTGTGCTTGCAGACTGGAACCTAGCATAGCTGGCCTCTGAGAGGCTCTACCAGCAGCTGACGGAGACAGATGCAGATACTCATATGCAAGCATTGGACTGAAGTTGGGGACCCCTATGGAAGAGTTAGGGGAAGGATTAAGCAGCTGAAGGGGATGGGAACCCCATAGGAAGACCAACAGTGTCAACTAACAGGAACCCCTGGGAGATTCAGAGAATGAGCCACCAATCAAAAAACATATATGAGCTAGTCTGAAGTTCCTGACACATATGTAACAGAGGGATGATTTGTCTGGCCTCAGGAAGGATACACGTAATCCTATAGAGACTTGATGCCCCAGGTAAGGAGGATGCTCTAGGGGGGAATCACCCTTTCAGAGGTGAAGTGGAGGAGGAATGGGGGGAAAACTCTGCAAGGGGGTATCATGAAGAGGAAAACATTTGGGATGTAAATAAATAAAATAATTAATAATGATTTTATTGGAAAGAAAGAAAGAAAGAAAGAAAGAAAGAAAGAAAGAAAGAAAGAAAGAAAGAAAGAAAGAAAGAAAGAAAGGAAGACGTCATTAGAAAGAAACCTTTTTCAGTAACATTTTTAAAGTAAATTATTTGTTTAAAAAATTCATACATGAAAACACATTTACATAATTAGCATACTTCCATCTATCCACTCTAAACCCACTCACAACTCTCCCACTTTTCCTTCAAATTCATGACCTCTTCTCCTTTAATTATTATTGTTACATAAACACACATACAAACATGCACACTTGAACATACATGCACACGTGCATAAGAATACACACAAACCTACTGAGTGTGTTTAGTGTTGCTCCTAGGCAGGTGTAGTTAGGGTAACTACTGGGGATTAAATAACCCATTATAAAGTAAGGAAAGTGATTTTTACTTTCTCAGTATCCTGTAGTTCTTCTAGTAGTAGTATCTTGTGATATTTTTCCCATCCACTTTGGCATGCCAGCTGGTGTTGTCATTGTTAGGTCAGCTTTAGCTAACCATCCTGTTGAGACATAATAAGTATAGTGTCCCTGTCATGTGTAAAAGATATTTTGGTTCTCTATTACAATCTTTCCACCCTATCTTCTGTCATGTTTCCTGAGCCTTAGGGGTAAGTATTGTGTTACAAATATATCTGTTGGGGCTGAGCACTCCATTGTAATTTTCTCTACATTTTGACCAGCTGTGGGTCTCTGAAATAGTCACTATTTGCTGCAAAAATAATCTTTTTTAATGAATGGAGAGAGCTATGCTTATCTGTGAGTATAAAGATATTACTCAGAATATGTTTAACTTAAACTGAATTAGCAAATTAAACTGGTTTTAGAAAACTCTAGTAGTAGATTCTCCTTTAAAATCTATGACCTCTTCCATCACTCATACTCTCACTGCAGTTGTGAATATCACACAGAACCTTCACAAAATTGAACCTAGTAGTATTTAACCATGAATGGGTAAAATGGCCAGTAGGTCCCACCCATTCCTGATGGATTAATAACACTTGATAGTTGCCAGGAAAACGGTTTTTATTTTTCTCAAATGTGTAGCCAGTAGTAAGTTGCCCATGACTCAATAACCTTCCACTCACATTCATGCAAGCAACCCTAATTTAATTCAACAGCTCATAGACACCAAAATAAAAGACATAAGTGGATGGGGCGTGGTGCTTCTTTACAAAACAATTAAGTTTCAGAAGACAAAGGGTGTTTGACAGGGTAGTTGGTATCCAAATGAGTATAATTCATTACATATATATATATATATATATATATATATATATATATATATATGAAACTTTAAAGTAGTTCTAAAACTCCCTTATGCTATGACCTTTTACCCTTTAATGGAGTTTCTCATATTCCATGACCTCAACCATAAAATAACTGTAATTTTGTTATTGCTATAAAGTATAATGTAGATATCTGATATATGATTCCTAATGGGGTCGCTGGTTAAGAACCACTGCTTTCAAGGATTTAAAAATGAAAGACAAAAATACATTGTTATAAAATCACCAAAAAATGAGAAAATTCATATATGCCACATTGTAATATTGCTGCTATGCTGCTGCTGCTGCTGGTGGTGGTGGTGGTGAGGATAATGATGGTGATGATGACAATAATGACAACGTTGTTGATGGTGGTGGTCATGGTGGTTGAAGTAGTGATGGTGGTGATGATGGAACTCCAGTCACAGACAGATATGATTCAGTCCTCTGCCTTCTGACTCTAGAACACACCTTGATCACTCAACAAACCAACCCTAGTCAACAGGCCACATAGCAACTTCTTTTATATACATCCATCTGGTGAAGTCAAAGGAGTCTCACCTCCATTTTTTCCCCAAGATATATCTCTGCCCTGGACAAACTCTCCTTGACCATGGAAGTAAGAGGATGTGATCCATCTACACTTGGCATGCACATACAATGTTCTACATATACCTCAGTTTGTGGAGTTAGAAGTTACATTGTTCCAGTTTCAACCTCAACTCCCACACTTTACAGACCTCATCTCTAAAGATTAGAGGACACATAAAACTATCTCTATCCCAGTCCAGTCCTACACCACACGGCACTCTTTATGGTTTATGGTATCAGAGACCTTGCCTCAACACAGAACCAGAATTGCTTTCAAGTACTCCAGTCATGAGCCAAGTCTTTCCACAATGAAGTTGAAGCTTCACTGAACCCAGCCAAGATCGAACAAGGAAAAAGAACACGTAACCAAGGAGCTAAAGGGATCTGCAACCCTATTGTTGGAACAACATGATGTACTAACCAGAACCCCGGAGCTCTTGTCTCTAGCGGCATATGTATCGAAAGATGGCCTAGTCGGCCATCAATGGAAAGAGAGGCCCATTGGACTTGCAAACTTTATATGCCCCAATATAGGGGAATGCCAGGGCCAAAAGAATGGGAATGGGTGGGTAGGGAAGTGGGGGGCGCTATGGGGGACTTTTGGGATAGCATTGGAAATGTAATTGAGGAAAATATGTAATAAAAATATTAAAAATTAAAAAAAAAGAAAAAGAACACCAAGCATGGGCAAAAATGTTTGCTCAACTCTGATAAGATACAAGTATATTTTTGTACTCCAAATAAACATAAAAACAGTCTCCTTAACAAATTAACAAACACATATTAATGGTGGCTAATGACAATGACTTAGGTGAAATTGCAAACAAAGAATTCAAAATAATGATTATATGTGTGTTCAAATATCTCAAAAAGAACACAAATAAATGCATGCATGAATTAAAAGAGCATATGAATAATCTCCTGTATGAATTCCAAAAACATGCCCCCACACACACACACACACGCACACACACACAAACTGAATGGAAGAAGGAAGTCAATTTATGGGATAAAAATAGAATTAAGCAAAGAGAAATACTGAAATAAAGCCAAACTGAAATAATACCAGAGATGAATTTTTCAGTAAGCTAGAAGAGAGGCTTGGCAGAAAGCCTTACCTACAGAACAGGCCATATGGAGATAGAATGCCAGGACTTAAGCAGAAAGTAGAGGAATTAGATCATCCATCTAAAGTCTATTTAACTTTTAAAAAATATATAAAGGGAACAAATGTAGTCTGAAGGACACTGTGAAAAGACCTAATTTACAAAGATGAGCAAAGGAATTCTATGAACTAGGAGAGAAGCAGAGGCTGCTATTCTGATATCTAACAAAATAGACTTCAAACCAATCAACAGAGGAAATAACAAATTCCCTTCATACTGGTTAAGAGAAGAATCCATCAAGACAATACCACCAGTGTAAGCATGTATGCATCAAAATAGGTTTACCCTGTCTCACAAAATAAATGCTATTAGGTTTAAAGTCAGAGATTAACACCAACACATTAATAATAGACATCCAGTCAAAGCAAAGACTAGAAAAATATCTGAGCTAAATAATACTATAAGTAAATGTAACCAATAGACATCTACAAAACATTCAGCACAAATACTACAGGGGGAAAAATCTATCTATAATTCCATGGGATATACTCTAAAGCTGACCACACACCAAAGCACAGAAGTAGTTTCATCAATCTAATGGAACTAAACAACCTCCTTGGATTCTATCTGACCACAGTGGTATAAATCTAGGAATCAACAGTGAGAGAAATTATAAGAACTATGCAAACTCATGGAAATGAAACGACGTTGCCATCAAACAGTAGGTGGGTTGTATCATTCCTTCCATTGATCCAGGAAAAAAAAATGCTAAAAGAATGTGAGAGCAACAAGGTCAGAAGAAGGGTTGCAAATTTTTTTTCTATATGATTCTGCAAAGCTATTGCAAACGTGCTCTCATAACAGTCAGTGCCTTCACTAGGACTGCACAAGCCTTGGCCTGTCAACAGCCAATCAGCTATGGGCCATGAGGCCACACCCCTCCCTACCAACCGATTGGCAACTGATGAGGGAGGGATAGTCATTGTCTTGGTTATGTATCAGTGACCCCACTGGATTAGAGTGAATGGTTCCAACCCCTTGGTCTCATGGAGGGTCCTGGTTAAAATTAGTGGATCACAAAACAAAACTAGAACGTGTGAATGTGGGAAATGGACCAGTGGAGGGCAAAGAGGATGACAGGAAGGAGGGAGACAAGAGAAGTCAGGAGCAGAATGTGCTGTACGGCTTGGTGAAGTGTATGCTGCTTAGCCTGTATAAATACATAAAGCTGATGTTCTTTAACTTAAAAGAAACAAAATAAACAAATTAGATTAAATCTTGTTTCAAAAAGTTTCTAATTTATGAAAATGTATTTGTTGCACATGGAAAACTAATGTTTTAGCAGATGCCTGTGTGTGTTCTTTTAAATCTACCTCAATAAAATTCGGTAACTTTTAAAACAATGAACAATGAACATATTGAACACTGATTAAAATAAAATGGAAGAAAACTCCTGAGAGACTAGAGATATACCCATCATTGTAAGATAAGGGATTTCAGGTCCTTCTTTATCTTTAGTGTAGCAAAGAGAATTCAGAACAATATCTTTAGTGCTATCTACCTAGGGTAAGTCATAACAGTTTAAAACATGAGTTCTCCCATTAAGATTCTGCAGCAAAATGGACCATGGCTGTGGTCTTTTTGTGGGTGAAAGTCTACTTGCAGACCAGACTCTGTTTAAGGTCCTAAAGGAGTACTAGAACTCTGTGTTACCCAACAAGACCAGACCAGCATTTTAATTCAACATTCATTCCTGTCTCAGCAGTATCTGAAATATCAGAGGAGCCCACACCTACTTAGTTTAAATCAATTTTCTTCAGCTCAAAATTAAAGACTAAATGCCTATCCTTCTCTAAGTTCTTTACATATTAAAATCCCACATTGCTTGTATAATAGCACTCACTCATGGGTGGACAAAGCTTTGATAGGGACTAACCACATGGCTACAAAACAGAATCCAGCCCCACAGTACAGGACTAAACAGTGCAAACTAATACAGATACATCATAGATGCTACAATGCCACATTCCTACTCAATATGCCCTCCTTCTCAACACCTTTTATTTTGTACCAGAATAACTTTTTTGCCCCCCAAATAATAAGATTTTTTATTGTCAATGATATCATACAATTTTATAATCAGGGAACAAGAAATGGACCTAGGACTGGAGAGATGATGATCATATGTCAGATTCCTTACTGACACAATGCTGTATTTATTGACACAGTTTTCATGTACAGCCAATGGGCTTGCTGATCTAAGATTAACTTAATCTGGTCACCAGTTCCCTCCTTAAGTATTTGAAATTCTCAACTAAATTCTGCATAGTAGAAAATAGATTCGATGCTGCCTCTTTATAAGCAGGAATATCTCCAGAAGAAAAGTCAGAATAGACAGAATAATTCAGCAATCAATTAAATAGCTGTTTTGTTGCTAAAGATGGAGATGGACTTTCAAAGTTCAATATGTTGCTATAATGACCACCTTCTGCATGTAAACTTGAAGCCAAAGCAGGGGAACGTTTCAACATTAAATAGCTAGTAGTTTCCTGGACCAATTTAGACTGTTCCTAAGGAAAATGTCAATAATAAAGATAAAACTATGCTAACTATTCAGTATCTTCTTTAATGTAGAATGGAGAGACATAAAGAAATAGGAAAACACCTTCTTTATTCACTGGATTGTTTGGTTATTAATTCAAGTACGCAAGCAAAATGGACTGAAAGTAAACATTGTAAAAAGCATTCGGAAATCTCTGTTGAGAAGAGGGCACAAACAACCAATGTCATATAACACATCTTGTTCTCTCCCCAGTTATTAGCAACAGTAATGGTCTAAGAGAAGTTAGAGTTACAGCTTTTAAGGAAGTATGGTAAACAGAACAGTTAAGAGATGGGAAAAACCCAGATACCCCAGAACTCCAAGGGACTAAATCACCAACCAAAGAATACACATGGAAGGACCCATGGCTCCAGCTGCATATGTTGTCTAGCATCATTGGGAGGTGAGGCCGTGAGGCCCTTGGTCCTGTGAATGCTCAATGCCCCAGCATAGGGGAATGCTAGGGCAGAAAGGTAAGAGTCGGGGGAGCGCCCTGATAAAAGCAGGAAGAAGGGGGATGGGGGGTTTTGTGGAGGGGAGGCCAGGAAGAGAGATAACATTTGAAATGTAAATTAACAAAATAACCAATAAAGTTTTTTTTAAAAGCACAAAAGAAAAAAAGAGAGAGAGAGAGATTGGGAGAGAGAGGGAGGGAGGGAGGAAGGAAGGAAGGAAGGAAGGAAGGAAGGAAGGAAGGAAGGAAGGAAGGAAGGAAGGAAGGAAGGAAGGAAGAAAGGAAAAAAGGAAGAAAGGAAGGAGGAAGGAAGGAAGGAAGGAGGAAGGAAGGAAGGAAAAAAGTGGCAGAGACCTACATTTGGAAGACTTTTCCCACAAATTACCTCACTCAAGTTACTGTAATTCTCGTCATGTCCCTGCCTTACTTAGAGCCACCACTCCTTCTTCTGTAAAAGGGGTTAGTGAGGATATACCAGAGGCTTTCAAGGAATTTCACTGAGTTGCATGACAAGTGACAGCAGGTGATTTATTAAAAGTTGACATAAATATCCTAAATGTTATTAACTAGTTATTAAAATGATAATAAGTGGACTTGAGTATGCTAAAGCAAGAGAAGATGAGATCTAATCAGGCCTTGAAGCATCTCAGTGTCTGTTTCTTATGAAGAGGGAGAAAGGGAAGAATTAAATGTCCACATTATTGTAGAATTTCACAACTGAATAATATGGTGAGACTCAATTATCTCCTGTGCAATAATACAAAATAAGAAGTCTCCAGACAGGTCAAATTTTCTCTCCTGAACATAATGAGAAAGTGATTACATCTACCCCCATTCTTCATCCTTACACATGTGCCTAATAGGCTTACCCCCAAATACAGTGCAATATGGAAAGCAGACCAGGGAGGCAGAGCAGAAGCTGGAGTTGAACATGGGTCTTTCTGGATATATCAAAAATACACATGCTTTCAAAACCCACACAAAGAGCAAATGCTACAAGGAGCAAGCTCTGGATAGCAGATCCTGGGTTTTACATTGGGCTCTTATGTGCTATATAACCTTAGACAAGACAGTCTCCTTGAATCTCATTGTACTGGCTGGTTTTTTGTGTCAACTTGACATAAGCTATAACAATCAGAGAGGAAGGAGGCTCACTTGCAGAAATGACTCCATGAGATCCAGCTCTAAGGCCTTTTCTCAATTAGTGATCAGTGAGAAAGGGTCTAGCCCATAGTGCGTGGTGCTATCCCTGGGCTGCTGATCCTGCATTCTATAAGAAGGCAGATTGAAGAAGCCATGTGAAGCAAACCAGTAAGCAACAATCTTCCATGTCTTCTGTATCAGCTCCTGCCTCAAGGCTGTAGCCATGCTTGAGTTCCTGTCCTGACTTCCTCCAACGATAGACTATGATCTGGAAGAATAAACCTCTTCCTCCCCAACTTGCTTTTTGGTCATGGTGTCTTTTCTCAGTAATAAAAAGCCTAAGACAATAACTTTCTTTAGATGCAAAATGACAGCTATGCTAATCCCACCACTCCCCTCCTCATCTACTTCTCCTCCATTTACCTTCAGAAAACGGCAGACCATCATGCCTTTTGATATGCCCAGGGATATCATGCAAACATGGTATATCAAGTTGCAATAAGATTAGGCACCTCCCCTAATATTAAGACTGAACAAGACGACCCAGTAGGAGGGCAGAGGTCCCCAAAGCATGTAGAAAAGAGAGCAGGGCTGTTTACCACATTTCTGCAAAGTTTCTTTCTAACCCACCAGAACCTAAGTACTCCATTCTTTCCTTCTAACCATGTATTACCAGCAGGGGCCTCATGGAATCATTCAATAGCAGAGACAAGTAACTCAGGCAACATTGAATTGGATCTAATAAAAGAAATTCAAAAAAAAATAACATTAAAGAGCTAGGTGCAAAGGAACTATTTTTGAAAATAAGTACACTATAGTCACTTCTGAGAATTCACTGGCACAGTCCAGATATTTAGGGATTTGTCTCCTCTTCTTTTAAATTGATCAAACATTTATCACAATATGTAAAGAGGTCCAGATTCCAGTAAACCCATAGTGAGGCAAAAAAAGGTTGTAGCTAGAGAACATGCTGTCACATCTTGGCTGATGAAGATCAAACCTTCTCAGGGTAAGGAAATGAGACATGCCCTAACAAGCAGTTTCATCTGTCAGAAATGAGAAAGTGAGGTGGCATTTTCCCAAGTCTCACAAAGATCAGGACAAAGCAGAAAAAAAAATCCAGTAATTGTTTCCAGGGCTCCACAAATGCCAGTGTTAAAAAGGTTTTAACTTAACAATGAATAACTCCTGCATGATAGAAAATATTTCTGGTTTGCTTTTAAAGACAATAATAACAATATAGTATAGCATGTTCATGTGTATAAAATGCTGAAGAATATATATGATATATGTATATATATATATCATTTGCAGAGGTAATATAGAAATAGACATGAAGCTCCAAATGTGTTTTGATGCCTGAAGTTTAAAAATACTCATTCTTTTCCCCTAAATATCTCATTTATAAAGGAGTAAATAAGTATTTGAAAACATACCAAAGAAATTAATGATATTAGTAATTACATGTGGAAAAAGAAGTCCTAGGAACTATAAGAGCAATGAAATCAACTGTGAGATGTGAATTAAAGCAAATGGTGGTAAATGGTGATTAAATTGAATGCTTGGAAAAACAATGACATAAGAAATTGTTGTGAATAGTGTTACATGATTTGAGAAAGCTGTTGAAGAATGTGGGTTAAATAATTACAAATGTATTTGTTGTCTTACATAGGGAAAACAGAAGCCTAGGGAGGTTTAGGCCATTTTATATTCTTTTCATTTTTCATATTACCCAAATTATTTCAAGTACATTTCACAATAAATATGACTTGGAAGTAAGAAAAAGATCAATAAACAATTTTTACAATGGATGGTCTGCAAATACTTTTTTATAGTCAAAGACAATATTGCAAAACTGCAGAAGATATATCGATTGCACCAGCAGTTTGTAAGGAGTTAACTGAGTTATCCATGCTACTTCAAGGCATCTCCATTGCTCAAGTGATAGGAGATGGGATTTTGAAGTCGCAAAGAGTTAAAACAGAAGATCCCAAATCACTTCTGCTACTTATTGACTATGTGATGTTAATCTTACTGAGCTCTAATTTCCTCCCTTGTAGAATCAGGATCAATAGTTTATAGCTTTGCTGTGAGAACCCATTGAGAAGATAAATTTCAAATGTCTCGGATGGGACCTATTCATGTTAAGCCCCACAACAGAGTTTATTGACATATTCTTGAAATGAGAGACATCCACGTTCAAAGCTGTGGAGGTTTGTGCAGGAAGCCATGTCTGACTTTAAAAGTAAACCTGGTTTTTCATGAAGGTCCTAAAAGGCCAAATGCTTACGGAAGGGAAAAGATGAAAGAATGACCTTGTTAATCTTCCCTCTAATAAATGCAATGACCTAAGGCCCAATAAACCTCCAACTTCTCGTGAATTTAAATATTCATTTCTCTTGAATTGCTTTGTATTCCAATTTAGAAGCACTCAGAACTATCTCAGAACTAGCTCAGTATCTGTGATCAATGTACAGGTCAATTAATAACCAGTAATATTAAAGCATGCATTTCACTGGATTAAAAAAAATGTGTATTTTTAAGCTTAAATGTAAAACATGTGGGATGTTATTCTAATCATTCACCTGGTGAATACTGAAAACACAAATGTGAATATTTTGTTTTTATGACTGTTACATGTTTTTAGAAAATTAATTGCTGGGGATCACAATAGCAGAATCCTCACTTAGCACACAGGAGAATCTGGGTTTAAGTTATATATATATATAATTTGATTATTTAAAAAATAATTATTTGTATTTGAATACTTCTACTACATTTTATAATAATTCATTTCAATTATATTTTACTTTCCAATTTTAATAAACAATGCTGAATATTTCATGAAACAAATAATGCCTTTAATTTGTAGAAATATAATTACAGGTTATTTTGCATTTTTTATGAAAATGTATTCAAATTGTATATGCTTCACATAAGACAAAATTTTCTATTTTAATATTTTAGATTATTAACAGTAGAACTCAACTAACATGAATTCATCAATCATGGAGTCAAAATTATTTGCTGAAATGAAGTAAAGAAGAATAAGATTTATGAAAGTATATATATATATATATATATATATATATATATATATATATATATATGAATTGTAGCTTTGAGCTTCTATAGACTATTGGGGCCCAGGAGCCCCTAGTATCTCAGTCTCCATTCTGTCCCTGGGCCATCATCTATTAACTAACACGCTTTGTTTCTCCTATCTTGTTTCTGTTGACTCAGGACACTTTACAATAGGGGGTTTTCCAGACATTTT
Organism: Mus caroli; assembly: GCF_978045245.1. Classification (NCBI taxonomy): domain Eukaryota; kingdom Metazoa; phylum Chordata; class Mammalia; order Rodentia; family Muridae; genus Mus; species Mus caroli. The sequence continues at coordinate 39,079,255 of NW_028227271.1, forward strand.
ACAATGGGGACATTCCTTTGACATTAATATGTTACCTAGCTCCGGTTTGGCCTGTGCACCTGAGCAAATGCCATCTGTGGTTTTCAGCTTTATAAGCCCTCCATTTCCCAAGAGTCAATGAGACTTTAACAGAATTTTTGTCTTGTCTCCTTCCTTTGTATCTCCTGATCCCAAATTTGCCATTGCAGCTCCCTTCCCTTGAGAACCCTATTGTTTAAGTCCTGCAGGTCAGGGCAGTAGACCATCAATAGAATTCCAGATATAAGACAGATAATTAAGTTCATTTACTGGATGATATTTGCTTTGTGTGTTTCATTCCTATATCTTGGGATAATAAAAACATATCTAACCTCTATGGTAGCTGACAGTTTTGCAAATATTATTTTATTAAGTGTTTTCTTCCCATGTCTAACTCAGATTCAGTAAATACCCACATATATTGTCCATTAAGCCACTTTCATGTTATTTAAGATGAAATTACTCTAAATTATCTGGGGTGTCTAGCACTGTGATAGGTACAAAGAAAAGGAAATATGACATCAGATGATATTGAGTACTTTCAGAATAATATCACTGCAGACACTCACTGAGTAATCTTTGATAATTTGGCCAATGCTCCCTTTAAATACATTGCCGTAATAATATTTGTAGCTGGTGTGCCTTCTTGGTTTTCTCAGTAACAGCCTTTAACAACAAGACTGTCTTCTTGTGATGTGTCAAGGGATTTGGGCTTCTATAATGAACACAATACAATTGCTATTAAGGAGTGCAAGACCACATGCCTAGTAAAGTTCACAATATAGTGTGGCAAACTTCATAACAGCAGTCAGTTTCACTCGAATTTCTCTCAATTCAAAAATAATTTTATTTCCTCCACTTTTCCATCAAGTTACCACCTTGGCAGCCAGCTCATTTATATGTATTGTCATGACTTCCCCATATCACTGGAATTCCTCAGTCCACTAAAGTCTGACATCTAACCTACCCTTCATTTATACATCCCTAAGAAAACCCACCTACATCTTCCTGGCAGTGAAGTCCAGGAGTGTTATCATACTTTCCAAATCTACAATCACTTGTTCTACTATGATGTTACCAGTAATACACTGAATCATTGGCTTGTATATCAGACTAACTTCCACGCACTGAGTTATAACATGTCCGCCTAACTGTAAGCTCAACAACACATAAATGTTGCTCAGGCCAGTGTAACTCAGGCTGAACAAATATATCACCTCTCCCCCAGGTCTGTGTTCTGATCCTATTTCAATGACGAAAGATCCCATCTATCAATATTTAGGAATTACCATTGGTGCTTTGTCCTCTGAGCATGTCCATTTCTCAACACTTCTGTTCCTGTTCTTAAAAACATACATGTCCCATATCCTACTGCTACCACCTCCTCTTGCTCTTTTGTCCCAAGTAATCTAACATTTCTCTAAAATAATACTCTTCAAGAAGTGAAGGTCACTTTTTAACAATGCAGACCAATTTTTTCTTGATGGAATCATCTTATTGATTCTCATTTCCTAGATATAAATGAACAAGATGTATTAGGAAATGATAACAGACTTGAGAATTCAGGAAGACAGTCACACAGATTCAAAGAATAAACTAAGATACAATAAAAGCAGATCATTGGAATGTCTAACTGCTAGTGCTGAAGTAAATGAGACTCAGTACATTCTAGTTTTCATGCAGAACTTATATAGGGTTGGCGAAAACTGCATTGGATTCACATCTACCCACAGAGTCCTGCTATGAGTGGGGAAAAGAGCACTTGTTACCAGTGCCATATTTGTCTCTGTTCAGGAAATTTTCAACCTAGCATTGAAAATGAACTGACAGTTCCTGGAAACTAGCCTGTATAACAGGACTGTTAAAGGCAGCTAATGCAAAGAATATTTCTGCTGTAATAGATGCCACTCACATGCCATGCCCATTACATAGGTGTGGGTGACCTGAATCTGCCTTCTGTGATATAAAAATTATGAGCTCTCACTTGTTATAGGACTTCATGTGTATGAAAGAGAATGAAGCAATCTATAGAGACAGAATGCTGTTCATGGCTTAAGTGAAACGAGGGTAGGGAGGTGAGAACTAAAAGGCCAGCATTTCTTTTTTGATGATGGAATGCTATGAATGAATTCTGGTGGTACCTGTTTATACCTGTGAATGTACTGCAAACAATGGAGAAGAAAAAATGTATGGGATGTGAAAATCTTGTGTTTTACAAGGATGAAATAATATTATATACTTAAATAGGTTTTAAAAGTTATAAGATCATTAACATGATCTTGATTTAACTTAGGTACCTGGTATCGGTCTAGAAACTTGTCCATTTCATCCAGGTTCTCCAGTTTTGCTGAGTATAGCCTTTTGTAGAAGGATCTGATGGTGTTTTGGATTTCTTCAGGATCTGTTGTTATGTCTCCCTTTTGATCTAAACAGTCCTATATCCCCTAGAGAAATAGAAGCAGTCATTAGTAGTCTCCCAGCCAAAATAAGCCCAGGACCAGATGGGTTTAGTGCAAAGTTCTATCAGACCATCAAAGAAGATCTAATCCCAGTTCATCACAAACTATTCCACAAAATAGAAACAGAAGGTACTCTACCCAACTCATTCTATAAAGCCACAATTACTCTGATACCTAAACCACAAAAAGACCCAACAAAGATAGAGAACTTCAGATCAATTTCCCTTATGAATATCGATGCAAAAATCCTCAATAAAGTTCTCCCTAACTGAATCCAAGAACACATCAAAACAATCATCCATCCTGACCAAGTAGGTTTCATCCCAGGGATGCAGGGATGGTTCAATACACAGAAATCCATCAATGTAATCCAGTATATAAACAAACTCAAAGACAAAAACCACATGATCATCTTGTTAGATGCGGAGAAAGCATTTGACAAAATCCAACACCCATTCATGATAAAAATCTTGGAAAGATCGGGAATTCAAGGCCCATACCTAAACATGATAAAAGCAATCTACAGCAAACCAGTAGACAACATCAAAGTAAATGGTGAGAAGCTGGAAGCAATCCCACTAAAATCAGGGACTAGACGAGGCTGTCCACTCTCTCCCTACCTATTCAACATTGTACTTGAAGTCCTAGCCAGAGCAATTCAACAACAAAAGAAGATCAAGGGGATACAAATTGAAAAGGAAGAAGTCAAAATATCACTTTTTGCAGATGATATGATAGTATATATAAGTGACCCTAAAAATTCCACCAGAGAACTCCTAAGCCTGATAAACAGTTTCAGTGAAGTAGCTGGATATAAAATTAACATAAACAAGTCAATGACCTTTCTGTACACAAAGGATAAACAGGCTGAAAAAGAAATTAGGGAAACAACACCCTTCTCAATAGTCACAAATAATATAAAATACCTTGGTGTGACTCTAACTAAGGAAGTGAAAGATCTGTATGATAAGAACTTCAAGTCTCTGAAGAAAGAAATTAAAGAAGATCTCAGAAGATGGAAAGATCTCCCATGCTCATGGATTAGCAGGATCAATATAGTAAAAATGGCTATCTTGCCAAAAGTAATCTACAGATTCAATGCTATCCCTGTCCCTAGCTATCATTCTCGCCGGCAAGAACACACTCGGACAACCAGATCCTTCTGCAGCAAGCTTTATTGCTTCTTCAGGATGGAAGACCCAGAACCCAGAAAATGGTGCTGCTTATATAGCCCTCAGTGTGGTGTGTCAGTACCTGATTTGTTGCTCACTCATAACCTCATTACTACACCCCAAGATAAGCAGTGACTGGGTGTGAATTCACTCTCGCACTTGCACATAAGACTTGTTTACTAGTTAGGCACAACTGAAGCCAGTGCCATCTTATAATGGCAATTGCTCACTGCATGGCTCTTCAGAAATCCCCATCAAAATTCCAACTCAATTCTTCAATGAATTAGAAAGGGCAATCAGTAGATTCATCTGGAATAACAAAAAACCTAGGATAGCAAAATCTCTTCTCAAGGATAAAAGAATCTCTTGTGGAATCACCATGCCTGAACTAAAACTGTACTACAGAGCAATTGTGATAAAAACTGCATGGTACTGGTATAGCGACAGAAAAGTAGACCAATGGAATAGAATTGAAGACCCAGAGATGAACCCACACACCTATGGTCACTTGATCTTTGACAAGGGAGCTAAAACCATCCAGTGGAAAAAAGACTGCATTTTCAACAAATGGTGCTGGCACAACTGGCGGTTAGCATGTGCAAGAATGAGAATTGATCCATTCCTATCTCCTTGTACTAAGGTCAAATCTAAGTGGATTAAAGAACTCCACATAAAACCAGAGACACTGAAACTTATAGAGGAGAAAGTAGGGAAAAGCCTCGAAGATATGGGTACAGGGGAAAAGTTCCTGAATAGAACAGCAATGGCTTGTGCTGTAAGATGGAGAATCGATAAATGGAACCTCATAAAGTTGCAAAGCTTCTGCAAGGCAAAAGACACCATCAATAAGACAAAAAGACCACCAACAGATTGGCAAGGGATGTTTACCTATCCTAAATCAGATAGGGGACTAATATCCAATATATATAAAGAACTCAAGAAGGTGAACTCCAGAAAATCAAATAACCCCATTAAAAATGGGGTTTAGAACTGAACAAAGAATTCTCACCTGAGGAATAACAAATGGCAGAGAAGCACCTGAAAAAATGTTCAACATCCTTAATCATCAGGGAAATGCAAATCAAAACAACCCTGAGATTCCTCCTCACACCAGTCAGAATGGCTAAGATCAAAAATTCAGGTGACAGCAGATGCTGGTGAGGATGTGGAGAAAGAGGAACACTCCTCCATTGTTGGTGGGTTTGAAGCTTGTACAACCACTCTGGAAATCAGTCTAGCAGTTCCTCAGAAAATTGGACATAGTACTACTGGAAGATCCAGCAATACCTCTCCTGGGCATATATACAGAAGATGTCCCAACCAGTAAGAAGGACACATGGTCCACTATGTTCATAGCAGCCTTATTTATAATAGCTAAAAGTTGGAAAGAACCCAGATGTCCCTCAACAGAGGAATGGATACAGAAAATGTGGTACATTTACACAATGGAGTACTACTCAGCTATTAAAAACAATGAATTTATGAAATTCCTAGGCAAATGAATATACCTGAAGGGCATCATCTTGAGTGAGGTAACCCAATCACAAAAGAACTGATAAGTGGAAGAAATTTAGAATACCCAAGATATAAGATACAATTTGCTAAATGCATGAAACTCAAGAAGAACGAAGACCTAAGTGTGAGAACACTTTGCCCCTTCTTAGAATTGGAAACAAAACACCCATGGAATGAGTTACAGAGACAAAGTTTGGAGCTGTGACGAAAGGATGGACCATTTAGAGACTGCCATATCCAGGGATCCATTCCATAATCAGCTTCCAAATGCTGACACCATTGCATACACTAGCAAGATTTTGCTGAAAGGACCCAGATAGAGCTGTCTCTTGTGAGACTATGTCGGGGCCTAGCAAACACAGAAGTGGATGCTCACAGTCAGCTATTGGATGGATCACAGGGCCCCCAATGGAGGAGCTAGAGAAAGTACCCAAGGAGCTAAAAGGATCTGCAGACCTATAGGTGGAACAACAATATGAACTAACCTGTACCCCCTGGAGCTCATGTCTCTAGCTGCATATGAATCAGAAGATGGCCTAGTCAGCCATCAGTGGAAAGAGAGGCCCATTGGTCATGCAAACTTTATATGCCTCAGTACAGGGGAACGATAGGGCCAAGAAGTGGGAGTGGGTGGGTGGGGGAGCATGTGGGGGACTTTTGGGATAGCATTGGAAATGTAAATGAAATATATACCCAGTAAAATAAAAAAATTAAAAGACCTTTCAAAGAGTTGTAGTGTTGATTTTTTCATGTTTTGAGTGTTTTCTGTGGTAAATCCTTAGCCCTGTTTAATTTCAGATGCCTGATGTACTTCATCCCTTTTGTAATGCTAAATTAATTAAAATCTAGTGGCAATCTTTGAAATCTATGACATTAAATATCATTTCAAATAAAACACAGCTTTCTTTCAAATCCATATTTGGATCAAAAGTAATTAATAAATAATAATAATATGATTTTTTCAGCTTTTAGTTCAGTGAATCAATACTGAAGAAATATTTTTAAATGTATGTTGGAAGGAACCCCATTTTTAAGGATAAATGTTCCAGACATCCCTGAACTATAGGAAGATGCTGTGTTCTAGGAATAGTGTTACCTCACATTATAAAACAAGCTACTGTGGAACCATAATATGTTAACATCGTTAACAACATTGAGAGTAATGATAGAGACAAACGGTGGGTAATAACACATGATTATAGAATCAGGAGAGGCTGCACATGGACCGGTGATGAGAAGAACTACACATGAGACCAGAATGTGGGGAAGCCAGGGTAAAGGCGGAGAAGAAGAAAGGGAGTCCAAATCAGAATCCCTAACTGCCAACCCCCTCCCTACCTTGACTGGCCTCATAGCTGCAAATAAATTTTCTTTCCTTTTTTTTCAGAGTGCCTCTGTCTAAAGTACAAGGTAAGCAACATTAACTTAAGATATTTCAATAACTGAATTATATAAGGAGGAAGAACCAAAGCAGATATAGTGTAAACCTATAATCCCAGCACTGAGAAGTAAACACATTGAAACAGAAAGATTGCAAGCTTAAGGCCAATCCAGGTCACATGAGAGTTTGAGGCCAGCGGAAGCTAAATGATATTCTGAATAAAAATACTATAAAAATATAAGAAGTGGGTGAGATTACCTTTAATTATTTTAATTCAAACTCAAGCTATCAAAAACAATTAACATTTAACAATGACTTGATTACTATTAATGAGAAATTCTGTATTCATTTCTTGCTAAATATTTGAAATCTGAGATGTGTTTTGTTCTTTGGGGAGATCTCACTTTACAGTAAGCACTGGTAGCTAAACTATTGCCTGGAGAAAGGCTGGGACTCTTCTCCCTTCTCCATGAAAAACTAAACAAGAAGAAGGAGAAGTATCTGGGAATGCCAATGGTTCCCTAACTCAGGCATTGTGCAATTCCCACTTAAGGAAATTTTTATATCTCTAACTCTACAATTGTAAATGCTATGGTCTCTGAACTCTGTCAAACAAAATTACATACCATCCCAAAGGTAGTGTCATTAACAACTGCTGTGAGATTATTTATTCTTGATGTTTTTTTTTATTTGATCTTTTGGTATCCTTGAGTTGGAAACATAAATTCAGGAACCAACGGGTAAACTTCCACAGAAAGCTTCTCACAATGTCACAAGCTTACCACGCATGATAGGCTAAAGCAGCAAAGCTTCTAAAGGCAGACACCACACTTAAAAAAAGGAAACAAACAAAAATCCTTCAATCTCAACCCAGGTGTCTCCCTCTAACCTGACTTCACTATGAAGCAATCTTCTACATATGCCATTACCCACAAATCAGCAGAGGGCTCAGTAGGAACTGACATCTGAGCTGCCCCTGGCCACACACAGGAGAGATGAACAGGCTTGGCATGAACCCCTTCTAATTATGAAGTACCCATGAATTACTAGAGAGGTGAATTGGTCAGTCTGTCTTATATTGATTTCCACCTACTCCTATGACTTTTGGTATGCCCACAACACAATATGCAATTTTGTTCTGCCCTACGAGAGGTTTTGGAGTCTCTTTTATTTTTGCCCAGAAATATATGCCACTCAACATGCAATGAGATGATATATGAGTCATCTTTTATTCCGAATTACTACAAGAGCAGGCATCATGTAGCTCACAGGCAATACAGCAACAGTTGAAAGTTTCCCTGTAGAATATTATCTCATTTAGAACTCCCTGGCATGGGTCTTGGGTTTAATTTTTTAAATGACTTCAGAGACCATTTTGGGAATATTGAAATGATTCTAATGATAGAACAATGCTGGGGTCACATGTCCATATTCCAAGAAAGTTTGTTGACCATTTATTGTATGCCTCACACTGAGTTTGGTCTTGGACATGCACAAAAGAACTCTTGCACTGTACAGTACGTTATTTAATGGCATATTGACAGAGGTGTGAATAGGAAGGATTTCCAATGAGAAATATTCATTTACTCCTGCACTTAGCATTTATATCTTTGCATTCAAATATTATGAAGGGTACAACAGAAGTATCTGTTCTAAAGAACTAGCTCTAAGGAATATATTACATGGAAGGCAAGCAAGGACTATATAACCATACAATGAACAGAAGACAATTTAAGTACAATGGAGTCCCATCACTGTGGAGCTGGTAGCACACTGTCCAGGAACAAAGTTCAGATCTAAGGTTGTAGGTCTGAGTCTTATCTCAACATTAGGCAAAGTTCACAAGTTTGGTGGACCAAAGACTTTCCTTTACAATGATGTAATGACATAAATTATATTAGTTTCAGGAATTCTGTGAGATATTGATATCATAAAATATAATGTTATATATTAATTAATGCTGTAAACCTACCCCCCCTGGTGGCATGACTAAATGTGGCCAGTTCCATTGACATGCTCAAGAGGTGCTAGAAGCCCTCAGGAAAAGGAAATGGCAGTCTAGTTTATGCGTTCTTCTTCTCTCCCATTCCTTTAAATGCTGTGAAAGACAACATTTCATAGTTATGATTTTTTTTATGGAACATAGAAGTCCAGACCTTTTGCTATGAGCTCTCTAGGATGTCTGATGATAAAATTTAGAGGCTTAAACTTTAGGGATTATATGAAGTTTAAAGATACAGTTTAAATTATGCCAAATAAAAAATTGAAATATGGAAGGTAAAATATCACATGTTGGAAACTCTGAAATTTGTTCAGTCATTGAAGTCTCTGCATTTGTTATTCCTTTCTAACCTCTCACTGTTTCTCTGTCTTCAGTAAATGTAATTAGAATATGTTAAGCAAGGTGCTTTCAAATCCTGTGATAACTACTAACCTACTTGACACACTGTATCTCCTTGGGCAAAGTCATGTAAGTGTCTGGAGAAAATGACAAAATTGAGACTGGAGGAATATATTCCCATATCATATTAGAAGTATTTAAATAACTAAGAATTTAGAATCCATCCAATAATTCTTCAAGGAATGTCATCTGGTAGATGGTTGACCCTTAATTGCTAAAATCTTCTTGAAGGAAAGAGGCAACAGCCTGTAACTGATGTGACTCACATTAATGTGTGTTTCTATCTAAACATTTCCCTACAGGTACATGAAGGGAAATGGGCATGAAAAAATGTGTGATTATCACTGATGGATGAGAAAGGAGATGGTGGATGAAGGCAATCTAATTACTAAGAAGGTCCTGGGACTCAACTAATTACAACTAAATCGAGGGAAAAAACTACACTAAAGGTAATTTTTGCTCATTTGAATTTGATCTTGATAAAAGAAGTGCTTAAAAAACAGAGCCTTCCATTAAAAATTCCAAAGACAGAAGATTCTACTGTGGTAAATACTATTTGGGGGCTTCTTTACCCTACCTTTGATTATATAGTTCCTCAATAAAAAGACACAAAGCCTTTATATTGACAATAAGCCTTAAAGCATTGGATCTGGGTAGATAGCAGCCCTCTATGCTATTTTGCCTACTTCCCTGTCATTAACCCCGAGATATAACTTGACATGTTTCATCTAGACTGCTCCTATTCCAACTGGCTGACCTTCGTGGTCATGTGCTCACAATTCGCCTACCTGGTAGTACCTTCTTCCTTCTTTCTCCTCTCTTTCCCCCAAGGTCTGCTTCAGACCTGGCTCCTCAACTCCTGGAACCAAAGCCTCACCCACTGTCCACCTCTCTTCTGTTCAACTACTGGCTGCAGGCATCTTTATTAGCCAATTACAGATAACTGAGGGTCAGGCAGGACTAGACAAAAGCCGGTTGGTGTGAGGACCTGCTGCTATGTGGTCTTGGAGCAACCAGATCTTAAGGTAGAGAATTAACCCACTGCAAGATTCAGTGCAGATTAAATTGCTTGATTAAGTGGGAAATCCCCAAGAAGCTATTTGTTTACAGGTAATACCACACAATTCCAATAGAGATTGGAATATCCTGAAAAGAGACAGGTCCCCAAAGCTACTTGAGACCGTCTAGCTCCTCTGCTCTTTAGAGGCCTTCCCCTTCCTCTAGGGCCATGCATGTTACAAACAAATGTTCCGCTGTGGTCCCTAGAGTTTTCCTGATCCAGCATTGGCTTCCCTCTTGATAAACCTGATCTCTTTGGTCAGCCACTACCTATCGTTTTTGTTTTTTTGCATAGGAAAGAAAGCAGCTTGGACCAACATGAAGCATGATGCTAAAGGGATATCAAACAATAAGTCACCAGTAGTTAACCAGCATTTACTGACAACCTGCATGACAGAGTCCACTTATTTGAGACTGTAGTATCTTAACTGCCACAATCCCTTCTTTATCCGGGGTTATTTCTCACTGTCCCTGTCCTCTACTTGCCATCTATCTCCAACAAGTAAGGTTAGTAGGGCATAGATCACATCCTATTATACCTGCACCTAAAGTTCGCAATTGTCTGTGACTAAATACAGAAAAAAAATAATTCTATTCTCAAACTATCACACAAATTCCAGCCACATTAGAAACCCTTCTCTTTGTTGAAACTGTCAGGTTTTTCTCCAGGCTGGGGCAGTTGCTACAATGAGAGATGCCTGAGAGATCACTGAAAGATCCCTGATGAGAGATCCCTGAATTGTCCACTAGGGCTCCATCTTTAACATGCCCTTCAAGTCAGAAGGCTTTTCTGGTCACCCACTCTCACCTCCATGCCCACCTGTGCATATTCCCCTTTCTTTCCATTTGCTTTTGCTGTAGCACTTAGAGACATTTGAAATGGTCCTGTTTATCTATATACCATCTGCTGCCTCATCTGTTCCCACTCTTCCAGATGTAATGATATCCTAAAAAAGCAAGAGATTTTCTAAATCTCACTCCCTAGAATGTTCCACAAAGACCACACTGAAAGATGGCAGCTTACACTGTGGAGCCCAGTCTTCACCTCATCTTCATTGTAACCAGCTTTTCTGCATCATTATCTCCCCACAAAATAGCTCTACACAATATCACTGGAAGCCATAGTGATTGCTTATTCTTCTGGAGAACAGACCATTTCACAAGTCTGGTTAGGGCTGTGCCTTGGATGTCCTGCTTGGTGAATTAAAGTGAGGAAAGGAAACAGGTGAGTTATAACTGTAGCCTCATAGCACAAACCTGGAAAGCTTTGAGGCTGTTTGGTCATTTGTTTGTTTGTTTGTTTTAAATACTATTAAGGGTGATCCAATGGAGGAAAAGGGTCAAATAAGAATGATCCAATGGAGAAAGAAAGAAATACACAAGATGCATGATCCTGGAACACACATACCTAGTTTGAGTTTCTTAAAACCTCTTACCATATGGGAACCAAAGAGGTTTGTGGGCAAGATCATAAACACAACAGTTGCTAGCTTCAGCCAGATACGAAAATGTAACGAATGGTTGTTGTTAGTCTTTGCTAACCTCTCTAGAACAAAGAGCCCATGCTTCTTCCATTCTCTTCAGAATTCACATTAACATTCAGTTTTTCTGATGATTAGCCTAGGGCACATTAATCACACACACACACACACACACACACACACAGGTGCTCGGACTACCAGAGTGGACTGGAGAATATTACGCTCATAAAACCCACTTATGAGAAGGACTCATGCTTTTTAACTTACTGTAGGCTTAGCTATAAACACTTCTTCTTCTTGTTCTTCTTCTTCTTCTTCTTCTTCTTCTTCTTCTTCTTCTTCTTCTTCTTCTTCTTCTTCTTCTTCTTCTTCTTCTTCTTCTTCTTCATCCTCCTCCTCCTCCTCCTCTTCTTCTTCTTCTTCTTCTTCTTCTTCTTCTTCTTCTTCTTCTTCTTCTTCTTCTTCTTCTTCTTCTTCTTCTTCTTCTTCTTCTTCTTCTTCTTCTTCTTCTTCTTCTTCTTTTTCTTCCTCCTCATCCTCCTCCTCTTCCTGTCCCCCACCTCCTTCTCCTCCTCCTCCTTCTCATTCTCCTTCTTCTTCATCACCACCATCATCTAAAATGTGATTTCTGTAGGTAGAGTACTGTCTAGTCTTTGGAAATAAATCAGTAGAATTTTAGAATAGTATAAAACACTGAACATTCTTCCAGCTCAGTATTTCCCAATGTATGTTAAACTGTGAAAAGGATGTTGATCACTTTTTCTTGGAGGATTTTTGCAGCTAACTGAAGATGCTTTCTTTCCTATGGGGAAAAAAAGGATAGGTAGTGGCTGACCAAAGAGATCAGGTTTATTAAGAGGGAAACCAATGCTGGATCAGGAAAACTATAGGAACCACAGTGGAACATTTGTTTGTTTGGCTTTATTATTATTACAAACAAGCAAAAACAAGTATCCAACAAGGAAGTGGATTAAGGAGCCTTTGGGAAGAATTGTTCAATAACACTGGAGAGACTCAGTAACTTCCTAATTTAGTAGCTGCCTAAAAACAGGAAGAGAATGTTAATAAGACTTAAGATATACATCAAAGTGTGGCAAAAAGAGTTGTAGGTCTAAAGCTGTTGCTTAGACTGCACTTTCTGACTGCTGCCATGTCCTATCCCTCTCTGTAGTTTCTTGGGATTAAAGGTTTTACTTTCACTGTCTTGCATAAACGTGTCCAACAAACAGACTATTTTGTAAAATTAAAAATCAAAACTTTTGTCTTGTTATCACATCAGAAACTCTAGACACTGATTGATGTATCTATTCATCCCACAAAATGCACTGGGCATCTCTTAGACTCAAATATGCTAGAACTTGGCAACCCAAGTATAAACAGGCTAAATAGATTATGGCTGTTGTTATGGAATTCTAATGATTGGCTCAGACTGAATCAGGCACCACGAGTGTGCCTCACATTTCTCTTTAAAAATTAATATTTTATTTTCCCTGTACATTGGGTATGAGTATGATTTTGTGTGTGTGCATGAAATGACTTTGGAGTTCAGAAGAGGATATTCCCTGGAGCTGGAAATACAGATGGTTGTGGGCAGTTGAATGTGGGTGCTGGAAACTGACCTCGGGTCTTCTGGCAGAGCATCAAGCACTCTTAACCTCTGAACCATCTCTCCGAGCCTCTGTTATCTCTTCTAGCTGTCTTGTTGGAGAAAGACAGCAATTGTTAATTATACCATTCACTTAAAAAATTATTCTCTGATAATTCATCCAGTCAAGACAACAAGAGTGGCATTTGTCTACAGTATCAGTATCTCAGAAAGTCCATAGGTCCAGGCCCTGTCTCCATATAATTCCTCTGAACAATGAGGAATGGTTAACAGAAAACAGAAAAAATAACATGCACTTCAAACAGTAAATACTCTCCTGGCATGTACCAATTGGTACTCTGGAGCCCAGTGTCTCTGAATCTGAGGGCTACTGATCTACCTGATATTTCTCTCCAGGTTTTAATTAAACAACTGACATTTACAGAACATTTAACAGTATGTGTTTTAGCATGTGTGTTCCATTCATCACAAGTGCTTATGATAGACACATTTATCACTAGTATTATTCTCACTAGTAGCTGTTTTCTTGGTATTAGTGTTAAAATTAGCTTTTTAAATAATAGAAAATTCACCATTAACTAGAGTGATCTGGTTGTCCCAAAAGAGAGCAATGTAGACTTGAACCTTGATATGCCTCAAGTTTAAACTTACTTATATCTGGATGAAACATTTTATGGTCACTCTTAATTTTTAAGGTCATTCTGTTATTAGACATGATTCAAATGATACTTATGGAGTTTATGAAGAACATCCAAGATTATGTGCCTGATAAATACACAAGCTCAGATATGGATTCAGGGCTGTATAATTCTAAATGTCATTGACTTTCAACAATCACAACAAGAACAATCCCTTTGGGAGCATGGGTAAGTCAACAAATAGCAGTGTTTTGTTTTTTTTTTTTTTTATATAAACTGTAACATATCATGCACCATTTGGGCAATGTACTGTTATTAATAGTTCACCTTGCCCTTTATGAGGTCCCAATCAATGAGTAAGTCACATAGGCTGAAGAGTTACAGTGAATCTAACTAGAAGGGCAGGCATTTTTCTTTCTAATATATAAAAAGAAATAGGAAATATTTCAATCCAAGAAACTCAAGGGCCTGAATGACGTGGTTTCTGTCTCTAAAAGAGCACACAAAGCAAGGATCTGTGTTTTCCAGTGAAGAATACAGTGCTTCTATTCATGAGCAATGAAGGAACGTGGCATGAGGCAGCACGAGGAAAAGAGAGGTAGCCTTGGACCTAATGAGAGGTAATCCCCTGCCAAGGTCAACAAATCTCCCTGGAAGAGAATTTCATCTCAGGGGCATTAATAATCTCCAAGACAGCATGATGCTTGTTAGAGCAAGGGTCAGAGGACAGCACAGCTGATTGCCATCTCCTCTCTTACAAACATTGTGAAAATATTTTAATTGAAGATGAGATAGAAAAGAGGAAATGATGAGGACTGAGCCCTGTCTGTTGGCAAGGTGCTCTCACCTGACAAGTATTTGTGAAGCTTCTTTGTTTCTAGATAGAGACTCAGGCAAAAGATATGCAAGACTGATGCCTTTGGTGTGTGTGTTTGTGTGTGTGTGTGTGTGTGTGTGTGTGTGTGTGCATACACACATAGGGAAGTGAGTCAGTTATGGTAGGTAGAAAGAGTCAACGAAAATTAGACTAAATCATCTATCCTGTTAGTAAAGATTAGGTATTATTGAAAGGAGGAAAAAAAAAAAACAAGTGAGGAAAACACAAATTCCTAAGGAGAGAATAAAGTACAAAATTAAATGTCATACTAGATTATTAAAGTGGTAACACTTGAGCAGAGACTAAGAAAAGATGGGGAGATGAGCTGTATATGGATAAGAAGAAGACAGGAAGGGGGAACACCCAGCGGAAAGGACCTACAGAGGCTGTGCAGAGGCAGTGCACCTGGGTTATGTGAGAAACAGTGAGGATACCAAGAAGGATAAGAAAGAACAAGGGCAAGGGCAATAGCAGATAGATGGGGCCAGAAAGGAACTGGGTCATTCCACACAGGAAACTTTAGCTTTTCTCCTGCATGAGGAGTGTGACTTAGGATTGGACAATGGGGTATCTAACCCAATGTTTTGAAGTATCATATGTGGATGCACAGTATCACAAGACTGCTGCAACCACTAAGGTTGAAGGATACAGTAGCTTGGAACAAGACAGGAAAGTGGAGCCTTGAAGATGTGGGATGGGATTATATTTTAAGAGATGACACAACTTTTCTACATGTTTTAAATGCCAAATAGGAAAAGAATTGAAAATACAAACATGGCCCAAGAGGTATAGGTTTGAACATCTGGAAGTATAGTGTAATTTTCCATTGACACAGGTAGAGATACCATGGGCAATTTGGGGAAGAAGGGAAAATTTTCATCTTTATACCTGGTTTGAGATTTGATTTTTGTTCAAGTAGATGTATCACAAGGGTCACTGTATAGGTGAGCTTAGTATTTGATGAAAGTGTCTAAGATACGCTTCACTTATATCATTTTATTCCATCCCTCCCTACACATACACATGCACACACAGTCCATCAAGGTAGGCATTATTCCCTCTGGCTTATTTCAAAGTAATTCACGCTCAGGCTTACTCCTGATCACATAATTTATGAAAAGATCAGACAGAATTTTACATTTGTGTCTGAAAGTAAATTGTTCAATAGAAATGAGTGCTCAATTGTTTCTGTTAGAACTGTCTATTAGATTCAGGTTTTAGTAGCTAAAGTCAGATAGATAGACCTGCAAAGATATCTTGGTTAGACATAGAGAGAGTTGCTGCTCTCAAAGATGATGTAGCTGAAATGGGATCTTAGAAAAATGGAATCAGGGGCTGGCGAGATGGCTCAGTGGGTAAGAGCACCCGACTGCTCTTCCAAAGGTCCAGAGTTCAAATCCCAGCAACCACATGGTGGCTCACAACCATCCGTAACGAGATCTGGCGCCCTCTTCTGAAGTGTCTGAAGACAGCTACAGTGTACTTACATATAATAAATAAATAAAAAAAAAAGAAAAAGAAAAATGGAATCAGAATCATGTCAAAGGATGGGAGACCTGGTGAAAGAAAATACGGACAGCTAGTCATCCATGATACAAGATGTATCCATGAGATTGTTTTCAACCAGTTCTCACCCATGCTGTATTTTTATTTCAAATGGATTTATTCAATTTTGTTCCCCAAAGTGTCTGCATTAAGCAAACTTTCCCAGGCAAAAAGATCCCAATAATGCCTCAGGAAAAAAAACCCAACCAAACAAACAAAAAAACAATAACATGCAAATCTTTCATAAGCTATTGAAGTTTGAGTTCTTAAGGACTGTTTTTTGAATTTAACCTTTGCAGCTCCAGCACCCTAAGGAGGACCTAGCACAGAATACATTTGTCTTAGTAAGGGTTTTACTAATGTGAAGAGACAACATGAACAAGGAAACATATAAGGATACCTTTGAATTGGGGCTGGCTTACAGGTTCAGTGGTTCAGGCAATTATCATCAAGGTAGGAAAATGGCAGAATCCAGACAGGCATGATGTAGGAAGAGCTGATAGTCTACATCTTCATCTGAAGGCTGTTAGCAGAGTACTAGCTTCCAGGAAGCTAGGATGAGGGTCTTAAAGCCCATAACCACAGGGACACATGTAGTCCAAAAAGGTCACACCTACTCTAACAGGGCCACACCTTCTAATAGTGCCACTCCTTGGGCCGAGCATATACAAACCATCACAGCATTTAAGATGGACACATGGATGAATGGGTAGTTATAATGCTCTAAGGATCCCTGAGAAGGAACATTCTAGAAGCAGAAAAAAAATCTGAGAGAAATTAAGTACCCTGCACTCCGCTTCAATACAAAAGATAGTAGGTTTCTATGAGCATTTATTTGCAGATATTTTTGTTAACTAGGCAGGCCAAATTATATGCATTTATATCTCACATTGAAAGAAACAGCTATCAGTATTCAAATCACTTGGCATATTAGGTTTTCCTTCCCTGCATATTCTATACAAGTCCCTCATACTTGATAGTATCTTTCAAAGGACTATATTATTTTAAATAGCATTTTATGGGTGTGTATATGTGTACACATTACATTTCATTAATCAAGGTAACCGTGTCATTACTTTTTAGTATAAGGCCATTTCACATGATATTCAACTTTTTAAGCACAAACTTTCATATTAATCAAGAACCCTGATCCAAGCTTTATGAATCAACTAAATAATGTGTCCCAAGGCATTGAGCCTTCATAAATCCCTCTTTATCCTTTAATAAAATGATAAGTTTTACATTCCAATATTATGCTCAAAGATTGAGAGACAGACACTCATTGAACATCTATCAGCTCATGCAAAACACTGGGAGACACAAGATGATAAAAGAAGCAGTGTCAGCAGGGCGTGGTGGCTCACACCTTTAATCCCAGCACTTGGGAGGCAGAGGCAGGCAGATTTCTGAGTTCGAGGCCAGCCTGGTCTACAAAGTGAGTTCCAGGACAGCCAGGGCTATACAGAGAAACTCTGTCTCAAAAAAAAAAAAAAAAAAAAAAAAAAAAAAAGACACAATGTCACTGCAAAAGAGTTAAATGGGCTTCCTACAGAGGACTTGTGAAGAAATTCCAGAACAGAACAGAAGAAACAGAAACTGAAATAAATTCCAGATCAGAATGGAAGAAGCAACTGGGAAAGTGCACAGGAAAAACTCTGTTTGAATCAATGTCCTAGAAACTGCTCCCTAAGAACAATAAGGAACGGTGGGTTGTTTGCTGCATTCCTCTCCTGAGCTCATTTAGTACCAAACTTCATTCCCTTTCTAGAGGATTTACCATCGTCAAATATAAAACCATGCCATCTCCCAAACAAATGACACCTGTAAGAAGAATTCCCTCATGTGAAATTTACCTTATCCTCTGGAAACAGAAATTGTATGCATGGTCCCCTACAGAAAGTCAATGGTGTAAAAAAAAAATCGTTCAGAGAGATGCTATTCAAAAACACACAAGACATGAGCCCAATATACAACTTACACTAATGGAGAAGACAGATATATAAATCTACCCCATAAGTTTCCTAAAACTTAAGGGACTGTGTACCACAGGCCAACCAAAATTATGAAAGCATCAAGGACTCAAGAAATTATCTGAAGAACTAGCTTAATACTACTATGTTCCAGGATTTGTGCTAGGTGTTCAGGGAGACAGTCAATTTTAATATAATATTCCCTTTGTCTATCTGCAGCATCTTTGGGACATCACAGAGAAAATAGCCAGATAAAGAGGCAGTGATGGTACAGAATAACTGTGTCAGTATATCAGTGGCAGGGTCCTGAAAGAAGCATCTCTATTGACATTTTACAGATCATGAAACCAAGGCTTGAAGAAACTGTGAATTTCCCAAGGGCTTACACAACCAGTGTGATAGTTTGGATGTAAAATGTCCCCCACAGGCTCACATGCTTAATTACTGGTCACCACCTGTTGCTGCCGTTTGGGGAGGTATTGAAACTTTTTGGAGATCTGTTCCAGCTGGCAGGTATAAGCCATAGGGCTATAAGAGACTATTTGCTTAGTTTTCTGTTTCTATCTGTGAAATGAACCAGACACTTCATGTTCTAGCTGTCACAGCTGCAAGCCATTTGTTCCTAATGCTACACTTCTTCTGCCATGTTACACCTCTGGACTGTGATCCAAAATAAATTCTTCCTCCTATGATTTGCCTCATGGGGATGAGAAAATGTACCCAATATGACCAGGAGAGGACAGATGTTCTGAGTCTAGGCAAGTCCAGTCTCAAAGATATGCTGTTTCAACAATCTCCAGCAGTACAGTCTAAAAAACAAACAAACAAACAAACAAACAAAAAACAAAAACAAGAAAACTTTCAAGTCTTTAGCCATGTACCCTGATTAACATGAAGAATGAGGAGGGCTAAAGAGATGGATCCGTGGTTAAGAGCACTGACTGCTCTTCCAGATGTCCTGAGTTCAATTCCCAGCAACCTCATGGTGGCTCACAACTATCTGTAATGGGATCAGATGCCCTCTTCTGGTGTATCTGTGAACAGCTACAGTGTACTCATATACATAAAATCAATAAATCTTGTTTTAAAATTGCTTCATGAAGAAGGAGGAGGAGGAGGAGGAGCCTACCTAGGAAGTCCCTGCCTGATCATAGCTAGAAATAGTGGTGAGGTTCTTTCATTTCAAAACCCCAGGGGGAGCCATTTACCTAATAGTACAGAAGATAATTTTTCTACGTTTCTTTCCTTTTTTCCTTTTTCCCTTCAGTTTCAATTAAATAAATAGAAATTTTGGGAGGATATAGGCAAACAGACAGTGATAGATGAATATATGAAGCTATGGGAGTTCATACAAATATTTCTAAGATTTGGGAGAATGAAGCACAGTTGTCATGCATTCATTAACAGATTTGTTTATACAGACTCTCTCAACAACAACCATAAAAATGTGTGTGCGTGTGTGTGTGTGTGTGTTTAAAGATCCAGATAATAAAAATAACTTACACAACACCACGCCCTCGACAAAGGAATCCATGTCTTAAAGCTCAGTGCTACTTTATTTTAGTGTTCACACACTAGGAATATTTTGGACAATATCATGTATGGCTATTGCATTGGTTTTAGTGGTGATATAATGAATGCTTGAAAATGTCTAAACTCAGAAACTGTATTCATTAAATATATGGTTCTTTGGATATGTGTTCTATATTAATAAACCCATCACACACACATACACACACACACACTCACACACACTGCTCACAAATGGCTCTTCCCTCCAGTAGAACCTATACTATGAACTTAAGTACATTTTATTACAAATTTTGGAAAATATTAACACCCACATTTTTATTTAAGCAGAATTAGGCCCAGAGAAATAGTAAATTCCCTTTCTACTAACACAAGGAGTAAACAAGATAGTAGGATAGTTCTGCATTTTGCAGTCATCTGGCCAACAGATGAGCTGACCATTATGGCTCCTCAAGAACTCTGAAACACAGTAAGCACATCTAACAGAATAGGCACACATGCAGAGTGTGTCTTTGAGTGCCAGAGGGATTGGAATCATCATCAGTAATTTTACCTAAATTAGGCTGTTTTCCTTTAGCTTTCACATATGGACTATCTAAGACCATTCTGAAATGAATGCTGCTAGTCTTCGTTACCAATCTAACCCATAGTTACTAGTAGTTACTCTACTAGTTACTCTTAGTATCCAATTGTATTGATGCATTAAGAGGTGGTGGACATAAAAGGCAATAGGGAAAGATGAGCTTAAAACCAACAAAATCTACAGCACACTGAAAGGTCAAGTCTTTTCCAGGTTAGTTTCTTGAGAAGCTACTTCATCTCCAAAATGAGTAAGTTTGCTGAATGAGGTTGAGGAATTCAACTAAACTTTTTGAGAATTACTCTCCTCACCTGTCAATTTGAGATAATGATCCATACTTGAGTGTTGGTTGCTCTAAGACTGAATTAAATGAAGTACCTGAGATGTTAGCACACAGAAGACATTCTTTTCATTTTATGTTTATGTTATGTCCTTGACTGGAAGGACATGATTAAGGATAAAATGATATTGTAGAAAAAAGAAAGTTAGTTATTGAAAATTTACAGTCAATGCTTAAACATTTCTCAATGGTATCTGAATAGTACAACAAACCTTGGAGGTCAAGAAGTTGATCTGTGGGTGGTCCTGGATGCTCCATAACATGGGATATGTCTGTAAGTATAACTGAACCAAAACCACTCCCTCGAAGATGCTTAACTATTTTCCCAATTTTTTTTTTTTTTTTTTTTTTGGTTTTTTGAGACAGGGTTTCTGTTTATAGCCCTGGCTGTCCTGGAACTCACTTTGTAGACCAGGCTGGCCTCGAACTCAGAAATCTGCTTGCCTCTGCCTCCCAAGTGCTGGGATTAAATATTTTCCCAATTCTTGATTTATTGAACAACTTGGACTGCCTCTTCTACACCCAAGTTGATTTAGTAGAGGTAGTAGTAATAGCAGCAGCAGTAGTAATAGCAGTAGTAGTAGTGGTGGTAGTAGTGGTAGTCGTCATAGTCGTCGTCGTCATCATCGTAGTAGTAGTAACTACTGCAATTGTTGTATGAGAGCATAAGAAGTTATGAAGTATAAACTCTGAGGCCAAAGCTGGCTTCAAATCCTGGCTCTTCCAAATGGTGGCACCAATTTACCCATTTATTATGTCCTTACTTTAAAATAGTTAAAAACAAAACTTATGTCTCAGGGTCCCTGTGGGATTTAAGTGAATCAATCTATGTTAAATCCTGCAAAAGACATGCTGAGATATTCTAATAATTAAGTTTCCTAAATCATGTAGATAAGAACCGCTTTAAGGAGCCAGAAAATAAATGTTTGTTTTTTTTTTTTTAATATGATACCTCTAAGCCTCCAAAGGGAGGTTAATAAAGGGAGGTTAATAAAGATTAATTCTAAATTTAGAAGTTATATTATAGTTACATTATCAAATCACGTGAAATATATATAATATGAGGTCTGATACTTAATGAGCTTTGATTGCATCATCCTTTTTATATATAATTTAAAGGTTTTTATTTTTTAAATTTCTGTCTATAAAATATATGCTCATGTTGAAGTTCAGGAGCACTTTCTGCCACAATTTATGTAAGTTATTGTCTTGAAAGAATAAACAAAAGTGCCAATCCCTCATTAAAAATTAATTCCATATTCTTGTTTCCCCTTTTTACTCTCCCTTTCTTTTTTAACTCCTCAAACTGAAATCAGTCATTTTACTTATTGATTGCCCCTAATTTGAACTGTTCTGGACTCAAGGTAGCCGGAGTGATTTTAATCTTCATCTGTTATAGCAGAGAAAGTAGATTATTATGTATGTATGAGAATTATACACATAATCCTGAATTTGTGTTTCAATTGATTTTACTTCTTCTAGAGCAGTGGTTCATAACCTTCATAATGCTACAACCACTTAATACAGTTCCTCATTCTGTGTTGACTCCCAACCATAAAATTATTTCATCACTTCATTGCAACTATAATTTTGCTACTGCAATAGATTTTAATTTCAATATCTGGTATGCAGGATATCTGATATGGGACCCCCACAGGGATTATGACCCACAGGTTGAGAACCACTGTTAGAAAAAGTGGGTACATTTGGAGTATATTAAAGACCTGGGACAAGCTTTGTGGCCAACTTCATGTGCCCCATTCTACTGTGACACACTGCTTATGCTCTGGGGATTTTTCACAGCTACACAATGAATACAGCTTAGTAAGATACAGCTTAGTAAGAATGAAAACAGGTAGTTTATTTAGTATAATTTTCATAGTTCTTGTCACAATAACCTTGTGACTCATTTTAATAACAATAAATGTGATAATGCAGCGATGGTCGGTCGTGGTAGCAGTGGTGGCAGCAGCGATGGTGATGATGATGGATTTTGCCTGGAGAGTACCACAGTTAAAAACTGAAGGCTGGGGGCTGAAGAGATAGCTCTCAGATGTTCAGATCACATATTGCTTTTACAGAAGACCTGAGTTCAATTGCCTTTCCATGACGCCTCTGAACCATCTGTAACTTCAGCTTCAGGGGATTCAGCACCATTTGCTGTTCTCTGTGGATAACAGACACAGGTGTAACTCATACACACATGCAATCCAGATACACAGAGACATGAAAATAAAGTAATAAAAATAAAATTAAGTGATGTCTGTTCTTACCCTTTGGACTCCTGAGGAGACCTTTTGGCAATCTGCCATTTAAAAAATAATGCATATTAATGTGTAAAGTCTGACTCCTCCTGAAAAGTGAGAGAATTCCTCAATACAACTTTCACAAGCTAAAGTTTAAAATAATCTTGCCAGTAAGACACAGGAAAGACTGCCTGGAGAACCCAGACCTTCCACTTCCTATACAGAAGCTTCATCTGAGGTCAGGGCTGGTGTTATCAGTAGAGACAAAGAAAATTAAGGCAGTGCTTGCTTCATATGGCCACCAAAAGAAAATAATCACAAAGTGATTATTTATTTACATAATAATTTGTTTATATACCACATATTTATTTATGTAGTAGTTTATTGCCAGAGAAAATATTCTATCTTACATCTAGAGACCAGAAAGCACAACCTCAAACTGTGAGCAGAGCTATGCATTCTCCTAATGGTTCTAAAGAAGAATCCAGACTTGAAGGTTTAGGACCCCCTCTATTCTGGGTCATCTAAACTGATATCTGCCAGAACTTTACTTCTAAATAAGGCCAAAGCTTGAGAGTCTGTGAATAAGAGGAGTACAACTGAACTCTGTCCAGAAGCTCCAAGTCCATGAAGCCCCAGAGTCACATGGGCAGAGGTTTAGATAGCTGGATATCACTTAGTCTGTTAGACTTAGTTTTAGCTTCTATATGGAAAAGATGAATAGAACAAGGGTCTTGCTGAACTATAGAACAAGCACAAAAGTTCATGACTAGGCACCCTATATGTCAGGTTTTCCAAGATGTTTGCTTATACCAGCATTTATACACACAGCTACCCCATGAGGTGACATGATTGTCCCCATTTCTGAAATAAGCTGAGGCTGGAGAAGCTTAAGTCAGTCTCCTTAGTAGACCACCCCAAAACCTAGGAATTCACCAATGATATGATCCACTTTTGTTATCATGGCTAAAGGACATTTCCCTATCTGACATGCCTTATAATTCAAAGTCAACCAAAGGGCTCCTGTTTATCCCTAGTTCACTTTCACTGCCCTAACCCTTCTGCAGTCATTCATGCATAAAAACAAAGGTCAAAACCATCTAAGTATTTGAAAGATCCATTTTCTGGAGCAATCTCAGAACAAATGCATAGACACCAGATATCCTGATACAACTTGTGAATCCCAAGGAATGGCAGATCTGAGACAAAATGGGAGTGATCATGGTGGCTAGTTCAGATCCCAAAGTAGCCAGATTTGTTGTTCTAGATGGTGGTCTTGTGCAGACACCCAGAGTTGTTGATCATTCATGGGTATAACCAGCCATACCATGCACAGAGAACATTATTTCACAGCAGTCTTCAATGCCCACTAGCCATTATCACTATTCTGTCCTTTCTTCCACAATGTTTCATGATCCTGGAGGACAGGAATGTTACAGAGGTCCTATCCAGGGATGGGAATTCCATAGATGCTTATTCTTTATACTTTGGCCAATTGTAATTATCTTGAATAACCTTCCTCTGCTGCAGAAAGAAACTTCTTTGACATGTCATGAAAGCTACATTAATCTATGGATAGAAAGATGAGTATTAGAACTCAGCTGGATATTCTCTCATGTTAGCAAAATGAGAATAGGAAGTTCTTCTCCAGGGTCTACCACATATGCAGTTGGTGGTTGTTAGCTAGGTTTAGAATATCAGGAATAAGTTCTGTCCTATTTAGTTGTCCTTATCTATAATCAGACAGCAGTTGGGTACCATCAAGATACTAGTACCACTTTTGCATCATTAGACATATCTCACCACTGTTTTAGTTGGTAGAATTTGTGATGGAGAGGACTATTAATAACTTTTTTTTTTACATCTAGAAGCCTTCATAGTACATTGTCACACTAACACATGTGAGAGCTAAACATCCAGGTCTATACTAGCTTGGTTTCACCAAATCCAATGTCTGAAATCTGTGATGTCTTCAGCAATGGGATCTTATGCTCATGTTCCCTCAGGCAACCAAGACTAATGGCAAATACCTATGTCGGTTAGAGGAGGTCTTGTGGATCACATAATACATAAAAATAAATTCTATATGAAGTTAAATGTAATTCTAAAACTCTGTGTCAATTTTAGGGTTTTTATATTTGAGTTTAGAAACGTTTTAGTCTAAGTGGCTTCTTAGTGTGCATGATATATTTAGTATCATCTCTGGACTCTACCCAGAAAACACTGATAGCACTCTCCTGTGATGAAACCAAAATTTGTTCCATGTGTTGCTGAATGTGCCATAAGAAGCAGTAGACGCAAATAATTTAGCTTCTTGATTTCATCATTAGCCAAAAGGCAGATATAACAGTAATTTTTTCTCTAGAACAACACTGCAAATTTATGAATTCATAGTGGTAAGAAGACTAAGAATGGATGAATAAGAATAATCCTATCTATGTCTTCTAATAGGTGATATACATAAAGACTAGGTCCAAAGCAGCAAATTGCATTTTGCATCAAGGGTGAAATTAATTTCTTTTTGTTGTTGTTGTTTTGTTTTTGTTTTTCGAGACAGGGTTTCTCTCTACATAGCCTTGGCTGTCCTGGAACTCACTTTATAGACCAGGCTGCCCTCGAACTCAGAAATTCACCTGCCTCTGCCTCCTAAGTGCTGGGATTAAAGGCGTGCAACACCACGCCTGGCTTGAAATTAATTTTTTTATTCACCAGATATTAAAAAGCTCTCTCTTAGTGCCACTGGACTCTGAAAATAAGTTAAGAAACTTTTGTAATCAGGAAATACAGTTGGTAAAGATGAAACAAACAAAATAAAATGCAAGCAGGGGTGAGGAAAGAGGAGGGTGATAGAATGTGAAGCACAGAAAGACAAAGAGGTATGTCATCAGGCAGGACATCAAACACAAGGGAAGACGGGGGCAAGCAAAAGGCACAATGAAGGACCACACATTGATCAGGTAGATATTGTTGTACAGCGTCTATTATAGGGGTCTCCAGGTCCTGACACAGCAAGCCAGAAAACACAACCACCTACTTCAAAATGGCCACAATTCCTAGAGAAAATAGCACTCTTTGAAATGTACAGCCGAGTTTTTGTATGAAAAAAAAATTGAATTGCTCAATGAGAATTCAGTCAACTAGAATTCAGCACTTTGCACTTTAATCAGTGAAAAGGGGAGATAGAACTTAGAATTCTACCAAAAAGAGATTTGATGTATTGTGCTATAGGCAAGTGTATGAACTTGTAAAAACTGTCTACTAGCATATGTAGCCCTTTAAAACACACACACACACACACACACACACACACACACACACACACAAACACACACTGTCTGGCCTGGAATAAAGATGAAATTTTAACAGGCTAATGCTAGAACAAGCACATAATAGTGAATGGAAACCTTATTTCCCTGGGCTTCATGTTTCCATACTGAGGGACATCTTTAGTCTCTGCCCCAGTTCCCTGGTCCCTTCATGGCAACTAGTACAGCTTATATAGGAGCTTAGGAAGGAACCAGATCTGTTCAAACTTTAGCATCTTCTTTTTCAGTATTTACCAATCAAAGAAAATATGTATTTCCCTCAGCTTACTCATTCTGTAAGTTAAATGGAGATGGGGTCTGTGGTGTTTATAACTGGAGAGCAAGACTTCTTAATGCATTTGCCATTCCTCTTTACTGCCCTTCTCTAATCCCAATGTTAGCCTGCTGACTCTCAGCAGAAACTACACTCCCCTTTTGCTCATCAAACTAAACCATCACAAGTTAAAATAGAGAATGACTTCACACTGGAAAATCTTGGAAAATTACTGAGTTACTTAGAAAATTGGACATAGTACTACTGGAAGATCCAGCAATGCATCTCCTGGGCATAAAACCAGAAGATGTTCCAACTTGTAATAAGGACACATGCTCCACTATGTTCATAGTAGCCTTATTTATAATAGCCAAAAGCTGGAGAGAACCCAGATGTCCCTCAACAGAAGAATGGATACAGAAAATGTGGTACATTTACACAATGGAGTACTACTCATCAATTAAAAACAATGAATTTATGAAATTCTTAGACAAATGGATGGATCTGGAAGATATCATCCTAAGTGAGGTAACCCAATCACAAAAGAACACACATGACATGTACTCACTGATAAGTGGATATTAGCACAGAAACTTACAATACCCAAGATACAATTTGAAAAACACATGAAACTCAAGAGGAAGGAAGACCAAAGTGTAGATACTTCATTCCTTCTTAGAATGGAGAACAAAATACCCATGGAAGTAGTTGCAGAGACAAAGTTCAGAGCAGAGCCTGAAGGAACAACCATCCAGAGACTGCCCAGTCATCAATGGGAGGAGAGGCCCTTGGTCCTGTGAAGGTTCTAGGCCCCAGTATAAGGGAATGCCAGGACCAGGAATGGGAGTGGGCGGGTTGGTGAACACGGGGAGGGGGAGATAGGGGATTTTTTGGAGGGGAAACTAGGAAAGGGGATAACATTTGAAATGTAAATAAAGAAAATATCTAATAAAAAATTTAATAAAAAAAAGAAAATAGTGGATGTCCAATAAAGGTAAGTTCACTGAGTTGATAGTGATGATGATGATGGCATAAAATTCATGGATAAGGAATGTATTTTAATTTATATATACTATAGCCTTATTATATAATATATTAATAGATAAGTTCTATTAGTATGGTCAGTTTACATTTCAGGAATGTGGAGCACAGAGAGTTGGGGTAAGTAGTGAAGATCACTCACCTCATAAATGACAAGGTCAAAATTCAAAGCCTCAATATTTACATAAATTTTTTCAAAATCCTCATTTGTATAACAAGCAAACAGATTGTGGACAATGTCAAAATCAAAACAAATTTGTCTGGAACATCAAGGATTTCAAATAATGGGAACATAAAATTAAGACCATAATGATTTGTTCTGAATGATTATAGACATAAAAGAACAAATTGGGTTCATAAGAAAAGAATACTATAAAAGAAAGAACAGACACACAGAACTTCCACAAATGCAAAAGAAGAAAAGAAAATCCCAACAGGAGAGTCAAACAGTAAAATAGTTACCACTAATAGTTTAGAAAAGAAATTATGTTATAAATTTGAGAAAAAGACCCGTGAAAATAGATAAAACAAAAGAACCAGGAATCAGATGCACTTGTTCTAACAGGGTCAAGATATGTCTATTCATAATATCATAAGGAAAGAACACCAAAAATAGAGATTCATAAGTGGGATGATGTCTAAGAATTGATGGTGAGACTTCTTAGTTTAGTCACCATTCAATTTACTGTTACTCTTATAAAACTTATTGAAACTCTAACATGAATCTTCTGACCTCAGCTTTACAGGTTCAGTTTAGTTTGATACGAATTCTAAAGAAGAATTCATGTCACAGTACATAACAAAAACTATCCTACAGAAAAATGAAAAAGAACTTTAGAATAAAGAGTCTCAACACATCATCTTAAAAAAATGTCATACATTGCACAAAAGCAAGCATGTTCATATGAATAACAATGAGTTATATGTGGCATTAGTAAGAGCCAATCTGAGTCTAATAGCCTTAGTAAAAAGTACAGGGAAGTAAAGAAAAAACAGGTAACCGAAGAAAAAATAAAATTAATATATTATAGACTGGTATTAACTTCTTAACAAAGATATTAAAAATAATGTGCCATAAAGTAATATCATCAGAACAGATAAGAAAGCAGATGCCACTCTTTAATTTTATACCCACTTAAACTGTTAGTGAAGAGACAATACAATAAAGAAATCATAACATAAAAATTGAGAGATGTATCATCAATAAATGTTCACTAACAACTCAGTAAAGAATGTATCTCATAGGTTTAGTAATCTCAGAGGGAGCTGAGATTGTATAGAAAAAAAAAATAGTACATTTATTCAATGAATAAGCTTGACATAAACCTAAGCAACAGAGTTAGTCAGACAGCAGGGACTTTCTCCCATTTAGGATCAGAACAATGGAAAAATAATATTCTAAACTGTCAATAGTAAACTGAGGAGTAAGTGAGCCTGAAAATTCAATAAGTTCATTGTATCATTCAAAAGAGAGTGTGAAGTACTTCTTATCAATGGACATGCTGCAGTGTACTTTAAAAAAAAAATGGAAACAACAGGAAAAATGCTGTAACAATTGCACTTAAACTATTCCAACAGGATTAAAACATTTCCTGATCAGGAAAAGACTCTAAGCAGAGAAAGCCATTTTTTAGTAAAGACCAACTGGGTCAAGATGTGTTTGTGTGAGCAAAAGAGGCTCTAACTAGTCATATCAAGATTGAGACTGAACTTTAGGACTCTGAAGCTTGTGTATGTCTACCTTGAATTTCTTGTTCTCCTAATAGAGATTTCTCTCCTACATCCCACTTCCCCAGGTGATTGAGGGAAACAATGTCCATCGGGAAAAACGCCTAGAGAAGAGGCAAACTTCTAGCATCCCTCACTCAGCATCCATCTCTCTCTCTTTTTAATAAACTCTCACACAAACTTTCTGCCATCAGATTTTGGCAAAAGAAGATTAACTTACTTTGTGCTAACTACTGATGTTGCTTTCAGTGAGGACAATAATTCATATACATTGACTTTGAAATGGATCCAATAATACACTAAGTTTTAAGATTTGTCTTGAAAGAGTGTGGTCCATAGGATTATTTACATATAAAATCATTCTGGTACGTACTTCAGACGAAGAAGAGTATCAGAGATCACAATAAATGGAAGACCTATTTTTTTTTTTTTTTTTTGGTTTTTGGTTTTTGGTTTTGGCTTTTTCGAGACAGGGTTTCTCTGTATTGCCCTGGCTGTCCTGGAACTCACTCTGTAGACCAGGTTGGCCTCAAACTCAGAAATTCACCTGCCTCTGCCTCCCAAGTGCTGGGATCAAAGGCGTGCACCACCACTCCCAGTTTAAGACCTAACATTCTTTTTTTTTTAAATATTTTTATTAGGTATTTTCCTCAATAACATTTCCAATGCTATCCCAAAAGTCCCCCATACCCTCCCCCCAACTCCCCTACCCACCCATTCCCAATTTTTGACCCTGGTGTTCCCCTGTACTGGGGCATATAAAGTTTGCATATCCAGTGGGCCTCTATTTCCAGTGATGGCCTACTAGGCCATCTTTTTATACATATGCAGCTAGAGTCAAGACCTCCGGGGTACTGGTTAGTTCATAATGTTGCACCTACAGGGTTGCAGATCTCTTTAGCTCCTTGGATACTTTCTCTGGCTCCTCCATTGGGGGCCCTGTGATCCATCTAATAGCTGACTGTGAGAATCCACTTCTGTGTTTGCTAGGCCCCGGCCTAGTCTCACAAGAGACAGCTATATCTGGGTCCTTTCAGCAAACTCTTGCTAGTGTATGCAATGGTATCAGCGTTTGGAGGCTGATTATGGGATGGATCCCCGGATATGGCAGTCTCTAGATGGTCCATCCATTTGTCTCAGCTTCAAACTTTGTCTCTGTAACTCCTTCCATGGGTGTTTTGTTTCCAATTCTAAGAAGGGGCAAAGTGTCCACACTTTGGTCTTTGCTCTTCTTCAGTTTCATGTGTTTTGCAAATTGTATCTTATATCTCAGGTATACTAAGTTTCTGGGCTAATATCCACTTATCAGTGAGTACATATCATTTGAGTTCTTTTGTGATTGTGTTACCTCACTCAGGATGATGCCCTCCAGTTCCAACCATTTGCCTAGGAATTTCATAAATTCATTCTTTTTAATAACTGAGTAGTACTCCATTGTGTAAATGTACCACATTTTTGTATCCATTCCTCTGTTGAGGGGCATCTGGGTTCTTTCCAGCTTCTGGCTATTATAAATAAGGCTGCTATGAACATAGTGGTGCATGTGTCCTTCTTACCAGTTGAAACATTTTCTGGATATATGCCCAGAAGAGGTATTGCGGGATACCCCAGTAGTACTATGTCCAATTTTCTGAGGAACCGCCAGAATGATTTCCAGAGAGGTTGTACAAGCTTGCAATCCCACCAACAATGGAGGGGTGTTCCTCTTTCTCCACATCCTCATCAGCATCTGCTGTCACCTGAATTTTTGATCTTAGCCATTCTGACTGGTGTAAGATGGAATCTCAGGGTTGTTTTGATTTGCATTTCTCTGATGATTAAGGATGCTGAACATTTTTTCAGGTGCTTCTCAGCCATTCGGTATTCCTCAGGTGAGAATTCTTTGTTTAGCTCTGAGCCCCATTTTTAATGGGGTTATTTGATTTTCTGGAGTCCACCTTCTTGAGTTCTTTATATATATTGTATATTAGTCCCCTATCTGATTTAGGATATGTAAAGATCCTTTCCCAATCTGTTGGTGGCCTTTTTGTCTTATTGACGGTGTCTTTTCCCTTACAGAAGCTTGCAGTTACATGAGGTCCCATTTGTCAATTCTTGATTTTACAGCACAAGCCATTGCTGTTCTATTCAGGAAAATTTCCCCTGTACCCATATCTTCGAGGCTTTTCCCCACTTTCTCCTCTATAAGTTTCAGTGTCTCTGGTTTTATGTGGAGTTCCTTGATCCACTTAGATTTGACCTTAGTACAAGGAGATAGGAATGGATCGATTCACATTCTTCTACATGATAACCACCAGTTGTGCCAGCACCATTGGTTGAAAATGCTGTCTTTCTTCCACTGGATGGTTTTAGCTCCCTTGTCAAAGATCAAGTGACCATAGGTGTGTGGGTTCATTTCTGGGTCTTCAATTCTATTCCATTGGTCTACTTGTCTGTCACTATACCAGTACCATGCAGTTTTTATCACAATTGCTGTGTAGTAAATCTTTAGGTCAAGCATGGTGATTCCACCAGAGGTTCTTTTATCCTTGAGAAGAGTTTTTGCTATCCTATGTTTTTTGTTATTCCAGATGAATTTAAGACCTAACATTCTTAATTGCTACATCCATTCCAGTAGTGACTGGCAGGACAGAACTAGAAACCTGGATGCAGTCCTGAGGCGAAAAGTTCACGGAAATTTAGTCTCCTGGAACTGTGGCATCCCATATAACAAATGCTCCAAACTTGTCCTTGAGAATGGATCTGTGTGCTTTCTTTCAATATTGTTTTATTATAGGTGCCTCCAAGCAATACCTTGCCAAATACCTAAGCAAAATCAAACTTTGCTTCCTGGCCTTCACCAATACCCTAGATAGCCCTTGAGCTGACCCTGGGCTTCTTGGAATTCAGTAAGAATGCTGCCTATTCAGAATTGCCTCTAGTACTGTAAGAGAGATAGTGAAAGAAATCAGGCATCACTATCTACTACATAGAGTTAGAAATCTCAGGGCAAGCTTAGCAAAGTAAGTTTAGAATTCTTATTATAGTTATGTATGGCAGACTACATTACTTATTAGTAGAATGTCCCCCACACTATCACTTAGAATAAAAGACATGTCGTTCCCATATACAGGAATTTACAATGGTTTAGGAAGGTTTTCATTGGGCTGTGGTTTTAGAGTATTACATTATTCATGAGAAGGTTAGCTAGAGTGGAACTCCCTAATTAGAACCACGACTTGGGTGTGATAGCCCTTGTCCCGGGAGTGTAAAGACTTCACACCTGGCTCCTAAGAATATAGCTGACCTTAGATCAAGCTGACTTTGTCTCAGTTGTTTTATTGCCCAGTTCCTATCAGTCTTTGTGTTTGCATTCCTCTGTTTTGTGTTAGAGTCATTAAGCATCTGGTAACCTCATTGTACCTTGCTGATTGTGTCACCGAATTTCACTATTTTCTTCTGTATCAAAAGTTTGATGCTTGATTTGACAAATTACATTCAGATACATCACACTCCCTTGTGTCTATGTCTGTCTGTCACCCCTTTCTCACCGAGTCTTGCCCACCTGACCAGGACCCCATTTTCCTGCAGATTAAGGATCCAATTGAGGTCCGTCTGCAGCACTTAATGGTGCAGCATTGGATGCAGAATTTCATCAAACCATTTAATGACCCACTGAGATGATATCCTCCACTCTTACTATCCTTTGACAAACAAGAATACAAGGACACAAGAACAGGAGAGTTTTCCTTGCCTAATAATACATAGCTAATACATGGCAAGGTGAGAATTCAACGAACCTGACTTCAGAACTCACAGAATGTTTGATTTCTTTATGATTTTTCTTTTTTTTTCTTTATGATTTTTCTGTACAGTGTTTATTACCTGAAGTTATCACAACAGGATATTCTTATCCATGTAATCATGGATAGCAACATAAGAATCTTCATTCTGAAAAGGAAACATACACTTGATCTCTGGTGACAAAGATGAAGAAATATCTACAGTGCATACTCTAGGAAGAGGCTTTTATCTGTGGGTGGAATAACAAAGATCTATTCAGTTGTAAGCCACTTAACTTTGCTTTGCCCTGCTCTGTGATACACATCTTCCATCCCAAAGTCTTGTTGCCCACAGAAACACGGATTTTACTCCTCAAGGTTGTATGGGGTGCATTTCTGTAGGTATCACAGTTGAGATATATATATAGAGAGAAACTTTGGTTTGGAACTTCCAATCATTTGTGTTCTCAAAAATGGAGTGTACAGAGAAGTTGTAGAAGTCTGGAGTCAAACAAGAGGCTACAAAGAGGATGTGAGGCTCTTTATGTGTTTGAGAAACAGTATCTCAACTGACAGAGCAAAACTGATATTCACAACCACTAAGGATCTTCATTCTTCCTTAAATATAAAGACAACATCTCTAGTTATTTTAAGGGCTTGTCTTTGAAACAAAAAACATGTTTTAAAATTATTTTCTTGCTACTAATGCTATGTAAGATTTTTTTGCTTGATTACAGGTTCCTTCCACAATATTTGGAACTTTTGGTTTGATGAAGTACATGTGTTCAGATTGAAATCTTTATGGATCAACATCACAAAGATATCTACACAGAAAATATTGCCATGACCTAGCCTGGTCTTTTAGTCAAATTATGCCTAGAGTTGCACTTGCTTGTCTCCATGTTGAATCAACTTAAAGTTGATATTTTGAGCTTTCTTGCTTGCTTACTTGCTTGCTTGATTTCTTCCATTCCTCCCTCTCCCTTCCCCTCCTTCCCTCCTTTCCTTCTTCCCTCCTTCCTTCCTTTCTTTGTAAGGCATCAGATTTTAACAAAGTCAGTCCTTTACATGTCTGATAAATATGACTAGTGCATCTATAGCTTAAAGTTTTCTCAATCCTAATTTTAATAATGGTTCTTAAATGATTTAAACTCCCTTCTAGCCCTCCACCCACCAGAGGTAGTAGAAAAGAAAGGTTATTAAGATATGGAGGAAATGTACCTGTTTAGAAATTGTTCTTTTTTCTTTTTTTTGGTTTTTTTTCGAGACAGGGTTTCTCTGTGTAGCCCTGGCTGTCCTGGAAGTCACTCTGTAGACCAGGCTGGCCTCGAACTCAGAAATCTGCCTGCCTCTGCCTCCCAAGTGCTGGGATTAAAGGTGTGCACCACCACACCCGGCTAGAAATGGTTCTTTTAAGCAATCCCTATCTGCATTGTCAGGAAATCAGCAGTTCAGTTCACAGGACAGCAGCAGCAGCATCTTGATCTATTCACAAACATTTTCATGAATATACCAGCAGTCCAGGTCAGTAGTGTGGGAATAGTAAACACGAATCAGCAGCATTGGCATGACCTAGCAGAAACAGCCAGGCCTCAGCCAAATTGCCACAAGTCAACAGGAGAGATTAAGACCAACAGAGACACCAGGAGAAGTTCTCTGCCTCGCTTCTCTCAAGGAAGCAAAGAACAATGAAGATATGAGACCAAGAAGCATTGCAAAGCTAGCTATACAAGCCCTCCTTCCATCACTGCCCTTTGAGTCCTATTTATCCTCCCTCCAAACATCACATGTCCTCCAAAGGTCTTGCCTCACCATGTTTCTTCCCTCAGCACATGAGTCTGCCTTAGCCAAACTCCACGTGAGTCTGTATCAGCTGACCTAACTCTGCCAATCGGCCTGAGTCCACAGAAGCGGCAAGAAGCCACCAGAACAACACCAGAAGTTTTTTGGTTTTCTCTATGTGAAACCATGACAGAGCTCAGATACTCAAAGTAAGGTGAACCAATACATGTATGTCATTAGCAATCATTCGTCATTCGTCCTTTCATGTGCTTGCTTTAGCAAAACATCTTTTCACCTGCGACTGCTTGAGCAAAATGTTCCTTCACCTGTCTGCTTTAATGAAACATCCTCTCACCTGTGTCAGCTTCTGGAAAACACCCCTTCACAAGTTTTCCCAGTAAAACACCATCTGGCACAACTGACTTTCCAAAGAAACCATAACCCACTTCATGTAACCCAATTTTTTTTTTCCTTACCCTAGAGAATATGGAGACGACCAACTGTAGCCAGATTAGAGTCAGCAGTTAATGCTCAAGTATACAAGGGCCCACTTCCTCTCCATTTTTTCTCTCATGAGAATTCCTGTCTAATCTCCAGCCACCTGCTCAGACATCACTTTCTCTGTAGTGTATTTCATGACTGCCCTAGACAGTCTCAATGTTTATCTCATTTGACTGCAGATCTTGTGGATGTCTAATGTGTCATGTCTTTACATCCCTTCATTCATATTATGAACTCACTGTTAGAGACAGTTTGCTTAACTTTTCCTAACACATAGAAAATTTGAGAAATAACTTTGGCGTCCAGAATTATAGGCTCATGCATCTATAAGGAGAGGTTTCTCTGAATAATCGCATGCCTAGTATTTTCTATTTGAACATACTTAATACTGCCATTAAAAATCAGGGAGATGATAGTGAAAAGGATAAGACCAGTCAGGAGTAAAAAGTTTTGTTCTGTCATTAGCTCTATTCAACAAAACACTGAAGAGCACTGAGTGTTCACATTTCAAACTTGAAGAGAGTACATATTAAATATTCTCATAATAAAATATGTTCATTATTTGAGATGACAGACAGACATGCTAACTAGCTTGGTTTCATTGTTACACATTGTATTTATAAATTATAACATCACTCTGTCTTTCAATATGCTGAGTATATTTAATAATAGAGTATATTGAAGACTTGCTAAGACAGTAAATTCTAAATGACCTCATAGCAAAATATATTTAATATTTGAGTGACAAATATCTCAACTAGCCTGGTTTCATTATTCCATTTTAAATTCATAAATCATAACATCATGTTTAGTCCCATATACTTATGTCACTTAAATTGTCAACTTCAGTAAAAAAAGTAAATTGTTATAATAATCAAAATAAATAACAATGGCAAGTGAAGAAGACTTAAATGGCCGTGAGAAAAACATGGAAATGAGAAAATTAATGTAGCAATAACACAATAGTCTTTTCAGTAAAAGAGCAGCTAAGATAGATTTCATTACTTTAAGTTAAAATGCAAAGAATCATTGTGAAAATAATTTTGAAAATAAATTAAGAGCTTAAAAACAACAGGCTGTCCTCAAATTTTATAATAATGGCTCTCAGAGCACAGCACAGGGCCCCCAAAGGACTTGTGCAGAGCCCAGTCTATGGCTGTTGAGTGAAAAGTGACCACGTGGGAATGTGTTCTTCAAAGTTCTCTTTATTTTTGATCCCTGAGCTCATGCTCTTCTTACTCATCTATCAACAACATTGTCCAGTTCAGCATTACAAAACACTAGTATCTGTCTTCATCAGCTCTTGTCACTGTTAGACCTGAGAAGCTGAACCTGGAAGGTATTTTCTTCTGTGATTCCCATGATAGAATCCACTCCTTGAGGCCTTGAGCACAAATTCCTCACATCAGGGCTCCACACTTTTATTGTATCCTCTCCTAGAGAGACCTCCTGTGGGTACTGTCTACCACTCTGGGATTTTCAACATGTGGATTTGGAGAAGAAATGAAGACCACATAGCCCAGTGTGGAAATATTTGTTTCTTAAATTCTTTATTAAAATAAATTATCACAGGGAGCAATCACTATGGGCGAGAAGTGAAGACACAAGGGAAAGGGTGAAGAGCATGGGATTTGACAGTTCATTCCCCTCCAGCTATGCAATGCAGTAAACATTGCTTCTCCTGCTTAGGTCTCAATTATTATCTTTCACCTTTAAAATGGAAAAAAAAAAAGAAGAAAGAAAACAAACAAATAAAAGATGACTACTTCTGAATGAAGTTAAAAATGATTAAAGTAAAATGATACTTTGATTCTGGTTCTTCTAGATATTGTTTTGTTTTAAAGTATCAAAGCTGATTATTGGTTCTATCACCTAGTTTTAAATGAACTCTCATGAAATGCGTAATGTTTTACCCTACTGAACTTTAACTCAGAAAACCCCAGAACACATTTCTCAATCTACACTCAGCAAGCGCCTTCACCCACAAGGGCTGTTTCCACACCTGATCACTGTCAGTAGGAACCTCAAACTCTTCACAGTTCCACAGTGGTTTTCATGTTACTGACCTCTGGTGTGAGATCCAGCATCTACCCCTCTGCCATTTTCATATCAAACACATTAAAGTTTAAATGAAACCAATGAAACCAATGACTTGGGGAGCTTTTCTCCCCTTTTGTTCTTCCTGTCTGTTGTAATTTTCTAGTTACAAATTGTTCCAAAGTACTTGCATCAAAGATTACGTGGTAACACAAGAGAGGTAGACAATAGGCATTTATTTTAGGCCAGATTTGTCCAAATATTAGATTTACATTCTACATAAACAGATCTCTACATGCTGTCGTTCAGTTAACAAGCACAGTAGCATGTAGGAGTGTGAAAGGACCAACAAGTTGTGTCAGAGAAGGGCCACACTGCATGGCTCAACCTGTTTTACTTTATTCTATAACATACACCAAATTCTTTTGCTGTAACCTTCCTCCAAATTGCCAGCCTCTGTTACCTAGTGTCTATTAGCTAAAGCTTTATTTCTCAAGGTACATTTTTATTATTTTAAAACATTTTTAATCTTTTAAATTAAAATATAATTACATCAGGTCCCATCTTTGATCTCCAGAAAGAAACCACTACAGAAAACCACAACCAGTCAAAATGCAGAATTGTGGAGCCCAGTTCCAATAGATACATCTACAAAACACTTCTACACCTAAGGGTTGGGAAATATTGAAACAGAGAGGGCAAAAAGATTATCAGAGCCAGAGGATGAGAGAGTTTGCTATGAGATTATTGTCTTCCAGTAATATCAGAAGCTACATCCACATAGTCTCTTAATTTTGACTACTCAAAGGTAGGCTGAACAAGGACAAAGCCAATGGGCAAGGTAAAGTGGACAAAAACAAACCAAAAAAGCCCACACAGCCTCAATCTTACACAAAGAACTACAAACAACTGAGTAAATCTAGGAGTGGAAGGTGTAGTCTTCCTTGTGGTAGATCATACCAGTTGGTTTCCCAACGCCAAATGGTCAGTTCTGAAAAAAAAAAAATATATATATATATATATATATATATATATATATATATATATATATAAAACATTATATGGACTGAACAGGTTATATTTAGGGATATGTATGCTTATACATATATCCATTGCAAAAAGAATTATTAAGAAAAAGAAACCTTGAATTTGAAGGAGAATAGAGTGGAACATATGGGAAGGTTTGGAAGAGAAAAGGGTCAGAAGAAGTATTGTAATTATACTATAATCTCAATATATATTTAATTATGTCATTCCCCTTTTCTCCTTCCAACCCTCCCCATTGCTCCCTCTTTGCTCTTTCTCTTTCAAAACCATTGCCTCTATATTTTTTAAGTGTGTGTGTGTGTGTGTGTGTGCATGCATGTGTGTGTGTGTGCGTGCATGTGTGTGTGTGTGTGTGTAATGGACATTTGTATTCTATAGCTCTTCATCTGATTACAAAAATCACAAACTTCCCTCCAAACCTGTTTTTGATGATTTGAGTACAGTACAAGTATGGCTGAATGCTGTCCATGTATGTGGGAGCTAACCCTACACATTAGCCACCTTCCTTTGTCATGGCATTCACATCACCAAATGCCCCAGATAGAAAACAGAGTAAATATCCTGCACAACTTCAGGCTGTGTCTGACAAATGGCTGCTTCCAAACTCTTTTGCTCTTTTGCTAAAATGTGAACATACAAAGGACTCAATACCCTGTTGTAAGTGACTGATGGATCACCTGGATCAAGTGGGTAATTGGCCATGATCATAAAGATCCTATTCCAGTTTATATGAATGTGAAGAAGAATGAATCTGATACTCAACTTGGCATCATTCTCTGCCAAATGTTGATAGAAAGATGTCAGATACTAAAGGTGTGACCCTCACATCCTTTGATGTTTACATTGTAAGCTCAGCTACTCAGGTAGGGGATAGAGTTCATTGTTCCAATATTTTTTCTTGTATTAACTCCAAATAAGTTACACCCAAGACTCTGAGAAGTTAAACTCAATGGGGCAAAATTTAAAAAGCAAAACAAGTGGATCTGGCCATAGATAGGAATGAATTACAGAAGATACTGTACTGAACAGCTCCCCTCCCGCAAATCCCCATCAAGACTGAAGAATCCCTCTTCTCAGATCCTGGGAGTACTTCATAATGGAAATGGATAGCTCCACTTCTTTCTAGAAATTGCTTTCAGTCAAACAGATGTGCCATGACCAAGACCAAGACTACACACCTTTGTTGGCAACCTACATCTCATAACTTGTCTATACAGAGGTATAAAACTTGTACTTCTTGCTTCAGATTGGAACAATCCTTAAGATCCATCCTATCTCTAGTGCTCCCCCATTCTGGGCTGAGTTCTCTGTATTAACTGGATGAACTTCCCCACCTGTAGGCTCCCAACTTTCCTTACATCCTAACAGTGTATCTTTAAACAAACTCTGGCACAGATATCAAATGTGTTTCTAGGAAACCAGGTAAGATTCATCTATCTCTATTACGTTTGTTCATTTCTTTAGCAGTTCCAGTAATGACCTTGATTGACATCATTGTCTTTATCATCCCACTCTCCCCTTCAACTATATGGCCCCTAGATGAATTCACTACAACCTGTGGGGTTTTATCTACCTATCTATTCACCACCATGAACATGTTTTCTCTACTTAGTAGGTATATGGCACTGTTTATTTCCCCATAACCCTCCAGCAATTCAAATATCCCCCATAAAGAAAGCAAAATTGGTTTTGTGTTATTGAATAGTATAAAATATTCTTGCACTCGCTCTAGGTCAGCCTTTGATGGTCAAAGGATCCTTTCACAGAGGCAGCCTGAGGCTGTTGGAAACACTGATATTTATATTATGATTTATAACAGTAGCAAAATTACAATTACAAAGTAGCAATGAAAAGAATTTTATGGCTGAAGGTCACCAAACATGAGGAAGTGTACTAAAGGGTCACAGCATTAGGAAGTTTGAGAACTTCTGCCCTACATGAAGGTTCTCTGGCTTAGGAAACTTTCCACAAAGTATGTCTGCTGCAACTTTTGGTAACTGCTGGGTCAAGATTGTAGCTGAGCAGAATCTTACCACATATTGCTAGAGTCATTCTTCTGGCTATATTAAGATGTGAGACTCTGATTCTCACAGCATAAGGCTGTAGTTATACAGAAAAATATCAAGAACCTCACTAAGTTTTAATATCAGAAAAACAAATGTGATCTGAAGATGGATATCTATCTTGTACCGTGTCGATGTCCATGCAGTCCTTGGAAACATGAAGTAAAAAAAATCACTATTCATTTATATGAAATTCAAATTTAACTGGATAGTCTGTATTTTCATTTGAACACTCTATTGTTTTTAAGAATGTAATATAATTACATATTTTCCCTTAACATGAAATATGTATAAAATACTGTAGAATATTCACTATAATGTTTATATTTCTGGATTTGAAGACAAATCTTTTTCTAAAAAAAAAAAACAATATTCCTCTGCTTACTGGTTGTACAGATACAATCTAATTGTTTGAATTTGCTCAGAACTCAGGTCCTTAATCTATAAAATGGGTATCATCTGAATCTACCTTATAACACGGCTCCTAAGACCGATCAGAAACACTGACAGGGGCTGGAGAAATGGCACTCACATATATGCAGGGGATTGTGTTCTTGTGTTTGCTTCCCAGCACCATAGGAAAAACACATCGTGTAATGTAAATACATAAGCACAGATTCTAAGCTGACCTGGAAGAATAACCCAGAAACTACAGTTTTGATCCAGTGGCTATACACATTTTGAAAGCTTTTGATTTATATTATTAAAATGCTCTTTAAAAGTCCAAAGCAATTTAACCTCTAGTGGATGTGAATGGCTACCTTTTCTCCAAAAGCAATGCCAGATGATATTAACTCATTTAAGCAATTAGCAAGGTTGTGATTTTATCAAGTACACTTAATAAAAACCAGTGTTCATAGTCTACACTTCCAAGGGAGGGCTATCTCAAAAAAATGATTATTATTAAGAACTGAAAATTCAAACTACTTCACAGAATAAACCAAATTTGCTACCTCCTCTGTCATACTACAGCAGAGGTCAAGGTTAAATTACCCTATGCTTTGCCAGCGTTTAAGGTGACCTGACTCCTTGAAGCTTAGCTCATCAGAATTGTGCAGAAATGGAGTTGGAGGCAGTTCACATGCTGTAAAGAAGGCTAGACTTTGGGTTATCTGTCTCAATGTCTCTAAGAAAGTCAATAAACTTCTCCAAGGCTCTACCAAACATGAAAATCAGACTGGCCATCTCTCAGCTTAGCCATTCTCTCACAATCTCTGGATCTACAGTTTGAGGTTTAAGTAACTATTATAAGAATATTCAGCTGAGTCGTGCATCACATCTGCTTG
Source organism: Mus caroli (assembly GCF_978045245.1). Taxonomy (NCBI): domain Eukaryota; kingdom Metazoa; phylum Chordata; class Mammalia; order Rodentia; family Muridae; genus Mus; species Mus caroli. Next base: position 39,120,898 of record NW_028227271.1, read on the forward strand.
TGTTTTATACAGTCCAGTGTTTTGACAAAGGAGAATAGCAGCAAATGCCTTTTAGAATGTTTTGTTCCCTCATCCCTTCATATATTATATATCCTCCTCAAATTTTTAGTAGACCATAAAAACTAGCTGACAGACATCATTATGAAAAAAATAAGTGGGACAATAAGGCAACTTCCAAGACTAGTAGAGGTACCAACCATGTTGCTGAATAAAATTATTACAGTATAATTCTGTATGAGACAGAAAAGGTAGTATGATGACCTAAGATAGTTGTACATCTTAAAATATGACCCCAAACTGAAACATATCTATTTTCCAAGGGGAAAATGATATATTTCCATTTTTCACTCAGCACAAAGTTCTAATGTGTATATTTAAAATACCATTGTTATATCATTGGAATGGCACACACCTATACTGTAGTAAATACTTCAATGTTCATGACATCACTCAGACATCCTGGCTGTCCCTGGATGTTCGCTCACCTGAACATACTGGAAATGCAGCATGTGGCACCACCGAAGATTGTTAAAGTTACTTTATATTTTCAACATATGCCAACTTGTGAGATAGTGTTCCCTACACCATCTAAACACTGACTATTAGCTGCCTATGTCTGGTGAGCAATTGTGATATACTTTAGTCTGACCCCAGTGTACAAGTACAATATGCAATATGCAATAAAGGCCAGAGAAAGTCATATCTAATACTCTCTCTCTCTCTCTCTCTCTCTCTCTCTCTCTCTCTCTCTCTCTCTCTCTGTGTGTGTGTGTGTGTGTGTGTGTGTGTGTGTGTGTGTGTGTGTGTGTGACTGAGAAGTAAACCTAGAGTCTGAGGCACAGTAAGCTAGCACTCTACACTACACCATATGCCTTGTCTTCTTTTTTTCACTTTTTACTTTGAGAAAGAGTCTAAGTTTCCCAGGACAGTTTTAAATTTGTAAGTTTCCTATTTTATCCTCCAGAATAGCTGGTACTTCAGATCTTCCTAACTTGACATAGTTTAAATTACTAATTATATTAATTACATATTAATATTTCTTGACTGGTCTGAGTGAATATATATATACATATAATTAAAGTTTATTTCACATAAATCATTTTACCTTTTGAAATGACTACTACAAATTAGAATTATGTATGTGACTTCCATTTATAGTTCATAGTCCATAATAAAGAAAGTAGGAATGCTATGGGCTATATATATCTTAATAATATGAACATTACATGATATAATTTCACTAAAATATATTCTTCAGACCTCAAGTTTCTGAGTCTTTGAATCCTGTTAAACAGTCATTCTACTTATCTACAGAATGATAATAGTCAGTAATATAGAGACCAGAGAAAGACTGTACTAATATTAGATAAGCTTGAACTCAAGCCCCCTTCTCTGTTACCCCTCATTCTCTCATTATATTTCATTTTACCCTCTTAGGCCTGATTATTGTTATTCTGCATGTATTTGCTCTCTTGACAATTCTTCATATCTACTTACTCAGCATCCATCTACAACAATCTTAGGACAAAGTTACTACTGCAACTATATTTATTGAGTATAACTTGTAGAAGTAAAGAACTTCCCAAAGCTTGCATAGCTATGAAGTTGAAAAGATGTGATTTGAACACATTTATTAAGTTCTTGAATCCATGCACAAAATAATTCTGTCCAAAGTGTGGATACTTCATTCATTCTTAGAATGGGGAACAAAATACCCATGGAAGGAGTGACAGAGACAAAGTTCAGAGCTGAGACAGAAGAAAGGACCATCCAGAGACTGCCCCACCCAGGGATCCATCCCGTATACAACCACCAAACCCAGACACTATTGCATACACCAGCAAGATTTTGCTGACAGGACCCTGATATAGCTATCTCTTGTGAGGCTATGCCAGTGCCTGGCAAATACAGAAGTGGATGCTTACAGTCATCTATTGGATGGAACACAGGGCCCCTAAAGAAGCTAGAGAAAATACTCAAGGAGCTAAAGGGGTTGGCAACCCTATAGGAAGATCAACAATATGAACTAACCCATACCCCCTCCCCCAGAACTGTGTCTCTAATTGTATATGTAGCAGAGGATGGCCTAGTTGGCCATCAATGGGAGGAGAGGCCCATGGTCTTGCAAAGATCATATACCCCAGTACAGGGGAATGCCAGGGCCAGGAAGCAGGAGTGGATGGGTTGGGGAGCAGAGCAGGGGGGAGGGAATAGAGGACTTTTGGGATAGCATTTGAAATGTAAATATCTAATAAAAAAGGAGAAAGCTATCCATGGGGGGAAAATTCTGTGGCCAATTGCCTTCTAAATATTTAAGTTTCTGCCCATAGCCCTGTCTTCTCTCAAACTTAATGAAAGAAATATCTTTTTGCAGTGGGCAGCTGTCATTGCAAAGATGTGTAACTGGTCAGAGAGCTAAAAATAAAAGAGTTGGGTGCTCAGGCCTAACCAGGAGATCTATATAAAGTTCCCCATAACCAAGGCTCAGGGTAAATCCTTAAAGATGAGGCAGAAAAACTGACAGAGCTGATAGACAGGGAGGAGTGTTGTGAGACGCCATCCTCTGGAGATGACAGTCCATCACACTCAGAATTTCTCAGTGGTCATGGTTACAAGCACAAGATCAAGCCAGCTAAAACCCTGGCATAGATGGGGTAGATGTTCTGCAGGCACTACCCCTTGCTGATGAGTTATTGCTGTGGATAGTTTCTGAAGGAGGGAGAATTATTCTGTGTTCAGGATGTGGTTACTGGTTGGCTTCTTATGCTTCAGTGGAGGGCCACATATTCACACCCTAGCACTAACTGAACTTAGTGAATTATATACTTTTTAAAGATTTGGACTTGTGAGGGACAGTGTTGGGAGAATAATGGGGGAGTTTGAAAGGAAATGATGGTTAATGATCATACTCCATTGCATATGTAGGCAAAATTCTCAACGGAAAAAATAATGTTATTGCACCTCCATCTCATGGCATCTGGGTCAGTACTGGTGAGCAGTGCTTGAGCAGTATTGATGACACTAGTGTGAATTTCAAAACAACAAAACACCTGGCTAAATGTCAGCCTATGTCTATTGTCAACATACACTGGCAATTGTAAGTTACATCAGAAGATGCTAATACATCATTCCCTAAATTTAGTGCTTTGACTTCTCAACAATTGATGTGACTACTGTTGGATTTTATGAATGTGCGCATGTATACTTTTTGTCTATTAATAAAACAAATTAATTCTGAGAACTCCCAATTAGAAAAGAGGTCCCTGACTTAGGGAGACCCAGCTACACACAATGATTCTGACAATAAGTTTCTAATCGCTAGGAATCATTCAAACTCACTTTGGGTACAGATGTAGCTTGTTTTGCCACCCTTTGTGGTCTCACCTTCATCCAATGGATTAAAAAAGTATCAAAAGGAGGAAAAAGAGAGAGAGAGAGAGAGAGAGAGAGAGAGAGAGAGAGAGAGAGAGAGAGAGAGAGAGGAGGGAAGGAAGGAAGGAAGGAAGGAAGGAAGGAAGGAAGGAAGGAAGGAAGGAAGGAAGGAAGGAAGGAAGGAAAGAAGAAAGAAAGAAAGAAAGAAAGAAAGAAAGAAAGAAAGAAAGAAAGAAAGAAAGAAAGAAAGAAAGAAAGAAAGAAAGAAAGAGCAAACTAATGGCAAAGGCATTATTGGAGTTGCTTCAATTCCTAGCTTACCAGGACATATGACTACTAATTTTAATTTAATTGAGTTATTTTTGTATTATAATTTTACTCTACTCCTGAGAATTTCATACACACATTTAGTGAAATGTGATCACACCCACCGTCCATTTTCCTCCTTTGATACCTCCTATAGCCTCTCTCAGCATGGATCCCTTCCAAATGTATGTCTTCCTTTTGATAACTCAATAAGTCCAATGTGCACAGATATCCTAAATCAATATTAGCCCTCTGCCAAAGCTCAAGGAACATCAAGAAAAATATATACAAAAGGAATATAAGAGCCAGAGAATGAGGAGGGGGAATGTGAATTGCTGTCTTCGGTACATGCCATAGCTTTACAGTCATGAAAACACAGAAGATGTGGTTAACTGTACAAGAACTGCACAAGAACAAGCCAGGTAACATTCCAGCATTTACTGAAGAGGTGCTCTCCAGGTCTCATTCCTTACTGAGGAGCTATTGGCAGCTGGTAGCTTCGGTGGGGAGGGAGGAATCATTGGTCTTGAGGGTGTTCTCTCTGGTAGGTCTCAATGCTGCCATTGATATGACTATTTCTGCTTAGAATTTCAAACAATAAAACAGTGTGAACTGTAATGTGGAATATTTTTATTTGGAAAGTTCACATTTCAGTCCACCAGTGGAACACTCTATTCTGTTTCATGATTATTGTTCAAGATACTTCTCTACATCGAAGAGAGGTACCGAAACTAGATCTGCTTCAGCTAATTCAAGTACCAACTGTAATAGATTTGCCACTTGACTGGGTTTCTAGGGACAAGAAGTCTCTTTCTTTGATCTAAAAACACTTCATTTTATGACCAGGATCAATTATGGTCTCTGTATTTTTGAATCATCTCAGAGAACCTGTAATCCTTCTACAAAATGAAAGTAAAATAAAATAAAAGTAATGAAAAGTAAAAATAAAATCCTTCTAAAAAATGAAGCAAAGAGAAGGTAAACAAACTCCATCTCTACCAGGTCTCGCAGCTATGGTCTTCATTTTATTCCAATGCTTCCCAGGGTTTTCTTACCAATATTTCTCAGAATTAAGGTCAGCAGGCCACTGTGACAAGTAAACATGTCATTCTTTCATCAAGCTCTGTACCATCTCAGGTTCACTTCATCTTTAAAAATTCTCATCATTTTTTTTCATGATGAGCCATGTTCTTCCATCCTGTGGTATATGTCCATTCTTCTTCCTGACAAAAGAAATCTCTCACTTTCTCAGTCTTAAACATGCTTCATCTTCTAGGAAAAGCCCTCCTTATTTCTTAGGAGCCACCTCATGTGTGAATGACAACTCTCTTAACTGAACTCTTATTATAGTCTCTTATTGCATGCCCTGTCTGTCTGTCAGCTACCCTTGCTTTAAAGATGTCTTAGAAAAGTTCAAGAATTACTTTCTCTGCAGTTTACCTATGGATACTGGACTGATATCTATATTTTTCCTATGACCTCTATAAACATTTAACTAACAAGTGTATTAATGAGATGTATTTTCTGGTGGTATAAAATGTAGCTTCCAAGAAAACTCTTTTGCACTAATAAAGGTGGACCAGGACTGTAGTTGGCTATTACAGTATCTCTTCTATCCGAAGTTTCATGTAACCTGAAAATTGTGGATGATGCATAGGATTCCTTTATTCTTTTTCAAGAATACATCAGTTCACACCTTCTCATGCTTTTTGTTCCTTTTCTTGAGTCTTAGTAAAGAGTTATTCCTACCACTCAAATGTCTCCATCTTCTACTCGTGTAAGAATAACTCTCCCATTCACTCTCCTACAGTACCTACTAATATAACACTTACTTACTCAACCATTAATAAGTGTGGTCTAGCAGTTAATCTTCATTGTCAACCTGACTGAGGTTGGAAGGAACTAGAAGATACACCTTCGGGCATATCCGTGAAGATGTTTACAAAGTTGTTTTAATTGAGGGAGAACGATCCATCTTGAATATAAGTGAATTGGGATCCTAGACTGAGTAAAACAGACAACGAGAGAAAAGAACTGGGTACCAACTTACATCTTTTTCTGCTTCCTGACCATGGACAGTGTGAATAGCTGCTTCACACTCTTGATGCAAAATAAACTCTTCTATTCTTAAATTACTTTTTAAAGAAGAATTTGCCTCAGCAATGAGATAATATGAATATATGTCTAGTTGTCAATATCATCTGAGTTTTCTCATTTGGCTAAAAGGGGAATTATTGCTCTGCCTGAAGACTTGTGGGCATTGCATAAAGTAAATGTAAGGAAACAAAAGACATGGACCATTTATATTTTTCATAAAGGTTGGAAAAACTTTACCTGTGGCTCTCTGCATCCTTCTTTACAAAGACAAAAAGCAACCCTCTTTACTTGTCAAATTGTTATATTAGCTGATAAGGCTTTTCTGTTCAAATAACCTGTAAGTCACTTATTATAAGGGTCCTTATTGTTACTACAATAGGGAGTGATAAAGAAATTATTTGACATTGTCAAGTATTGTGTAGAAATGTTTTATAGTAGGAAATAAGATACATTATTTGCTTTAGTAACATTATTAGTAGAGAAAAGCTCATTAAATTTTCTTTGTAAAACATAATTGTAAGAAAGATGAATTTTAAAATATTGTGGAAGACATTAAATGATATGCCTTTGGGAAATGTCCAAATAATATCCCATCAAAATTCTAAAAGGCAACTTGAACTTGCTTCTGGTAAAAACTTTTTCCTTGCTGGTAAATTTTATGGTTGAATTGGCCTCACACAATTCCTGAGTAACACGTTTTAATGAAGTTATTTTATATAAGTTCTTAGGATAATCACAACTAAAAATTGTCTTTCTATGAGTAGATGATCACAAAAAGTAAAAATAAAATAAAATTAAATTAAATTAAGCTTACAGAAGATCCAGTTCTACATTCACTGGAGAAAATAAGTAAATAATGAACAAATTTCCTTGTGATGACGTGACTGGACTTCAAATGCCACCTCTGGTTTCACACAGAGTATTTCACAACCATGAGGTAGCTCTCTTCTGGAAACATACAAGGGTTGTTAACGTGATTAACCTCTGCATTTACTTCGGAGCTGATTGCCTGCAAATAAACAGAAATAGCAAATACTTCCAACCACAGAACTCTCAGGTACCCTGGAGTGTGCCTTTCTGACCATGCAGAAGCAGCTACCCGGCACTCCACCACTCTGAGGGTGCCTAGAACTATAGCTTATGCTTTTCATCTAATTGAGTCTGATTCACAAAAGACAGAACAGGGCTCCCTGAAGGTTCCTAGTTTAGATTTCACAATAGAACAGGAAGAGCCAGGTGTTCCTGAATCTGGTCACAGCCTGAGTTGCCTCATTTGACCTCAACCACCAGGTTTCATCCTTTGCTAAGAAATCTAGGCTTCATAAAGCCAATGGGCTATGAATCCTGCTGCACATAAAGCCCTGACAGATGTCTCAGTAATCCCCCATTCAATTCTAGTGTGGAATGGAATATTTGAGGTCTGATCCACAGATGGGAATTCATGCCTTGTTGTATATAGTCATCCCTCTGTAAGCCCAAAGCTTATGTCTGTGGGGGTCACAGACCCTAGTGTGGAATCTATTGTGTCATTTTGCTAAATAGACATGTTATCAAACTGCTTTCTAAATATGTATGTTCATTTCCATAGACGTAAACTGCTCTCAAGCTTGGTCTGAGAAACTTCTTTATGCAGTAGGTAGCAGTCAATGCAGAAGTTCACAACTTATTGATGTGCTGAGAATAAAAGACTGTAGTTGCTCAGCCCTAAGTGAGAGTTCTTTATCAATCCCTCACTAAGGTTCAAAGACTGTCAAAGAAGATGTAGAAAGACAGTAAAAGCTGGATAAGTAGGAGTGCTTTGTGTTGCCAACGGGTGGCACATGAGCATCTGCCCAAGAGTGCAGTATCTGGATTCATGAATGAAACACACACACACACACACGCACACACCAGTTAGTTTTAATATGCCTTGATGAGCTCATTGGCTGGGTATTTCTAATCCTTCCCATTGCTAGCAAACACTCCACTCCAGTACTCCTGAGTTAACATCTTTTAAAAATCTCTATTTCATGTCTGCTACCCCAAACACAATTAGGAAAATGACCTATCACTTTCCTTGATTCTCACATGTCACCCGGCCTTTAGGTCTGGATTTCCTCTTCCCTGTCACAGCCTTCACTGCCTCCTTCCTCGCTCCCAGTCCCTATCCTATCCCTATCAGTACAAATCTAAAGGTCCGGCTTCAGTCTGCTTGTCCAGCCATTGGCTATTTGGTCTTTATCGATAGATCAAAAAACAATTGGGAACAAGAACCTTGAGAGTTTGGACACACAGATTCCCAATCTAGGGGGCTTGATTAATTTAAAGCATCAGAACCAATCCCCAACAAGTGTTGTAAAAATCTGTCTTCAGATATTGCACTCATGAATTCACAGCAGCTGTTATTGCCTACAAAACTATCAAGATAACCAAAATTACAAAGTAGATGGGGAGGAAGCCAAGGCCTCATCACAGACTAGTCATTGGCAGCTGATAGCTGCTGGGAGGAGACTCATTCTTTTGGGGGAGTGTGGCCACATGCCCAGTTCCTGTGGATATCCCTGCAATCATGCCCACATGGGTATCACTAGTTGGACTGAGTGGGTTTTTCAATTTAAAAATGGAAAGGGTATGAAATTGTGGATAAAATTGGAGGAGGAATAACCTTTGTAAATATGGACTGTCAACCTCTGACTTAGAAGAACATTTTTGTACAATACAGAGAAAAGCAATCAGTTTGTCTACATAAGAGATATATAACCCAGGAGAAGTAGGTGGCAGAATCACATTGCCCTTCAACCCGAAATCCTCCTGCCTCAGGGTCTTTAATGCTGGAATAACAGATGACACTCCTCACCCTGTATGGTAATGAGGTCCATCCACAGTGGCCTTGTGTACGGTATAATAGAATAAACCTCTATTTTCTGAAAAACTTATCTAAGCAGGATGAGAATTTTAATTAATAAAGACAAACCTGAGCTTTAAGTTTAAATACAAACTTGAGTCAATAGAACATTCTATATGTAGGCTGAAAACAACAGCTCAAGGTGTCATTTTATCCACGTAGCATCTCAGAGGCAGGTTAATAGGGAGAAGGCTGATTGTCATTCCACTGCTCTCTCCAGGTAATAACAAATTATGCATAATGCAGTTGCCGGCTTTTGTTTGGTTGCATAATTATCAAGTAAAATTCATGATTCATTATAAAATCCCATCAACATGTGGTTAAATATTTATTTGAATGGAAGAAACTCTCTCTTTCTCCTATTTCCAGAAAATAAAAGTCTGTGGATATATACCACAAATATCACACCTTCCTAACCCTCTATTAAATCCCAGTGTCCCTCAAGCTCAATGAAGGGTCATTTGTGTTACCTCTAGTGTGAAAATGAAGTTTAATCACAGAATTTCAAGAAATCTACACATCTTAAGGATTTTGTGAGTTCAGGGTCTACCCAAGTTGTTTCATGAACCTCCAAATGCATCTCAACTCTCTATTCTATTAAATCTTTTTTTTTAATTTACATCCCAAATGTTGCTCCCCTCCCAGTCCCCCAACTCACAAAGTCTCTCTACCTCCTACCCTTCTCCTCTATGAGAGTGGGCTCTCCTTGGGCACATCCTCACCTTCCTCACAGCAAGTCTCTACCAGATTAGGCACATCCTCTCCAGCTGAGGCCAGACAAGGCAGCCATGAAGACTGAGCTGCATATGTGCTACATATGTGCTGGGTACCTCGTTCCAGCCCATGTATATTCTTTGGTTGGTGGCTCAGTCTCTGAGAGTTCCCAGGGCTCCAGGTTAGCTGACTGTTTCTTCCTGTAGGGTTCCTATCAACTTCAGAGCTTTCAATCCTTCCCCCAATTCTTCCATAAGAGTTCCCGACCTCCATTGAATGTTTGGCTTTGGGTCTTTGCATCTGATTCAGTCAGATACTGGGTAAAACATCTCAAAGAAAAGCTATGCTAGGCTACTGTCCACAAGCATAACAGTATCATTAATAATGTCAGGAACTGGTGCTTGCCCATAGGATGTGTTTCAAGTGGGTTGGTTATTGGTGGGCCATTCCTTCAGTCCCTGCTCCATCTTTGTCCTTACAGTCCTTTTAGACAGAACAAATTTTGGGCTGAAAGATTTTTGGGTGGGTTGGAGTCCTTATTCCCCCAACACACACACTGGCAGTTCTGCCTGGCTATAAGAAGTGGCCTCTTCCAGTTATATGTCTCCACTGTAAAGCATCTCTGCTAAGTTCACCCTCTTTGACTCTTGGGATTCCCTCCCCCATATCAGGTCTCCAGGATTTCCTAGAGATTCCCCCTACCACACACATATACCCACCAACTGCAGATTTCGATTCATTCTCCTGGCCCACTGGGCCCCTCTCCTGTCTCTTCCCACACCTGAACATGCCTCCCCATTAAAATCCCTAGCAGTCAACACACCTGTAAGCTAAAAAGACTTAACATTGTTCAAGACACTCCTTTATCAAAAAGTGCACTTAGGCATTGCAACAATTCCAGTTGTTCATTTGAACAAAGGGATGAATAAGTAAATGAACAAATCAATAATTCAAAGAGACTTTACTTTTCCCACTATGTCTCTATCCAGGTGCCAGTAAAGAACTTCCTGTCTACTACACACAGCTGTCAGACAAATGTACCAACAGACACACTTCAGGAGTTCTTTAGGTAGTCCTACAGCTGCCCCACCTGATGACTTTGCTCAGCTCTAAAAAGCTAGATAGATCTATGGCCAAGTTCCATAAAATACAGGTAGGATCACCTTTCAGAAGAGAGAATGATAAACTCAGGAGGTAAGCAGACTTAGGGAAGGGACCCAAAAGACAACCATTGCAATAGTGCTCTTAGCTCTGTAGCCAGAAGGAAACCCCAGTTTCTGATCTCCTCTCCAAAGAGCACGCTGTCCAGAGGCTACCCATGAGAGTGAGAATTAAACTCCAGAAATATTTCCCCTCTAGTGAACAGCTTTGAAACTGGATCTCTAGATTTTCATGGTAAAAATATGTTTCCCAATTTCATCCCAACACCTAAATGACCTAAATCACTGAAGACCTAAAAGGAAAAGCTATTTTCCAATGATGATATATCCTTCCGTTATTGAGCAAAAGTTCTTGTCTGGGTGGAGAGAGACCTAACATTCCACGGAGTTCCTCTAGCTAATGGAAGACTACCCCTCTAGAAGGAAAAACTATTTAATGCATGCTAAGGAAATAGTAATAATAATTATCCCTTTGGTGAGATAATGTGTTTATCCTTTCTAAAATTCCTGCCCTCTGACTCAGTAGCTTATAGCAGCTATATCTATCTGCCTTAATTGCTCAAAAAAGTATAACTATTTTTCTTCTTTCTTTTATCTTTTCTTTTTTTAGTTAATTTATTACATCCCAAATACTGCCCCCCCTCACAGTACCCCCTTGCAGAATTCCTACCCCACTCCCCATCCCCTTCACCTCTGAGAGGGCAGTCTCCCATACATCCCCAGCCTAGTGCATCAAGTCTCTGTAGGATTAGGCACATCTTGTCCCACTGAGACCAGAAATGGCAGCCCTCTACTACATATGTTCCACGGAGCCTCAGACAAGCCCGGGTATGAACTTTGATTGGTAGCTCAGACTCTAGAGCTTCCAGGGGTCCAGATTAGTTGACACTGTTGGTTTTCCTGTGAGGTCATCATCTCCTTGAGGGCCTTCAATCCTTCCCCTAACTCTTCCATGGGCTCCTTAGTCTCCTTTCAATATTTGTATCTGTATCTGTCTCAGGCAGCTGTTAGGTAGAGCCTTTCAGCAGACAGCCATGCTAGGCTTCTGTCTGCAAGTAAAACATAGCATCAATAATAGTGTGAGGGATTGATATCTGCCCATGGGATGGGCCTGCTTCTCTTGACACTTTGGGCTTTACTTTTCTCTAAATCTCTGTTTCCCTCCAGGTGGCTGACCTCAATGCCAGGTTTTTTTTCTTTGTTACTCTATTCTCGTTGCTCCATTCTCCTTGTTTGGACAACCATCATGATTTACAGCTTGCCTACCCTGGGATTTTTCTTTTCAACTTTAATAAAACAGTCCTGGAGCAGAGAGAGAGAGACAGAGACAGAGCAATGGAAGGAAGGAAGGAAGGAAGGAAGGAAGGAAGGAAGGAAGGAAGGAAGGAAATGAGGAATGGAGGGAGAGAGGAAAGAGAAAGAGAGAAAGAGAGAGAGAAAGAAAGAAAGAAAGAAAGAAAGAAAGAAAGAGAAGGAAAGAGAGAAAGAAAGAGAGAGAAAGAAGGAAAGACAGACAGACAGACAGAAAGAAAAAAATAGAAAGAGAGAGAGAGAGAGATAAAGAAAGAGAGAAAGAGAGAGAGAAAGAGAGATACAGTAGAGAACCCCTGTAATCCTAGTACTTGGAAAGTAGGTTTTGAGTCTGAGGTAGTCTTGGGCAACATTATAAGGCTCTTTAAAAAAAAAAAACATAAAATACATATGTTGTGGGCTGCCCTGATGCTGTTTGTTCTGTTGTTAATTCTGCTTCCTCTACAGCAGCTGCTGTGCCTCTCCCCCCACCACCACCACCCCATCAGGTGATCTCATGTGAATCTTTTCACCATTTTAACTGGCCAAGTAAAGTCTAGAGCTTATGATTGGACAGTGGAAGGAGAAGGAAGGAGAGAGGACAGAGGGAGAGAAAGAAGTGAAAATGGAGCAGAACCACTGGTCAGGAGACACTGCAAGTAGCATGGAGTCCTGTAGCTGGGAAATAAGTTAGTATAGTGTTAGATCTGCCCAATCTAGCCATATAGGTTATAAACATAGTAACTGGATTATGTGTTTTTTATATGGGATTATTAAGGTTGGAAATTACCGCAACATCCATAAATACTATTAAGGAATGTGTTTTACCACACTCAGCAAGCCCATTATCATGTATACACTGGGCTTGCCTGCTTTCTCAGGCAGTGCTATCTGCATTCTGGAGAGACTTGTTCACTCTTCTGGTGACTATGTAAACTTGTAGCACTGAGAAACTACCTTGGACAGTAATGAATAATGTGCCAGGGGTTTTAGGGAGGAGGTCCAGTTTTAATTTGTAGCTTGTCCAAAATCTGTCAGTATTTTTCTCTCATGTGTCTGAGAGGATTTGGTGAAAAGATTCTCAGAGGACCATTTTCTGACTCCCCATTCAGTGTTCAGCTTCGAAGTTGACAAGAGTTTCCAGAAGAGCTCCTCCAAATCTATCTCCAGAACAAATTCTTTCTCTCTCTTACACACATACACATGAACCAACAATCACATACATACATATACATGTATGTACACAGACTCATAAATAGGCACAATACACTTTTCTATGATAATTTCAGAAAAATCTGCTGAAGCTAAAAATCCTGTAAGATACCAGTTTCACTCACCAGCCACAGGAGATGGTGGTGACCAAGCCAGTGCTCTAGCATCCAGGTATGCTACCACATAGTAGAAACATGGCTATTTATATACGACCATTCTTGACACCCACCTAAAGTAAAATCTAGAGTCTACCAATAAACAGAAATATGAAGCCTAGTTTCTGCACTGCTGTTAATGGCATGAGGCCCACCCAATGGCTTACACTACTGGGCACCTAGTTCTCTTAGCGCTCTCTCTCTCTCTCTCTCTCTCTCTCTCTCTCTCTCTCTCTCTCTCTCTCTCTCTCTCTCTCTCTCACTTGTTATCAAGTACTCTTGCTGTCTGTAAATATAGATGTAGAATAAAGGACTTTAGTGACAGGCCAAGTAAGTCCCAGACAGACATCCTGCACATTATTAAAATAAAAATAAAAAAAATCTCATGAAGAATCAATACTCATGGTAAAGTAAATGAGGACAGATTTATGACAAATTGTCAAAACGTAAGAAATGCTCCCAAGAATACTATAAGCGAAAAAGCACCGGGGCAGCTGGGGCTCAGGGTCTGCTGACACTCGCCAGCTACCCACAACACCCGCCACAGGATCTTAAGACTTCTGGTGAGTGGAGTACAGCTTCTGCTCCAATCCAATTGCAGGCGGGACCTGAGACTGCATTAGTTAGGGAAGCAGAAAACCGGCCTGAGTAGGACCACAGGCCTCTTCCGGCTGGACCAGCACCGGGGTACCATCAGCTACCCACGACCCCCGCCGCAGGATTTTGAGACTGCTGGTGAGTGGAACACAGCTTCTGCTCCAATCTTTAAACAGTGACAACGATAACAACTAACCCCAGAGATTACCAGATGGCAAAAGGTAAACGTAATAATCTTACTAACAGAAACCAAGACCACTCACCATCATCAGAACCCAGCACCCCCACTTCGCCCAGTCCAGGGCACCCCAACACACATGAAAAGCTAGACACGGATCTAAAAGCATATCTCCTGATGATGGTAGAGGACTTCAAGAAGGACTTTAATAACACACTTAAAGAAATACAGGAGAACACTGCTAAACAGGCAGAAGACACTAAAGAGGAAGCACAAAAATCCCTTAAAGAATTGCAGGAGAACACTGCTAAAGAGTTACAAATCCTTAAAGAAAAACAGGATAACATAATCAAACAGGTAGAAGTCCTTACAGAAAAACAGGAAAACACATCCAAACAGATGATGGAAATGAACAAAACCATACTAGACCTAAAAAGGGAAGTAGACACAATAAAGAAAACCCAAAATGAGGCAACACTGGAGATAGAAACCCTAGGAAAGAAATCTGGAACCATAGATACCAGCATCAGCAACAGAATACAAGAGATGGAAGAGAGAATCTCAGGTGCAGAAGATTCCATAGAGAACATCGGCACAACAATCAAGGAAAATGTAAAATGCAAAAAGATCCTAACTCAAAACATCCAAGAAATACAGGACACAATGAGAAGACCAAACCTACGGATAATAGGAGTGGATGAGAATGAAGATTTTCAACTCAATGGACCAGCAAACATCTTCAACAAAATTATAGAAGAAAACTTCCCAAATCTAAAGAAAGAGATGCCCATGAACATACAAGAAGCCTACAGAACTCCAAATACACTGGACCAGAAAAGAAATACCTCCCGACACATAATAATCAGAACAACAAATGCTCTAAATAAAGATAGAATACTAAAAGCAGTAAGAGAAAAAGGCCAAGTAACATATAAAGGCAAGCCTATCAGAATTACACCAGATTTTTCACCAGAGACTATGAAAGCCAGAAGATCCTGGACGGATGTTATACAGACACTAAAAGAACACAAATTCCAGCTCAGGCTACTATACCCAGCCAAACTCTCAATTAACATAGATGGAGAAACCAAAGTATTCCACGACAAAACCAAATTCACACATTATCTCTCCACGAATCCAGCCCTTCAAAGGATAATAACAGAAAAAAACCAATACAAGGACAGGAACCACGCCCTAGAAACAACAAGAAGGTAATCCCTCAACAAACCTAAAAGAAGACAGCCACAAGAACAGAATGCCAACTTTAACAACAAAAATAACAGGAAACAACAATTACTTTTCCTTAATATCTCTTAATATCAATGGACTCAACTCCCCGATAAAAAGACATAGACTAACAAACTGGCTACACAAACAAGACCCAACATTTTGCTGCTTACAGGAAACTCATCTCAGAGAAAAGGATAGACACTACCTCAGAATGAAAGGCTGGAAAACAATTTTCCAAGCAAATGGCATGAAGAAACAAGCTGGAGTAGCCATTCTAATATCTAATAAGATTGACTTCCAACCCAAAGTCATTAAAAAAGACAGGGAGGGACACTTCATACTCATCAAAGGTAAAATCCTCCAAGAGGAACTATCAATCCTGAATATCTATGCTCCAAATACAAAGGCAGCCACATTCATTAAAGAAACTTTAGTAAAACTCAAAGCACACATTGCACCTCATACAATAATAGTGGGAGACTTCAACACACCACTTTCACCAATGGACAGATCATGGAAACAGAAACTAAACAGGGACACAGTGAAACTAAGAGAAATTATGAATCAAATGGATCTGGCAGATATCTACAGAACATTCTATCCTAAAACAAAAGGATATACCTTCTTCTCAGCACCTCATGGTACCTTCTCCAAAATTGACCACATAATTGGTCACAAAACAGGCCTCAACAGATACAAAAATATTGAAATTGTCCCATGCATCCCATCAGATCACCATGGACTAAGGCTGATCTTCAATAACAAAATAAATAATAGAAAGCCAACCTTCACGTGGAAACTGAACAACACTCTTCTCAATGATACCTTGGTCAAGGAAGGAATAAAGAAAGAAATTAAGGACTTTTTAGAGTTCAATGAAAATGAAGCCACAACATACCCAAACTTATGGGACGCAATGAAAGCATTTCTAAGAGGAAAACTCATAGCTCTGAGTGCCTCCAAAAGGAAACTAGAGAGAGCACACATTAGCAGCTTGACAACACACCTAAAAGCACTAGAACAAAAGGAAGCAAATTCACCCAAGAGGAGTAGACGGCAGGAAATAATCAAACTCAGGGGTGAAATCAACCAAGTGGAAACAAGAAAAACTATTCAAAGAATCAACCAATCAAGGAGCTGGTTCTTTGAGAAAATCAACAAGATAGATAAACCCTTAGCCAGACTCACTAGAGGGCACAGGGAAAGCATCCTAATTAACAAAATCAGAAATGAAAAAGGAGACATAACAACAGATCCTGAAGACATCCAAAACACCATCAGATCCTTCTACCAAAGGCTATACTCAACAAAACTGGAGAACCTGGATGAAATGGAGAAGTTCCTAGACAGATACCAGGTACCAAAGTTGAATCAAGATCAGGTTAATGATCTAAACAGCCCTATATCCCCCAAAGAAATAGAAGCAGTCATTAATAGTCTCCCAACTAAAAAAAGCCCAGGACCAGATGGGTTTAGTGCAGAGTTCTATCAGACCTTCAAAGAAGATCTAATCCCAGTTCTTCACAAACTATTCCACAAAATAGAAACAGAAGGTACTCTACCCAACTCATTCTATGAAGCCACAATTACTCTGATACCTAAACCACAAAAAGACCCAACAAAGATAGAAAACTTCAGACCAATATCCCTTATGAATATTGATGCAAAAATCCTCAATAAAGTTCTTGCTAACCGAATCCAAGAACACATCAAAACAATCATCCATCCTGACCAAGTAGGTTTCATCCCAGGGATGCAGGGATGGTTCAATATACGGAAATCCATCAACGTAATCCAGTATATAAACAAACTCAAAGACAAAAACCACATGGTCATCTCGTTAGATGCGGAAAAAGCATTTGACAAGATCCAACACCCATTCATGATAAAAGTCTTGGAAAGATCAGGAATTCAAGGCCCATACCTAAACATGATAAAAGCAATCTACAGCAAACCAGTAGCCAACATCAAAGTAAATGGTCAGAAGCTTGAAGCAATCCCTCTAAAATCAGGGACTAGACAAGGCTGTCCACTTTCTCCATACCTATTCAACATTGTACTTGAAGTCCTAGCCAGAGCAATTCGACAACAAAAGGAGATCAAAGGGATACAAATTGGAAAAGATGAAGTCAAAATATCACTTTTTGCAGATGATATGATAGTATATATAAGTGACCCTAAAAATTCCACCAGAGAACTCCTAAGCCTGATAAACAGCTTCGGTGAAGTAGCTGGATATAAAATTAACTCAAACAAATCAATGGCCTTTCTCTACACAAAGAATAAACAGGCTGAGAAAGAAATTAGGGAAACAACACCCTTCTCAATAGTCACAAATAATAGAAAATATCTTGGCGTGACTCTAACTAAGGAAGTGAAAGATCTGTATAATAAAAACTTCAAGTCTCTGAAGAAAGAAATCATAGAAGATCTCAGAAGATGGAAAGATCTCCCATGCTCATGGATTGGCAGGATCAACATTGTAAAAATGGCTATCTTGCCAAAAGCAATCTACAGATTCAATGCAATCCCCATCAAAATTCCAAATCAATTCTTCAACGAATTAGAAAGTGCAATCTGCAAATTCATCTGGAATAACAAAAAACCTAGGATAGCAAAAACTCTTCTCAAGGATAAAAGAACCTCTGGTGGAATCACCATGCCGGACCTAAAGCTCTACTACAGAGCAATTGTGATAAAAACTGCATGGTACTGGTATAGTGACAGACAAGTAGACCAATGGAATAGAATTGAAGACCCAGAAATGAACCCACACACCTATGGTCACTTGATCTTCGACAAGGGAGCTAAAAACATCCAGTGGAAGAAAGACAGCATTTTCAACAAATGGTGCTGGCACAACTGGTTGTTAACATGTAGAAGAATGCGAATCCATCCATTCCTATCTCCTTGTACTAAGGTCAAGTCTAAGTGGATCAAGGAACTTCACATAAAACCAGAGACACTGAAACTTATAGAGGAGAAAGTGGGGAAAAGCCTTGAAGATATGGGCACAGGGGAAAAATTCCTGAATAGAACAGTAATGGCTTGTGCTGTAAGATCGAGAATTGACAAGTGGGACCTCATGAAACTACAAAGCTTCTGCAAGGCTAAAGACACCATCAATAAGACAAAAAAACCACCAACAGATTGGGAAAGGATCTTCACCTATCCTAAATCAGATAAGGGACTAATATCCAATATATATAAAGAACTCAAGAAGGTGGACTCCAGAAAGTCAAATAACCCCATTAAAAAATGGGGCTCAGAACTGAACAAAGAATTCTCACCTGAGGAATACCGAATGGCAGAGAAGCACCTGAAAAAATGTTCAACATCCTTAATCATCAGGGAAATGCAAATCAAAACAACCCTGAGATTCCACCTCACACCAGTCAGAATGGCTAAGATCAAAAATTCAGGTGACAGCAGATGCTGGCGAGGATGTGGAGAAAGAGGAACACTCCTCCATTGTTGGTGGGATTGCAAGCTTGTACAACCACTCTGGAAATCAGTCTGGCGGTTCCTCAGAAAATTGGACATAGTACTACCAGAGGATCCAGCAATACCTCTCCTGGGCATATATCCAGAAGATGTCCCAACCGGTAAAAAGGACACATGCTCCACTATGTTCATAGCAGCCCTATTTATAATAGCCAGAAGCTGGAAAGAACCCAGATGTCCCTCAACAGAGGAATGGATACAGAAATTATGGTACATTTACACAATGGAGTACTACTCAGCTATTAAAAAGAATGAATTTATGAAATTCCTAGCCAAATGGATGCACCTGGAGGGCATCATCTTGAGTGAAATAACACAATCACAAAAGAACTCACACAATATGTATTCACTGATAAGTGGATATTAGCCCAAAACTTAGGATACCCAAGATATAAGATACAATTTGATAAACGCATGAAACTCAAGAAGAATGAAGACCTAAGTGTGGACACTGTGCACCTTCTTAGAATTGGGAACAAAACACCCAGGGAAGGAGTTACAGAGACAAAGTTCGTAGCTGTGATGAAAGGATGGACCATTTAGAGACTGCCATATCCAGGGATCCATCCCATAATCAGCTTCTAAACGCTGACACCATTGCATACACTAGCAAGATTTTGCTGAAAGGACCCAAATATAGCTGTCTCTTGTGAGACGATGCTGGGGCCTAGCAAACACAGGAGTGGATGTTCACAGTCAGCTATTGGATGTATCACAGGGCTCCCAATGGAGAAGCTAGAGAAAGTACCCAAGGAGCTAAAGGGATCTGCAACCCTATTGTTGGAACAACATGATGTACTAACCAGAACCCCGGAGCTCTTGTCTCTAGCTGCATATGTATCGAAAGATGGCCTAGTCGGCCATCAATGGAAAGAGAGGCCCATTGGACTTGCAAACTTTATATGCCCCAATATAGGGGAATGCCAGGGCCAAAAGAATGGGAATGGGTGGGTAGGGAAGTGGGGGGCGCTATTGGGGACTTTTGGGATAGCATTGGAAATGTAATTGAGGAAAATATGTAATAAAAATATTAAAAATCAAAAAAAAAAAAGAAAAAGTAAACCAAAAAAAAAAAAAAAACGCTTGAAAGACCTGTGCTAGGGAACAGGGATAATTTTCTTTCTTTTTTCTTTTGGTTGGATAACAATGACTACAAAACTTTCAAAGCCCAGGTAAGATTTGACATGAATCCAACAGACACAGTTTTGAAGCAATATTTAAACAAAGTAATATTGGATACTTGATGTTGTTTCCAAAAAGAATATGTAGTTTACTGGTCATGTGTTCTGTGTTTAATAGATAGCTAATGTAAAGATTGTATTATTCTATTAGGGGTACTTAAATTAAAATTTTTAAATAATCTAAAAAAAAAAAAAAAAAGAATACTATAAACTTTTAGTGACAATATCCATGCTGCAGTCTGCTGAGTGCTCTCTGACACAGAGTGGATAATAAACATTTTCTACATGTGGTAAGTATCAAACTAGATGATCTCTAGCTATGCCTCGGTGTCTACATGAGGAACCCTCGAATTAAACTACCAGAGCAAAGATGACATTCTTGAGGTAATAGCCCCGATCCTGCATGGCAGTCAGCCCACTTTTCTCTTGTTGGGAATGGGAAACCAGAACGGAAAGCCAAGTAGATTAAGGAGGCTTTGAAGATGAGTTTTACTAATGACTGTGTTCTGAAGAAACCATCATCAATCCTACCTGAAAGGATCTAGAAACAGCCTGCTCTTTTAGCCTTCTTTGCTCTGCTGTTCATCTCTTCTGTTTGCTTTATGAGTTATATAATTTTCCACCATTAAATTCTATTTCCCCCACTTCCTACTGGCTTGAATTCAGAGTCTTTTTCTATAATTTGTAGCCATATAACTTTATTCAATTTTTTAAAAATTAATGTCAAAAGGTATGAAGAATTGGCTGGAAATGAACCTCACAATCTGAAGGCCTAATTAATCCCATATCCAAGATGTTAGTATTTGAAGGTGGTGCCTTTTGCAGGCAAATAAGCCATGATACTGTAGCCTTCTTGTACAGGATTAATGCTTTCAAGAGAGGTGTCTAAGAGGGATAATATCTTTCCTCCTGGTGACTCTAAATAGAGCAAAGCAAGCCATCCACAATTAGGAAGGAGACTCCAGTTGAAAGCCAAACCATGTTCGTACCCTGACATCTACAAATTAGAGAAAGCCATGTCTGTTGTTTGAGATACCCAGTCCATTTTATTTTGTTACAATAGCTTGTACTGACTAAACCAGATATCTTGAAGAGTACAGAATTACTTAATAGTTAACACAAAGGATGAGAAGAAAAATAGCCAGATATAGCTGTCTCTTGTGAGACTATGCCGGGACCTAGCAAACACAGAAGTGGATGCTCACAGTCAGCTATTGGATGGATCACAGGTCCCCCAATGGAGGAGCTAGAGAAAGTACCCAAGGACCTAAAGGGATCTGCAACCCTATAGGTGGAACAACAATATGAACTAACCAGTACCACCACCACCACCACCACCACCACCACCACCACCACCACCCCGGAGCTCGTGTTTCTAGCTGCATGTGTATCAGAAAATGGAAAGAGAGGCCCATTGAGCTTGCAAACTTTATATGCCCCAGTACAGGAGAATGCCAGGGCCAAAAAGTGGGAGTGGGTAGGTACGGGAGTGGGGGTGGAGGGTATGGGGGACTTTTGGGATAGCATTAGAAATGTAAATGAGGAAAATACATAATAAAAAAAACATTAAAAAAAAAGAAAAATAGCTGCATATAGCAGTGGCTAGGCCCTGAAATTGAGAGTGTATGAGTATTGTCAAAAGCTGACCTCACCAACCACAGCCAGCAAATTGTAAATAAAACCGAAACCAGGTACCCACTAATCATAGAGCATCCATCTACTGTCTCTGTGCCATAGTTAATAGAGTTTCTAGGAGTGGCAGAGACCATGCAGCCATCATTATCTGTTCTTTATAGAGGACTTTTTGACCAGCCCTCTTTAAAGATGTGCCCTTTAGCAGAGCTGACCCTGGAAGCTGGGGTACAGGTGAGTAAGCACCAAGGATAAGAGTACTTCTCAGCTTTGAGGTGGCTTGAATGCAGGGGTGATTCCTTCTCCCCATGTTGCCCTTCTATGCCTGCAGCAGTCAGGAGAGCTGGCTCCCGGAGTCCTGAAGGCAGGAGCTGCAACACTCAGGAAAGGGGACCTTGCACCTTGTCTGGGAAGCACAGTAAAGCTGGCCCTGGTAGAGGAGGTACAGGTGAGCTGGCCTGAAGACAAGAGCATGGGAAAGCTGGGTCTGCCACCCATCTGGTGTGAGGTTGCATAGGTATGGGGGTAATGTCTGGTCCCTCTCACTCTTGCCATTAGGTAGCTGGGAGAACTGGCCCCTAGGACATGAGAACAGAAGAGCTAGCTCTCCCCCACAGAACCTCACCTGGGCAACACCCGTAGAGCTGGCCCTGATGATGAAGGCACAGGTAAGCCAGCCACTCAGAGGCTGCAGCACTTGGGAGACTGGTCCCCAAACCTTGACTGAGCAGCTCAGTGGAGCTGGCTCTGGAGGGGTCTGGGTGAGTTGGTCCCAAGGACATGAGTACAGGAAAGCTGACCCTGCCACCTGCTGATGGTGGCATTGGGTGGCCTATTTGGAGCAGTGCTGGAGAGCTCACCCTGGTGTTGCTGATAAAGGGAAGCAGGAGGGCTGCCTAGCTCAGCTACACCACCCAGGCCTAGATCCAGGACTCTGAATTGGCCCATCCTAAAATCTACACCCTTGAATGGTTGAGACATGTGAAAGGGTCAGTCCTGCTGTTCTAAAGCTGTAGGATCTCCATGACACAGAGCAACAACAGGATATCTGGGAGAAGTCCCAGTGAGGATGCAATATTGATGGTGTCACAGAAGCCTGAGATCTCAAGCCAGACCAATAATTCATCACAATGAACATTTGCAGGTGAAGATGTGTGAACAGATGGATATACTATGGGACACACTGTAACACACTACAACTTCCATGATGAGAGTTGGGGATTTTTTTTTATTGTTTCTGTTGTTGGTTTGTGTGTGTGTGTGTGTGTGTGTGTCTCACACACACATACACACACACACACACACACACACACACACACACACATACACATATATGTTTTATTTTGGGGGAGAGATTGCAAGGGCAAAGTGAGGATATCAGGGGATGAGGTGCATAATGTGAAACTCACAAAGAATCAATAAAAAGTTATAGATAGATAGATAGACAGACAGATAGATGATAGATAGATAGATAGATAGATAGATAGATAGATAGATAGATAGATAGATAGATAGATAGATTGTTTCAAATTCCTCCCCCTACAAAAAAGGAAGTTCCAGTGAACCCCACAGAAATTCAGATTCTGCAGATCTCCAAGGCACTGTGCAGTTTACATATAACAAGTAACCCAAATGGTCTAAAGTGTCCTCCTCAAAATTACTGGGTCTGCAGTGCCTCCTTAAAGACAATGTAGCCCAGATATTCAAATGCAAAAGTTATCAAGGCAGCAAAAGTTCTGAGTGACCTGGATGACAGCTTCTTCTGGTCTGATGGCTTCATGTCTGCTGTACTCAGCCACATGGTGTGCCCACTATGTAGTTGATCCCTGGGGCCTTTGATCACATAGCTGTTTCTGTCTGGAAGTCCACCTCAACCTTTTGTACCTGGCTGGGATTTCTGCAAACCTCAATTTCCACTCAGGCATCACTTGATCTGGGACAGCTGCCTGACAACCCTGCCTCTATTTTGGGAGTTCTTATCTCTTTTTTCATTTCCAATCATGGCTCTACTCCATATAAGTCACCATATAAGGAAGGAAAGAAGGAAGGAAGGAAGGAAGGAAGGAAGGAAGGAAGGAAGGAAGGAAGGAAGGAAGGAAGGAAGGAAGGAAGGAAGGAAAGAGTTTTAAAACTAAGTTTAGCAAATGGCCTAACCTAGAACAGGGCTTTTGCCCATAGAAGACTAAAGTCCCTCCTTCCTCAACTTGCAGGTTTCTTGATCTAAGTGTCCCTTATTAAAACTTCCTTTTCCCAAAAAGGGAGAAGGAGAGCATTTTGTTTTTCTGCTGAATCAGAGATGCAAGTAGATATTATTATGTAAACTGCCTGGAACTCACTGTCCCCAGGACAAATAGGAATTGGTTCCCACTAGCAGAAACAAAAGGACTGTTTAGAGTGTGACCTTTCTTAATAATAAGAGAAAGAAAAGGGTTGGACCATAGGAAAGGAGAGGAAAGAGAAAGAAAGGGAAGGGGAAGGGGAAGGGGAAGGGGAAGGGGAAGGGGAAGGGAAAGGTAAAGGAAAAGGAAAAGGGAAAGGGAAGGAAAGGGGGAGGGGAGGGGAGGGGACTCAGAGATTATCCTTTTCAAACAACAAACAAACAAACAAATGGGGCAGGGAGAATCTAGCATAGTAGTCACCTGTGACTCACTATTCATAAAAAGTGAATACCTACAAGTGCCAGGGACTTCATAGTGTCCCATTTCTATCTTAGATGCATTTGAGGATGTGTGGTATTATCTCAATTTGCCCAAGTAGAAAGAAGTCAGGCTAAAAGGTCAGTGCCATAATGCTCCCAATCAGAATGGTCAAGGCTCAAAAGCTGTTTCTTCCTCCAGGACTGTGTTTAGATTTACAGTCATGCTTCAAAACAAGAGATCCAGGACTGACTTCAAGCTGAGGACATGCCTATGGGACCATTGTTTAAATACTCTGTACTTCAGTTTACCACATCTTCATCAGTCCTTAAAGTCCCTTCCTTCTATAGGTCGGCATCTGTATTAGGATCATAACATACTGTGTTTCTTAGAATAGAACACTGTTAATTAATGATAAGACACTCTATCATGATATTCATCATTAGACAATAAATAATGGAGCTAAATTATAAAGCGTTTTATCACCTTGAATTTTAATTTTATACTATTCAAAACATATGTATTACACAAATAAATAATTTATCGCATGTTATACTTGAAGAGAGAAAAAGAAAATACCAAGTATTATATGCTATATGAAAGAAAATACTCATGGAACTTTGTTAGAGCAGCTCTTCCAAGATGCTTTTCAACCCCAGGTGATTCACGTCTGCATATTCTAGAAACCACTATCTCCTGTGTAACCAAAGGGGTTTTATTATTTCATTTCCTAAAACACTGCCTGCAACTGTCTCCTGGAAGTCCTTCCAGGCACCTAACCTCATTCTACACATTTTATTTGAAACTTTCCTTCAGGTTCTTTCAGATGATATCATCATAAGTTTCTTCACATATTTTCTTGGAGACACAACGTCCCTCAGCAGGTTTGAAGTTCTTTCATTGTTTGGAGAGGTACAACAATAAAGCTACTTACATTGGAACCTGCAGTGAAGAGGTCAACCCACCATGGGAATGCTGGAGTTACTTGCTTGGTTCTAAAGCTGTAACTACCCAGATGGCCTATCACCAAATCATGCCTGAGAGTCCTCAGTTTCACCAAGAACTGAAGCCAAAACCATCTGCTTTGTTCATGATGACCTCTTTCTCAGTGCCATAGCCGTCATGTCTGAACACTATTGCAATACTCTCTGAGTTTGTTAGGCGTACACTCAAATCTAATTAATCAGACTGACTAATAGTGTGCACAGTTGTTAAAGAGTAACCATGGGTTTAATGAAGACAAAGGGCACCAGATGTCCCCTTTGATCCTCAACTCAGGCTGGTTCTTCTTGTTCCTGCCAGGGAGACAGGCTCCCCATCTTGTTCATTGCCAACTTGTTTCCTGGTATCCCTTTTCCGGGCAAGCACACATATAAAACTTGAAAACCTTTGGTGATTTCAGGTCCCATTTCTGATTCATTTCAGTGAGCTACTGTGAGCTGATAAATCTTGGTCTTCTCATCTTCACTGTGAGGGTGGAGACATGTATCTTGCAGATCTATTGGACTTAATTATGCAAAATATTTGCAAGTGCTAGGCTCACTCTGACAAACTGAAGGATATCTTCCTTCTCTGACTTCCACTTTTTAAAATGTGTGTGTGTGTGTGTGTGTGTGTGTGTGTGTGTGTGTGTGTGTGTGTGTCTGTCTTTGTATGTAAAGTGTTTATCTGTCTGCCTGTGTGGTCTCTCTGTGTGTGTCAGTATGTCTGTCTGTCTGTCTGTCTGTGTGCATGTGTGTGTGTGTGTGTGTGTGTGTTGATTTGTTCCCAGGTTCCTGTTCATCTCCTTCCCTTTGAAAACCCAAGGCACAGTGAATGGAGGGCTTTCTGGATTTCAAATGAGGCAAGCAATTTACGAAGTATGTAGGACACAAGAATAGCTTTTAAAGTAGCAAATGCTACCAGTTTTTCTTGCTCACTTTTTCAACAAGATGATCTTCCTTTTTTTTATTAACACACTTGGCCTTGGCTAGCAAGGAATACACAATAAAATAGAGGTTATAGGAGGTCAAGAGAAAAGCAAGCTTGGAACTTTTCCACTTTGATGTCCCCTACTTTATAAACTGTATGCACTGTCAGCACTGGAAACCGGAAACAGCTCACTGTAGTACTTGGGAAATGTTGTGTATTGAACAAGCACATTCATATATCTATATATCTTTATTAGATATTTTTCTTATTTACACTTTAAATGCTATCCCCTTTCCTAGTTTCTCCCAAAAAAGCCCCTATCCCCTCCCCCTCCACCTGTTCTCCAACCCACCCACTCCCATTCATGGTCCTGTTCTCCAGCCCACCCACTCCCATTCATGGTCCTGGAATTCCCCTATACTAGGGCATAGAACCTTCACAGGACCTAGGGCCTCTCCTCCCATTGATGATCGACTAGGCCATCCTCTGCTACATATGCAGCTAGAGCCACACGTCTTACCATGTGTTTTCTTTGATTGGTGGTTTAGTCCCAAGGAGCTTTGGGGGTACTGGTTAGTTCATATTGATGTTCCTCCTATGGGGCTGCAAATCCCTTCAGCTCCTTGGGTATTTTCTCAAGCTCTTTCATTGGGGACCCTGTGCTCCATCCAATGGATGACTGTGAGCATCCACTTCTGCATTTGCCAGGCAGGCACTGGCAGAGCCCCTCAGGAGACAGCTATATCAGACTCCTGTCAGCAGGCTCTTGTTGGCATCTGCCATAGTGTCTGGGTTTAGTGTTTGTTTATGGGATGGATCCCCAAGTGGGGCAGTCTCTGGATGGTTGTTCCTTCAGACTCTGCTCCGAAATTTTTATCCTTCCATGGATATTTGAGCAAGCACATTCGTTCATTTACTCCAAAACGGCTCACTAATGCTTCTGCTACCATAAAGCAAAAAAGAAACACGAATAACAGCCCATGCTTTCCCAGAGTTCACTGCCTAGCCAGAGAAGATGGAAATGAAACACACAACCAGGACAACCAGGACAACCAGACCTCTGCAGATGGTGCAATATGTTAAACAAGAAATAAACAAAGATAAATCAAGAGGAAGTTTTGAGAAAAATTTCCTGGAGAAGAGTGGTCAAGGGTCAGTCCTCAGTTGTGGGTGTGGCCTCTTAATGAGACCCAATTGGAGCAGCTAAGGGATGCACAGGAAAACACTCCAGTCAGAAGATTCCATGCAGTGGTGAGGAGCATTAAGTCCTCTTGTCCCTTAGTTAGTAGCTATTAATAGACCTCACTGTCTAGTCATCCTTCAAAGCCTGGGGTAAATATCTTCTCCAAAACTCCATGATACACCTCTATCTGTCTTTAAGTTCATTAATGCGCACCCATTTGCTAATTAATTCATTAATTAGTTGCAGGATGTACAAAATATGAATGGATTTAGAGTTTAGAAATAATCACATTTGCATACTAACCTTCTAGTCACTCATAAAAATGTGAAATAAAAATTGTTGGAAGCACGTGAGATTTCTCCTTTGTATAGGAAATGAACGAAACCTAAAAGTGTTTGTTTCTTTGTTTGTTTGTTTTGCCATTCTTCTTTGGGGGGGTAGAGGAAACGGTTCATTTGACTCCATATCACTGTTCATTACTGAAGGAAATCAGAACAGAGACTCAAATAGGGCAGGAACCTGGAGGAGGCAGGAGCAAATGCAGAGACCATGGAGGGGTGCTGCTTACTGGCTTGCTCCTGATGGCTTGTTAACCTGCTTTCTTTCTTTTTGTTTTTTGTTTTTTGTGGGGTTTTTTTTGGGGGGGGGGGCTTTAATTTTCTTATTTATTTCTTCCTTAACCAAGTTATCATTGAGTAGAGCATTGTTCAGCTTCCATGATGGCTTTTGGCTGTTTTAGTGGTATTTAAGACCAGCCATAGTCCGTGGTGATCTAATAGGGTACATGGGATTATTTCAATCTTCTTGTATCTGTTGAGGCCTGTTTTGTGACCTATTATATGGTCAATATTGGAGAAGGTACCATGAAGCACTCAGAAGAAGGTATATTCTTTTGCTTTAGGATGAAATGTTCTATAAATATCTGTTAAAACCATTTGGTTCATAACTTCTGTTAGTTTCACTGTGTCTCTGTTTAGTTTCTGTTTCCATAATCTGTCCATTGCTGAGAGTGGTGTTGCCTCCCACTGTTTTTGTATGGGGTGTGATGTGTGCTCTGAGCTTTAGTAAGGTTTCTTTTATGAATGTGGGTGCCCTTTCATTTGGAACATAGATGTTCAGAATTGAGAGTTTATCTTGGTAGATTTTTCCTTTGACCAGTATGAAGTGTCCTTACTTATCTTTTTTGATAATGTTTGATTGAAAGCCAACTTTATTCCATATTAGAATGGCTGCTCCAGCTTGTTTCTTGGGACTATTTGCTTGGAAAATTGTTTTCCAAGCTTTCACTCTAAGATAAGTGTCTGTCTTTGTCACTAAGGTGCATTTCCTGGATGCAACAAAATGTTGGGTTCTGTTTACATATCCAGTATGTTAGTCTATGTCTTTTTATTGGGGAATTGAGTCCATTGATATTAAGAGATATTAAGGAAAAATGATTGTTACTTCCTGTTATTTTTGTTGTTAGAGGTGGAATTATGTTTGTATGGCTATCTTCTTTTGGATTTGTTGAAAGATAACTTTCTTGCTTTTTCTAGGGTGTAGGTTTCCTCCTTGTGTTGGTGTTTTCCATCTATTATCTTTGTAGGGCTGGATTTATGGAAAGATATTGTGTAAATTTGGTTTTGTCATGGAATATCTTGTTTTCTCCATCTATGGTAATTGAGAGTATTGCTGGGTATAGAAGTCTGTTCTGGCATTTGTGTTCTCTCAGGGTCTGTATAACCTCTGCCCAGGATTTCTAGCTTTCATAGTCTCTGGTGAGAAGTCTGGTGTAATTCTGGTAGGTCTGCCTTTATATGTTACTTGACCCCTTTCCCTTACTGCTTTTAAAATTCTTTCTTTGTTTAGTGTATTTGTTGTTTTGATTATTATGTGAAGGGAGGAATTTCTTTTCTGATGGAGTCTATTTGGAGTTCTGTAGGCTCCTTGTATGGTCATGAGCATCTCTTTCTTTAGGGTAGGGAACTTTTCTTCTATAATTTTATTGAAGATATTTACTGGCCCTTTAAGTAGGGAATCTTCGCACTTTTCTATACTAATTATCTTTAGGTTCCATCTTCTCATTGTGTCCTGGATTTCCTGGATGTTTTGGGTTAGGCGCTTTTCACTTTTTGCATTTTCTTTGACTGTTGTGACAATGTTTTCTATGGTATATTCTGCACCTGAGATTCTCTCTTCTATCTCTTATATTCTGTTGGCAATGCTTGCATCTGTGACTCCAGATCTCTTTCCTAACTCCAGGGATGTCTTCCTTTGTGATTTCTTTATTGTTTCTATTTTCATTTTTAGATGTTGGATGGGTTTGCTCATCTCCTTCACCTGTTTGATTGTGTTTTCCTGTAATTCTTTATGGGATTTTTGTGTTTCCTCTTTAAGGGATTCTAGCTGTTTACCTGTTTTCTTCTGTATTTCTTTAAGGGAGTTATTTTTGCCCTTCTTAAAGACCTCTATCATCATCAGATCCAAATCTTGCTTTTCCAGTGTGATGGTATACTTGCTATGGTGAGAGAACTAGGTTCTGATGATGTCAAGTAACCTTGGTTTCTGTTACTTCTGTTCTTATGCTTGCCTCCCACCATCTGATTATCTCTAGTGCTACCTGCCCTTGCTATATCTGACTGGAGCCTGTCTTTCCTATCATCCTGACTGTGTCAGAACTCCTCAGAGTTCAGCTGTCTCTGTGATCTTGTGATTCAGGGATCCTGGGCGTATTAGAGCACCTGGGAATGGAGCTTCTTCTGGGTGTTGTGGGACTGGCTGCGGTATTAGAGCCCAAGGTCTGCTCAGGGCACCTCTGATCCTATGGTCCTAGGTATGTTAGAGCACCTGGGAGTGGAGCTTCCTCTGGGTGTTATGGGAGTTCATGCTGTAGAGTTCATGCCCAAGGTCTGCTCAGGACATAGGCCCAGACCAGAAGGAGCTGGTGCCACTGGTTAGGTGGAGTTTCCTGGGTCCCTGGGTCCCTGGGTCCCACTGGCCCCAGTTACTCCCCAGTGTTGGGGCAGATGTTGTGTCCTCCTCACCTCTGATCCTATGATCCTGAGAGTGTTAGAGTGCCTGGGAGTGGAACTTCCTCTGGGAGTTGTGGGACTGGCTTTGATCCTATGATCCTGGGAGTGTTAGAATGCCTGGGAGTGGAGCTTCCTCTGGGTGTTGTAGGACTGGCTTTGATCCTATGATCCTGGGAGTGTTAAGAGTGCCTGGGCCGGGCGTGGTGGCGCACGCCTTTAGTCCCAGCACTCGGGAGGCAGAGGCAGGCGGATTTCTGAGTTCGAGGCCAGCCTGGTCTACAAAGTGAGTTCCAGGACAGCCAGGGCTATACAGAGAAACCCTGTCTCGAAAAACCAAAAAAAAAAAAAAAAAAAAAAAAAAAGAGTGCCTGGGAGTGGAGCTTCCTCTGGGTGTTGTGGCACTGGCTTTGATCCTATAATCCTGGGAGTGTTAGAATGCCTGGGAGTGGAGCTTCCTCTGGGTGTTGTGGCACTGGCTTTGATCCTATGATCCTGAGAGTGTTAGAGTATATGGGAGTGGAGCTTCCTCTGGGTGTTGTGGAACTGGCTTTGATCCTATGATCCTGGGAGTGTTAGAATGCCTGCGAGTGGAGCTTCTTCTGAGTGTTGTGGAACTGGCTGTAGAGTTCATGTCCAAGGTCTGCTCAGGGCGCAGGCCCAGACCAGAAGCTAACTACATACTTTAACCTAACCATCTCAGCCTGTGTTTTGCCATTCTTATTAACACCTAACTGAGAGTTGTTTTAGTTGCTGCTTATGGTTTTGTTTTTGAATGAAGAATATAGCTCAGTGAGAGAATCAGTACATTTGCTATCTATTGCTGCATAACAAATGACCCCAAATTTAGAGGATTAAACAATCTGTGATGGTTTGTATATCCTTGGACCAGGGAGTGGCACCATCTGAAGGAGTGGCCTTGTTGGAATAGGCGTGACCTGGTTGGAATGGGTGTGTCACTGTGGGTGTGGGTATAAGATCCTCACCCTAGTTGCCTGGATGTCAGTCTTCCACTAGCAGCCTTTGGATGAAGACATGAAGACGTAGAACTCTTAGCTCCTCCTACACTATGCCTGCCTGGATACTGCCATGCTCCCACCTTGATGATAATGGACTGAACCTCTGAACCTGTAAGCCAGCCCCAATTAAATGTTTTTTATAAGACTTGCCTTGGTCATGGTGTCTGTTCACAGCAGTAAAACCCTAACTAAGACACAATCCATGTTTACTATATTGCTGTGAAGATCAGTGCATGGGAACTCAGTTCAGAACTTCTTAGGAGGCTGAAGTCAAGCTAATAGCTGCAGCTAGACTAATCCTGCTGCCTGAACGAGGCTGGAAGAATCACTTGAGAGATGTCTTGATCAAATCGTTGCGTGAAGGGTCTACTAGTTTTTTGCTGACTGTGGATTCAGATTCAGGTTTTCTCTGAACAACTGTATAAGTATCCAACATAATGGCTGACTCACCCAAGTTTGGATGCTTCCACAAAGCAAGGTTGTCTGACTGAGCCTCAGAAGTAACATATTACCATTTCTGTTGCTCTTTATTGCCCATTTAGGCAATTCAATTCTTCCATTGATGGAAGAATTGAAAGACCACAAACAAAAATGAGGGATCATCAGCACTGTCATAAACAGTCAAAGGGGAGACAACTTGGTAAGACTGAGTTGGAGAGATACAGCTTGCCAGGCAAAGAGCTGCTAAGGGTATCAAGACATCCCAGATGCTAGTTGAGCCCCAGCCCCAACATCTTCCTTCTCTTAGCTGTCTTGAACACTAGGAAGATCCTGGAATTGAGGAGAACATACAACACAGTGTTGGCTGTTTATGAAAGTCTTCTACGGGCTTTGAAAAAAAATTGAAACCTCTTACCTTTCTCCCCCAAGCCTGCTTTATATTAATATAAGGAAGAATATATGCTTAAATCATACTAAGCTGGAACCATACTAAGAGGAGGGCCAACACTTCTGCTAGCACACAATGCTCTATGTGATTGACTTCAACCAAACCACAGCATCCTTACACCCACCAACCTTTCTCTCTAAGAAAAACAAACTCCCATTCACTTAAGCCACTTTCATTAATAGTTTTTTCCAATTTTTTTGTAGATAACGTTGTTATAATTTACAAAGATATCTTACTCAGACACAGGAAATCATGGCAAGTCTTTTAGTGAAAGTTGATGCCTGTGCTAATAGCAGAAGAGTAATTACAAAGAGGGAGAGGAGAGGGCAAGATAAATCTATCTGGAGAACTGAATGAAGCTGAAGCCCAGGATAAGATGGGCAGCAATGAGAGATAGGGCTGGAGGAAAACCAATCCCCACTTCTAAAATTTATCTTCCACTTTGACAACTAAACTAAGACTTTGCAGTGTGTTGAGCAAGAGGGTAACAGGATAGACTGTAGGAAGGAGGAATCTTGATCTTTAATATGTATAAATTTTCAGTTCTGTGGGACCATGGGGGTGAGAACTAGGAAGCTGTTGCTCAACAATGTTCTTGTGGCTGGCAGCATCATACTGCATACTTAAAACTGTTGGGAAGGTGAATTTTATGTTATGTGCTATTTTTCCCACTGTTAAAAAAAGGTGCTGTGATCATATTTTTAATTTAGAATAATCACAAGCACTAGGGAAAGGAGGCAGACTATAGCTAAAAACATGTTAAAAAGTCGCTGCTGAAATTATCTAAGTGAGAGAGGACAGAAGCCAAAAATAAGAAACAGCAGCACAGTTAGAGAGAACAGAAGATAGTTGGGGACCATTCTGCCAGAAGTCAATAGGTCCCCTCTGAAGGATACCTGGGAGAATTCAGCTTGTCAGCTGAGTATTTTCTGGGTAGACTCCCCAATATCAGGACTTTCATTGTATGCCTTTCATTCTTCACAAAACCTGGAAAAGTATTACTTTTGCACCGTATTTTCAGAGTTTAAAAACAATTGAACAACTTGCCCATCTTTATAAAGATAGCGTATTCTAAGTCCCCACAGGACAGTAATCTTCCAGGGGACAAAACTAACTCGCCTTACTAAGTAGCAGCTTTGGTTAAATTCAGATTTCAGTCAGTGTCTCAGGGTTAGAGGCCTCCTAAACATTTCTTTTATAACAATTCACATTACAAAATCTACTTTATATTGTGCCCAAGACACATAACTATGTATGTTGGTATGCACATGGTTCTTGCAATGCAAATCTGTTTCATCCATAGTTGAGTAATGAGACTCCAAACACTAAATCTACTTTCTGTTAACCCAAACCTCATGTTTTATAAACTTGGAAAAATGTAACATAGAGAGTTTGAGAAAACATTTTTTTTCGAGAATTTTGTCACATTATGTGGAAGTTACTGATTTCAGAGGAAGAATGTGTACATTAAAAGTTGCTCACATATAACACTATGGAAGTATAAACAGCCTTATTCAATTTTACTTATACATGCTATATAAATTTGACCCAGGAAGTTGGCTGCATAACTCCGTAAGTTGAATGGATCCTGTACTATGAAACCAATTCTGACCTATGAAGATTGCATCTACTTTGTAAACATAGAAACCATTCTGAGAAACTCTCCTGTGTAGGACCTATTCCTTTCTTTCATCCAAGCTACCTATCAATCACTTCCAGAAAAGAGGAGCAAACATCAAAAGTAGTGTTTCTATCATTCTGATATCTGTTTCCCAACTTTTACTTTGAAAAGAAAACAGAAAGTCTTTACAGGGACAGGAATTGATGAAGCACATAGAAGTGCTGATATAGCTGTCTCTTGTGAGACTATGCCGGGGCCTAGCAAACACAGAAGTGGATGCTCACAGTCAGCTAGTGCATGGATCACAGGGCTCCCAATGGAGGAGCTGGAGAAAGTACCCAAGGAGCTAAAGGGACCTGCAATCCTATAGGTGGTACAACATTATGAATTAACCAGTACCCCGGAGCTCTTGACTCTAGCTGCATATGTATCAAAAGATGGCCTAGTCAGCCATCACTGGAAAGAGAGGCCCATTGGACTTGCAAACTTTATATGCCCCAGTACAGGGGAACGCCAGGGCCAAAAAAAAAAAAAAAAAAATGGGAATGGGTGGGTAGGGAAATGGGGGAGAAGGGGGAGGGTATGGGGGACTTTTGGGATAGCATTGGAAATGTAATTGAGGAAAATATGTAATAAGATATATTTAAAAAAATAATAATAATAATTAGTTAATTAAAAAATAAAACCTTTTAAAAGGAATTAAAAAAAAAAAAAAAAAGAAGTGCAGGAGCATCCAGGAAAAGAAATGAGATGATCTTGTAAAACAGGAACTCTTCGTACTTTAAAATTGGGGATTCCCAAACTTACAGAAGGAGAGAAGACAGTGAGGTCTTAAATACTGGGTTCTTGGAAGGGCAATGTACTTTGACAGCAGAAAGACTAAAAGTCAGCTTATAAAAATAACATGAGGTGGGTTCTGCTACTGCCCTTTGCCTAATGGCCATGCTATCAAATTGCCTTTTCTATTTACATTTCTATCCATAGACCTGGGTTTCTCTCAGTAGGTAGGTAGCAGTCAGATGACTGGTCAGAGTGCTGAGGGTCAGAGACTAACTGCTCACCCCTAATCTACCTCCCGCCTCACACACACCAAGCCTCAAGGAACCTCCAGTAAGAGGAGGCAGAAACAATGTAAGATGGGGAGACAAGTAAACAAGAGGATAGGGAGGATGCAGTGAGATGCTGCCTTTCCAGATGTGGCATGGCCACCAGGCTCATGAGATCACTGCAGCTGTGGTTACCAGCACAGGATTATGGAATTAAGCCAACCAAATTCCCAACATGGATGCAGGGAAGAGCAAATACAGCTCCACCTCTAAGTGAGAAAATACTGACAGGTGATTCCTGTTGGAGAAGATCCAATTATCCTTCTTTGAGGGCTGGTGGTCACATGGGCAGTACTAAATCTTAGTGGGTTTGACTCAGTCAATTATAAAAAGAAGAGAACAGGAAACAGGATAGAGATGAATTGAGGAAGCATGGAGAGCTGGAGGTTAACTCTAAACACAATATATAAGCAACATTAAATAGGCTCAATATATATATGTGTGTATATATATATATATATATATATATATATAAACATGAAAGCAATATTATATTAATATATAATAATTAAAGAAAAGTTCATGAATTTGAGAGGGAATGGGGAAATGGGAAAGGTTGGGGTAGGAAACAAAAAATATAAATGATGTAAATAACATATTCACATGTATTAGGTAACAATTCGATTGATATTTAAATAAGGGAGAACTAAGGAGAGTTGTAGAGCATCAGCAACGTTGGAAGGTGCAAGTTAACTATTATTTTTGTTTTCCATTACTACTCACTTTACCTAGATTCTTTTCTTTTCATTTATTTAAAATAGGTATTTTTTTTCTGATTACAGTTTCCCTACCCACTTTTCTTCTCAGTTTCTCCCCACCTCCCCCTTCCAATCCAGACCTTTTCTATCTCTTGTTAGAAAATAAATAGCAATCTAAGGAATGATAAGAAAATAAAATAAGATAAACCAAAAACAAATCAGAATATAATAAAACAACCAAACAAGAAAAAGAGCCAAAGAAAAACTACAAGAAAAGCACATAGATAGAGAGACAAACATATATGTTCTCACACACAAGAATCCAAAACCCATAAAAACCCAAAACCAGAAGCCATAATATATACACCGGTAAAGAACCTCCAAAGATGCTATTGAGTTTGTGTTGTGCTGGCCATCTACGGCAGATGCCAACAAGAGCCTGCAGACAGGAGCCTGATATAGCTGTCTCATGAGGGGCTCTGCCAATGCCTGGCAAATACAGAAGTGGATGCTCACAGTCATCCATTGGACAGAGCACAAGGTCCTCAGTGAAGGAGCTAGAGAAAGTATCCAAGGAGCTGAAAGGGTCTGAAGCCCCATAGGAGGAACATCAGTATGAACTAACCAGTACCCCCCAGAACTCCGTGGAACTAAACCCCAAATCAAAGAAAACACATGGTAGAACTTGTAGTTCTAGCTGCATATGTAGCAGAGGATGGCCTAGTCGGTCATCAATGGGAGGAGAGGCTCTAGGTGAAGCTTCTATGCCCCAGTATAGGGGAATGCCTGGACTGAGAATGGAAATGGGTGGGTAGGGGAGTAGGGGGAGGGGGGAGGGGATAGGAGAGTTTCAGAGGGGGAAACTAGGAAAGGGGATAACATGTGAAATGTAAATAAAGAAAATATCTAATAGAAAATATATCTATTTAAAAAAAATGAACCTGGGCCATAGTCTCAAGAGTAACTTGTTTTCACAGTGAGATTCCTTTGGAGAAAACTAATTTTCATTTGCAAGTGGTTATCAGCTGGAGATAGTTTCTGGGTTAGGGCTATGTGTGCACCTCTCCTTTCAACTCTAGGACCCCACCTGGTGCAGACCCATGTAGGCACTGAGCATGATGCCTTATCCTCTGTGAGTTGGTGTGTGTGCTAGCCCTGCTGTGAATCTAGAAGGTCTTAATTCCCTGGTGTCCTTCATCCTCTCTGGCCCTCACACTCTTTCCACCTCACTTCCACAAAATTCCCTGAAGGGCGAAATTTGATGGAGATATTCCACTTAGGACTAGGTATTCTAAGGTCTCTCTCTCTCTCTCTCTCTCTCTCTCTCTCTCTCTCTCTCTCTCTCTCTCTCTCTCTCTCTCTCTCTCCCTCGATCCCTCCCTCCCTCCCTCTCTCTCTTTGCATATTTTCTACCTATGGCCCATCTGTTGCAGGAGAAACCTTTTCTGCTAATGGCTGAGCAAAGCCTGGATCTATAAGAATGGTTGAATGTCAAGATTCATTTTATTGCTATGCTCCTTTAGCTGAACAGTATTCTTTGGTTTTAGCCCTTGGTCTTAGACCTATCTAGTCTCAAGCTTTTGGCCACATAGGCAGTTTGGGGTGTGGATTTCATCTCATGAAATGGGCCTTAAGTCAAACTAGATATTGGTAGGTTACTCCCATGAGTTTTGTGCCACTATTGTGCCAGTGCATCTAAAGCTTTGTAGCTGGGTTAATCTGGTAGTGTGCAACACAGTACCTTCCTGTACCATGAACACTAGACCATAGAGGTAAAGGCTCTAGGTAGCACCAACTCAACCTCTCCTTGTTCAGTGTAGGGATTATGTTCAGTAATGGGGCCTTACTGTCAGCTTGTGAAGAGCCACCCATATCATTGGGAATAGCCTAGGTTATTTGAGGGTTTCCTTGGGGGTCCTTGTGAGAATGAATAACTTGATTAGATATAGCCATTCCCAGTACTAGAGTTACATTTGGTGACACAAGATGTTTCCAGTTTTATTTAGATGATTTTTATATGTGTTCATATTATAGGGCATTTCAACTATATTAGGTTTCCATACATGGTCTCAAATAACCCTTAGTTTTAGATGCCCCGCCCACATTTCCTCCCTTGCCTTTCCTCTCCTCTCTTCCTCCCCTTTATGAATTATAGCCAGTAATGGGGTTAAGGATGGAAAAGAGCAATGGTCAGGCCAAGGACTCTAACTGGAAGCCTGGGATCTTCAAGTCCCTCTTTAGTGTGTTGTGGGGGGAGTAAGGGATGGGGGAAGGGTGTTCCTGTAATTTTGAAATTTCAGCAACAATGTCAAATCGATCTCACCCTCTGGTTAAACCACAGATCATCTTTTAAGAAGCAGAATATGTTTATGTCTGTCTCCCTTGGAGGTTCCTTTTTGTTGTTTGCCTTACCATGCTATGAGCTCTGCCTTCCCTGTCTCAAAACCATTTTCTTACAGAGAGACAGTTTTCTCCTTACAGGCCCCAAAATCTAATTTAAACTAGTTCCTGTGAAGACCCAAACTGTCTACAGATATTTTATTCCGTCGTGTAGCTTTTGAGACAGAGAAGAAACAGGAGTGAAGCTGATACTTTGTTCTTCTACCTTAAGTACACTGTGCTGCATTCCAGGTGAGATGGTTGTGCAAACTTTTTAAGGCAGTCCTTTCCATAGAGGGCTCTATTTGCCTTAGACACAGGCTTCTCCTGAAGTTCAACAGAAGCAGAAATGTTGTGGGTGTCCTCTAACTACAGCTTTCCAAGGGAAGAAGACATGCCATTTTTCCTTTAGGGACTTCTGACTTGAGAAGCTGCCCTGTCACCAACACCATCCTTTAGAAACAGGATCTCTGGGGTTGAACTCAGTCCAACTTTTCTTTTACATGTAAATATTTAATGTCTTCAGTCAGGGACAGGCTTTCTGTGGGCATTTAACAAAGAGTGCATGTTCTCTAGAATCTAAACCTGTGTGTGAGTACAATCAATCTAAGGACTCAAAGGTACTTCTTGAGGGGACAGTCAGTTTTTTTCTTAAATATAGCTACTGTAAATGTAGTCTGTGGCAGGCATCAACATCACAAAACAAATGTTATTTTCCAAAGAGGCAAAAGAATATTTTATCACTATGAAACTAGTGAAAAAATAGGTTAAGTCAATTGTTTGGGCTAAATCTAATATGTGAAAATCTGTTTGGTTGTTTTTTTTTTTACAATTATAAAACTAGTGTGTGTATATGCCTTGAAGGAAGCCAAAATGAATAAGCGTTCCACCCATTTACAAAAGACTGTGTTCTGTTACATTCATCTGCTATTTGGACTTAAGGAACAGATTTCTCCACATTAAAAAAAAAAAAAAAACAGAAATCCCTTAATCTGCCTTTGAAAAATCAGCATACATTTAGTGTTTTCACTTCTACCAGTTTTGCTTAAGTTAGTCATTATTAATTACAAAACTTTAATTAAGTATGTGCATTTGAGACTTGGACTATCCAAATGTACCTAACCATCTACCACACCCATCCTGGGGAAAGGTAGTTATATATATAAGAAGCCTCAGTGTGCAGTATCCTACTCAGTAAAATGGGAATCCTAAAAGCCGACAAAGGCCTGACTCACAGAATTACTGAAATGGTTGAGTGGAATACTTATGAAGGACTTGGGGATGAGCTTGACAGCTGATAGGGGCTAGGGAAAAAATGTCACTAGCCTTACAATTACCTGTAAGCCAAGGGATATGGCAACAAAGAAAATTGAGCCACCCTTCAAGGGCATCAATGTTTCACCAGGAGAAGCAATGAAAATGAAGACCTGGGATTTAATGGAGGATCTATAATCCCTTTGGTAGGAGCTACACCACTGTTCACAAAGCATATCATCAGATGGCATAAGAGGACCTCGTTTATGGTCACTAGGGATATCATAAAAGGTTTTATGCAAAGACACTACTCTGGTTTGAAGAATGGGCTGTGCAGCATTTTAGGGGAGAAAGATGAAATGAGAAGTCCCAAAAAAGGGAAATGTCATTATATAAAAAAGTAAATTTAAAATGTCAAAATACTGTAGTGGGATCACAGTAGATACTGTGAAATATATAGGGAGTAACAGCACATTCCTAGTCCCTCCCAGACTCCAACACAATGCTTGGCATGTCTTGAGTAAGAAATCATTTGGTGGTTGGCATGTTACAAAATAAGTATAGTATTTGTGTGCACCCAAAGTTCTCGTTCAAGAACAGAATGCTCTGGAGGCTGAAGAGCATCATGCCGCCCCAGTAAGAAGGACCACACTTGAATCCTCTACGCAGTCAGCTCTCTCACTTTACAATAGACTGTGATAGTGCCCTAATAAGAAAGAAAAGGTCAACTGGGCCGACGTGATGTTTTCTCCGAGTTGCTTTTGCTCCAGCCTCTGACTTCATGAAATTCTTGGAGTTTCTCCTTGCAGCAAGCTGTGCTCATTCATCAACCTGAGTCATTTTATCTGATTGAGCCCAAGTCTCCCCCTCTTTGGTCTGCCTCCTCTTGCTGCTGAATAAATCATCCTGGGGAGAGTCCAGCTTGGAGGAAGAATTTTACAGGAAAGTTCCATCTGCCTTCAACTCCTCATTGATCCAGGCTGAACCCTCAGGCTCCAGGAAACAGAAGAACCCGAAGAAACATCTCCCGTAGGCACTGATGCTTAGGTGGTCACTGACACAGGTGACTGCGCAGGTGCCCTCAAGAAGAGAAAAGCCACAATCGCATCTTTATGTCCAGACCAGAGAGCTTTGGGGAAACTCTTCACTCTTTAGTCCCTTTCTCTCCCCTCCTTCAGATTAAAAGATTAGCCACCCTAGAGTTTCAGAAGTTTCGGAAAGCCTGAGTCCAAGAATCTAAAAGTAGAATAAACTGTTCAGACTGATGTAAACATTGGTTTCATTGATGTCTACATAACAACCTGGCTTTTGGTTTTAGTTTTGTTGTGTTTTTGGTTTGGTTTGTTTGGTTGTTTGGTTGTTTTTAATGCTTTGCTCTTAACTTCTAGCTCCCAAGGGTCAACGAGACCCATAAGGATCAGTTAACAAATTAATATATCCACAAGCTGAACTTAAAATAGAATCAGATTTCTTTCTATTCAAAATTCATCGTTTAATCGAGTTCCTCCTCTCTTGAGTCCACCAAATTCCAGAAATGCTGGTGAGAAATGATAGTGCCTTAAAGGACTTTCCCCTTTTCTTTCTGATGCTCTATGCGAGGCAGGTGACCTATAAGACTTGGAAAGAGGAGTCAAAACACAGGTTTCTGGGGCACAGCCGCTACAAATAACCCTGAGAACGGTTTGGTGTGGATGGGAGGAGGGCGCTCTGGATCCTCAGGGAAAGCTGTTTTTGCTTAGGACCAAAATGAGCTAGGAGTTTGCACTAGAAGAAGGCATAAAAATCGCCTTCTCGGGGGTGGGGGTGGGGGAGATAGGGTGGGTGAGGGGTGGGAATAGTGTCCTGGAGACGGCTTGGCCAAGTCATTTAGGCTTTCATGGGACGCCGCGGGGTTGCGAAAGCGCCCAGAGCCTGACGTCATTGACCATCAGCTGACTTTGTTCAGGGCCCGAGCTTCACTGACTGCAGCCGCAGTCGCTGTGGCAGAGGTGTTGATTTCCACCACCTGCAGAATGGGGCTCCAGACTGGTACTGCTACCAGATCCCTGAAAAGCCAGAATCCAAGGACCCCGCTGCATTGGGTGCTGATGCAAGAACCGCTGCCGGGCAACTTGGGTTTTGACCGCGACCCTCAACATACCTAGGCAGGCAGGAATACTGCCTCCAGGAGGCCCCTGGAAATGCCTTTCAGAAGGTCCTCCTTCGCACCTTTCTTGACAGCCCAGACAAATTTAGTATCCGAAATATGCAGACCACGCCCCCATCCTAATACCCTCTACTACCCAGACCCAGGGAGCAGAGAAAAGTAAGAGGCTGCCCACCGCTATGAGAGCGGCTTCTTGAGAGGATTTTGGTTTTAACCTGAAAGTTGGCATTAAATACACACCGAGAGAGACGCGCAGGCACACACACACACACACACACACTACATCGCTCTCGAGTGGGGAGGGCGGAAATGAGCCCCTCTAGTGTGCGTCTCTGGTCTCAAAGAGTTCGTGGGCAAAGCGGCCTACGATCCTGGCTCTGCACCTGCCAAGGGCAGGAGCCAGTGCTTAAAAAAGAACCGCGGAGGAAACAGCGGGCGCGGCCAGCTGGAGCGCTCCACCGCAGAGCTGCCAGGCTCGGGGCTCCAGCAGCCCGCGCTCGCTCGACCCACCCGTGCGGCCCTTCAAAACCTGGGGCGTCCTGTGCAGATCTGGGTGCCTCGGTGTCCCAACCCCCACCCTTCTCACCCCCTCCCCCATCCTGGGTTCCGGGGGCGTGGTTTGGCGCGGGGGCGGGTTTAAGTCGCCGCGGGTGTCTGACCGCTCTGACAGGTCTCCAAATTCCTCCCAGGCTCCGGTCCCGCTGCGCGGTTCCGAGCGCCCAAGTAGCCCCGCGCTTCCCTGGATCCGGAGGCGTCTCATCGACTTCCACTCGGCCCGGAGCCTCTCTTCTCGCTCAAACCTTTCGCCTACCGCCTCACCCGCCAAGGCTCGTTTCTCAGGCTCAGGAATCCGCTCCTGTGGCTTCTCTTCGTACTCAGCTGTTGGCTTTACTGCCCTTCCCACTTGTGCTTTCCTCACACCCCCTGGGGTCTGGCAGGCCCAATGGACTCCAAAGAGCTAAGTGAAGGGAATGGGAATTGTGTGCTGCGATCCATCAGAATCGCTGCTAGCAGCGGTGACTTAGTCCTGTAGCGGAGGCTGGGACCCTGGGGCTAGCAGCGCCCCGCCACGATCTTCCTTGAGGAATGCATCAGTCCAGAACCCGCGCTGCCAGTATTTGCTATGGAAGTGGCCATAACAAGGAAGGAACCGAAGAGAGAGCTTCATTCAGCACACCTCCAAATTAACTGTTTGGTGACTTGTTAGTGCTAAGGCTACCACCTTTCTCCTGCCCTCCCGCGGGGCGCCCTCCCGCCTCACCATCACCCACACCTCCTGCCTCATCGCGCCCGCCTCCAGCTCCGCCCCGGCTCCCCATGCCGGCGCAATGGAGTTATCCGAAGGGCGATGATTGCCGCCACAGCTGCTAACTTAGCACCCATCCTAGCCATCGGTCACCCTTGGCCAGCCTTTCTGCAGCCACCGAGACGTGGGCGTCCAGAGTCCAGTGCCGCAGCCAGGACCCGCCCGACGCGCAGCAGAAGCGCGGTGCCCAGGCGCCTCTTGGAGAAGGAAGACTGCGCCAAGACGCTGAGCCTAGAGCCAGCCAGGGGGCTGTAGTGCATCAAGGGACAGCGTGGCTAAGAGCGCTGAGGATTTCGCGGACAAACAGCCACCACTTTCACTGCGTATCCAAGCTGAGCTGATTGGCGGGAAGGTGGCTTGCCAGTACACAGGGGTCCGCTGCAATCTACCAGGAGCACCTTGCTCCCGGACTCACTATGACTTGACCTGTGGGGGCCCTGCTCAGGGCTCCTGCAGTCGAGCAGCCTAGGAAAGAAGGGATCGCTGCCAAGCGGCCTTCGGGTCTTTAGGAACCCCTATCACCAACTGACACAACCAGTGTCTGCGCCTCCCTCCCCGCGGACCCAAGCCATGGAGCTCTCGGATGTGCACTGCCTTAGTGGCAGCGAGGAACTCTACACCATCCAACCGACGCCCCCGGCCGGCGACGACGGGAGCGGCTCTCGGCCGCAGCGGCTGCTGTGGCAGACGGCGGTGCGGCACATCACCGAGCAGCGCTTCATCCACGGGCACCGAGGCGGCGGCGGCGGCGGCGGCGGGGGCTCCCGCAAAGCCTCGAACCCTGCGGGCAGCGGACCCAATCACCACACGCCGCAGCTGTCTACCGACTCGGTGCTGCCTCTCTATTCTCTGGGCCCCGGAGAGCGAGCGCACAACACCGGTGGCACCAAAGTCTTTCCTGAACGCAGCGGGAGCGGCAGTGCCAGTGGCAGCGGGGGCGGGGGCGACTTGGGCTTCCTACACCTTGACTGTGCCCCAAGTAACTCAGATTTCTTCCTCAATGGAGGATACAGCTACCGAGGGGTCATTTTTCCAACCCTACGCAACTCCTTCAAGTCTCGGGATCTGGAGCGCCTCTACCAACGCTATTTCCTGGGCCAGAGGCGCAAATCGGAGGTAGTGATGAACGTGTTGGATGTACTAACCAAACTCACCCTTTTAGTCCTGCACTTGAGCCTGGCCTCGGCTCCAATGGACCCTCTCAAGGGCATCCTGCTAGGCTTTTTCACTGGCATCGAGGTGGTGATCTGCGCCCTCGTGGTGGTCAGGAAGGACAACACCTCCCACACTTACCTGCAATACAGCGGCGTGGTCACTTGGGTGGCTATGACCACCCAGATTCTGGCAGCAGGCCTGGGCTATGGGCTTCTGGGCGACGGCATAGGCTACGTGCTTTTTACACTCTTCGCCACCTACAGCATGCTTCCCCTGCCTCTCACCTGGGCCATCTTGGCCGGCCTGGGCACATCCTTGCTGCAAGTCACCCTTCAAGTACTCATACCCAGGCTAGCGGTCTTTTCCATCAACCAGGTAACTCCTGCTTGCACTTGCTTTCCAGCTCCACTCCCCTGGGTTGTTTAGAAATAACTTCTAGAGAGCTGGGGGGCGGGGGGGGGGGGCGCATTCTTGTAAGTTTGCTTCCCTAGCTTACTTAGGCTTTGTGCGTCTCGGGGGGCGGGTCGGGGGAGTCAAGGCTCATAATAACTGAAACAAAACGGCTAACTTTACTCTTCTACTCTGGCTGGTAATTCTCCTCTAACATAAGCCTTTCTGCTGACACCCAAAGTCTACAGGACACACAGAAGAGGAGAACTGCCTAGATTTGAGCTGTGGCGCTTTGCTAACGCACAGCAGATTGCTGTAAGGGATTCTTCACTTGGCTTTCTGCTTGGCTTGTTTCTGAATGGATTTCATCTTTGCTAAACATGGAATTGCAGTGCTGGGCGCCCTCCAATAGGTCCTCTCCATCCTTCTCAGTCCTATGACAGGGATTTTATTTAGGTAATGTTAGTGCCCTTAGGATCTACCGTGGTTTTGTCTCTTATTACAGTGCCCAGCCCCTGATCTCTGAATAAATAAATACATAAATAAATGGGTCTCAGGAATTTCAGGATGGCAGACTCTTGGCAAAGAATATAAGTTTTTATTAATTAAAAGAGACGCTTCAATGTAGATGACTTTAATGAAATACTTAGATGAAGTCTCCAACTCTGTCTCTCTCCTTTCTCCCTCTTCCTCTCCCTCATTAAATATGAATGTGCTTATGTGAA
Source organism: Mus caroli (assembly GCF_978045245.1). Classification (NCBI taxonomy): domain Eukaryota; kingdom Metazoa; phylum Chordata; class Mammalia; order Rodentia; family Muridae; genus Mus; species Mus caroli. Next base: position 39,165,836 of record NW_028227271.1, read on the forward strand.
CAAAGTTCACGTTGTCTCTGGCTGGGAAGGTAGACAAAGAATCTGTTGTTTAAATTCACTAAAACCAATTGATAATTAATGGTCTGACACTTTGTTTAACAAATATCTGGTACTTAGCAAGGAGAGTGGGTGTGGGGGCTTCTCCTTTACAGAGAGAAACATCAACAGACTCAATTTTGGAAGAAAGCAACTGTGAGGTGCTTGGCTAGGGGCTTTTTTTGTATGCATCTGTCCTGCTCTCAACATCTCTGCTTACTCTTCTATTGGATTGATGTTAAAACTCTTCTAGCCATGTATAATGGGCAATCCTACTGCAAATGACTGATGATCTGCAGATCACTAGCCCCAATAGAAAGCTTTTCCCATCATTGCCTTCTGGGGTTTAATTGCATTGGGGGTCTTTTTCCTTTCACGATGGCTGTGTCTATTTGCTGAGGCTGCTTATCTGGTTAGTTGGTTGGCTGTGCTCTTCAAAGTGTCTCCTCCAGGAAAAGCTAAGAGTATCTAAAGCATGTAGCTGGGATTATTGGGCAGGAGGGAGATAAGAGCCCAGCTGAGAGCTGGGTGGGTGAACTTTTCTGCACTACAGGCAATGGTGACTATGCTCTGGAAAATATCCCAAGCCTTTAATATTTGACGCATAGTAGAGTGTCCCTTGAAGAAGGCTTTAAGGCCTGTGCCTGGGATTGTATAATATTATACAATGTATAAGCTGTGCACTTCAAATTCTGTGGACCCCTAGGGATGTCTGAACCCCTAGCATGCAAATCTACTTTCTCCCAAGCACCCCTGTTCTTTTCTTCCTTTTCTTTACTATGTTTCAATGTCAGCAAATCATTGCTTTGTTCTTTTGCCCCTCCCTCTGGTATCCTCCTCATTTGTCTCCTGCTTCTCTCCTCCTCTTTGAAGACCTAACTCAGTCTGAGTTGTTCTCACAATCAACCACAGATATCTGATGTATACAGAAAGCCTCATTTACAACCTACTGCCTTTCAACAGTAGCCTTACTTGGTGCACATTACTGAAAGACCACATAAAATATGCCGGGGTAGTATTTAGAAAAACACACCCTAAGTGTCAAATTATGAATGTCTTCAAAGTTCTAAGTATAGATATGTTTTTCTTGCCAAGTGAATCCAGCAAGCAAATTCTGGCTCCATATTTGTTTGATACTCTACTCAAATACTACCAGATGGGAAAAGATTAAAAATAACCCCCAATGTCTTCCCACTCCCATCCTATGATCAACAGTTCTCCACTGTGAAAACCAAGGCCCACGACATGTAAACTAAGCCTTTTCGCCTTTCTGTTTGGGACAGGTTATTCATTTAATAGGATTTCATAGGCCAAATACCCTTTCTGCCATATGGAAGCTACCTGGGCCATAGGATTCTTCAGCTTGGGGCTGCAAGTTCCTTTAAACATTTTCCTTTGGCGCCCCCTAGGGGTGCAAGCTTCTTAGAGCCTGCAGGAAAGTGGAGGGTTTCTCTCTTTTCCAAATCCCTAGGTTTGTGTTATTTTGGGTTTGGTCTGTTGGTTGGTTTGGTTTATTGGTTCCGGGGGGGGGGGTTATTTTGTTTTGCCCTGCTTTATTTTTAAGAAATACTGGTTTATTTTCCATATTCAGTGCACAAATCACATGTAAAACTTGGTAAGAACCTCTGTGGGCCACCATAGTGAATTCCTAAGTGCTCACTCACCACAGCCTACTCTCTCCCCCAGGGGCTGCTTGTCCTCCTCGAACTCTTCCTCTTCTGCTCTTCTTGAGGTCCAAAATTCTTCACCCATCTTTCCATCTTCCTAATATCTCAGGAACTTTCATACCTCTTTGTCTTTACATCTGCATTCTGGGTCAATCCCCCGCCCCCTCCCCCTATTCTTCATTTGATCTGGCATATTCTATTTGTCCAGATTCTCACAAGCCACTCTCCCTAGTGCATGCCTTGTTTGGGTTTCTCTGCAGCAATCACACTGTCTGAAACTATCTTATCATTTTGTTGTGTCTCTTTTGTTTTTACCTGAAGTCTCGATGCTCACAAGAACACACACACTATAAGGGCAAGATATTGCTGTCATGTTGACGATTTCATCCATAGCACTTAAACAAATACCAGACACAGAGTATGCACCTAAGAGAATCTCCATACAAACAAGACTGCTCACCACATGATTACAAAAATATTCAACTTCCCAAACTCTTTGTTGATTAAAGAATCCTCCACCCAAGCACATCTATACAAGCATGTATACACAATTAAGTTGTTTGTATATAAGACAGGCTTTTACCTCTAAATACTGTTTGGAGAAACCAAAATAGACAGCATGCGATTTGTACAATATTTTACATAGAGCTTAGATCCTTTGTTGGTGTTGCTATCCCTGATGATATATAGGCAACATTGCCCTTCATTTTTATTTCAAAGAAGAAAGATTAGATTGCCGGAAACCCAGGGGACTTTCTGAAGCCAGGGAGCTAACAGGTGATAAGTACAGAATTAGAATTTGAACTCCAGTGCTAACTATTCCTCAGCAATCTCTAAGGGCATCCTTTCTGCAGACTAAGAGTAAAATGGACTCCTTTTGCTAGTCAAGAGAGTACAAGGCCATACGCTCCATCAATGAGCATTTAATGAAAAATGCAGAAAGGAATTGAGAGAGAAAATGCCAGAAATGGCATAGATTCTTTAAAATCTTTCTGCTCAGCTGGGTACCAATTCATCAATCGAAGGCCATAAACCCTTTGAATATCAGGTCTTTGCATTAATCTTAATTCCCTGTAAGAGGGTGGCTCAGGTTTAACTTAGTATTTTCAAGACTCATGGGATAAAAACGAGAATCCAGTGTCAGCTACACTCTGTCAGCTGCCTCACTTCACTGAAAATGTCATCTTCAAAAGTAATAAGCGAGCCAGTAATTGCCTTCTTAATCCAAGCCATGAGTTTCTGCTGCTACTGTCTCCATCCCTAAGAAATCACATCTGTGCCTTGAAAGGGCAACCACTGTGCTTCAAATCTCTGCCGACCCACCATAGGAGCAGACAAAGCCCCTTGTGAATATGCATCACAAGTTGGTTCCCACTGTGGATATGAGTCTTAATCTTAAAAGGCTCACTAAAGAGAATTCTTCTCAGCATAGAAATGGTTTGTATTCTTTCTACTCAGGCAACAAACTAAATCACTGCCCTCCAAATTCCAACACACAATACAACAGAAACACACACATGTACACTCGAGCACACACACACACACACACATGACACACACATAGAGAGAGAAAGAGAGAGAGAGAGAGAGAGAGAGAGAGAGAGAGAGAGAGAGAGAGAGAGAGAGAGAGAGAGAGAGAAGTTCATGGAAAATATAACAAACCACCCAAATTGCCCACACATTTTCTGGGTCCAATAACACTAGAAATGAGAAACCTTCTTAAGTTGCAAAGCCCAATTGGAACTTTTTTTTTAAGTTAACACCCTATAAGAGTTCAGTTGCAGGTAGCCTGACATCTACCCTTCAGCCACTGAATTAAAATTAAACTGTGTCAGCCTCACATATGGTATGCAAATCAATGACACTGAGAGTCTTTCCCATACTCTCTAGGAAGTTGATATTTCTCCATTTGAAGCCAATTGTTTATCCAGCAGTTAAATTTATTAATCAAAAAATGTATTATAAGATAACATTATACATATAAATAAAATATAATAATAAGGCCCCAGGTACATTCTAAGCACCATAGCTATGATTAGCATTTTATTCTGATTTAATTTCGTGGGACAATAAGAGGGGCTACCTAACATTTGAAAATCATCTTGTTCTCATTTCTCAGCTCATTAGACACAGGATGGTAGAAATCATTTAGTTATTGGAAAACTGAGAGCAGTAATACTTAACCAGAAAGATGACTGCATTGTGCTTCTTCTCTCTCGGGGGATCTAAAATGTTACAGCCAGTGACTAATTAGACTTCTGTGCCCCTTGTCGAAGCAAATAAGGAGATAAGTGTAGAGAGAAAGTGATTCCTGCAAGATAACCCTATGAGCAAATGCAGACAGGTATGCAAATCCAGGTTAATCCTTGTTCAAGGTCATGCTGTCAGTTAGATAGTTCTTTCCTGTCTTAGACAGATCTCATCAAACCGCAGAGACTACAACCAGACAAGTGCTGATTAAGTAATGATTCTTGAATCCGACAAATCATGAGACCCAGTTAGACTGCTCTCCTATCAGTAATTGTGTAGGACAGCATGCAGTTGTAGGAGATAAGATAGAGAGGTGTGATGGGAGCAGTGGGGTTTTAGGAGAGAAACTGTGGTTTAAATATGCACTTCTGGTCACTTAAGTGAGGCATTGACCTCAGAGTAAAAACAAAGAAATAATAGAAAACGATAATAGAGTTATAGCCTCTCTCTCTCTCTCTCTCTCTCTCTCTCTCTCTCTCTCTCTCTCTCTCTCTCATTTATACAATTTAAACACAAGTGCATTTATACATCTTTGTCTAAGACTAGGGCTCTTTGTGTCTAACTCAAATCAAATTAAGATGACTATTTAATGTACAATAAATGACACGTGATTTAAACCACCCCTAACTTGGTAAACACTCAATTCATAACACAGAGCTACCCATTTAAATGGTATGATTGAACTCTCACTCTGACTTAACTCACCTCTCTAGTTACAGTATGCAGTTTCTAAACCCTGACTACCCCTGTTTCTGTACATTCTTTAGGGGTATTCATATGGAATTTAAAATAATAATTGCAATCAGCATGTCTGAAAAATGCCTTCCAAAAGCATATTTGAGTGTTAGCCTTCCTCAGAGGCACCCCTGAATGCCAGAGAATGGAACTATTATCCTCCTGCTTGTAAAATACAAGTCTTCCCTTCATGGCCTTTATTTTCTCTTTCTTCATGTTTGCTTTTCATTCTTGTTATACCTTTTATATTTTTGTTTAAACTATTATCTTGTTTGTCTGCTATGGTGGACGGTGGTTTGGTTTTGTAAAGGATTTGTAATGATGCCAAAATGATCAATTAAATCCCATTGGCCCTGGCCTGTGGGCATCTTTGTCTAAGAGTTGCAAATAGATTTGGTGTCTGTATATTTAGAGAGAGTTGTAAACTGATTGTGTAATGTGTGTTGTTCAAGATTAAATTATGAATTTGTTTCCCTTCATATCTGAGTATGTCACCTGACTGTCATCAATGAGCCAGAGCACAATTAGATTAGAACTGGGAGTGGGGGTGGGGAGCTGACTCGAATTTTGGAGCAGCAGCTGCAATGTTCTGCTAAGTGGGACGAATGCATTAGTCATATTTACACTCTATTGATTGATGGCATTTAAGAGCTCACCAAAAATAAGTGAAACCAAGCATAAGAGGAAAAGATTAAACACATACACACACTCATACACAATCGGAGGATACTAGTACAATCATCTGCGACATTTCACTGCTGTCTAAATATTTCTTAGGATTTATTCACATCCCAAGTTGGTCCATTTGAGTTGATCCTGCAGGTATTTGTTTCCAGAACACAGATGACAGTTGCAATATTCATCTCAACCCTTTTCTCTCACCAACAAAGGGGCACAAGGCTGTTTGTCTGAGAGACCAGTAGGCCCAAAATAGACAATTGGGCAATATGTCAATTCATCTGACATATTGTTTCTGAAGCACATGTCTGGTTCTTTTCTTTTCTTTTTTTTTTTTTTTCAGAACTGAAGTAAGAGTCTAAAGTCTAGCAGCAGCATTAGAAATTGGGGAACATCTGTGACACATAGGTTTTCACCTCAGTCAGCCAGATAATGGTTTATATAAATAGCTTCTTCCTCAGGATGAGTACAGGAATGCTGCTTTGTCAACCCCCTGCAGCAGGGGAAGCCAGAGTAATTGGCCGCAAGCTTTCCCAGGAAATGTAATTGGATTTACACACTCAAATCATATCATGTGAGTTTGTTTATGAAGGATATTTTAGGAAGCCAGGTCACTTAAGCAGCACTTGAGAAGCCAGCTCTTCTCAGGGCAAGGTTTTCTCAGTCAGCCCTGTGGGGTAGAAGAAGACTGCAGAGAGGACTAATTAACCATGGAGATACTGTGCATGCAGTGGGAGACTCCAGTCACATCTTAGTTCGAATGGAAGCCATTTTCTTAGCAAATGGTTCCATGGGACTTTCTTTCCAACCAATGGACTGAGTTTATGAACTGATGTCAAATAAACATACAATGGCTTGTTTAACACTATCTCTGTGCTGGGCTTTGAATGAATGCATGTCATGTGAATTTCTTTACCTGAATTATATATAATTTTAAGATACACAAGACCTGAAGTAACTGTTAGATATTGTGTTATCTAATATGCTCTATTTTTTAAAAATAGATGCCTAAACATTGGTGTTGCAAATTGTAAAATGCCTATGAAGCACAAGGCTCCCCCTCTGCTCTGGATGGGTTTTGAACACCAAGGACAAACTCCCCCTACCTCATAACAGGATTCACAAACTCCCTGGCCCAAATCTGTTTAAATATCAGCTCTGTTAAAGCACAGCCTGGTCAGTTTGGTACTCAGTAGTGCCCCAGGACTAGAATTCACGAGGATGTAGACAGATAGTTAATGAACAGTTTACCTACTTAATACCCATTCTCCTATTCTTCCTTATTAAGGAATGTTAACATCTAAATGGTGAAGACATGAACTAGACGTGAACAGAAATTGAAATTAATGTGGGGGGAGGTTCTTTCTAAGTGTGTGAATTTTTTAGCTGCTATTTATATTTAAAGTACATACCATGTAAAAATTTTACCTGAGAAGAAAACCTACAACCACTTTACTTTTTAAAAATCTATCCTTCACTTGTACCAGCTGATTTTCTAGTTGACTAGAATAAACAAATTCAGAGTTTCTTCATTTGTGTGTGTGTGTGCGCGCGCGCATGCGCGCGCACGCATATATCTATGTCCATATCTATGCCTACATGATTGCATACAAATAAATTAAGATTGTTCATAAAATAGACTACTAAAGAATAGTCAGTACATAATTATAGTACGTGTAGTTTTTCAACTTAGACTGTAAGAAACATAGCTCCCAAATTTTAACAAATCAGGATGAGAAAAATATAGGAAAATTACTGCAGGCACACTTGAGGATAGAAAGAATATCAGAGGAATGTGGTGACTGTCCTCAAATATCTGTGCTTCTGCTGTGACAAGGAGGTTAACTATTCTATGTGTGTCTCACACCAACCATGAAAGAGGTGAGGTTCTTTAATCTGGAAAGCCACAATTTTAAGTGATGGGCTCTCCAACAGGAAGATTCATGAAGGGAAAGCTGTACTGACAGGAATCCATAGGAATGGTCCTTAGAAAGATTCTGGTATAGGTGGTCATTTCTTCAAGGCCAGTTGGAAGTCATTGGTTACACCTACAAGTAATCAGGGTTAGTTTGCATTCAAGAAAAAGGTAGAAGGAGGAAGGACAGTATGTCTAAAAGTTAAAGACATATGATTATGTTAACTGGCTGTTCTTTTGGGTGCTCCTCTGGGATCTGTGCCTAATAAAGCACCAACCTGTTTAGATGGTAGGGACCACAGCTGTCACACATGGCTACTGCATCAGCAAGGAATGATGAAAATAGACTAGATTTTGCTGCTCCTCAAGAGCAGCATCTGGTTTTAATAAGGAGGAATAGGAGAATGGGTATTAAGTAGGTAAACCGTTCATTAACTATCTGTCTACATCCTAGTGAATTCTAGTCCTGGGGCACTACTGAGTACCAAACTGACCAGGCTGTGCTTTAACAGAGCTGATATTTGAATAGATTTGGGGAAGGGAGTCTGTGAATCCTGTTATGAGGTAGGGAAGCTTGTCCTTGGTGTTCAAAACACATCCAGAGCATAGGGTTCAGCAAACACTTTTATCATACACAGGTCTTGGCTTCTTTTGACTTCTTCTTGTCTCTTAAGCATGAAGCCTTTCTTATAGGAACTAGCGCAAAAAAAAAAATAAAAAAATAAAGTTCAAACTCTAGGAAAAAAAAGCGGTGAATGTGGCTCTTCCTTCTTGATGAGGGGCATGCAAAAGAGCCATCAGAGGACTGAGGCTGGTTATTTACAAATCATCTTGTCTATCACAAGCTGAACATATCCCAAGCCTGGTAACCTAGTAGCAGAAGGATGAGTCTACCCAATGTCAGGGTAGATCTGCAGGGTCAGGAAGGTCTGCAGTTCTGGGGACTGCCAGTTACTATGTTCATTTGACCTTCCTGTGAAAACTGGGGTACTTCTCCAGGAACCCAGATAATCTTTCCCACCCAAGGGAGGGCAGACAGGAGCTTCAGCAAGGTTCAAGTTTCTTTCCTTGGACCTTTGCCACACCCTGAATTTTCACCTATCACAACAGTGTCCTCACCTTCCCATGTAACCACCAGCCTGTCAGATCCTTGAGGGCAGCCACTGGATCATATTATCTTTGTGTCAATAGCACACAACACAAAGACATCTCTGAATGGCATGCTTTTCATTTATTGGAATGATCGTCCATGTCCTGAACACATCCCTTCTGATTCCTTCCCAGATCTCCAACAGTCACCAACAGGGAATGAGAAAACAATCACAGAAGTCACTTCCTTTGTCCCATATGCCAGACATTACCCTGTGGTGTGCATTATCAAAAATATAAAAGCTGTTTTTACTAGCCATCATTTATTAAATAGTATAAGGAAAGCCTCAAAGCATTATCCAGATTATTTCATTAAAATAAAAGTTATAGTGCTGAACTATTTGTATTCACCCATCTCTGACAGTTTTTCATACTTACCACTTCTTCCACTTTTTGAGATTATAATCATATCATTTCTCTCTTCCCTTTCCTCCCTCCAGACCCTCCCATATACCCCTTCTTGCTCTCCTTAATGTCCTCTTTACTAAACTAGCATATTCCTTTTTTTTGGTTGTTTTTGTTTTTTTGAGACAGAGTTTCTCTGTGTAGCCTTGGCTGTCCTGGAACTCACTTTGTAGAGCAGGCTGGCCTCAAACTCAGAAATCTGCCTTAAACTAGCATATTCCTTAACTGCATTCTAAGCATTTGTCCTTATACAGGCAGATAAGTATAGTCCTCACCCCTCCTGGATGAAACTTCTCATTGCAACAGAGGGAGACCATACAGAAAATCAGGCAAAATGCAGTTGTTGAGCTATTCTCAGTGGGCTGTATAAAACACATCAGGCTCAGGAAACATTGTGGCAGAGGGAACAGAAAGAGTGTAAGAGATGGAAGAATGGGAGATTGCTGTGAGATTATCTCATAAGAATGAATGCCAGAAACTATCTCCAGGAAGTCTCACCAACATGACTTTCTGAAACTTCTGAACGAGTCAGACCCACCGATTCAAGGTAGAGCCCTAATACTAAGAGAGAGGCGACTCTCTCCTTTATCTTCCCTGTTCTGTAGCATTCTGGCTCTGAATTCTGGGGTCCACATCAGTTTATAATTCCATGTACACACTCAGTCCCTTTCTTGGCTTGGCCTTTCTTGTGCATGATTAGTGTGTGTGGTCTGAAAAGCATTTCTCCCCTCTTTTACCTTAGTCCTGGTATTCACCAAGCAAGAGACTCTGCCTCACTCTTAAGGGAAGAGCATTGTACAAAATGGGCTATTTGTTTTATTCCTGCAGCTTTCTTCCATCATGTAAAAGCCAGATTACACATTAACTAGACCAGTTTGAGTAAAAACTGCAGAGAAACTAAAGCCTGTATCCAATGATGTTAGTCAAATACTCTATAGAGAGTTTCAAAAAAATGTTTATGAGAAACAATTCTATGTCTAGTTCCATGAAGTACTCTCCCATGTGATTCCTTTTTCTACGGCCAGTTAGAAACTAAGTCAATGAGAGCAAGGTCAAAGAAAAACAATCACTGTGTTCTTTGGTGAGCCTTCTTAGCCTAGTGGTTAACAGCTCATCCTGGAGGATGGACTCCTGTCTCCAAGTGGTAAGCAATCACTGAGTACAAAGTCTTCTTGCCTCTTCTGTTTATGAAATATTAGCATTGCCCTTTTCTTCTACAAAGTACATAGTGATATCATATAATCTATTGGAGCCTGCCCTCACCATCTCAGACAGAGAGAAACTGCACAGTGGAATATGTACATATGTATGTGTGTATTTATATATGTGTATGTGTATACCTATACGTGTGTGTGTGTGTGTGTGTGTGTGAGTGTGTAAAGTAACCATGTAAGTACATTTCCTTAAGTCCACAGAAACCGCAAACTCTCATCCTGTTTTTGCTCTGGATTTTTCTCAGTAACTTTGGCCAAAGAACAGAGTTGATTTAAAAGGAACCTCAGTGCTAAGATCAGACTCTATCATACTCTCTATTATATCATACTGTGTGTTCTGCCTCAATTTATCCAACTCCTGATCTCGACATCTGTCTCGGCAGCTGGGCTATAAATGTCACAGAGTCAAGGTAATCCCGGAGTCATCATCAAGTCTCTAGCCTTATCTAATGTTTCCTCAAGTGTCTGTAGATTTCACTCTTCATTTTACCTGTCTGTGAACAAATGCTTGAGTAATCATATCAGAACAGCTCTTGCTTCTTCCACTTTACATCTGAGGATATTGAGCTCAGAAGAGTGAAATCATCTCGCTCAAATCCAGAGACTAATGAGAAGGTCCAATCTACAGTTTTTCATTTCCAATGCTTCCCACTGGAACCAATGGTCTACTAGGACCACTTTATCCGAGTTAACTATGCTATTTTCAGAAGAGGTAACTTATAAGAGAAAAATACCAACTTCTTTCATATTAGTCTGCAGAATACAGAATACAGAGCCTTGTACTGAAAACAGCACCTAAAATATCATCTAGCAATACAACTTTGAACATACCATTCACCTGCCTTAGCTTCCTGTGCAGCTACAAATGTCTACCATGGGTGGGGGAGACCTAAGCAGTTAAGGTACTTGCCACCCAAGCAAGAAAACCAGATAAATAATCCACACATATGTCATGTAAGCTTGGTGCCTGTAGAGGCAGGGGTTACCAGAGCTAGCTGGCTAGTGATACTCTCAGGGAACTCTGGGTTGAGTGAGAGGACCTTACCTCCAAGAATATGAAATTTTCTTGACATCAATCTGGGGTCTCCATATACACATTCATACATGTCTCACCCACACTCAGCAACTCATGAACACACACTCAACTCTACCTATGAAAAGAAGAAAAAATCCAAACACTGTGAAATTGAGGTATAATTAACATGAATATGGGGTTTTATATTTGTCTTGGGTATTTGATTTCCTAAATCGGACAATGGTAATTCTTATAGAAATACAACATCTGAACATCTTTGACCTTAAGAGTCTAAAGACATCACTCATGAGAAATTATTGAGCAAAAGCAACTTACTATAGGGTTTGTAATATTTAATTCTTCTGCTGGTTGAGCTGCAATACGGTTATTTGCTGTAAGACCATAAGTCTTCTGTAGTCACTGAATTTGTTTTGGAGAGACTAATGACTATGATATTTAATTGACAGATAATTGTTTCTTTTGAATATCTGATTAGTGACACTGTAGCACTTGTCAGGATTTTAAAACGTGTGTTAGCTCTGATCAGCAAGCTATTTTATGTCAACATTACTCAACAATGATTGATCTGCCATTTATTCACCCTGAATGTCTATATTGGGAGCATGGTGTCTATGGAGTTTTATTTGTCAGCAGCTCCCCCAGGAAAGAGCCAAGGTAGCTTTGAGGAACCCACTTCATCTTGCTATACCTTAGTCATTTCGCGTATAACCAAATGACATTTAGATTCCTTTTGCCAATGTCTCTTTGTATAAATGAATAAGAAAGAATTTGAACCTAATAAACAACTGTGACAAAAAGCTGAGTGATGAAATGATTCCTTTAACAAAGACAGTTTGGCATGGATTGGCAGGATCAATATAGTAAAAATGACTATCTTGCCAAAAGCAATCTACAGATTTTTCCCCTGTGACCACATCTTCGAGGCTTTTCCCCACTTTCTCCTCTATAAGTTTCAGTGTCTCTGGTTTTATGTGGAGTTCCTTAATCCACTTAGATTTGACCTTAGTACAAGGAGATAGGAATGGATCAATTTGCATTCTTCTGCATGATAACCACCAGTTGTGCCAGCACCATTTATTGAAAATGCTATCTTTTTTCCATTGGATGGTTTTAGCTCCCTTTTCAAAGATCAAGTGAAAATAGGTGTGTGGGTTCATTTCTGGGTCTTCAATTCTATTCCATTGGTCTACTTGTCTGTTGCTATACCAGTACCATAAGGTTTTATCACAATTTCTCTGTAGTACAGCTTTAGGTCAGGCATGGTGATTCCACAAGAGGTTCTTTTATCCTTGAGAAGAGTTTTTGCTATCCCAGGTTTTTTGTTATTCCATATGAATTTGCAGATTGCCCTTTCTAATTCGTTGAAGTATTGAGTTGGAATTTTGATGGGGATTGCCTCGAAGATGTGGTCACAGGGGAAAAATTCCTGAATAGAACAGCAATGGCTTGTGCTGTAAGATCGAGAATCGACAAATGGGACCTCATAAAATTGCAAAGCTTCTGCAAGGCAAAAGACACCATCAATAAGACAAAAAGGCCATCAAGACATTGGGAAAGGATCTTTACCTATCCTAAATCAGATAGGGGACTAATATCCAATATATATCCAATCAGATAGGGGACTATATATATATATATATATATATATATATATATATATATATATATATATATATATATATAAAGAACTCAAGAAGGTGGACTCCAGAAAATCAAATAACCCCATTAAAAAATGGGGCTCAGAGCTAAACAAAGAATTCTCACCTGAGGAATACCGAATGGCAGAGAAGCACCTGAAAAAATGTTCAACATCCTTAATCATCAGGGAAATGCAAATCGAAACAACCCTGAGATTCCACCTCACACCAGTCAGAATGGCTAAGATCAAAAATTCAGGTGACAGCAGATGCTGGTGAGGATGTGGAGAAAGAGGAACACTTCTCCATTTTTAGTGGGATTGCAAGGTTGTACAACCACTCTAGAAATCAGTCTGGCAGTTCCTCAAAAAATTGGACATAGTACTACTGGAGGATCCTGCAATACCTCTACTGGGCATATATCCAGAAGATGTTCTAACTGGTAAGAAGGACACATGCTCCACTATGTTCATAGCAGCCTTAGTTATAATAGTCAGAAGCTGGAAGAACCCAGATGCCGCTCAACAGAGGAATGGATACAGAAAATGTGGTACATTTACACAATGGAGTACTACTCATCTATTAAAAAGAATGAATTTATGAAATTCCTAGGCAAATGGATGGACCTGGAGGGCATCATCCTGAGTGAGGTAACTCAATCGCAAAAGAACTCACATGATATGTACTCACTGATAAGTGGATATTAGCCTAGAAACTTACAATACCCAAGATATAAGATGCCATTTGCGAAACACAAGACGCTCAGGAAGAACGAAGACCAAGGTGTGAATACTTTGCTCCTTCTTGGAATTGGGAGCAAGGCACCCATGGAAGGAGCTACAGAGACAGAGTTTGGAGCTGAGACAAAAGGATGGACCACCTAGAGAGTGCCATACCTGGGGATCCATCCCATAATCAGCTTCCAAACACTGACACCATTGCATACACTAGCAAGATTTTGCTGACAGGACCCTGATATAGCTGTCTCTTTTGAGACTATGCCTGAGCCTAGCAAACACAGAAGTGAATGCTCACAGTCAGCTATTGGATGGATCACAGGGCCCTCAATGGAGGAGCTGGAGGAAGTACCCAGGGAGCTGGGGGTATCTGCAACCCTATAGGTGGAACAACGATATGAACTAACCAGTACCCCCCCCCCCCCAGAGCTCGTGCCTCTAGATGCATATGTATCAGAAGATGGCCTGATTGGCCATCAGTGGAAAGAGAGGCCCATTGATAGTGCAGACCTTATATGCCTCAGTACAGGGGAACGCCAGGGCCAAGAGGTGGGAGGTGGGAGTGGGTGGGTGGGGGAGTGGGTGTGGGGGACTTTTGGGATAGCATTGGAAATGTAAATGAAATAAATACCTAATAATAAAAAATAAATAAATATAAAAAAAAATAAAGAGAGTTTGGAGTGGCATAGAGCAGCAGAGTGCCTTCCTCAGTAATTTGTAAAACACAACAATTGTTCATAGGGTACATCCCACTGTTGATCACAAAAATTGTAGATGAAAAAAAACAGGACATGTGTACCATCCCAAACAATGCCAGTATCAGTGCATACAAGGCATGATCCACATCTCAGGGTGAGAAGATAACCACTAAACATCAAGCAGCATGTTCTTCTGTTCCTCTCATACACAAAAGTACCGGTCATGAGGATGCCTCCATTGCCATTTATCTAGAACATTCTTTACAGAAAGAGGGAGAGGGAGAGGGAGAGGGAGAGGGAGAGGGAGAGGGAGAGGGAGAGGGAGAGGGAGAGGGAGAGGGAGAGGGAGAGGGAGAGGGAGAGGGAGAGGGAGAGGGAGAGGGAGAGGGAGAGGGAGAGGGAGAGGGAGAGGGAGAGGGAGAGGGAGAGGGAGAGGGAGAGGGAGAAATTAGTTAGCTATCATTTAGCGCTGTTGTGTCTTCCTACAGATCTGTGCAGAGAAGTCCTTCCTTATGCAAAGTATTTCAGATAACAAGTTTCTATTTAACATATTGCACAAAAGATCTGACTAGTCATCAGGTTAAGATCACTGGGTTTAAAGCGTCCAGAAGAAAAAGATTCAGACAATGAAGTTTACTCTATCAGGCCTTTCTCATGTGAATGGGCATATTTCAAATTGCAGATCTATCCCAATATCAAAAGAAAAACTAAGCGACACCAAAATAGTATATTCCCAATAAAATCAGAGAAAAATCCATAGAAGGAAAAACTTACATCTAACAAATGGCATGAATAAAGTGAGATTTGCAATAGCAGCAGATTGCCTGGCAAACTAAACCAAGTATTAAAAAGATTTAAGGAGCCGGGCGTGGTGGTGCACGCCTTTAATCCCAGCACTCGGGAGGCAGAGGCAGGCGGATTTCTGAGTTCGAGGCCAGCCTGGTCTACAAAGTGAGTGCCAGGACAGCCAAGGCTACACAGAGAACCCTGTCTCGAAAAAAAAAAAAAAAAAAAAAAAAAAGATTTAAGGAAGAGTGCCATACTGTATAAAGAAAAAGAGGTCCTCATGGCTCCCTTCCATGCCACCTGCCACTTCTGGTCCATTGACCCACCTAGGCATCCCCAAGTCCCTACATTGTGATGTTTGAGAAACATGTTAGAAAAACCCTTCTAGATATTTTCCCATCAAATACTTCAGCATTCTTAAAATAGAGGCAGGTAGAACACATTCACATTTGATAATTACTTTGTAGTGCTGATGTTGCTATTGGTTGGTAGGCTTCAAGATGGAAAATGGTTCTTTTTTATTCTGAATACCCATGGATTATGAGTTGTTTTCTGTTGCAGCAATAAAGCACCATGACCAAAAATGGCCTATAGAAAAGAGAGTATATTTTGGCCTATGGTTCTAGAGGGAGGGTCTTTATAATAAGGAAGGCAAGCCACAGGCAGCTGGAGCAAGAAGCTGAGAGATCTTATCTCCATCTACACACAGAAAGAGAGGGAGCGAACATGAAGTTGGGTGAGGCTATAAACTCTTGGCACCTTCCTCGAGGCTTGACTTCTTCCAGCAAGGCTCTATGACCGAAAAGTTCCATTACTTCCCAAAGAGCCACTAACTATCATAGATCATGAAGAGAGCTCGAGGCCACACAGATTACAGTAGATGACCAAAAACAAAAACAAAAAACAAACCAAACAAACAAACAAAAGAAAACTGTGTCTTAGAAAATCAATTGTACTTTTAGGCCATTATACCAACAATATACTATGTTTGTTTTATTCTTGAGCACGTGTGTGCGTATGTTCATGGTTTTCTATGTTTGTGCTTGAGACAAAGTTAAGACAGGTGTTAGACTTACTATGTGGCCCAGGCTGCCCTGGAACTCATTATCCTCTGTCCTTAATATTCTAAATCCTGGGCTTTCCAGTGGGTACCACCACACTCAACTAGGAGTTTTGAACAAATTATACTCCTAATTTATTTAGCCCATTTTATTTTAGTTCTCATTACTAACATGTAAATATGATTTCTAATCAATAATGACTGCAATGTAATCATGGCGTATTCTCTGAATGATCATCAGCTAGTCTGTGAGACAAATTAAAAGTTTTCTATCCTATTCTGGTTTATCTAATGTCTAAGAGAAAACAGCCATTTTCATGTCCTGGGTATTTGGGACTTCTGTTTTCTTTTACTGTGTATGTGAGATTTGGGGACCAGAAAGAACCAGATCAGATGTTGCTCCATCTGATGTATAATTTATATCACTAGAATAAATGCAAGGCAACAGTAGTGGCTGGAGACAGGTGGGACTATTTCCCAGGGGAAGAAACAAATGCCTTCCTATTTATAAATCTTTGAAAGCGCACCAGGCTTTGTGAGATTAAAAACTCATCCCTGGGGGTACTCAGCAGAAGCCAGATGCTTCTGGCCAGGGATTTGGTGCAAAGGAGGATGATTTGAACAAAATCATATTTTTTAACATCCTCTACAATTTGGAGCTTATGATTCTGGGATTCTTCTAGGAGTTACAAATAATTGGCTAGCTGCATAAAAAAATCAGACTGTAAAAGGAAGTCTAAGAAATAGTCTACATCTCAGAGAGATGTTATGCACTGTATCAGGCTATTTCCTCAAACTTGTTCTCCTGGGCCCGATTTTGTGAACCTAGGGTTCTCTGTTCTACTCCTGCAGTAGATCAAGCCTGAACGCTAAAAGGAGTATCCCTGCCACATTTTCCTGTCTATCTCTATGGTTAGTCTTCCCCTGTCTAGCTTGATCTCTGCTCCTTCTGCTATGTGCTAATAAAATAAAATAAAATAAAATAAAATAAAATAAAATAAAATAAAAAACCTCCTGCAGTATCTATTCCTTCCCCCTTCCAATTCCAATTTACCAGGGACAGCACTGGATCTTTCCCTGTTGCAATGTGTTAGGTGTTCAAGAAAATGATATTAGTTTCCCATTGCTCTTTCCCGGGTTGAACATCTTACTACTGGCTATGTGTCCTCCAGATGGTGCCATCCTTCATCACACTCTCATTCCTCAACCCAGTGTTTCACTCAGATCATCAGAAACACCTATGCCTTCTGCTCCTCTGCTGCCTGAGTCCTCAAGGAGAGCAATTTCTCAAGGATGTCTCCTCTTCTGTCACAACTTAATTGTACTCTAAACCTTTTTATCCCCCTTAGAAACCCCTTCCTCCATATCAGCCCCCATTTCCTCTCTATTCCTATTATTATATTTCTTTTTTTCTTCTAACTAATCCATTCTCCTTCCATTCTCCTCCTCTTCCTGCTGCTGATGCTAATGCTTATTCAGTCTGCTTCAGTGTGCTTCACCTCCTCCTTCTTTACCTCCTCCTCCTCCTTCCTTCTCTTCTTTCCATTTTACTCCTCCTCTCGTATAATCTCCTAGTCTCTTTTCTTCCTTTCCTCTCTCCCTCCCTCACCCCTTGTCTCATTCTCTTTCCCTCTCTTCCTGCCTGTTATATCTGACTTTGATATCATATAGGAAGCACAGTGAAGACAGTGTATAAGTTTGTTTATTCACCAAAACATTACTAGTACTCTATGATTGATAATTATTTAAGAATAAAAGAGTAGGAATGCCCAAGGCTATTTTCAGTACTGATTGTGAGTGTGTGGTATTCTGTGATGTGTGTGTCTGTGTGTGTGTGTATCTCCCATATGTGTCTCCAGCTGACCGTAAACTCAATTTGTTCTGCTGAGAATACAAGTTTGGTCCACTACACTGATCTGGCTGAGGAATTTCAATGTCTAGGAAACTAAACTTAGGTTCAATTAGGGTTGAAGTAATGCTTCTTCCAAGTTTGTGGTGTTTCTCCCCTGTTCAAATGCTAGGGAAGGCTAAAGTTTGCAGATTAAACAGTTTCAGTACCAAGCTCAATAAGAATTGCACCAAAATAAGATGACCTAATGGATCTGCCAAATTGTAACTCCAAGAATCCCACGCAAAATTCCTGTGCCAAGGTGATAACATTTCTTTTAATAGCTTGTGTCCTGTAACAGAACTTGTGGTTTCCATATCTTTAAATAGATTTTACCATTTAAGAGGTAAGCAAGCATCCATTCTATTAGATGTAATTATTATTGTCTTACTGCTTTTATGTCTGCTGCTGGATCGCAATAAGACTTACATAATAAATAAAAGTGCATCATTTGTTATCTTCATGAAGAAGAATTTGATGCTAACTGGATTATGTATAGAAGACAGAAAAATGAGTCCCTTAACTTCCCTGTAGTATCTGAGACAGAAGACATATCAGTTTAGGCTGAGACTCCTACAAAAGAATTCATTTTGGAAGAGCCAATAAAGATAATATTTAAAACTACTGAAAAACTGGGTAATTATAAAGATAGACCGCCAATACTAGAAAAAATATAGATTCAAATTTGTAACTTCACAACATTTTAATCTTCAGGAAATCTCTCTCCTACACTTCACCTCAAATAGAAGAAAATGGTCTAGCAAAATTAATAATAACGCATATTCTAGTATCAGCTTAGTAGGGTCTGGATCCTGACACCAAAACTCATTTATCTAGCATGATACTTAGCCTATATAACCCTCAGTAAAATGGAAGAGATTATCATATGAATTTTATTTTTTTTAAAAAAGTGTGAAATAAACAGAGTTGATACAGAAAATTCCACAAACAGTTTCTAACCTAATGAAGGCTACTTAACATTATGCGGCTTGCAATGAAAGTTTGTGATGTATGGACTTTGACTCTGTAACTTATTGACACTTCTCCAGTCCTAAGAACAATTCCCAGAGCACAGATGTTCAGTGGATTTTTATTGAATGAGCAAATAGAACCACTAGGGAGGTTAGAATAACCAGCCACTGAAAAGTTGACATCAGACTCTGGGCAAAGTACTAACAGGTAGCTTAATTAATAAAAATGTATGCATTTGATAACTTTCAACTCATATGGTGACATCATGCAACTAAAAAGCTAGAACAGTACATTGACACATCAATTTCTAAGATGTTTGGCACATTTTACTAAAAAGTTTTTTTTTTTTTAGAACTACTTCTCTTTCTTTGCATGTTCTTTTTGACCTTTCAAAATATTAATAGTTAAAGGAGACAGTGTTGGAATTATATTGAGTCACTGTTTTGATTAAATATTAAAGTAGAACATGTATTTCAAAACCCACTTCTCCCCCTAGAATCAACATTTACTCTGAATGACCCACTCAGAGCACTTATATCTAAAAACCACATCTCTAGAATTTATAATACATTTTATACTTTTACATACAAGATGGTTATATATATATATGGAAAAATAATAGCCTCAATATTATACACCAAACAATGGAAACAATGTCCTGAAAATGTGTGTTTGTGTGTGTGTGTGAGAGAGAGAGGGGGGGGGGAGAGAGAGAGCGAGAGAGGGAGGGAGAGGGAGAGGGAGAGGGAGAGGGAGAGGGAGAGAGAGATCAGAGACAGAGATATGGAGAGACACTGAGAGACAGGGAGACATAAATACAGATAGAGGTTAAAATCTTGTGTCATTCTTTGGGTATTTAGCACCTTTGTTGTTGAGACTGATCTCTCACTGGCCTGGAATTCATTCACCAAGTAGGCTAGACTAGCTAGCCAGATATCTGTCTGTCTCTACCTCGCCAGCACCAGGATTAAGTCTTTCTACTACAGCTGTCTTTCAAGATATAGGATCTGTGGATTTAACCAGATTTTTCAACTTGTAAGGCAAACAATTTTCTAAATGAACCATCTCCCCAGTTTGCTGGAAGGTTTCTAGACTCTGAAACAGTTTTCAGGCTACAATTCTACATTGTTTATCTCCCAGTAAGGGTTTTATAATCTTACATGGCAAACTTTGTTTTCATTACTTTAGTAACTGTGGAACAAAGAATTGACTATTGGGTTAAAACGAGAAAACCATCTATGCACCAATGGCTGGCTCTCCAGGGCAAGTGTATGGCATATCCTGGTGATGCCCCTAAACATCGCAGCATATATATGGAGTACTCACCTCTGGTTTTCCAGATTTTCTTATACCAAGTCATAAAAACCAATTATTAAAACATTTTCCCCTGTCCATAAACTCAAAAGTCATGACCTAGTGAGATGGCTCAATAGGTGAGGGTACCTGCTACGCAGCCTGATAGCCTGAGTTTGATTCTTGGATACATATAGTGGAAGGAGAGAACTAACTAACACAAGTTACACACCACATGGATGAATGAATGAATGAATGAATGAATGAATGAATGAATGAATGGAAAATTTTCCGTTAAAAAAAAAAAAAAAAAAAAACAAGGCATTTGTCTGGAGAAAAGGGACTCAGAGTAGGAGCCAGGAATCTCAGCTGGAATGGTTCTACTCACCTGATTCAGATTCCTGCCTGCTCTGCCTTCAGAAGAACTGGTGTTCCAAGCTGGGTGAAATTCTTAAGGTCCCTCAAGCCTGTTTTAATCAAAGCAGGAATTTTGGTTCCAGTACCTTGAATGGACCAGAAGGATCTGACTTTTGTCCAAAGAAATTTCAGAAGAAAGTCTAGGGGAAGCCTTCCTGTCATTCTGTATTTTGCCAGCTCTGGTACATGGACCAATGGCTCTGTGAGATGTCATCCCTGAATTTCATGAAGTTGGGACCCTCTGCTCTAATAGTACTATAGTTTTGTACTGGCTGAAGTGAATGTTGCCAAAGTGGTCCATAGAATCCTTCTCTGTCCCTGTATCCACTTTGTACAGCTCATCTTATTCTCTCCATAACTGCTATACTCCAGCCTTCTTTCCATGAAATACTTAAACATACCAGTCTGCTCTTACACATACCAGGCATAACTATTCCCTCTGCTCAGAGGTCCATGTGATTTCCTCAGGATCTGGCTTGAGTCATCCACCCAGTGGGGTCATCTACATTTAGATAATTAATTATGCTTGTGACCTCTCTCCTTATAAAGCCTTACCCAACCTTCTCTTATATTCCTCATTAACTTAGTTTGATATAAAAATGCTTATTGTCTCCTCTTGCTGGAAACCGGAAATTATGGCCATGTTTTATTGTGTCTATAGCAGGGCCAGGAACATTGCAGGTGCACAGGAAAATACTTTTCTATTTATTGAGGGATGAATAAAGAAATGTATTTCTGTGAATAGTTGTACTGACATTTTCTCTCATTCTTAAATAGACACAAGCTACACAACACATTTTTTTCTAGTACAGAGAAAGTAAAAATCACTTTATTCTTTACTTTCTGTGTCTCCATAAGAAAGGGTATAGTCTTTTTTCATTGACTAACACATCCTGAGAGCCTAGAGTTTTACGGACCCTGAGTTTAACAGGGTTCCTTCTACAAATCAGTTTCCCAGGTTTGAAGATTTATATGATTGTCCTGTCTCTTGATCTGTAGTATGGACTCACACAAGAGAGTGTGCCTAAGACATTGCAGGTACGTGTCCATCACTTCTTTTTCTGTGATACTGTGTTCCAATCTGTGCAGTAAAGGCCATTGTGACAATAGTTATAGAATCCAGAAAAAGTATGGCACATAAGCCCACACTGAAAAGATCAGAAAGAAAGAAATTAACATTTACAGCAGCAGCTAGCATGTACTGACTGTTCATTATCTGTCAGAGAGCTAAGTCATTAACTCACTTAATCACAACAGCCTGTGAAGTAGAAACCAGCAGCATTACTGTTAACATATGAAGAGCCTCAGGTTCAGCGATATTAAGTAGATTTAAGTCTTTCCCCACCAGAAAGAGCCAGAGCTGAGACCTAAATCCCAGAAACAGACCATTAGAGCGATCTGTGAAGGTAGCAGGCACAGTGGTGAGACTCTTCCAGATGAAACTTTGTTTCACCTTGTGGCAGTCCTGGAAAGGAGTCACTAATTACTCCACTTCCTAAAGATAAGTAAAAATAAGCAGAGTTGTATCAAATGCCAACATTTAGATTCAAATATAAAATAAACATATTTATTTTAAAGATTGTTAGCAGAATAGTGTTTGCTCTGACTCATCACTGGCTGGAAAGATTTTATGTTCCATTTATATTTTTACCATTTTATGTTCCTAGCTCCCATTATATTTTTACTACTGAATGTGTCACAAGGTACACAGCTCAGCGTTATAGGCCAAGTCACTTTGCACTTACTCATAAGCACTGTGCACTTAAATTTTGGAAGAACATTTTATTTGATTGGAACATTGAATGAATAAACTCGGAAAAGGCACGGATATGCTAAAGCCTTGTTGACAGAGTGCTAATGTTTAGTTCCTGCCATAGATGGGAGCCAGTGTCCATCCTTAGTTAGCACATCCTTCTAGAACCCCTCTCTCTTCTATATTCATGAGAAGGAAAAGCTGGGGAATGTCTTGGTCCCTCTCCCCCTGTAAAAGAAAACAGTGGAGAGATGTTTGCAAAGTTATATCACATAAAGTTGACTTGTTTATGAGCCAAGGCACTCAATATGGACTCAGGAAACTACTTTTTGACCTCTGTTAGATCAATACAATATTCCTCCGCAACAATAAGTATGTTTCATTTGGGGGATAAAAGGGAAATATCTACGCAGAAGCCAAAACTTCCATGACTTGGGAAATGCTCCAATCATAGGTGCATACTGGACTTCATCTGTCCTAGCCAACAGATACATTTTAAAGAAGAAAACAAAAGCAAACTTGAACCTGCGATGGGAAAATCGACATATAAAGAGTTTGTCTGTTGATCATGAGGACTTGATTTTGGTTTCCAGAACTTATGTAAAAAGGATAGAAGCAGCATTACATCCATTTAGCCCCAGTACTGTAGGTGCACAGACAGGCAGGTATCTTGACATCACAGCCTAGCCAGGATGACCTAATTGATGAGCTCTGGGTCAGCAAGAGGCCCTGCCTCAAAAATGGTGAACAGAATTTCTTAGTATGATATCCAATGTTGTTCTCTAACACATACATGCACACATGTGGGCACATATACACTCATTAATTTTATTATTTATTATTTATTATTTTCACATACATACAAACATTTTTTTGAGAATAAAAAAAATAAGTGCTTGGTAAGTTGCTGTTTTTAACTTAGTAATTAACGATGAATCAAATATTTCTTCAAAACTAATTACCCAATAAAAATTGCCATAGTAACCATCACATTACACCACACAGACTTCTTGCTAGCATCAAAAACTCTCAGGAGTTGCTATCACCACCTCCATGACAGGGCCATCTGCTCCAAAGGGAGGAGGGGGAGGCATGAAAGAGGTATTTTTGTTTGTGCAAATCACTGCAGGTGAGATCTTGGGAAATGGACATATCAGTAGGAATTTTTTTTTCCTGTGGAACTCTGTTGTGTTTTTCACCATAGTCTTAAGGTTCACACCAAAATAATACATTACTCTGGGTATGTCTTCCTTTTCTCCTTCTCTTACTTTTGTCCTTTCCTCTACCTGTTGTGTGGATATGTTCTCCTTCTCCCTCTATATGTCTTCACCTACAAAGAGGTTTTTCCAAATAGTTGATCTAAAATGGCATGAGACATCTGGGGGGAAAGGATCTTAGCTGTAATGATTACCGTTGGGATAGAAGTGCCTCAGTCTTACCAAGAAACAAGTACATACTTGTGAAATAAAGGGGGAAATAGAGAAGAATAGCTATGAAACAGTCATTATCATCACCACCACCACCATCATCAATAAAATGGTCTAAATGGAAAAATTAAATCTGTTGACTAAATCATTCATTTAACAAGTCCTGAAGATAGACTAGATTAGAAAGGGTAAGAAACTCACATATTTCATACCAGGCTGGGTCTTCTAAAAAATCAGACTTTGAAAGGAAAATTCACATTTGGCATTTGTGAAGGATGAAGTTAGGATCAATATCTAGGGAAGGGAAGAAAAAGAAGCAGAGACACATGGACACATCTGGTTTTAATAAAACTTCAACAGAGACCTGGATCCTGTAGGCAGTTTTGAGGCTGCGATAATCCTTTGGGGGATATTCTGAATTGGAGTTATAAGCTTTTATATGTCCAGGATTTTTCAGTATCTTCCTTCCTTCCTTCCTTCCTTCCTTCCTTCCTTCCTTTCTTCCTTCCTTCCTTCCTTCCGTCCTTTCTCCCTCCCTCCCTTCCTTCCTTCCTTCCTTACTCCTTTCTTCCTTCCTTACTCCTTCCTTCCTTACTTACTCCTTCCTTCCTTCCTTACTCCTTCCTTCCTTCCTTCCTTCCTTCCTTTCTTCCTTCCTTACTCCTTCCTTCCTTCCTTCCTTCCTTTCTTCCTTCCTTTCCTCCCTCCCTCCTTCTCTTCTCCTTCTCCACCTCCTCCTCCTCCTTCTTTTTGAGGTGGTCATCAAAAGAGGCTAATATTTTAGAACTGTCAGACAGAAATGATTCTGAGATCATGCATCTGTCATTGCTGAAAGAAGATCTTTGGTTTATCATAGGATTCATCACTTTGCCACCAGGATCTACTTCACATATATTCTAAGAATTTCCCCCTATCCCGTGCTTGGTAGGCTCCTCTTATCTGGTGAAGTTTCCAAGAGAAAGATAAACTGCATCAATTAAACTCATTACTACAACTGCTTTAGGAGCCAAACAAGTCTTACATTGTCTCTCTGCTCCACTCTTTGGCCCAACCAATTCCCCTATCCCCACTTTCAGAGTGTGATGACTGTGGCACAACTTTCCTCTGTACCTTTACCAGGATGCTCCTGCATCAGCATCTGGGCTGAAGTAAGTAATAAAGAAACCCTGAAGTTGTATGCTGTTCCTTTTCCTCTCTGCTAGGTTAAAGGTCACTTAGGATGACTTAACAATACTAAAGTTGCCTACAGTATTTTCTCAGACCAGTGTCTTCTATACATTTCCCCCAAACCACTCCAAAACATCCCAGACCTATATTACCACCTCTGTGCCTACATTGATTACAATTAGTTTTAGACATGGTACTCTTTGAGGGAGCTGAATCATAGCCCTAGCAATCCCCTGTATATCAGTGTTTTTTTTTTTTCTTCAGTGCCCTTCCCATGACCTGCTCAGAACACATCCCAAAGTGGAATAATATATACCAGTCTCAGTCTCATTGGGCCCTTTTCTCCCTCCTGCCCCATCCATAAAGCACTTTAGATGCAATGTCTGACAGGTCCTGGATAAAGAGGGAAGAGAATTGAATCAGTGTCCACTTTGGACTTCAAAACATATCCGACTTGCCTGACTACGAATATTTATAGACTTCATTTCCAAAGCAGGGTTGGAAGTGTCCTTATGTCCACAAGACAAGGCTTCTCAGAGAAGGCAGTAGATTATTTTCTGACAGCAGGAGCACAGGGGTCACTCATCCATTGTTTGATCCAACAAACATTTCATATGCACTACCTATTGCTAAGTGCACTGACAGGAGCTGAGCATCTATCAAGGGTTAGAACTACTAAAGCTTGTTCTTTTCCAGTGGTTTCCTTTCTTTCTCACTTTCACATTTTCTGTTAATTACATGTGTCATAATAGTATAACTAGAGTTATATGAATAAAACAACTTTAATTTAGAAGATATAGCCATATTGTCTGGTTATAAAGCATTTTTTTATTCATTATTGTTGGGGGAGGTCCCAGGCCATTTGGATGGTGCCATCCCTGGGCTGGTGGTCCTGAGTTCTATAAGAAAGGGGGATGCTTAAGTCATGAAGAGCAAGTCAGCAAACAGTACCCCTCCATGGCCTCTGCATCAGCTCCTGCTTCCAGGTTCCAGTCCTACTTGAGTTTCTATCCTAATGTCCTTCGATGATAAACAACAATATTATGGAAGTGTAAGCCAAATAAACCCTTTCTTCCCCAACTTGCTTTTTTGATCATGGTGTTTTGTCACAAGTGAAAAATCTATCAAAGACAACAAACGGGGTTAGGTTTTAAAGTTAAGAGCTAAATCCAGTTTAAAGAAAATTATTAAATGCCCACAAAAAATCAATAAATAGCTGTATACTGTTTCAACAAGTCCGTCATGCCAAATTTGCCCTCAGTATGATTAACTCAAAACAAAGTAGTTAGATTATGTTTAGAGTCCATAATACCTGGGGGAAGATGTACCTTTAAACCAAGTGACACACTGAAACCAGGGAAGTGAGTCCACCTCTAGAGGCTACAGGGTGACATAGATTATTGGATCTTCATTTTCTCACTGTGTCAAAACTATTCAAGCAGACAAAATTATTTAAGATGCTTCATCTGTATAACTGTTTTATTTCTCTTCCTGCCTCTCAATCCCAAATTTGCTATACATACATACATACATACATACATACATACATACATACATACATACTTGTGTGTATGAATACAGAAGCATATCTGCGTGAATACTAAAATAATGAAGAAATTTCTGAACATGAAGATTGGATATAATCACATTAAATGGAAGGATTTTAGAATCAGGTGTGCTCCCGGCTCAATTGTGAAATAATTCTGGAACAAGCTAGGAGAACTCTAACCTCTTTTCTTACCATTTAAAACAACAAGACCATATACTGAGAGACTGATAAGATAGTCACAGTGTGTTTTAAAGCAGTCGATGGAGTCAGGGCTCACCTCAGTTTCTC
This sequence comes from Mus caroli, assembly GCF_978045245.1. NCBI lineage: Eukaryota > Metazoa > Chordata > Mammalia > Rodentia > Muridae > Mus > Mus caroli. Next base: position 39,192,593 of record NW_028227271.1, read on the forward strand.
CCAGCTTTCACATCCAGAGCCAGTATCTCCAAACTTAATCTTTCTCTCTGCAAATGCTGGTGTATTATACCTTGCCAAATATTCTTGCTCTTCCTTCCATTCTTATACTGCTCTCTCAGAACAGTGTACCTCCATCTCTGCTTTCCTAACCCAAATCTGTTATTCCAATTTCCGCTTAAACCCAAGTTTTCCAGGAAGCCTGCCGACTCTACTGCTGTCTTTATAGGACACTGTAGTTAGTACTTTCAGAAGTAGGTTCTGAAATCCAAGTCATTGTCACCCAAGCCTGGCACTGCAACCTCTGTAAAGAGATTTCCTGAACAGGGACTCAATAAATTTTACCTTATTTTCCTCACCTACAAAATTGGGATTATCATGAAGAGACCAGGTATGCTTTGGGCATTAAAGGAATTATCACTGTCAAAAACATTCTGACCAAGGTCTATGGTGGCTCTAATAACAGCCATAGCACTTGTTTTGCTGGTGTCCTATATGAATCAAATGAGGAGATAGAGACACAATGGTTGGGGCAGATGTTCAGCAATGTTAAGTGTTCTCATGTCAGGCATAGATATCCTCCCTGCATCTTTGTCCTAATTGTCAGCCTCCATATGCTGAGTTCCTGTCTTGTTGTCTGTCTTCCTTATCAGATTTGAGTTGCTTGAAGGGAGACAGAACATTCCCTCTGATGTTTGTAACTAGGATTCAACTCAAGGGATAGCTTTAAAGTCACATTTACACAAAGGAAAGAAGCCCATATGGCAAGATTAGAATTATGGAAATGGGGCCTAAGCCAGGAGATAGCACAGTTGCCAAGTGTTTGTGCAGCAAACACTAGACCAGCCATGAGTGCAGAGTAGGTGAAGAGATGCAGACCCCTGCAGCTTTTTTTTAGACCCCTGCAGCTTTTTTTTTTAGACCCCTGCAGCTTAATGGCCAGCCATCCTAGTTTAATCAGCTAACCTCAGGTGTCACTAAGAGACCCCTCTCAAAATAAAAGATGAATAGCTCTTAGAAATATCTGATATTAACCTCAGTCACACACATACACACACATATACACACACATATACACACACATGCACACACACACATCCCTCACACATACTAACTACACACACACACACACACACACACACACCACAAAATAAATGCTGAAATGTTTAAAATAGAATCTCTATATTCTAGCTTCAAAGCAATTCTGAGAACTGCACTATGCGCTGGTCACTGATCTAGAGATAGATAATACACTGGGTGTTTGTTATACACCAGCACCTGCTGACCTGGTGGAAAGGGTTTCTTAGTCCCCAGTTTAGGAGTCAAGTAAATCTCTGTTGGAGGAAGGGGGGCTGACTTGACTACATAATATATTTGGTAATATTGCTGGCTTCCACCAGCAGCAGCACAGCCTCCCATCCCAGTTATGAGAGACAAATCATCTCCAGATACAACCAGGGTTCCCTGATAGAAAAATTGCCCCTATTCTTCGGAACTTCCACTTCTGAGCTTGGGTGACAAAAATCCATGTTTATAGAGGGTTCTGATTTCCTAGCTGAGCCACTAATATCCTGAATAGCCACTGAGTAACATATGTTGCTTCTTAGAAGCTGATACAGCCTCATCAATCAACCCAAGAAAGATATTTCTGCAAGGAAAGTGTCATGTTTTCAGTTTGTACATTTCTTATTATGCTATTTCCTGGGCATAGCTTCTCCTCTTAGATTTAATATCTTTTAGACAGTGTAAGTTATTTCTTTCTATTTTTGGTTTCATGCAACGAATCTCATATATTTATTCATTGTAAATAAGAGTCATGATTTTTTTTTAAAATATCAGCATAGCAAGAAACCAAGTTGCTATATTTGAGCAAAGGGTTCTTGGAATATCTCTCATCATGGCCTTGGCACACACCTTTCTGGGGACATGATTACAACATTTGGGAATGATTCGTTCCGAAGTCTCACTATTTGACATTACAGTGATACAGAGCTAGTGAGAGACCTGTTTATTGTTATTGCTTGTTTCCCCTGAATTTGCTTCCTTATTTTCCAATTCTGGCCCCAATATTTAGGGAAACAGAGAAATGATTTATCTATTACCAAGGGCTGTGGTAACATCAAAATATGACTTTCCCAAAGAGCTCATGTTTCATAAGCAAATGGAAAAGCCTAAGGGCCAAGTTTATAAAACTCTTTTGGATAATGGGCCCTTCATTAATAGGGGAAGTTAGAGGGGAAATTCTCTTGGTTGCCAGAGTGAATGAACCTGGAAAATCCCCATTGCTCAGCAACACAGTCTCTCAGAAAGACATCTGGCTTGCCCTTAAGGAATGGCCTTCATACAGTGACTGACACTCAGAGGTCACTTGTGCCTCTTCAGTAACTACCACACCAAATATCCCAGCTGCTCCTCCAGACAACTGTCAACACACATTTACTGACTGACCACTCTGTGTCAAGTACAGAGACCCAACAGTGGCACACAGCAATCACTACCCTCAGAACCCACAGATGAGCCCCCTATCCAACAGGAACCCTGAGGCAGTGTCAGCAAGAGTATGCTCCAAAGCAGGACAGCACAGGAATGCAGATATCAAGGGAGGAGTTTCAAAGAGGCTTTTACTACATCTTAAGTCCTAGAACTGTAGATCACTTTGTCTCTCTCTGTCTCTGTGTCTCTGTTTCTCCCCCCTCCCCCTCTCTCTATGTCTCTCTATATATATCTCTGTATCTGTCTGTGTGTCTCTCTGTATCTCTGTGTGTCTCTGTCTCTCTCTCTCTCTCTCTCTCTCTGTCTGTGTCTCTGTCTGTCTGTCTGTCTGTCTGTCTATCTGTCTCTCTCTCTCTCTCTGTCTCTCTCTCTCTCTCTCTCTGTGTGTGTGTGTGTGTGTGTGTGCATGAAAAAGGAACCAAATGTCCAAAGGATCTGGAGATGTTAGAGAGCTTGTAGTGTTATAGTGTATCATCCAGGGTTCCAACAGGAAACAGACATTCAAAGGAGTATATGATGTGAGCTTAGGCAGCGATTAAAATTATAGGCACACTTGCCTTGATTAGGTACGCATACCTGAGCCATAAGAAAGCTGTTTCTGTTCTAGGAACTTGCAGAGGCAAGGGTGTGGGTGGTATTAGCAGGTCTTGATGAGAACTGTGGCACTTAGAGGAATACAGTTATCACTCAAACTGTAGGATGAATGACTCTCTTCTCTTGCCTTCCCCCTCTTTCGCCTGCCCCATCTTCCCTTCATCCCTCCTTCTTCTCCAGATTCCCCTATGTCCCTCTTGGACAAGGCAGACTCAAATGGCAGTTGAGGCTGAAGACATCTGACAGATGATGCCCAGAGGAAACAGTTTGGGGAACATAGAATAGGACACAGAAAGGCAAATCCTAGGAGAGGTGAATAACCAGCAAACTGGCACAGCTACTTTCAAGTTACCCCGAGTAACTCAAACCCAGGACATACATAAGAGAGGGAGAAAGGAGTCAAAAGAGGGTCTGAGCTTAGTAGGAAAAGTGGTTGCTGAGTGAAGATCCAAATTTGGATCCTCAGCCACTATGTACAAAAGCCAGGCTTGATAGTGATTGGCTAAGGGGGAAAGATATGGAAATATAGGAAGCTTTCTCACCAGCCAATGAAATGGTTATGTATAGGTACAGAAGGAACCTTGTGTCAAAAAAAAAAGAAAGTGGGAAGGAGAGAAAGACACCTAAGGTTGATTGTTGGCCTCTGTATGAACAGGAAAGCAATTCCTTCTGCACACACTGTATGGCTCATTTTTGTGTGCCAATGTGACAGAAGTCATAGTCACCAGAGAGAAAGAAGCCTAAGCTGAGAAAATACCTTCAGGATATCCAGCTGCAAGGCATTTTCTCATAGAGTGATCAGTGGGGGAGGCCCAGCCTCTTGTGGGTTGTTCCATTTCTGGGATGATCGTCCTGTGTTCTATAGGGAAGCAGGTTTTGAGCAAGCCATATGAAGGAGGCCAGTACTCAGCACCACATGCATGGCCACTGCATCAGCCCCTGCCACCAAGTTCCAGCCTTGATTGTGTTCTTGTCCTGATTCCCTGTAGTGATGGACTATGGTCTGGAGTAAGATCTGGAGGTATGAGTCACATAAACCCTTTCCTCCCCAACTTGCTTTTTGGTCATGGTGGTTTTGTTGCAGCAATAGAAACCCTAACACACACACACACACACACACAGAGAGAGAGAGAGAGAGAGAGAGAGAGAGAGAGAGAGAGAGAGAGAGAGAGAGGCAGAGACAGAGACAGAGACAGAGACAGAGACAGAGACAGAGACAGTGACAGAGACAGAGACAGAGACAGAGACAGAGACAGAGACAGAGATTCAAGTACCCTAACCTTCTTCCTAGTCTGCTCCCCAGTGAGCACCTTGCTGAGTAGGCAGCCTGTGAAGGATATCACTGCTAGTGCCTGCCACGTGGGATGCTGGCTATGTATCAAGCAGATGCTAAGCACTTTGCACGTGAGCTCCTCATTTCATCTTTATAGCCACTCATGGAGAATTAACGCTTGCTGACTGCCAGGATCCAATTATCCCCCAACTAGAGTCATGTGCATTGTTTCATTTTATCCTCACAACAAAGCTAGGTCACATAGGTTTGCTCTCTCTCTCTCTCTCTCTTTCTTTCTCTCTCTCTCTCTCTCTCTCTCTCTCTGAAACATCCCAGTTCATAGGAATATAGTCTCCAGGAGGACAAAACCTTGTTCTGTATTCTGTATCCTCACTTCAAGGAATCATACCTAGCACATTGCTTATAGGCAATCACCCAGTGCTTAGATTAAAACTTAAATAGACTATGATAATAAAAATCATGATGAGATTCTGACTCTCATCCTCTAAAATTCTAAGCTGTAGAAACACCCTGGCCAGCTGAGGGGGAAAAAAGAGCACAGAGGACTTACATCTTCCTTCTTCCCCACAGTTCCTCTCAAAATCTTTTTTTGGGGTAATTGCTTGTTATTTTGTTTTGTTTTAATTAATTTATTTATTCATTTCCATCCTGATCACAGCCCATCTCCTTCCTCTCCTCCATGTCTCACCCTACCACCCATATTTTCCCATTCCCCCTCTCCTTATACACAGACAAGGGGAGTACCCACCCACTATGGTACTTCAAGTCACATCAAGACAAAAAGTATCCTCTTCCACTGAGGACAGACAAGGCAACCTAATTAGGGAAGGGGGTCAAATGGCAGACAACAGAGTTAGAGATAGCTTCCACTCCAATTCTACATGAACACCAAGCTGCACATCCTCTACAATGTGGAGGGAGCCAAGGTTCAAACCCTGCATGCTCTTTGGTTGGTGGTTCAGTCTCTGAGAGTCCCATGGGCCCAGATTAGTTGGCTCTGTAGATCTTGTGGTGTCCTTGACCCCTCTGGCTCCCTCAATCCTTTTTCCCAACTCTTCCAGAATCTTCCACAAGAATCCCTGAATTCCACCTAATGTTTGGTTATAGGTTTCTGCATCTGCCTCCATCCACTGCTGGATGAAACCAAAGGACAGTTAAGCTGTTTGCAATCATAGCAGATTATCATTAATAGTGTCACAGGTTGGCTCTCTCCCATGGGGTGGGTCTCAAATTGGGCCAGTCATTGGGTGGTTATTCCCTCTATCTCTGCTCTATTTTTATTCCTACACACCTTGTAGGCAGATAAATTCAAGTCGAAGGTTTTGCGGGTAGGTTTGTGTCCCCCTCCCTCCACTGGAAGTTCTGTCTGGATACAGGAGAAGCAACTTCAGGTTACATATCTCCTGATTCTAGGAGTCTCACCAACAGTCATATCCATGTCCTCCCAACAGCCTCCCCCATCATGGGTCTCCCGCTTGCCCCAGAGATGTCCCCAAACTGATTTTTCTTCCCTCTCCCAGTGGTCTTCCCCCTCCCATCCCCACTATCCCCATATCTGATCCCCACCTCTGTTCCTCTCCTCACCTATTAAAGTTTCTCTCTCCATCCACTTCTGATGTCTATTTTATTTCCCCTTCTGTGTGAGATTCAAGCATCCTCCCTTGGGCCCTCTTTATTACTTAAATCTTTGAGTCTGTAGATTATAGCATGGTTATCATGTACTTTATGGCTAATATCTACTTCATCCATTCCTTTCAGAGACTGAGTAACCTCACTCAGAATGATATTTTCTAGTTCTACCCATTTACCTGTAAATGTCATAATATCCTTGTTTTTAATAGCTTAGTAACATTCCACTATGTAAATATACCACATTTTCTATTTTTTAAAATATTTTTATTAGGTATTTTCCTCATTTACATTTCCAATGCTATCCCAAAAGTACCCCATACCCTCCCACCCACTCCCCTAACCACCTACTCCCACTTTTTGGCCCTGGCGTTCCCCTGTACTGGGGCATATAAAGTTTGCAAGTCCAATGGGCCTCTCTTTCCAGTGATGGCCGACTAGGCCATCTTTTGATACATATGCAGCTAGAGTCAAGAGCTCCAGGGTACTGGTTAGTTTATAAAGTTGTTCTACCTATAGGGTTGCAGATCCCTTTAGCTCATTGGGTACTTTCTCTAGCTCCTCCATTGGAGGCCCTGTGATCCATCCAATAGCTGACTGTGAGCATCCACTTCTCTGTTTGCTAGGCCCTGGCATAGTCTCAAAAGAGACAGCTATATCTGGGTCCTTTCAGCAAAACCTTGGTAGTATATGCTGGTGTCAGCGTTTGGAAGCTGATTATGGGATGGAACCCTGGATATGGCAGGCTGTAGATGGTCCATCCTTTTGACACAGCTCCAAACTTTGTCTCTGTAACTCCTTCCATGGGTGTTTTGTTCCCAATTCTAAGAAGGGGCAAAGTGTCCACACTTTGGTCTTCATTCTTCTTGAGTTTCATGCGTTTAGCAAATTGTATCTTATATCTTGGGTATCCTAAGTTTCTGGGCTAATATTCACTTATCAGTGAGTACATATTGTGTGAGTTCCTTTGTGATTGGGTTACCTCACTCAGGATGATACCCTCCAGTTCCATCCATTTGCCTAGGAATTTCATAAATTCATTCTAATAGCTGAGTAGTACTCCATTGTGTAAATGTACCACATTTTCTGTATCCATTCCTCTGTTGAGGGCCATCTGGGTTCTTTCCAGCTTCTGGCTATTATAAATAAGGCTGCTATGAACATAGTGGAGCGTGTGTCCTTCTTACCAGTTGGAACATCTTCTGGATATATGCCCAGGAGAGGTATTGCAGGATCCTCCGGTAGTACTATATCCAGTTTTCTGAGGAACCGCCAGACTGATTTCCAGAGTGGTTGTACAAGCTTGATATTTCTTTATTCGTTATTCCATTAAGGGGCATCTAAATTGTTTCCAATTTCTGGCTATTATGAATAAGGTTGCTATGAACATAGTTTAGCAATTGTCCTTGTGGTATGGTGGAGCATCATTTGAGTGTTTGCTCAGGAGTAGTATAACTTGGGTCTTGAGGTAGAAGAACTATTCCTAATTTTATGAGAAACCACCAAATTGATTTCCAAAGTGGCTGTGCAAGTTTGCACTCCAACTATCAATGGAGAAGAGTTTCCTTTGCTAAACACTCTCACCAGCATGTGTTGTCACTTGAGTTTTTGCATTCTGATGGGTGTAAGATGGAATCTCAGAGTCATTTGTATTTCCCTCATGAGTAATGACTTTGAACAATTCTTTAAGTGCTTCTCAGCCATTTAAAATACTTCTGTTGAGAATTCTCTATTTAGCTCTGTACCCCATTTTTGATTGGGTTATATAGTTTTGGGTGTCTAATTTCTTGAGTTCTTTATAGATTTTAGATATTAATTCTCTATGGATGAAGGGTTTTTCCCAAACTGTAGGCTACCATTTGTGCTATTGACTGTGTCCTTTGCCTTACAGAAGCTCTCAGTTTCAAGAGGTCCCATTTATTAATTGTTGATCTTAGTTCCTGAGCTGTTTGTGTTCTGTTCAGGAAGTTGTCTCCTGTACCAATGCATTCAAGGGTATTCCCTACTTTCTCTTCCATTAGATTTAGTATATGCAGTTTTCTGCTGAGGTCTTTTATCCACTTTGACTTGAGTTTTCTGCAGAGTGATAAATATGGATCTATTTGCACTCTTCTATAGGCAGACATCCAGTTAGACCAGAACCATTTGTAGAAGAAGCTTTCATTTTTCCATTGTATAATTTCAGCTTCTCTGACAAAAATCAAGTGTCCATAGGTGTGCAGGTTTACTTCTGGATCATCTATTAGATTACATTGATCAACCTGTCTGTTTCTATGCCAATACCAACAGGTTTTTTATTATTATCACTCTGTAGTACAGCTTGAAATGAGGGATAGTGATACCTCCAAAAGTTCTTTTATTGTACAGGATTGGTTTTGCTCTACAGGGTTTTTAATGAAGATAAGAACTGTTCTTTCAAGGTCTATAAAGAATTATTTTAGAATTTTGATGGGAATAGCATTGAATCTGTAGATTGCTTTTGGTAAGAAGTGCATTTTTACTCTGTTAATCCCATTAAAAATATCTTGTTACCTCTACCTGACCCATGAGCTACACAAATAAACACACACACACACACACACACACACACACACACACACACACACACACACCTCTTAGCTCTTCGGCAACAAGAACAACCATAAAAGACCTGGGCCCACCTTCTTCCTCTGCTATCCTTCCAGACAATCAGAGGTACTAATAATAAGGAGTAAACAAGTTTTCTACAAAGATCTCAACAATAAGTCGGCCATTATTTATTTTAGGCTTTGCCAAACACATCGTTAATTTCCCCTTTCCCGCTATTCCTCTTCTGCTTCACCTCCTCCCCTACGTTTTCTCCTCCCTCCTCCTCAGTTCTTTAAAATATAAATGTATGGTGTGTAAACCCTGGTGAATTCTGATGAACCCTGCTGTTGCAGAGCTTGCTGCTTGGTCCCATATGCTCTGTCAGTGCTGTTACAAAAAGCACCACCACCACAGTGGGTTTCTTTCAATAAAAATAACATTTTTTGTTTTTTAGGTTGTTTCCCATATCTTGAATATTTTGAATAAAGCTGAAATAAACATGCAAGTAAGGGGCCTCTTCATGCTGATTTGCTTGTCCCTGCTATATAACCACTACTGGGGCTTTTCAATCTCCTGCTAGTTCTGCTCTTTGGAAACAAAGTTCAGTGTTTCAGCAAGCATGAGTGATTTTGGTCACCCAGTGTTACTTGCTAGGTCTGGGACCTTGAGCAATTATTTAACTTTTAGGAGTCCTTGACTTATATAACACGAATTGTCCATTAAAACAGTATACCAAAAATTTAAAGTGCAGTCTCTAGAACACAGGTGGCTGTGAAGACACTTTGCCTAAGATGACTTGTCAAAGGTCGGCAGGGATCTCTGAACTCTCAGCCTGGAGGCACTCTTGGGACTATTGGCTGCTGTTACGTTCACCTCTGAACATCATGGCCCAGATACCTAAGGAAAACACATTAATGGTTTTCGCTGTCATAGTGTATCTTTCAAATTGTGTTATGGCATTAGATATATCATATATTAAGAAGTATTAATTTTTCTCACCTATATTTAAAGGTTTAAATATTTTTAAACCTCTATTTCTCCCTTAATGCTGGTCTTACTGCTTTCAGTCTTTAAGAACTTTATTTCCTCTGAATATCTTAGTTTCTCAAAATTCTGTATTAAAGCAAATTTAATATCCCTACTATTTTAATTTACCTGTGTGTGATATTGTGATATCTTTGGAAAAGAGTGTGTTTTCCCCTTTGTCACCTCCCAGGATGTTACTCTTTGAACTCAAGGAGTTCCCATGATTCTTCATTATTTCTTGATACTCATCATGGTGAACCACAGAGTCCACCATGCTTCACATTTTTCTACTGTTTTCTAATATTTTTTCACTTCAGTTTGCTACTTTATTGTTCTGACACCTTTCAAATTTCATTTTATGTGTTATTTTCAATCCCTTATACAAATCAGCATGTACTACTTAAAAAATGCAGACAGGAAGGCTAACCACATAGCTGAGAGCTACAGGGAGAGCCCACAACACTGGCATATGATGCTAACAGGGACACTTGTCCTTCCCCTGGGCCCTGAAAACTCCCAGAGATACAAGATACCCTTACATACTCACTTCCTCCTCTCTGTCTGCCCTGGGTCCTTGATGCTTAGTCTTGGACAGGACTATGAAAGTATATATAATTATTCTAAATCAATAAAACATGAAAATATTTAGGACCAGAAAATGGCTCAGAGTGTGAAGGCTCTTGCTGTCAAGCATTGGAAGCTGAATTTGATCCCCAGAAGCCATCTGGCTCCTGCAAGTTGTCCTCTGACCACAAAAACTCTATGGTATGAACTGACCAATGAATGAACACCTGGAAACACACATACATATTAATGTGTGTGGGCACACACACACACACACACACACACATGATTTTTAAAAGAAAAATGTGCAATGATAATAATAATAACAGGAGTCAAATATATATTGTGTTTCAAAGCTTTTTTACTAATTGTTTTCTTTTATTATCTATCAACATTCTGAAGAAAGTATTCCCACTATATAGGAAAGAAAATGTGAAGGGCAGAAAAGTTAGCTAACTATGCCAAGTTCACATCACAACTCAATAGCTTTCTTGAGAATCCAAATTACTAAGCATGTGGCTAACATGTTAAGCTATATGTACATAGTATACAAACTACTCTGCATAGCATCCGCTCCCTTAGCGAGAGTAAGCTTTACATGGGGGCCACGTGGTAATTGATAGAGATGGGATTTAAGACCTACTCAATCTGATTCCAGGGTTGACACTGTAGCCACCTCTCTACTCTTTTTCCTGAATAGTAAGTTCTAGCTATAAACACTCCTCATAAAGTAATGTAAGTACCGAACATTTTAACAATCCCCAATGACAGAAATACTCTTACCCTGTAGAAACACATGTATAATGCATCATTTATGTAGAGATAAAATGGAAAAGAAAACATTGCTTCATTGACCACACTTTAGGAAACAAAGGATTTCATATTTCATTTTATTATATATATATATAAATATATATATTATATATATTTATATATATATATATTATTCTTTCATATAATATATCCTGACTGTAGTTTTCCATGTAATTTTTCCTACCTTCTCTCCTTACAGTCCCACCCCTCTTCCCCAGATCCACTCCTCCTCTGTTTCCTCTCAGAGAGAGGAGGCATCCCAGGGAGAGCAACCAAATATGGTATAACAAGTTACAATAAGAATAGGCATATATCTTCATATAAAGGCTGGACCAAGCAACCCAGTAAATCAACATAGACATCTGTTATGTGACAGAATTTTCCTGAGGATATTCAGTACATAAGTCTATTTATTCTCTCCAGAAAAGGGGCTCATGACAGACAAAAGTATGTATACCACCAAAGTACTACTTGATGAACCAATGAGTTTTCTGGTGAGGGATTACTTACAGGAGCAGAAATGAGTCAAAAACATGTATATCTCCACATTCCAACTTGGTGACAGATCACAAAAGCTGGAAACCTGGAGCACACTACACAGCCTGAAGGTGGCTCAAGAGACTAGAAGTTGTCCTTTCCAGGTGACTCACTTGGTCTAAACTTCTTTCAGTTAATGTGGCTGGTTTCTGCTTCTTCCAAGCATCGTGTCTGGTCTCAGAGTCTTATTTATAGCTTGGCTTGATGAGAGAGATTCTCAGGAGTCTTTATTGTTCACTCTTGGGAGGGAGGGCCCTAGTGAATCTGTCCAGTTTCAGGGACTTCCTGAAACTATTCTGGGCTGTTTACCTTCTAGTTTAAGAATCTTCCCTGCAGTATAAAATGTTTCAATCTCAAAGGAAACTGTTACACAACAATATGCAAATTTTCTGGTTATATTGTATGGATAGGATGTGTCTCCTACTGGCTCATGTGTTGAGGGCTTCATCTCCTGACAGTGCCATTACCTGAGAGGCTATGGAAATTTTTGAAGGTGAAGCCTCCAGGAAGTATGTCACTGGGGGAATGATTTTGTAGGTTTTACCTGTTTCCTGGTCCCTTCCAATTGCCTTGCATCCTGTCTACCATGAGGTGAGCAACCTTTAACTTTACACGTTCCAGCTCCATAATGCTCTGTTTCACTGTGGATAAGAACCAATGGAGTCAAAGACTAGGGGCTAACATCTCTGAAACCATGATCCCTAGGTAATCTGTTCTTACTTTAAATTATTTCTGTGAGTTTTTTGTTTACAGCCAGGAAAGTGAATGACACACTGAGCTTCTGCATTCCACAATGCATTTCTGCTTCTTAGATGGAAATATTCTCTCCCGTCACTCAAATGAGAATATTGAGGCTCAAAGAGACAAAGTGACTTCCTTAGGTTTATGCAGAAAATTCATAGTAAAGCTTAAGGCTGCAAACCCAGATGTACAGTCACAACACTCCAGCATCTGGCAGAGGCAAAGCTTCCAGTGGGAGCTATTTTACTTGCTTTGTCAGGATCCCCATGCCAACCCACCCTAATTTTCAGAGTCCAAACAGCCCTGGGAGTGTGAAGACTGCCCCAAGGACTGGATTCCAGCTTCATAAACCCCCATTCTTACTTCATGTTCACCTTTTGTGGCACTGCCCTCTGACGTGTCTCTGGTAATGTTCCAATGAGTGTCTTCATGAGGACAGACTTGAGTCCATTAGCAGTGAGGCCTGGATGTGGGCATCTTCTTCTAGTGATGTGTGAAAATATACTGTGGCTTGCAAGAAAGCATAAGCCTGGAGCTGGAGAACTCAGGCTGTGAGCATGGTTGCAAAATATTCTGACTGGTTTCCCTATGAGTAAGTTGCTCTTGGAGCATTCATTTTACCATTAAATATAGATATTACGATGCTCCTGGGAATGCCTTTATGGAGAGAAGAGACAAAAATGAACCTTCTGACAGGCACAGGAATGAGTTCACACTGAAATGCTGCATGAATATCTGAAGTGGAACATAGCTTATCCTCAGACATACCCACAGATCCTTCCCCTGCCTTTCATAGCTTGTTTCTAATTTCTTAGTTCCGCTTGGTAATCAGTTCTTGCTTCTGGACTGTGCAGCATGCACCTCCCTCCCCTAAGTCTCCTTCCCTTTGTACAGACTCAGGAATTGAGCCACAGAGTTCAAACATGAGGAACTGAGGTTGCTTCCCCTCAGCACCTATGTGTAAAAGCAAAAATAGAAATTCACCATAGTGGTGCATCCCTGTAATCCCAGTATTAAAGAGGCAAAGGCAGGCAGATCCCTAGAAGACAATGGCTATTCCTCTTCAGTTTAGCCTACTTGGCAAGCTCTGGGCCAGCGAGACAATAAGAAACCCTCTCAGAACAGAGTAGATAGCATCTGCACAGTAGCAATTGCCAAGGTTGTCCTCTGGCCTACACACACACACACACACACACACACACACACACACACAAATATGGTACCTAGATCTTCCTCTCTGCTGGGGATGCCCAGAGTACACCAGCCCAGAGAAAACAGGCAACAGAACATGTTTCCTTTAGGGCATCAGACACTGCTACATGCAAGCCCGGAAGAGAAAATTATCCCTTAGATTTCTGACTGAACTCTTGTTCCGCTGCACCTCCTTCAGGTCCCATAGCCGGGTTTTTCTTGTATCCCTAAGTCAGACTTCCTTCAGCTGTCAGGTTGTTTAACATTAGGCAAGCTACTTAGACTTTCTGAACTTAGGAAGTTCCTTCCTATGCCAAATACAATCATTACTGAGATGAAACATATATGAAAAACACTCAGTAAATGCTCCCTATTTAACATGAATTCAAGTGTGTTATATTAGCTATAACTTTGTCTTCCACTTAAAGTTTTTGCAATACCCAAAATTTTAAAGAACATTCGTCCTACAGACAAATGACCATATAAAATCCAAAAAAGAAAATACTGGAAAATATCTGAAGGCAAGTTCATCATCTTGGTTCAAATAATATACCCTGATTCAATAAATAAATGGAAAAAGCAACAAGAAAGACTCCTAAAGTCAACCCAGGCTTCCACACATATGTAAATGCAAGTGCATATGTGCCATGCATCTACACACATGTGAACAGGTGTGTATACATAAACCCATGTCATCATTCATACATATGACAAGAACAAAATAAAACTGTGGCATGCTCAATAGAACTTGCTCCATAAATAATTTTGAATGAAAACATTAGTATAAAGTAGTAAAGTCTACACATGTCTGTAAAATATCCATGATATTTCTTCAAGATCTAACGCTTAGCATATTAGCTCTAAGAGAGAGGTGGTTTGTAGATACAATAAGAAAACAGGGGCTCAAGCTGGCCTGTAGAGTTGGACAGATTACAAGATACAACAGGTCTGAAAGAGCACTAACACCCATAAATTCTTTCATAAGAACAACACATGCCATGTTCAATGTAATAGTAATATTTTAAAAACTGCAACACAAGGTGAGTATAGTGTTTACACAGCTAATGATAGAATTCCTTTACTAAAATGGCTCCTTCTGATTTTATCTGAATCCACTCACTGTCTAGCACATTTGCTATGTTAACATTTGTTAAGGATATTGTTTGATGTCTTTATCACTGTTGCTTCAAGAACATTATTCATCGGTATCTTGTAAATGATGATTAGTGGTACATAGGAAAGCCATTCATTCATGTGGCCATTCATCAAATACTTAGCACACATGAAATACAGAGCAATTTATACTCACATTGTTGGGAACTTATCTATTATGCAAGGCAATGGGCATCAGTCAAGCTGAACAACCATCATGTCTGTATGGGTTTAAGAAAAAACTCTGGTGTGGCTGATACACATTAACCAAACGGACAAGAAAATAAATATGTACTTACAATTAAGGATGAACACATAAGCTGTGAGAATCACAAATGTCAGGAAAATCTGACTATGATGACATAGCTAGGGAATTCTTCTGGGAAGACTACAGTAAAATTGAGAACTGGAGAGTAAAAAGAATCAGCAACAGAAGAAAGCATCATGAGAGGCATCCAAGACAGAGGAAATAGTGTTCAAATGTCTCCAGAACGAGAAAGCTTAAGTGAATATCAGAATCTGTGTAGCTACCAGGTAAGCCTAGTGGCTCCCTAATAAGCTCACCACTGAGAGCAGAGATGGTATCTGAGGCTCAAGCTGGCTAGCCAGACTATCCATATCAGACAGCTCATGCTTCAGGTGAAAGGCCCTGCCTTAAATTAGTAAGGTGGAAAGTAGATCTAAGGAGATTCCTAATGTCAACTACGGTCTCCCTGTGCATGTGAACACATGTGCATGCACACTCACACATACACATGCAAACACACATGTTCAAACATATACACACATACGCATAAAAATGAAGAAAAGCAATCATCAGGCATATATAACTTGTTCCATACCTATTCTGGAATTGGGCATCATAGGAGTATTAGTCTTGACTTGTAGACATTCACTGGTGGCACTATGCCTCATCATTTGTTTGTTTTATGGGTCTATGAGTGGCTAGGAATGCAATCAATTTTATTTTGACATTGCAGCCTTGCTAAACTCTTTTTCATTTATGTACATGTATACATGGTGAATCACATTAATTGATTTAATAATGTTAAATTATCCACAAATTTCTAGGAAAAGCTCAGTCTGGTCAAAATGTTTTATCATTTCTATACATTTATGGCTTCTGTTTTCTATTATTATTTCCTATTCTTATGAACAAAATTTTAGCTAATCCAGCTATGTTAGTTTCAACATATCAACATTATTCTAGCCCAAGGTAGACATTGGGACATACACTGCAATTTCAGCACACAGGAAGCTAAGGCAGTAGAATTGTAAGCTCAGGCTCAGCTTTTCCCCAAATAAGCTAGCCTCATAAACTGAGTTGGGGAATGCTCTCTACTTTCTGTTCTCTTAAAGAGATAAAATATTTAGATTATTTGTCTCAGAATTATTTTAGAGTTATCTGATGATGCTATCAAAGTTTGTTGCTTCCCTTGTTAAAAGATTTTTAATTGTGATTATACATATTTAATTTTCCCTCTTGTTGAGTCAACTTCAGAACTATACTTTCAGAAACATCTTAATTATATTTGAGATCTTACTCATATTAAAATCTATGATTAGAATTACTTCTTAAATTCTTCAAAGCCTTAAATTTCATGATTTTCTTAGCCTTTATTCTGCTCTTCTGTACTTTTTCTCTTTACTGGACTCGCAAATAAGTGTTTCTGTTTACTGTCCTTGACAGAAAAGAAACCAACTTTATTGGTCCCCATGGATTTTCACTTTTTACTTCATTACATATTGTTCCTATTGTGTTGCTTCTCCTTATATACTTTGGATTTATTCTGGCGCTTCTTTTGTTTTATTTGGTTTTATGATATTGATAACTCCTTATGCTGAGTAGCTAACCCATTTGTCTTCAACCATTCTTTCTTCAACTTCTAAGTTTTTCTCTGTGGTATTTTTTACAGTCCTCTAGGCATGCTTTTCTATTACGAGATTGTGTATCCCTAGATCAATGGGTTGTGTGGATTTTTAAAAAATATCTAAGCACACTGTGTTTTATGGTTGTTCTTTTGTTCATTGCTTTAGAACTTGATGATATTCGTAGCTACGTCATTTGCTTTTCTGTCGCTGTTATAAAACACCATGATCAAGGCAATTTCTAGAAGGAAGGGCTTAACTGAGCTTATGGCTCCAGATGGTTAGGGTTCATAATAGTGGAGACAGCATTACAGTTGGTGGAAGTCATGGTGGCTGGATGCTGAAAGCTGAAAGATCACATCTTCGATCATAATAAGCAGGAAGGAGATGGAGTGTCCTAGCAATGTCACAAGGCTTTTGAAAGCTCAAAGCCAAGTCCCACTGACATACTTCCTCCAGGATTGCCACACCTTCACAACCTATCCAAACAGTGCTGCCTACTGGGGACAAAGGATTTAAATACCTGAGCTTATGAGAGGACATTCTTTCTCAAACCACTAAGTAGTAAAATGTGTTTGATATTAGTTTTTTTTTTAAATATGCAGGCTAGCTTCTGATCTTGTCAAAGGATATGTTTACATTTTTAAGTAGAATTGTTGGGTACTGTACTCCATTTATTAAGCATTAATTGAAAAATATATTATTTTTGATAAAAGTAACTGCTGAAAATACATCCCTAGAATACTGATCTATAAATAATTATATCAATTTATCATATTTTGCATTGTATATTTTGAGACTATAATATTAAATGTGTTAATATTCTCCTGATATATTCTTAACACTTTCCCATTATATAATGATCTTTTCATTCTTAGTACTATTTTTTAAAATCTAGTATTTATGTAACACAACTCACTTTATTTTGTCTTGGATTTCAGAATTTTTAATGTAAGTATATTTTAGGAACATTTCATCAATAACCTATAGATTATTTCTTCATATTTAATCTAGAAATAATTCTGAAACTGGAAAGTAGATTGCCAGTGAATAACACTGTCTTATGACTATTTATGAGATTCTTTTTGGCTTTTGGCATTTGGACTATGATGCATACAGGCACATCTTGTTCACATTTAGCCTGTGTAGACTTTACAGAGTTTCTGAAATCTGAAAGTGCTTTCATAAAAATTGGTAGAAGCATTGTTTCTTCAGATAGCTAATTCTGTCACATTCTCTTTTCCTTTACCTATGACAATTTAAGTTATAGGTATGTTATAGTTTTCTATGTTGTCGCTCGCATTATTAAAGCCCTTAGACAGTGTTGTCCCTTGTGCGCTGCCTTGACATTGTAGTACCAAGAATGTGTTTGTGAACCCAGGAAGACCAGTCAGGAGCTGATCCGATGCAATCACACCAGGGTCTTTCTTTAAGCTAGCTCAGGCTCACCTCACTGCTGCCCCACAGAACTGTTCTGGTGAAGGAAAACTCCTGAATATTCCTCCAGGCAAGGTTTTATAGAAAGCAGCAAGCACAGTCAAGTGTTTCTAGCCTGGCAAACATCTAATTGGTGTACTACTATAGCCTTTAGCATAATTGGCTGGTGCTGGGAGCCAAACCTTAAATTTAACTTCTAATTTCTTCCTACTTGGCAATTGTTAGGCAGGGGCAGGCTTGTAACCTGGAGATGCAGATTTGTTGGGGGAAATAACCTGGGGACTTGTGTTAGAAGCAGGTTTATTAGGGGAGATTAACCTGGAAACACAGGTCTTGTTGGGGTTAGCCTAGGAACTGGAGCTAGACTTTTTGTTTGTTTGTTTGTTTTCAGGGAGGGGGGTCACTTGGAAACTAATGCCAGCCTTGAGTTCAAACCTAGGTCAGGTTCTCTAAAATGGAGTCTGAACCCAAAATTTGGTCTCTCAAGCTCATGCAGTGAATGTTTTCATTTTGGGATTAGAGTTTCCATGTAGGTGCGGGTGTGCACCCTGGTTTTCTGTTCTTCTGTTTGTTCCCTGTCTTTTCATTCATTACTAGCGTTCTTACTTTTTCTCTTTAACTGAGCAGTAAAAGGCACTGCTATGAATTTTGACTGCTAATTCTGACATCTGGCTCCAGTCAGAATGGGTGTCTCTGTTGATTATCTTTCTCGGGAGAACACCTATTTCTCTGTTTCTTTCTGTGCTATATATCTTTATATAATATTGGGGAATTAGTGAATCCTGGGCAAGCTTTATTTTTCCCCAAGAATTTTTTTTAATTGGATATTTTCTTTATTTACATTTCAAATGTTATCCCCACTCCTGGTTTTCCCTCTGAAAACCCTCTCCTCTGATCCTGTCCCCTCTCCCCCTACTCACCAACCCACCCACTTCTGCTTCCTGGCCTGGGCATTCCCCTACTCTGGGGCATAGAGCCTTCACAGGGCCTCTCATCCCATTGATGTCCAACTAGGCCATCCTCTGCTACATATGCAGCTGGCGTCATGAGTCCCACCGTGTATACTCTTTGGTTAATGGTTTACTCCCTGAGAGCTCTGGGGATACTGGTTAGTTCATGTCCTCCAATGGGGCTGCAAATCCCTTCAGCTCCTTAGACACTTTCTCTAACTCCTTCAATGGGGACCCTGTGATCAGTCCAATAGTAGGCTTGGAGGATCCATATTTGGATCCTCTGTATTTGTCAGGCACTAGTAGAGCCTCTCCAGAGAGAGCTATAACAGGCTTCTGTCAGTAAGCACTTGTTGGCGTCCACAAAAGTGTCTGGGTTTGGTGATTGTATATGGAATGGATGCTCAGGTGGGGCAGTCTCTGGGTGGTCCTTCCTTCAGTCTCTGCTCCACACTTTGTCTCTGTAACTCCTTCCATGGGTGTTTTGTTCCCCCTTTTCTTTTTTTTCTTTATGTTCATTTTAATTTTTTATTAGATATTTTCTTTATTTACATTTCAAATGCTATCCCGAAAGTCCACTAAACCCTCCCCCCACCCTGCTCCCCAACCCATTCACTTCTGCTGCCTGGCCTGGCATTCCCCTGTTCTGGGGCATATGATCTGGAGCTAAAGGGGTCTACAACCCTATAAGAGGATCAACAATATGTTCCCCCTTTTAAGAAGTATTGAAATAATACACTTTGGTCTTCCTTCTTCTTGAGTTTCATGTGGTTTTGAATTGTATCTTGGTTATTCTGAGCTTCTGGGCTAATAGCCACTTATCAGTGAGTACATATCATATGTGTTCTTTTGTGATTAGGTTACCCCACTCAGGATATCCTCCAAATTCATCCATTTGCCTAAGAATTTCATAAATTCATTGTTTTTAATAGCTCACTAGTACTCCATTGTGTAAATGTACCACATTTTCTGTATCCATTCCTCTGTTGAGGGACATCTGGGTTCTTTCCAGCTCCTGGCTATTATAAATAGGGCTGCTATGAACATAGTGGAGCACATGTCCTTATTGCTTATCAAGTTTAGGAGTTCTCTGATGGAATTTTTGGGGTCACTTATATATACTCTCATATCATCTGCAAATAGTGATAGTTTGACTTCTTCCTTTCCAATTTGTATCCCTTTAATCTCCTTTTGTTGTCTAATTGCTCTGGCTAGGACTTCAAATATTATATTGAATAGTTAGGGGGAGAGTGGGCATCCTTGCCTTGTGCCTGATTTTAGTGGGATTGCTTCAAGTTTCTCTCCATTTAGTTTGATGTTGGCTACTGGTTTGCTGTAGATTGCTTTTATTATGTTTAGGTATGAGTCTTGAATTCCTCATCTTTCCAAGACTTTTATCATGAATGGATGTTGGATTTTGTCAAATGATTTCTCAGCATCTAATGAGATGAGCATATGGTTTTTTTCATTGAGTTTGTTTATATAGTGGATTACGTTGATGGATTTCTATATATTGAACCATCCCTGCATCCCTGGGATGAAGTCTATTTGATCATGATGGATGATCCTTTTGATGTGTTCTTCGATTCAGTTTGCCAGCATTTTATTGAGTATTTTTTGCATCAATATTCAGGAAATTGGTCTAAAGTTCTCTTTCTTTGTTGGGTATTTGTGTGGTTTAAGGATCAGAATAATTGTGGCTTCATAGAACAAATTTGATAGAGTACTTTCTCTTTCTATTTTGTGGAATAGTTTGAGGAGTGTTGGTATTAGGTCTTCTTTTAAGGTCTGATAGATCTCTGCACTAAATCCATTTGGTCCTAGGGATTTTTTTTTTTTTTGGTTGGGAGACTATTAATGACTGTTTCTATTTCTTTAGGGGAAATAGGATTGTTTAGATCATTAATCTGATCCTGATTTAACTTTGGTACCCGATATCTGCCTAGAAAATTGTCCATTTCATCCAGATTTGCCAGTTTTGTTGAATATAGGCTTTTATAGTAAGATCTGATGATTTTTTTATTTCTTCAGTTTCTATTGATATGTCCCCCTTTTCGTTTCTGATTTTGTTAATCATGATACTATCTTTTAAGCTTTTCATCATCCAGAACTGATGGATTTTATGTAGTTTCATTTTTGCCAAAGTTTACCTTGAACAGAATTGTGTGAAAATCTGTCTCTTGGGCTGCAGTTCAAACCTCAGTTCAGACCTTTAATGAGCAGTTCAATTGCGTTTTACTTACTTTCTGTGTGTGCTTTTCAGAAAAGAGTTTAGACAATAATTCTAGGTATTAAGAAGGCAATTAAGTGGTAAACTACTTACTTAGCATGCTCCAGGCCCCAGGTTCATTCTTTATTCACACCCCAAACTTTAGATTCTCATCACCAGCTCTCTTCATGTAAGAATTTATTCATTGATTGTTTTTTATTTTGAGGCATAGTATCACACGGTAGCTCAGGCTAGTCTCACACTTGCAGCCATCCTTCTACCTTAGCTTTATGGGTACTGGGATTACAGATAGGCACCTCTTTTAAGGGATTCTTTCTTTATGTTCAGCATTATGGTACCTTTTTTTCTTGATTTGATGAATAGAAGATATGGGAAGGTGAAGTCAAGGGAGGAGACTCACAGCCTTTTTGTACCTCAAATTTCTAAGGAAGGTTCAGACCTGAACTTATGGGCAGAACAATGGCTCTTAATTGTGTGGATCAACAATATGAACTAAACAGTACCCCACAGAACTGTGTCTCTACTTGCATACGTAGCAGAGGATGGCCTAGTTAGCCATCAATGGGAGGAGAGGCCCTTGGTCTTGTGAAGATCATATGCCCTAGTACAGGGGAATGCCAGTGCCAGGAAGCAGGAGTGGGTAGGTTGGGGAGCAGGGCAGGGGAGGGTATAGGGGACTTTCGGGATAACATTTGAAATATAAATGATAAAATAGGGTGGCACACGCCTCTTATCCCAGCACTTGGGAGGCAGAGGCAGGTGGATTTCTGAGTTCGAGTCCAGCCTGGTCTATAAAGTGAGTTCCAGGACAGCCAGGGCTATACAGAGAAACCCTGTCTCAAAAAAAAAAAAAAAAAAAAAAAAAGAAAGAAAGAAAGAAAAAAAGAAAGAAAGAAAGAAAAAAAGAAAGAAAGAAAGAAAGAAAGAAAGAAAGAAAGAAAGAAAGAAAGAAAGAAAGAAAGAAAGAAAGAAATTAAGAAAGAAATTAAGAAAGGTTTGTTTGAAAAGTGACTTTGGATTCAAGATCAGAATGAAAGTAGTGTTCAATTAATGTGGCATAAGACAAGACATTTAGGTGACTGATCAAAACTTCCTGCTAAAATATTTACTTGTCTTAACCTTTCCCTCCAAGCAGCTGCTGTTTGACACATCTAACCAGGATGTTTGGAATTGTCTCACAGGTCCTGGCCCAGGTGGTGCTATTCATGTGCATGAATACAGCAGGAATCTTCATCAGTTACCTTTCAGACCGTGCCCAGCGCCAGGCCTTCCTGGAGACCCGGAGGTGTGTGGAGGCCAGGCTCCGCCTGGAGACAGAGAACCAAAGACAGGTACCAAATGCAAGACTCTGTCTTAGACATCATGGGACTAGCCTTCTCCCACAGGACCCTTTATTCCTTTCAAACACATTCTTCTCTGAGAGTGTTCTCTTCTAGTTTATGCCAGGGGTTCCCAGAATCTAAAATACTCAGGTTAGACTTAGAGTCAAAGTACATTGTTCTCATCCTCCATATTGTTTCCTGCAAGAAATAAATACACTTACTGACTGCCTTCCTGATCCCTGCACCTGTCATCACTGTTTGGGACCAAGGCAGTCATTCTTAAAAATCACCAGCAATCTTATATTGGACTTCCTCCTTTAAAACTATAAATATTTTCTCACTACATAGAAATGTAAACTGTAAACTCATGATAGATCCTGATCCTTATCAAATTGCTCATACTTTACCCTGTTTTCTCAGCAGGGATATTACAGTGCACCTGGAGCTAAACCCAGACAAAAAGGATCAAGTGGGCAAAGCAGTGTAGATGGAGTTAAAGGATTAGCGAAATTAATTTCTGTTTGAAATAAATGTGGAAATAATCTTGGACATACTGGTTGGGAAGACTGTAGGGTGCTTAAAAATAGCTTAGAGCAAGTGATATCTTTCTCTAGAATGAAATATGATTTCAGGTAGTGAAGATGTGCTCCTGTTACACATATTCAGATTTGAAAACTCTATACATTCCACTGTTTTTAAAGCAATTGTCAAAGAAAGTGTTAAGACTGTTCTGAAAACAGCTTTAGAATCAACATACAAACTCTTAAATCTGCATGTTTCTGGGAGTTGTGTGCACAACAGATGTACTAGCTATGCCACAGCAGGCTCTTTAGTCTTACAGTTATGTGTATACTGGAACAAACATATTTTTATCCTTCACTAATGGATTGAGACCTTACACAGTAATGTGAGGGATTCATACCTAAAAGGTAGAGGAAATAGAAGACAGCGCTTTTTAAGGATTCATTTGGTGAAATCATGAGGAAAACATGGATTTTGGAAGTCAATGAAGCCAGTTGTGTGTTATAGTGAATGTGGCAGACAATTAGGATCTAAATCTTCTGGGCCAAGACTCACAGCACAAAAGATACAACTGGTCATGCATCAACATTAGAGAACTTAGAAGGGGAAGCTTCTAAGTCAATGCCTAAAACAATTGTGGAACTCCATACTAGCTATATTATAGGCTTTCTGAATAGCTTGAGGACCATTTAGAGAAATTATTTCCCGAAAGGAAAGCACTTCATACAATAGAGACGAGATCTCTGGAGCTGTGTATTATGTTCCTGTGCAAAGCAGAGCTGTTGCCAGACTAGTACGTCACTCTTTCCATGGGACTTGGGCCAACTCAAAAACCTTCACCATGTTAATAATTCATTCAGCTGTTCCTGATAGCCTATCAGAACAGGAGCTGTGTTTTGGGTGAGTCTCCCAGGATCCTATTTGCTATGTTTATGGAATTCTGGAGACAATGACAATTGGTGTTTCATATTTTAAGGTTTTATCTTTTCCTGTTCTTCAGTTCCAAATAACTTTTGACCATTGTATTCAAACACTCTAGCTTGCTGCATGGATTCTTCTACTGCCATCTCTAATCTTAATTATTTATTTTATTTTATGTGTGTGTGTGTGTGAATGTATGTGTGTGAGAGAGAGAATGTACATATCTATGTGTGTAAATGTATATGTATATGAATGTATATGTATGTGTATCTGTGAATATATATGTACATGTATGTGTATTAATGTATAGGTATATGATATACATATATTTCTATTATACATGTATATGTACATATGTGTGAAGGTATATGTATTGTGTGAATGTATATGTATGTGTGTATATGAATGTATATGTTCATGTATGTGTACATATATCTCTCTTGCGCTCTGTGTGTATGTGTGTGTGTGTGTGTGTGTGTGTGTGTGTCTGTGTGTATGCTCTTGTCTCTGTGTGTATGTGGAAGATAGGAGAGGAATGTCAGGTGTCCTCCTGTTCTCCTCTATTCCTAGCTAATTATTGCTCAGCTGCTGAGCCATCTCTCCAGACCGTTGGTATAGACTTTTACTTCATAGAAGGAGAAACAAATCTGTTGAGATGATAATTCAAACTGTCCAGATGCAATGAGTCCAAATGTCAGTAAACTTTGGGCCATAGTCTATTGCTTCCTAGTGGAATGGCCTACACTCATGAGTTCTTGTCCATTCACCAGTCAGTATCTTTCTTTGTATGTGCATCACATTAGATAAGGTGTATATAAAAATACAAATTTATGGATCAGTATTGTTGGTTTCCTGGATGAAAGGCAGGAGAAACAATCACGTACTAGAAAATTCTTTGTTGTAAGAATTAGGATAGCATTTGAAATGTAAATGAAGAAAATATCTAATAAAAATATGTTTAAATTTTTTTTAAAAAGTTGCTGTAATCTTATGCAGTTTGATTAACTTGTTCTAAACTCCCTGGCAGCTAGGTGAGTTCCTCACTGTCTGCCCAAATGACCTGGATTCTCATATGAAAGACACACACATGCAACCGTTTATTTTAATAGGCCTTAAACTGTGTAATGGCTAGGTTACTCAAACTTCCACATTACTAAAGCCTTCCCTCCAATTCTCCTGAATTATTACTTCCTAAAATCTGTATTCCATCTTTGCTACTCCAGACCCAAATATGGGGGCCGGTGAAACTGGTCTTCACCGGGTCTTACATGATTGTATGTTCTCTGTTCTACAGCTCTCAAGCACAGACTTTATTCCTTTCCTGGCAATGGTGATTCTACCTCCAACTTTGCCCATGAAGTGATTCCTAAAGTCCTGCCTCTGTCTCCCTGCCCAGACATTGCCTGCACAAAACTTTATTTACCATTTAGAACCAGCTGGTGGCAGGGACCTTCAATGTCTCCCTGCCAGATTCTCCATGCAATTTGGGAAGCCATAATGCAAGCATTAAATGAAATCCACAACAATCTTATAGACTCATGTTCATAGATATAATCAGATATTCCTTGGGTATTGCTCCCCACTTCTCTAGTATATAAGATAATTGACTCTGTGTCATTCAATGCTAAAGTTACTTTCCACTAACATTTGGTCTCTGCTGCAATTTTCCATTATACTCGGGCATATCCTTTGTGGTAGAGGGTGGAAAGGAATCTGGCAAAAAAATACCCAGGTTTTTGAATGAGAATGACCTGGATTTGAAATCTTTGCTTGGTTACTATTTTGGTGAACTGAGTATAATCTGAGTCTTCTTTTCTCCATCCATAGCAAGGATATAATAATATCCTGCCTGAAAAGCCTCCTTAACAATTGGAAATATTGTGTGCAATGCCTTTGCAAGTCAGTGAAGAGTTTCCATTAGTGTTATTTTGTATAATTATTTATGTGACTCAGCCAATTCAGCTCTGTCCCAAGAGGCCTCATTTGGGAAAACATTATGAATTGGCTTGTCTCATTTGAAATAAGGTAGACTTATTTATGTGAAGGTTAGGCAAAATGGTGGTTCTCCTTAAATACATAGCAGCTAGACCTCATCATCATTACACTTCATCTGCATTTTTCAAAATATTATGTGTCACTGGCAAACAGATCTCCATTTACCTCTTAGAACTAATTATAATACTGTAATGGTTCATAATTCTCTATGGTGCAAAGGAGATACCAGTAGATCCTAAAAAGCAGACACCAAATGCTCTCTGGATAATTACTTCCAAAGGATCATAACAGCATTTTTCTTATTCTTTTTTGCAAATAAAAGGCAAAGCTAAAGAAGCCATGTTGAACATAAATGATCAACTTTTGTGGGATTTTTCAAGTTTTGGCTTCACCTCATGGTATGACACAACAGAAATATCCAGATGACGTTTTTGTTCAATCATAAGTAAACTTATTAGTTGTGAATTGCTTTAGCTGAGCACTAAGCATATAATAGGGACCAGCCATCAGCCCCTAGATGAATAAAGAAGGTCACAGATAGCTCCAAATGTACCTGCGTCTACAGTGGTTGGGTCACAGCTAAACTACAAGCATACAGAACCTTGAAGAAACACTCTCCAAACTCATCCACTGATCTGTGGATACAATTCATCAGAGTGAAGGACAAGTACCCCACCCTGGATAAAACATGTAAGAATATCTTGAATAAGTACAAGGTTTGTAGATATAACATATAAATATTCTCATGCTTCTTCATTCACCTTGTTACCTGTGTAGATATTCGTCTCTAGTATAGACAGAGTCAAGTAAAATGTATTTTTCACTCCAGACAAGGCCTAGAGAATGAGTAGATTTTCAGTTATTTAAATTATTGAGAATACTGTTAGATAATCTGTTGAATGTTTGGCACTAAATTTTGTCTGATTGCCTCCAGGGAGTTGTGTACTTCTTCAGTGGAATACTGTTGCTTTCCATTCACTGAAATATACAAGCCTGGAATAATAGCAATATCAGTGGACATGCTAATGTGGAAGGGGAAATTTCCATGGGGGCATCCCACATATGGATAAGAACTATAGGCAACTAATGATTGCTAAGAGAGGAAGAAGTGTCATCTCCCAGGGATGAACCCCTTATTGGTTATTTAGTACAAAGTGCTCAGCCCTGAAACCATATATACAGAAATAACAACAAAAATAAAGCAGCGTCAGAAGACTGTATGTGTATACTTGTCCATACATATTTTCTTAATCAGGGATTTTATTGTTGTGGTATAACACCAAAACCAAAAGCAAGTTGGGGAGGGGGGAGGGTTTATTTGACTTCCACTTCCACTTTGTAGTCCATCAATGAAGAAAGCCAGGACAGAAACCTGGAGGCAGGAGCTAATTCAGAGGCCATGATTACCTGCTTGCTCCCCATTGATCCTTCAACCTGATTTCTTATGGAACCCAGGACCATGAATATAAGGATAGCAGCACCCACAATGGGCTGGACCATCTATCATCAATCACTACTTAAGAAAGTCTCTGTCAGTCTGATCTTATAGAAGCACTTTCACACGTGACGTTCATTCCATTGCAGTGACTCTAGCTTGTGTAAGGGCCTGGAGGGTTTGGAAAGAGATAGGATAGATAGCTAGATAGAGGAAAGAAAAAGGAGAAAGTAATATAATTATATTTTGAGAAAAATGTATATAAAAAGAAAAAAAAGAATATTAGAAAAGCATGCTTATTTTCAAGGGCAGAAAACTTAGATAAGTATGGATGCCTTGTATTTTTTAATATGTATATGATAATGGAAATTATACAGTATACAGTGGGAACAGTTCATAACTGAAACAAAGTAATTTCTGAAATGACAAAAAAAGGAAAAAATACAATCCTTTGAGTATTTTGAACCAGCCATTTCTCAGCATGTTCAATTCAAAGAATGTATACAATTATTAGAGAATTCTGTCACAGTATGCTGCATGAAACATTCAATCTTTGCCTACCTATTATTTATTTGGGAAAAATATGAGTCCCTGAAGTATATTTCATGTCTAATTCCTTTATACATACCACGAAGAACTGTCCTAAAACTATTGTGTAATAGCAACATAAATATGAATAGTATCACTATTTAATTGTAGTTACTAATTGTTTTTTTAAATGAAACTTTTCAAACAGTAGCGGTAAATGAACAATGCTTCCCTCTTACTTGGTGATTCTTATCCCAACATAAGATGCCTAAAGTCATGAGAAGCAGATTTTATCATTGGAGAACTTGAAATTTCATGTACATTTCTCGAGGTCAAACACTAGATTTTAACCAAGCTTTTTGAATGTGACAAATTTACAGTATTTCATCTCTTCTCTTAAAGTAAATGGCAGAACATCAGGTAGACACTACTGAGTAGAAATACTAATATCTTTAATGCAGAAAACAGGCAACTAGAAGTAGAACATATATTGGTCCCATCTGCCGGGAAATCAAGAACTTTGTCATTAGTCTTTTCCCAAGTCCTCCTATCCCTTCTTCCTCTTCTCTTCTTTCTTTTCCAAATATTTTACCATAATTTGTGAGTACCATGGTACATCCTGAACTATTCTCTTGGTCTCCAGGTTTTCATCTTGAACCCAGAATCCTAGTCTGGTTCAGAGTTGGTGAGGAATCCATGGTAAGAGAGAGCCTCTTAGTGTCTAGAATATTTGAGTTCTTAACCCACTTCTGATCGAATCTGACTGAAGGAATTCAGGAACTCTGCTTCTATCAGGAGACCATAGCATTGTGCATTTAACAGACAAACACAAAGATTTTTCCTTCCTCTAAGGAAGGAATATTGTAGCCCGAGGCAAAGTAAATGTTCTGCAACCATTAGAGAAAAATGCTACGGTGCTAATAACATTATTGTCATTTGTCCCTGTATGATAATCCCCCAGTAGTCATCTTTTTTCAACCTTCCATCTACAAGATATTGAGCTAACACCATACCTTTCATGCCTTTTGGGTTTGTCCCCATCTTCTCTTCCCAGGTTCTTTCTTACCCATTTCCTCCTTTACTTCTTCCTTCCTTCCTTCCTACCTTCCTTCCCTTCCTTCCTTCCTTCCTTCCTTCCTTCCTTCCTTCCTTCCTTCCTTCCTCCCTTTCTTTCTTTCTTTCTTTCTTTCTTTCTTTCT
Source organism: Mus caroli (assembly GCF_978045245.1). Taxonomy (NCBI): domain Eukaryota; kingdom Metazoa; phylum Chordata; class Mammalia; order Rodentia; family Muridae; genus Mus; species Mus caroli. The sequence continues at coordinate 39,221,600 of NW_028227271.1, forward strand.
TTCTTTCTTTCTTTCCTCCCTTCCTCCCTCCCTCCCTCCCTCCCTCCCTCCCTCCCTCCCTCCCTCCCTTCTTTCTTTCTTTCTTTCTTTCTTTCTTTCTTTCTTTCTTTCTTTCTTTCTTTCCTCCCTCCCTCCCTCCCTCCCTCCCTCCCTCCCTCCCTCCCTCCCTCCCTTCTTTCTTTCTTTCTTTCTTTCTTTCTTTCTTTCTTTCTTTCTTTCTTTTTGTATCTTATTTATTTTTATTTGATATTTTCTTCATTTACATTTCAAAAGCTATCCTGAAAGTCCCCTATACCCTCCCCCCACCCTGCTACCACTCCCACTTCCTGGCCCCAGCATTCCCCTGTACAGGGGCATATAATCTTTGCAAAACCAAGGGCCTCTCCTCCCACTGATGGCCAACTAGGCCATCATCTGCTACACTGACAGGACCCTGATGTAGCTATCTCTTGAGAGGCTATGCCAGTGCCTGGCAAATACACAGGTGGATGTTCACAGTCATCTATTGGATAGAACCCATTTCCTTCTTGTACTGCACCAAAAATCCCACAAACAAGTTAGCTTGCCCTCTAGCCTCAACCCTGTCTCTCTCCCTTGACACAAGGTCTCAAGTGCCCCAGTCAGGTCTTGAACTCTTGTGGTGGTAGTTTGGCCCCTATAGAGTCATGTGCTTGAATGCTTGGCCCACAGAGAATGGCACTATTAGGAGGTATGGCCTTGTTGGAATAGGTGTAGCACTTTTGGAGGAAATGTGTCACTCTGTGGGTAGACTTTGAGGTCTCCTAGTCCTCAGGCTCTTCCCAGTGTGGAAGATAACCTCCTTATAGCTGCCTGAAGAAGACAATCTCCTCTAGGCTGCCTTCAGATCAAGTCTTCCTGCACAATGCCATGCTTCCCAACGATGATAATGTTGAGGCCTGAACCTCTGAAACCACAAGCCAGTTCCAATTAAATGTTTGCCTTTGTAGGAGTTGCCTTGGCTATGGTGTCTCCTCACACCAGTAAAACCCAAACTAAGATAATTCTCTTCATAAACAAACTTAGTTGATGATCTTTCTATAACTACCTCCAAAATGCTCCAATTACAGACCTTCACCAACCCATCCAGTTTCAATGGTGCTAAAAGTTGAACTTGAGGATTTGTACATACTAGACAAGCACTCTTCCAAATTAACTATATCCCCAGCAATGAGTTATTCTTTCAGTCTTCAAACTCACCCCCTTGTAATATATTTCTACTCTTCTGTACTGGAATTCTTGCCTCCACAGGATTTGTTCTTATCTCCCAAGTAGGACTGTGAAACTTTTCTCATGCTCCCACTATGCTGCGAAAGTTAACTCTCTTACAACTTGTGTCATACTTTATAACATTAACTCATTATTCTAGTTACTTTTCCATTGTTGTGATTAATACCCTGACAAAAGCAACTTAGAGAATGTCTTAGTCACTGTTCTATTGCTATGAATACACATCATGACCATGGTAACTTTTACAAATGACAGCATTTAATTGGGGCTGGCTTAGAGTTTCAGAGGTTAGTTCATTATCATCATGGCCAAAAGCATGGCAGCATGCAGGCAGATACCCTATTAGAGAGGTAGCTAAGAGTTCTACATCCAGATGAGCAGGCAGGCAGGAGAGACACTTGTCCTGATTTGAGCATTTTAAACACCAAAGCCTGCCCCTAGTAGCACACTTCCTTCAACAAGGCTATACCCTACTCCAACAAGGCCACATACCCTAATCATTTCAAACAGTGACACTTCCTAGGAGCATATTGGGCACATTTTCATTCAAACCAACAAAGAGAAGAAAAAAATCTATTTTAGCTTGCAGTTCCAGAGGAATAGAATTCATTACTGTGGGGAGACATGGTGGCAGGAGCAAGAAACTGGCAGATTGATCACATTCCATCTACACACAGAAAGCAGAGAAAAATAGCAAACAGGAAGTAAGGCAAAGAAATAAGTTCTCAAAGCCTCTACCTAGTGATATACTTACTCTAGCAAGGCGCTCTCTCTCTCTCTCTCTCTCTCTCTCTCTCTCTCTCTCTCTCTCTCTCTCTCTCTCTGCTTTTCATCTTTTTTTATTAGATATTTTCTTTTCTTTTTTTTTTACCTACTGCTAAAGGCCCACTGGTCGTGCAAACTTTATATGCCTCAGTACAGGGGAATGCCAGGGTCAAGAAGTGGAAGTGGGTGGGGAGGGGAATGGGAGGGAGGGTATGGGGGACTTTTGGGATAACATTGGAAATGCAAATGAAGAAAATACCTAATTAAAAAAAAGAAGTAAAGTCCTTATAGATGTTTTCTTTATGTACATTTCAAATGTTATCCTGAAACATTTGAACAATCCCTGCTCCCCTACCCACCCACTCCCACTTCTTGGCCCTGGCATTCCCCTGTACTGGGGCATATAAAGTTTGCAATACCAAGAGGCTTCTCTTCCCAGTGATGGCTGACTAGGCCATCTTCTGCTACCTATGCAGCTAGAGATATGAGCTCTGGGGGTACTGGTTAGTTCATATTGTTGTTCCACCTATAGGGTTTCAGACCCCTTAAGCTCCTTGGGTGCTTTCTCTAGCTTCTTCATTAGGGGCCCTGTGTTCCATCTTATAGATGACTGTGAGCATCCACTTCTGTATTTGCCTCTTAAAGTACAGAAATCTTTCCAAACAAAAACACTTACTGGGACCAAATGTTCAAATGCATGAGCATATGGAACATTTTTCATTCCTCAATTGTGATGGTTTGAATATGCTTGGCCCATAGGGAGTTGTACGACTAGGAGTTGTGGCCTGGTTGGAGAAAGAGTGTCACTGTCCAGGTGGGCTTTCAAGGTCTCCTTCTATGCTCAGGCTCTACCTATTGTAGCAGAGAGCTTCTTCCTAGATGCCGGAGGATAGCAGTCTTCTTGGCTGCCTTGCAAAGAAAATGAAGAACTCCCAGTTCCTTCTCTAACATCATGTCTGCCTGGACACTGCTGTGGTTTCTGACATGATGACCGTGGACAGAACCTCTCAAACTATAAGCCAGTCTCAATTAAATGTTGTCCCTTATAAAACTTGCCTTGGCCATGGTTTCTCTTCACAGCAATAAAATCCAAACTAAGACATCGGTCATCTATATTTCTCTTATTCCATAACCAAAGATTAGTATAAAGGCGGCTTCTATATTTCACTCATCTGACATTCTGACAGTTTTCTAGCATTTTATATCAATACTCATTTAACTAAATAATATCAAACTTGAACTTTCGTTCTCTTCTTGCATTTGTACATGTATGGATTATAAAGAGATTCTGTGTAAAAGAAAATGAGACTGTGCCCATCATAAATTACCCCCACTGAGGCCAGGTACACAGAATGTTCTTAGATAATCCAGGAAAAGCTGGAACAGACTGAATACACATCTTAAACAGACCAGCTAGGGGAATTTTCCAACTGAAAGTTACATCTTAGAACATCTCTCTTTGGGGAGTTAGATTCTAATTATTGTGGTTTTTGTAATCCCATTTCTCCTCCCAAATGATCCAAATGGCCCATATTTATTTTAAATATTAAAATGAATTAATTGTTTTCCTTTCAGCTTTGAGAATTGCATAAACCTCTTTATGGTAATCATGACATTTCGAGGTGTCTAAGAAGCTCTGGGGGGCACTGGAATAAAGTTTTTGATGATACCATATGTCACATCAGCAGGAGATTATTTTTAAATGCAGCAGATGTTTTTTTTTCTGTATTAAGGCAATTCTGTTTACTTTAAATGTCTTTGTTAGACAATAGTAGTGTGAACTAGAGGTTGGAAAAGGCCTCAGTGACAACATTGGGTTTCCCACTGAGTTCTAAGTGGGTTAGTTTGATCTATGTTTTTGCCTCATAGCATCTAGGCTATTTTTAAAGGTACAGATACGACTAACTAATAAGAAAGAATTAAAGCTGGGCAAAAAGTAGAAGACTCTCAGAACATTTATTTCTTCTCCAGGTTGATAGATCTTACTACGGAATAAAATCTACTTGGTCTTCTTTTCTGCTACTTTCCATTTCTTACATTCAAAGCCAAACCCAAAACACTCATTATGTTCAACCTCATCTGCTGCTAGTGTATCTCAAATTCTTCATTCTCATTTGTACAGGAATATTCATGGTTTCCTGCATATTCTCTACCCTTACTGTACTTGCTCCCTTGTGCTTTCTCCTTACATGGTATGACCTTCCTTTCACCCCCAGTCTCATGCACACTTGACTGCTGAGGTCAACTGTCATCCTTGCATAAAGATCCCCTCTGACTCCACCCATAGCTGTAGCCTTCATCATTACCTAACAGGCTTAATCTTTTTCTACATTATTCTGGATCCCTCCTTATATTTTCTATGGGCTGGATTCATTGAGATGGAACAGATATTTACTTTGTGTTCTTCACAATAATTATAGTTTCAAAGGGGGGAAACACAAGCCAAGAAAAACAAAAGAAGTAATAGACATAAAATAGCCTCTACTTATTGTTTGCAAAATATTATTTCATCTATTCAGAAATGATTTAATAGTTTTTTTACATGCCCCTTCTTAGAATTGGGAACAAAATACCCATGGAAGGAGTTACAGACACAAAGTTTGGAGCTGAGACAAAAGGATGGACCATCTAGAGTCTGCCATATCCAGGGATGCATCAGATAATTAGCCTCCAAACAATAACACCATTGCATACACTAGCAAGCGTTTGCTGCAAGGACCCTGATATAGCTGTCTCTTGTGAGACTAGGCCAGGGCCTAAAAAACACATAAGTGGATGCTCACAGTCAGCTATTGGATGGATCACAGGGCTCCCAATAGAGGAGCTAGAGAAAGTACCCAAGGAGCTAAAGATATCTGCAACCCTGTAGGTGCAACATTATGAACTAACCAGTACCCTGGAGCTCTTGACTCCAGCTGCATATGTATCAAAAGATGGCCTAGTCGGCCATCACTGGAAAGAGAAGCCCATTGGACTTGCAAACTTTATATGCCCCACTACAGGGGATCGCCAAGGCCAAAAAGTGGGAGTGGGTGGTTAGGGGAGTGGGTGGGAAGGTATGGGGGACTTTTGGGATAGCATTGGAAATGTAAATGAAGAAAATACCTAATAAAAAGTAAAAAAAAAAAAAAAAAGAATTTTCAGTGTTAACTGGAGTCTGGTAAGGTTGGCACTTTCCAACGTAGACTCAGTCAGTATTATATGTAGCATATCATACATCTCCACTCTTAAATGGCAAGCTTATTGATCCATGCAGAACTTTGTATTTTCCTTCCTATACTATCTGTTACAGTATTATAACATTCAAAGACTCCATTGACAAAGTAGAATAATGACTGAACTAAAGGGTATCGTCACCAAAGCTCCTCTAAATATGTGTACATTAGAGGGATAAAGAATTAAAGGTTCAGAATTTTAAAAAGTCAAGAGCCAGAAAATCTAGAGCACTCCCTTTCCCTCTGTACCTCCTTTTTACTTTTCTTCTCCCTAAATAACCTCCTCCGCTATTCATGTGCCATTGCAGAAGGAACTGCTGCTGTACACTCTTGAACATTTCAATCTAGAGAAGAGTCTAAAATGAAAACAATCTTTTCAGTCACTCTGAATGTATTGGAACCTTAAAATAATTTGCCAGACTCAGGATGAATAAGGCTTGATCTAAAAGCACATCGCACACAGACAGAATCATGGCCTTTCAACTTTCCCAGATGACTATTAAGTGTCTGATACTGTCATCCATTAGAAGTTTCCCTCACTTCCTAAATATCCATGGCCACCTTTTATTTGGTCACAGAGGATCTGCTGTGAGGTCCCCGTACTTACATGGGAAGCACTTTACCCACTGAGCAAGCTTGCCAACTTCTAAAAACTTTTTAAATCACTTTGTGTGTGTTTAGTCATCATTAAATTAGAAATGACTCTCAGATAATCCCTTCCATTATCAATGGGGGTATACAGAGATATCAGTAACATAATGACTGAAAATGTATTATTTCAACTGTAAGGATCTCTAAAAATATCAGGGTTCTTGCTGCCAAAGTATCACCAGTCACATGCTTAGCCACTCCTGCCTTAGAAATCCTCCTTTAACATTTTCAGTTAGAAATTATTTCTCATACCATAGCACACAAAAATTTTAGTTCTTGTGGATCTTTAACATTCTGTCAATGGCAGGGCACTGCGTTACTTTTCCTGAAGGAAAAGGAGCAAGCATCTATTCACCCCAAGTAGATTATCAACAGCAAACCAAAGAAATAATCCACAGATGTCTATCTTGGAGTAATGAGTTTATTGGGGTTAAACACAGGGGCTGAGAACTCATGAAAGCTGTACCAGAATTCCCTGCACAACCCACAACCAACATGCTATCTGTTCCACTGGAGGGTTTTTATGTTTGTTTTCTTTTTTTTTTTCTATTTTACCACCTTGGGTAAGGATCTTATGGATCTGGTAAATTTTATAAGCATGATCTTCTTGAAGCCTTGCAAGTTTCATTAGCTTTCTGAGTCTTAGGACTTTCCTTCTCCCTCCAAGTGAAGATGATTCAATTTGGAAGAAATGGCTTCCCCACAGCAGATCAGCACAATGATTCCTTCTAGCTGCCAGGAAAGTATTGAGCTATGGATGAACAAAGACTCAGAGTTAGTGGTCATTGATTTCCATGTCTCAGCTGTCTTTGCTCTGGAGAATTGTTGTTACCCCACATAGGCAGTCCTCCACCCCTCATTCCAGCTTGCCAATATTTACACGTATGATTTGCATTTGGGGGAATGGCAAAGTGAGGGGTGGCTTTAAATGAAAGACAAACATGGATTTAAGTCTAGCATTAGCTCCCTATCCTTTATGTGGCCCTGAGTTCAACATCTAAGATGAAACTTCATGTATCTTGAGGCTATCACCAGATAATCAAGCTACCTATAGAAAGTACCTAGTCCATTGGTTGGCTTAGCGGGGCACCAAGAGGTGTTAGTTAAGAATAATGGTTGATTAATAATGGACCATTTTGAGTTATATACTGAGTTTGACAACAGTACACACTCAGAGTCTCATAGTGCGGGTTTTCATGTTATTTGTGTTCCTATTCAGATCTCATCCTCAAGCAGTATTCACTTTAAATACTCCTTATTCACAGAAAGGCCATCACCCTGTACTCATTTGCATACAATTAACATTTCCAGAGGCATTCAAGAAGGAAGAAATCAATCACCATGACAGGTCTCCACACCTTTGATCCAGTCTCAAGAGTTAGGGGAACCACATGGGAATATTTTATCTCATGAATCTAAACAGACCTAGCATTTGATGTTTAATACAGCCCACGTAGGAAATACTGACAGGAAGTCCTGTTCTGTTACCTTGATATAACTGTAGACACATTTTTAAAGTAGTAGTAGACTAGAGAAGACAAAAATAAAATACATGCACTTTAAATGACCCAGGCCTGATGTAGATAAGCCAGCTGGATTTGAGTTTAGGTCCATTGACTGGACTTGTATACCCTATATTTTGTATAAGATACACTCCGGGTAGATTGTTCCGCGAGAAGGGAAAACAATCTAAGAACACTTTCATAGTCATCTTGGCACAAAATCACTCTATGCTCCTGTTTCTAAATATTTTAGAATATTATGCCCATGCCTCGTTTGAAGGTAATGTCAGAATAATTTTTTGGTTTAATTTTTTTCTTTATTTGTTGAGTCCTCCACAGAGTACAACCAAGGTTTTCCTTAGAAACAAAGCTTGGGTTTGTTTGTTTGTTTGTTTGTTTGGGGCTTTTTTTTGTTACACTATACTCAACTAAATCTAAGCATAGTGATAGTGAAAACAGCCAGAATAATTAGATTCAAAAATAAAAATTCCTGCCTTGTGGTAAAGAAAGGATTTGGCTGATGGTGCAGACATGAGGAGGAGAGACTGAAAAATGATCAGGAAGCTATGAGTGTTGAGCACACTAAAATCCTTCCTCAGGAGGGCAAGCCTGTGAATCCGTGCAGTGGGTAGCTCCAATAATGCAATGTAATCTCATTTAATTCTTTAAATTATTTATGTAAACCCCCAAATTATGAGCTAATCTTTAAAAAAAATAAGAAATTATTCTTGATTAGCAGTTGGAACCTACAAAGTTAAGTTAGAGGCTAGGTGAGGAGACTTCTTCTAGACAAGAATAAAAAATTGGCACAAGGGAAAACAATCATTTCATTTACTCGACAAACATTGATCTGTTCTTCCCCAGAACTTGTGTTTCCTAACTTAGCAAAGGGAAGCTTCTCAGACTCTCTCTACCCTCGTTTATGTCAAATTATAATCTGAGCCACTGATCTTCCTGCTTGTCCATCTTTCCTATTTATCTCTACTTATTTCTTATTCTTGATGCAGGGTCCCATGAAAGCAAGGCTAGCTAGCCTTCGACTCACTATATAACCAAGAATGATCTCAAACTTCTGATCCTGGTATCTCCACCAAACCCTAGGATTATGTACACTTGCCACCACTCCTGGTGTGTATAGTACTGGAATACAAACCCAGGACTTTCTACAGGCTAGGCAAATACTCTACCAACTGAGCTACATCCCAGCCACCTCTCTCCACTTATTTAACTCTCATTTTCCCATGTCTCTTCAAGACCTCGGCAACAATCCTTTGACTCTCTGTCAAACGGAACCTTTTAAAATCAAAAGCTGCCTAGCTCATACCTATTTCTTGGATATTTGGGTGAAGTACTATCTGCTCCCAAATCTATGTTCACTTAAACTTCAGCAGATGATCTTATTGGAAGTCCAGTCTTTTCAGATTTAGTCAAGTTAACATGAATTCATACTGTATCAAAGTGGACCCTCATATGACTGGTGCATTTATCACAGAAAGAGCAAACAGAGAGAAACCCAAAAAGCAAAAAGGAGGACTTCAACACGAAAAGGATCATGAGGAGACAGAAGCTGCAGAGGGAGTAAGACATCCACAGAGACTACTGGCAGCCCGAAGAAGCCAGTGACATCAGCCTGCTCCCAGGGAACCCCGCCCCATGCTAGGGTTTGAATTGGGTCTTTACCCCCTTGAATCTCATGATGAAGTTTAAGTTTATATTATAAGTGACTAAGAGGTAGCACCAAGTATGGCTTTAAGATAAGAGTGAGGCTTTCTGGGCATTAATAGATTAATCAATAATTTCATACCATTTCTATAAAACTGATTAGTGGATTATCTCAACAGTATCTCTGCTACAAAGCCACTTTGGCTAACTCTCTTTCCTGTTCTCATTCTGTCACCATAGGGTGATCTATTTCCCTTGGGACGTGTGACTTTAGACCTTGGTGCTTAGTCTCAGGATTATATGTAGCATATCATACATCTCCAATGTTCAGTGGCAAGATCCTGATCTATGCAGTACTATGTATTTTTCCTCTCATAATATTTACTCTGGAATTTAAACATGTAGTAACTCTATTGATGAGTAAAATATTGATTGAGTAAAGACTATCTCCCACAAAGGTTCTTCTCCAAATATGTGGATATCCTTGATGAGTATGGAAGACTCATTCCATTTCCCTTCCCTCTTTCACCAAATGAATGCTGGATTTTGCAGAAGCCTACATGCCCAACAGAAAGTGTTTTTTCAGGCCTGAATATTTTATCCATTCATCTTCCTTTTGTCCTTTGGTCCAAAAGAGTTTGCACATCAGCTCAACAGAAGCCAACTCTATTGCATATTCATTGTTACAATGTAAATGCTTTGTCTTTATAACTCTTTATTCCCCAACACCACAAAGTATTTAAATTATCACATATTTTATTTCATATCACTTTGTAATATTCAAGAGACTCAATGCAGTTTTCTTCCATAATGTTATTAATACATTATTGTAGTCATCATTGTCTCTTAGCCAACTAGATTGAAAGAAGACAGAATAAAGTTGGTCCATTGCATGCACCAAGTGGAACACAAGGCCTACAGCAAACTCCTTCATCTCTACACTAAATTCAAGGATTAAACAGTTGGTCAGATGTATGACTGAGTAGGAGGTGATATTGTACAATAGATTATAGAATGATAGGAAAGTATCAGGACAGCCTCAAGCGATCCATTACATACAAAAACAAAAACAAAGACATTTTCTGAGTTCTGGTGTTTAGAGTTCATCAGTGTTCAAAGACACTTGAGGTCACCAGTCACTGTGCCATCTGACTTCTCTGTACCTGGATTTCCATATGCAGGAAACAGTAACAATAAATACATGTATCTCACCAGTCCTAGAGCTCTAATGAGATGATTCGAACACAGAACCTGACACTTGGTAAGGCCCTGTTAAGATCTGTCTTGGGAGTGTTGTGGTCAGTATTTCCACTGATCCTCTTAGTATTTCATGGTTGTGTGGTTCAATTTAATTCGGTTTGATTAGGATTTGGGTTTCGGAGGCAGAGTCTCACTATGTAACCTAAACTGACTTGGTTCTCTGTAATCCAGGCTGACTCTGAACTAATGATGATACTGTTATATCAGCTATCCAAGTGTTGAAATTACAGAGCCACTACACCCAATTTAAACACAAGAAAACATGTTCCACAGAAAACAAAGTTATCAGGCTGTCAGACACTGAGTTGACTTTAAGTAAGTGTAAAGAGATACAAATTGAGGTGTTTACCATGTAAAAGAATAATCAAAGAAAATTAGATTTTTTTAGGCTGTTATAAATGTAACTTTTATTTACCAGATGTAATTGTTCTCTCAGAGTAATTGTTGTCTCAGAGGCTGACTGATGAAGAAGTTCACCCTTTCTAGTTCATTCTGAATTCTGGCTGGCTGGTTCATCTCAGCTGTTCTAGCTTGAATTCCTCTCCAAGCAGATGGATTCAACCTGGTTTCCCTTGGCTTTTCACTGAATTGCCATTCTTGGCCCCAAACTAACTGACAATTTGTTGTAATCTTCTGGCTCCTTCTCATTCTGTGGCTCATTCAGTTTTTACCTGTCTCTAAAACTGTCCCTCTCTCCCTTCCCCTTCCCCTCCCCCTCTCCTCCCCTCCCCCTCTCCCTCCCCCTTTCTCTGTGCTTGCTCTGTCTGTTCTCATAAGAGCTGAGTATATCCTATCTCTGACTCATTCTGTTAAATCTTTCTCTGAGTTGTCACTTTGTCTACCTTTCAATTTGATGTCACTTTCAAACATGGCTGCTTCCTTTTACAAACTAATCTTATTCTCATTGCCAGAGATTAGAGGTGTGTACTAAGGTCACATCTCTATTCCAGCCAGACAACACTATAGTCCAGAGCATATCTGCATTCCAGCCAGATCCCATCAACCTAGAAGGTCTTCTGATGTGATCCCTTGCAAAAGCATCCATGTTGCTAGATTAAAATTCCTCTACAGGCTGTTAAGGGTAGCTCTTGCTTGTGGACTGAAATATAAAAGAGAAAACTGGTATTTATGGACGTATGAGTAATTCAAGGAATATCAGAGTAAGCTTAACTGATAGTGATATTTTTATAGTTTTCAGGCATAAATTAGAAAGCTGTTTTTAATAATTTCCTCTTCTGAAAATAAAATGAAACCAAGTTCATAGTTAAACACCAGAGAAATAAGTTCATGATTCAGTTCATTAACCAACCCATTTATTTTCAGGTCCAAGGGCCCTGAATCCCAGCCCTTGGGAGGGAAAGATAGGTGGGTCTCTTTGAGTTTGAGATCCCCTTGGTCTGTATAGCTAGTTCAGGACAGACAAGGTTATGTACAGTGACCCTGACACACACACACACACACACACACACACACACACACACACACAAAGGGAGGAAGTGGAGAAAAAAGTAAAGGAAGAGGAGAAGGAGGAAGGATAGAAGTAAAATTGAAAGGAAGGTGGGGAGTTTCAGACACAAAGAGTTTACCATAGGAGCACTTTCTCAGGACATTTTGTGGCAAGAAGGCTGTAAAGAGCTCCATCCCTGAGTTGGGTCCCAGGTCCCACTGAGACCAGTCTGCACAGGTGAGAGTGCGGACTATAGAAGCAACACAGCTTCTGGGACAGGCAGAAATCAACACAGCTTCTGGGACAAGCCCCATTTTGGCTCCAGACATATAGGCACCTTATATGCCAGAGGAGAGGTGGTGGCCCTAGAGGGCTCTGACCACCAGAGCAGGTGAGGGAGCCATCTTGTGTACCGGGTCCTTCTGAGACTAGTCTGCACAGGTCAGCTCTCAAACTTCAGAGGGTGAGCAAGCAGAATGCAGAAGCGACACAGGTTTTGGGACCGACCCCATTTGGGGCCCCAGACATCTGGGCACCTTCCCCTCCAGAGGAGAGCTGACCACCTGGGAGGGCTCTGACTACTGGAGCAGATGAGGGAGCCATCTGGTGTCCTGGGTCCCTCAGAGACAAGTTTGTGCAGGTGAGAGTGCAGACTGCAGAGGCAACACATCTTCTGGGACAGGACCTGTTTCCTGGCTTCATCTTCAGCAAGTTCATGTCTGAACACCAGACATTCTGTGCACCTTCCCTGAAAAAGGAGAGCTTGCCTGCAGAGAGTACTCTGACCACTGAGACTCAGGAGAGAGCTGGACTCCCAGGACTGCTGACAGAGGCAACCAGAATCGCAGAAGGAAAAAGCTCCAACCAGAGACAACTATAACAACTAACACCAGAGATTACCAGATAGCGAAAGGCAAACATAAGAATCTTACTAACAAAAATCCAAGGCCTCTCACAATCATCAGAACCCAACACTCCCACCTCATCCAGTCCTGGGCACCCCAACACACCCTAATTCGGTTTCAAAATCATATCTCATGATGCTGGTAGAGGACCTTAAGAAGGGCATTAATAAATCACTTAAAGAAATACAGGAGATCACTGCCAAACAAATAGAAATCCTTAAAGAATTACAGGAAAACACAACCAAACAGGTGATAGAATTGAACAAAACCATCCAAGACTTAAAAAGGGAAGTAGAACAAAATAAAGAAAATCCAAAGTGAGACAACTGTGAAGATAGAATGCCTACAAAAGAAATCAGGAACCATAGATTTGAGCATCAGCAACAGAATACAAGAGATGGAAGAGAGAATCACAGGTGCAGAAGATTCCATAGAGAACATGGGCACAACCATCAAAGAAAATGCAAAATGCAAAAAGATCCTAACTCAAAACATCCAGGACACAATGAAAAGAACAAACCTACAGATAATAGGAGTAGATGAGAATGAAGATTTTCAACTTAAAAGGCCAGCAAAAATCTTCAACAAAATTATAGAAGAAAACTTCCCAAACCTAAAGAAAGAGATGCTCATGAACATACAAGAAGTCTACAGAACTCCAAATAGTCTGGACCAGAAAAGAAATTCCTCCCGACACATAATAATCAGAACAACAAATGCACTAAATAAAGATAGAATATTAAAAGCAGTAAGGGAAAAAGGTCAAGTAACATATAAAGGCAGGCCTATTAGAATTACACCAGACTTCTCATCAGAGACTATGAAATTCAGAAGATCCTGGGCAGATGTTATGCAGACCCCAAGAAACACAAATGCCAGCCCAGGCTACTATACCCAGCAAAACTCTCAATTACCATAGATGGAGAAACCAAAGTATTCCATGATAAAACCAAATTCACACAATATCTTTCCACGAATCCAGACTTTCAAAGAATAATAATGGGAAAACACCAACACAAGAACAGAAACTACACTATAGAAAAAGCAAAAAAGTAATCCTTGAACAAACCTAAAAGAAGACAGCCGCAAGAAAAGAATCCCAACTTTAACAACAAAAATAACAGGAAGCAACAATTACTTTTCATTAATTTCTCTTAGCATCAATGAACTCAATTCCCCAATAAAAAGACATAGACTAATAGACTGGCTACACCAACAGGACCCAATATTTTACTGCTTACAGGAAACCCACCTCAGGGAAAAATACAGACACTACCTCAGAGTGAAAGGCTGGAAAACAAATTTCCAAGCAAATGGTCCGAAGAAACAAGCTAGAGTAGCCATTCTAATATCGAATAAAATTGACTTCCAACCCAAAGTTATCAAAAAAGACAAGGAAGGGCAATTAATACTCGCCAAAGATAAAATCTACCAAGATGAACTCTCAATTCAGAATATCTGTGCTCCAAATGCAAAGGCAGACACTTTCATTAAAGAAACTTTAGTAAAGCTCAAAGTACACATTGCACCTCACACAATAATAGTAGGAGATTTCAACACCCCACTCTCACCAATGGACAGATCCTGGAAACAGGAACTAAACAGAGACACATGGACACTAACAGAAGTTATGAAACAAATGGATTTAACAGATATCTACAGAACATTTTATCCTAAAACAAAAGGATGTACCTTCTTCTCAGCACCACTTCCAAAACTGACCATATAATCGGTAACAAAACAGGCCTCAACAGATACAAAAATATTGAAATTATCCCATGCATCCTATCTAATCACCACAGACTAAGTCTGATCTTCAATAACAACATAAATAATAGAAAGCCAACATTCACGTGGAAACTGAAAAACACTCTACTCACTGATACCTTGGTCAAGGATGAAATAAAGAAATTAAATACTTTTTAAGAGTTTAATGAAAATGAAGCCATAACATACCCAAACTTATGGGACACAATGAAGGCACTCCTAAGAGGAAAACTCATAGCCCTGAGTGCCTCTAAAAAGAAACTAGAGAGAGCATACACTAGCAGCCTAACAGCACACCTAGAAGCTCTAGAACTAAAGGAAGCAAATTCACCCAAGAGGAGTAGACGACATGAAATAATCAAACTCAGGGCTGAAATCAACCTAGTGGAAACAAAAAGAACTAGTCAAAGAATCAACCAAACCAGGAGCTGGTTCTTTGAGAAAATCAACAAGATAGATAAACCCTTAGCCAGACTAACTAGAGGGCACAGAGAGAGTATCCTAATTAACAAAATCAGAAATGAAAAAGGAGACATAACAAGAGAACCTGAGGAAATATACTCAACAAAACTGGAGAACCTCAATGAAATGGACAACTTCCTAGACAGATACCAGATACCAAAGTTAAATCAGGATCAGGTTAATGATATAAACAGTCCCATTTCCCCTAAAGAAATAGAAGCAGTCATCAATAGTCTCCCAATCCAAAAAGCCCAGGACCAGAACGGTTTAGTGCAGAGTTCTATCAGACCTTCAAAGAAGATCTAATTCCAACTCTCCTTAAACTATTCCACAAAATAGAAACAGAAGGTACTCTGCCCAATTCATCCTATGAAGCCACAATTACTCTGATACATAAAACTTACATAAAGACTCAACAAAGATAGAGAACTTCAGACCAATTTTCCTTATGAATATTGATGCAAAAATACTGAATAAAATCCTCTCAACCCAAATCCAAGAACACATCAAAATGATCATCCATCATGACCAAGTGGGCGTCATCAATGTAATCCACTGTATAAACAAACTCAAAGACAAAAGCCACGTGATCATCTTGTTAGATGCAGAGAAAGCATTTAATAAAATCCAACACCCATTCATGATAAAAGTCTTGGAAAGATCAGGAATTCAAAGCCCATATGTAAACATAATAAAAGCAATCTACAGAAAACCAATAGCCAACATCAAATTAAATGGAGAGAAACTCGATGCAATCCCACTAAAATCAGGGACTAGACAAGGCTGCTCACTTTCTCCCTATCTATTCAATATAGTACTTGAAGTCCTAGCCAGAGCAATTAGGCAACAAAAGGAGATCAAAGGGATACAAATGGGAAAGGAAGAAGTCAAACTATCACTATTTGCAGATGATATGATAGTATATATAAGTGACTCTAAAAATTCCACCAGATAACTCCTAAACCTGATAAACAGCTTCAGTGCAGTAGCCGGATATAAAATTAACTCAAACAAATTAGTGGCCTTTCTCTACACAAAGGATAAATGGGCTGAGAAAGAAATTAGGAAAACAACACCCTTCACAATAGTCACAAATAATATAAAATACCTTGGTTTGACTCTAACTAAGGAAGTGGAAGATCTGTATGATAAGAACTTCAAATCTCTGAAGAAAGAAATTGAAGATCTCAGAAGATGGAAAGATCTCCCATGCTCATGGATTGGCAGGATCAATATAGTAAAAATGGCTATCCTGCTGAAAGCAACTTTCAGATTCAATGCAATCCCCATCAAAAGTCCAGCACAATTCTTCACTGAGATAGAAAGAATTTGCAAATTCATCTGGAATAATAAAAAACCTAGGTTAGCAAAAACTATTCTCAACAATAAAAGAACCTCTGGTGGAATCACCATGCCTGACCTAAAGCTTTACTACAGAGCAATTGTGATAAAAACTGCATGGTGCTGGTATAGTGACAGACAAGTAGACCAATGGAATAGAATTGAAGACCCAGAAATGAAGCCACACACCTATGGTCACTTGATCTTCGACAAGGGAGCTAAAACCATCCAGTGGAAGAAAGACAGCATTTTCAACAAATGGTGCTGGCACAACTGGTTGTTATCATGTAGAAGAATGCGAATTGATCCATTCCTATCTCCTTGTACTAAGGTCAAATCTAAGTGGATCAAGGAACTTCACATAAAACCAGAGACACTGAAATTTATAGATGAGAATGTAGGGAAAAGCCTCAAAGACATGGGCACTGGGGAAAAATTCCTAAACAGAACAGCAATGGCTTGTGCTATAAGATCAAGAATTGACAAATGGGACCTCATGAAACTGCAAATCTTCTGTAAGGCAAAAGACACTCTCAAGAAGACAAAAAGGCCACCAACAGATTGGGAAAGGATTTTTACCAATCCTAACTCTGATAAGGGACTAATATCCAATATATACAAAGAGCTCAAGAAGCTGGACTCCAGAAATTCAAATAACCCCATTAAGAATGGGGTACAGAGATGAACAAAGAATTTTCAACTGAGGAATACTGAAGCTCCTGAGAAAATGTTCAGCATCCTTAATCATCAGGGAAATGCAAATCAAAACTAAGATAAAAAAATCAGGTGACAGCAGATGCTGGCGAGGATGTGGAGAAAGAGGAACACTCCTCCATTGTTTGTGGGATTGCAAGCTTGTCCAACAACTCTGGAAGTCAGTCTGCTGGTTCCTCAGAAAATTGGACATAGTACTACCGGAGGATCCCGCAATACCTCTCCTGGGCATATACCCAGAAGATGTTCCAACTGATAATAAGGACACATGCTCCACTATGTTCATAGCAGCCTTATTTATAATAGCCAGAAGCTGGAAAGAACCCAGATGTCCCTCAACAGAGGAATGGATACAGAAAATGTGGTACATTTACACATGGAGTACTACTTGACTATTAAAAACAATGAGTTTTTGAAATTCTTGGGCAAATGGATGTATCTAGAGGATATCATCATGAGTGAGGTAACCCAATCACAAAAGAAGTCACTTGATATGCACTCACTGATAAGTGAATATTAGCCCGTAATCTTAGATACCCAAGTTTCAATTTGCAAAACACAAGAAAATCAAGAAGGAAGACCAACATGTAGATACTTCATTCCTCCTTAGAATAGGGAACAAAATACCCATGAAAGGAGTTACAGAGGCAAAGTTTGGAACTAAGACAAAAGGATGGACCATCCAGGGACTACTCCACCCAGGGTTCCATCCCATAATCAACCACCAAACCCAGATACTATTGTACATGACAGCAAGATTTTGCTGAAAGGATCCTGATATAGCTGTCTTGTGTGAGGCTATGCCAGTGCCTAGCAAACACAGAAGTGGATGCTCACAGTCAGCTATTGGATGGAACCCAGGGCCCACAATGGAGGAGCTAGAGAAAGTACCCACGGAACGGAAGGGGTCTGCAACCCTATAGGTGGAACAATAATATGAACTAACCAGTATCCCCGGAGCTCGTGGCTTTAGCTGCACATATAGCAGAAGATGGCCTAGTCGGACATCATTGGGAAGAGAGGCCCCTTGGTCTTGCAAACTTTATATGCCCCAGTTCAGGGTAACACCAGGGCCAAGAAGTGGGATAAGGTAGGTATGGGAGCAGGGCAGGGGGAGGGTATAGGGAACTTTCGGGATAGCATTCGAAATGTAAATAAAGAAAATATGTAATAAAACAAATTTTTTTTAAAAAAGAGCTCCATCCCTCCTTTTCTGATATTCTCCTCTGCTACACTGGCCTTGCCTGTTTAGCAGCACTGAAGCAAATGTGCCATTTGGCAGCCTGAGTGACTAGACAGACTCATGGTAAACATCTTGCTTCTCTGACCTTGTTTCTTCACCTGAGACAGGATTTTAGTAATTTCTACTTCACCCTGTTGTGGCAGCCATAAAACAAGACAATAATAGGAAGATGATTTTAAACATAAATATAGTACAGATGTTATTTTAAAATAACAAGTATTGTGTTATTTTTGTTGTGTCTGACAAGGATATACAATCTTCTAATGTTGCAACTGAAAGGTTGAATACTTGAAACTTAACTACTCGTTCAATCTCCAAATTACATAGGTACTCCAAATGCTAATAAAATATATTCCTGAATTAATGTAAAAAGTTCATTTTTACATAAAATTATATCCTTTGTAACGTTAGTAATGTATAGTATATAAGCTGCCTTACATCAATGAATGTAATAAATATAATAGAATTATAAAATTGAATTGGAAATTAAGAATGTATGCTGTCAGAGATGGCTTTGAGAAAGCCTCCTGAAATCTGTGCTACAACATAGTTCTAGTTAGCTAGCTATGGAAATAAGTGCATATTAATATTTGAAATAGGCAACAGTTTTTCACATCTTACTACACACAGCCATAGATTTGGTAGTTTAAGCCAATGTATCTTTTAACACTAACAATAATGAAATTCAGTTTGTCTTTGCAGATATGAGCTCTCATGAAGGTCAGGCTTGCAGGTGGGCCCCTCATTGGAACATTCCCTCCGAGGCCTTAGAAAGATTGCTGGAAGTTAGTAGCCACTGTTTTCACCTCTCATTCCTGCATCCTCTCCAACTTACTGAAGTTTCAGGAGCCACTCTGGCTGAAATGGGCTGTTGTTTCTATACAATAGATGCCACCTTCCACAGCACACCTTCAGTACCAAAGCTCCCACCTTAGACAAGGTATTGTCTCTCTTAACAAGCATACATGCTTTAAAACCAATGCATTCTGAATGTCTCCTCTGATTTGGGGAGGGAAAGAAAAACAAGATATAGACATTGTTTTTATACAAGCACTTGCAGGTATCCAAAAAAGTACATGGCCTTTAATTATATTGAAGCAATAGTTAGTGGCTTTTTTAAAACATTCAATCCTTTCCCCTAGCACCGATTATGGTGTGTACTTTTTAATTATTTCTTTTATTTTGGGGATTATAGTATAATTACATAATTTCCCCTTACTCCCTCCAATCTCTCCCATATACCACTAGCCCTGCTCTCTTTCAAATTCATGTCCTATTTTTATTAATTGTTCTTACATATATAGAGATGATGGACTTAGAGAAGTAGACAATAAATAAATAGATGTCAGATGATATATATAGATAGATAGATAGAGAGAGAGAGAGAGATAGATAATAGATTTATAACAGATGAGAGAGAGAGATTCCTAGATAATAGCTACTAATTCTGCATAATGTTACTTTTGTTTATGTTCTCAGGGAGATCTCTTCCCAAGGGAAGACTGTTTCTCCTGCTTTCAGCATTCCTTAGTTACCTGTAGTACTTTTGGTAGGACTGAGACCTTGAGGTCTTTCCCCTATCCTCTATCACATGTTTATCAATGTTTTCCTTGTTCAGCTCATGTTTAGGTTGTCATGTTGATGAGACATTATAAGTGTAGTGGCTTCTTGTAGATCCCAGTCCCAATGGGTAATTTCTACAAAACAGTCCTAAACCGAAGGCTCAAGGACCACAGCAGAAGACAAGATGGGGAGATTGAAAGAGGATCGGGGCATTTGAAGTGGGATTATGTCTAAGATAGTGTGTATTTTAAGGGTTTGTGATATATTAAGTACATTTTCCATTCTTGAGGGAAACATGCAATAGCTACTGTCAAGTTTGGTGGAGTCTGTGATTCTCAACCTTTTATGTAAGAATTTCACAAGAGTTTTTATTTAGAAAGAATTTACACCCTACATCAACAACTTAATTCGTAAATCCACAGCAGAGTCCCACAGACCTAATGTTGATTCCCAGTGTTGCACCCTTGGAGCTCTACAGATGTGAGTAAAAGAATATCACATTCTATGTCTCACCTTCTTTCCTAGTTGAATTGGAATGCCCCAAACCACAATACTGAGTCACTGTGAGACAGGCTTGAAGTAAATGTTCATCCTGGGACTGTCTGGGAGACTGCCATCATTAGATACCCTACCCTGCTCCAAGGGGGATCCCAATATCCCCCACAATTCCCAGGGTGGCAAGAATGTTTCTGTGCTTCTTTTCTCAGAGGCTGCATGTTATTCAGAGGTGGGGCTGCCGTGAGCACCTGGCAGCACACTCCAAGCCCAGTATATATCAGACATGATTACTATTTATTGAGGGAAATTGAATTGAATAGTCAAAAATAGAGTCAAATATGCGTGCTCTTTTGGTGTCTAATGGAATGGTGGGAATACAGTGTGGTGTGACATTTGCAAATATATAATCAGAAGGACTCTCCAGGGCATGCATAATTTGTAAGGCTGTGGTGAATTTTTGAAAGGATTTTTGAGAGAACTGATGAAATTTTTAAAAGGCCTTTCTTTCTTCTCCTCTCACCTCTGCCACTATTAAACAAGAAGATGGCATTGTTCTTGT
Organism: Mus caroli; assembly: GCF_978045245.1. Lineage (NCBI taxonomy): Eukaryota > Metazoa > Chordata > Mammalia > Rodentia > Muridae > Mus > Mus caroli. The sequence goes on from NW_028227271.1 coordinate 39,242,402, forward strand.
GTGCTGGCCTTGGAGGTGGATGAAACCTGTCTTCAGACATCAGCTGCCTTTTTCTAGACCTTGTGAATCCAGTTTCCTGGATGACTGTGAAGGGCAGAGGTCAGCAAGCCCCTTGTACCACAATTAGTTACAGGGCTGTATTTCCTTACACATCTACCCTAACAAATGTGGCCAGTAACCACTTAGGGTAGCTAGAGCTTATCACTAGATATGGTGTAGCTACTGACCAAAAAAAAAAAAAAAAGTAGCTAAAACACAGCCTTCATTTAACATCTTCCTAGTTTTACAGGAGTAAGTCTTATTGGCTTAAACACAAACCACACACAGAGCTGAGTAGATTATGGGGCCCTATGTTATGATCTTTTCTCTCAAGAGAGCAGCCCTTTCAGAATTGTTTGGTATCTCTTAGGTAAATTTCTTTAGTTCTGAACCAGTATAGCCAGTCATCTGTAAAACAAGTCAGTAATACCCACTTGTCAGTAATACCAACATGTATGCATAAAGTACCTGCTTCTTCATATAGATAGATTCAAATGTAGATCTAGATATATTTATCATTCTGTGTATACATATATATGTGAATATTCATATACTTGTCTATTATTGCATTAATCTACATTACATTGTCTAAAGCAAGAATCATAACCAGGACACAAATACATGCTGTAGGTATTTCTCAAACAGAGTTGTTACATAAATGTGTACAAACAATCTACTCTATTGAGTTAAATTTCTGTTGTCTGTAATTCCCTTCCCAATACTCTATAGGATATTGATTGTAAATCCTGCCTTGTCTCCCTACCTGCAGAATCCCAGGAAGAGAGACAATATCTGTGCTGGTTCATTCACAAAGACAGAAATGAAATAAAATGCTCTAATATTAATCATTCTTGCTCATTTTTAACGTTTAAAGTATGGAAGCAAAGAAGTATGGAGAAGGAATGAAGAAAAAGTAATTAGCATTCACTGAGCCCTGACTCTGTCATGACACAGGTTGTCCTCATTACACAGAACCCTCTATGGGAGGCTGAATATTATTCCCATTTTAGAGACAAAACTATATATACCATGCTGCTATAAAATAAATTGAAACCCGCCTGTCTTAGTCCAGAGCAAAATTGATTTCTTCTATGTAGTATGAAGATCAGGCTGGCAAATAGATTGAGCCACATTCCTGTGGTTTCCTAAATGCCCACCAGAAAAAAGAATCATTTTTCATTTAAAATGAACAAAACACTTTCACACTCACTAGGAAATGGGTCTATAAATACAAATTGGCCCCTGGGCAAAATATCACCAGCTCTGCCAATGATGAAATGTCAGTTTTTCAGGTTCATGAAGCTGTTTTACTATACAGGCTGTGGGCCTTTTAAATGCTTTTAACTTTGCCTCATTTTTTTATTTCATTAGTTATTAACTCACCAGGTTTTTCCTGACAAGCCAAATGAATCATGGTAGTCTATATTTGATCTGTATTACCATGCCTCTGTGAGAATGTGTTTGTATGCATGTTTTGGAACTTGGTCCCAGCTCTGTTGATAACCAGAACACAAATGGATGGCAGGCAAAATATATGTGGTAGGAGATGACAAGAGACTGTGGCTAGATAGATAAATAGATATAGGTACAGGTATAGGTACAGGTACAGGTACAGATACAGATATAGATATATGTGTGTGTGTATGTGTGTACATACATATATATAGTCCATATATGCATACAGTAAAGCCTCTGTATTCCTGAAGCATGAAAGAAGCTTATTTTCTGAACAATTAGACAGGTTATTAAACAAACTCATAGATCACCCCATGCAGATCAGCTGTTGCCATGTTTGTCCACAGGGCCCCCAGGTAATGTCTGAACACTCATTGAATCTAGCAATGTTTACCAGCCTCCCCCAGTCTTTCCTGATAAGCTGTGTCTTCTCAACTAACATAAGTCTATCTCTCTTGCCTTTCCCAACCCCCTTCACCACTCTTATGCCTGAGTGTAACACAGATTAAATCATTCAGTTAGGAGCAGGAAAACCCATGTGCTGAGAGAATAGTGTCCAAAGAGATTCAAGGAGAGTAAGCCAGAGTGGGCCCTTTTGTCTTTTTAACATAGGACACACTGATCTCATGGAGCTGCTGAATCAGGGTGCTTGAATTTAAATCCAAGAATAGAAATTGAAATAAAATACAACCTCTGAGACAGATGGGCTACACTGGCATTTACCTGGAGGCAATTACCACAGGAAGGTAGTACAAACTAATAAGGCAGAGCGAGCGGCATGACTTCTACTCTAAACTCTGGTGTTTCCAAAATTTTAATAGGTGACCAGAAGAGAAAGAATGAGGGAAGATACTAAAATTGTCAATAACAATGATAATTAAAAACAAGCTACCTGATAATAACATTCTCAGAAGACCAGGGCATCTAAAAAGCTGGTAGGAATGGAGTCATGATGGGAAGTGGTAGATGACTCTTGAAGCCTATGTTGTTAAAAAGATGAGGATCATGAAGAGTGATGAATGGCTCATTTCTTCTTGATGCGTAGCAACCGTAGAGAGACACATAAGAGAACATGACACTCCAAGCTGGGAAAACATTAATGTGTAGCACTAGGGATCCCAACTCACTGACAATAGAAAACATTTCAGCTTTTATCTTTGTATCTCTTTAGAAAGCACAGGGGACACGTGGCTCCCTGTACTGACCTCTATTCTAATGACATTCACATCTTATGGCAGCCATTTTGATCCCTGTGTCCACAAGATGGTTGCATAAGAAAGATGGACGACAGTGTACATACAATGTAGCTACTTCCATCCCCAGTGTGGAGCACAGTGCCACCAACTCTTTCCTAATTGTACATTCCCTGAATAGCAGTCTAAAAGGAGGGGACATCTGAGTTAGCTAGCTGCCTTGGAAGGCTGTATGGATTTTGAAAGATTGAATGAAAAGAGTGTGAGTCACCAAGCAGGAGACTGTTTCAAAGTTTAGAGGTGTCATTTCATTAGCTCTGCTGTAGAAACCGTCTAGTCATATTTAAGCAGCCAAACTCAAGAAAAGATCTTCAGATCCTAAATTAAGAGGAAAAGCTGAGCCTGCTGGTATAGGTCTATAATCTCAACAGCTTAGGAGAGCAATGTGGAGGATCACAAACTCAATGGCAGCCGAGTTACAGAGTGAGCTCAGGGCCACACTTTCTGTGGGCTTGGTGAATCTCTAATTACCATCTTTGTGTTACCTTTGCCCAAGGTATCACAGCTAAGATATAACTCCTATGGTCTTGACTTTATCCTTTATGTTAAATGGCTTTCAACAAGTCTCTACGCTTACCTAGGCCTTGGTTTTCTTATCTCCTCCTTGTTGGAAGAGGTAAAGGTGAAGGTAAGTGGTTGTTAATGGTACTCTGCCCCATGGTAACAAGTGTAAAAAATATTAATATTTGTACTATAGTTTTCTAAAGATGCTGACCAGAGCAAGAAGTGACACTGGGACACTTGAAAGCCATAAATACTGTGCAGACAATATACAGCTCATGCTTAGACTATCACTATGACACAGCACACAACTGGGAAATTCTAATAAACTTAAAACAAGCTCTGTGCTTGTTGATGGATGAGATACAGGGAGAAGCCTGTGGGATTTGAGTGTGGTAGAGATTTTCTTGTCTCAGTTAAAGGTAACTTTGGGACCCAAGGTGCTAAGCTAACAATGACCACCAAGCTATGCAAGCACAGTGGCTTCAGGGATCTGTTTCATGAATTCAGAGGATGAGATTTTTGGACAATGAAGGTTGAGTTTAGGGGGAAGTTTTATTATAAAAGAAAACTTAAGTGTGAAGGCTATTTCAGAAAGGAGAGCAGAGCCCTCTGCCTCCCTTAGGGGTATGGAGTCCTGATAGGTTGGTACTTAGGAAGACCAATGAGGAATCTGATCAATGAGGTAGCTTCTAGGCAGCTGTGTCAATAAGTTGCTTTTTAAGGAGAAAAGCAAGATAACAAGAAACCAGAGCATGATCCAGCACCTGTACACAGTTCTGACTTCTGGCCTCCATTCAGGACTGAACTTCAAATAGAACCAGGAATGTTCTGACCTCTAGACAAATCAATCTGTCTGATTTGGGGGGTCCCTGCTCTAGCTCCCTGACAATTTTTTCTCCTATATTCATCACTTTGAGCTTATGTACAGTTAATAGGAATGGTATTTATAATAACAACAATGGAAATGACAATAACCATACCAGGTCTATTAGGGCTCATCAGAGACAAAGAAGATGAAGTCTGTGTGTTGGGGGGTGGGTGGGTATGTATGTACGGGAGGAGTGTGAGTGGGTAGGCCTCAAAGATAAGTAGGAACTAAAATTACTCTGATAATTCCTTCTAAGTGGTTAGTTTACATGATTCTAGAGGTCAGCAAGTTGAAAATCTGCAATTCATGTCCTAAGATGTTCAGAGTGCAGACTCGGAGAAGCGCCAAGGCTGTCATTGAGATGCTACATCCATCTGCTATGAATGAAAGCCCTTCTGTTGTTGAAATCAGCCTTTTGGTTCTATTCTCTCCTGGTTACATGAGGACCACACACATTTATAGCAAGTCGCCTGCTTTACTTAAACGCCATCCATTTAAAAACGAACCCTATCCCAAAATCACCTTCACAGAAATATCCTGACAAACATTTAACAGAATATCTGGGTACCACACATGTAAAACAGTCCATCACTCTGGATCTTAGTAGCATCATGCCCATGAATGCTTTCTAAGACAGAGTAGAGTGTCGTACAAAAAGACCTCCAAGAGATTGCTAAAATGACTTTGAAGTCTTCAATCTCTGAGAGGTACTTAAAAGGAAGATATTCCCAGAGAGGCTGTTGAGCAGAGTCTAATGCTTTGGGGGCTCAGTGAGTATGCTCTTTCTTCCTAGCAGTGGCTAATTTCCCTTCAGGAGAGCACAAGCAGTTGGCACAAGTGTCATAATGCCTTCGATTTGTTTTACAACCCCAAGAAGTTGCCTGCATTTTTTTATTGCTAGAGTGTCACTATTTGGCAATTGCGCCTTAAGTCCTTTCTATGAGTGTCCTGAGCCTTAGATGATATGGCAGGTGTCATGATCCTGCATAGGAGAAGTACTAATGCCAAGCAGGTACAGAGGAGAAGGGGAAGGGCACTCTGCAGATCCTTTACTGAGCAGTGCCCCAGGACATGAAGAGGAATGTTTCTTCGCTGTTCAAAACGATCGATTCAGTGGCAAGGCAAACAGGACATCATTCTGTCTATCATTAGTTTACATTCACTACAGACAAGGAGTCCCTCCCTGATTTACCACATTTGGTACTGGCTACTTCTACTCCTCTGCTCCATTAATGTATGGCTCTGCTTTTCAAAATGTAATGCAACTATGATTATGTTTGTTTGTTTGTTTGCAGTGATATAGATGATTGCATTGTGATCATTATCCCAGAAAGAAGCTACCATTGGCCTTTGCAGGGATATGCAATGATGCTAAAAGGAGTACAGTTGAGTCATTACTGAAGTACCCAGGCTCCTGTATTCTATAGAAAAACTGTAGGACTAGGACACATGGTTAGAGATAGGAGCACATAGAGTTTATGAAGCAAGGAAACACTCCACTGAGAGTGGGAGTCGGCTAGTGAGTGAAGAGAAAGAACCAAAAAGGGCTGTGTGAAGAGACACAGGACCCTTTCTAGGTCATTTATGTAACATTCACCTCTCTTTTGTTTGTATAGCTTGGACTTCTCTTAAGCATGCTCACTTGTTACCAGAATCAGGTAAGGATGGGCTTCCAAACTTGCCCTGCCTGATGGCTTCCTTTGCTTTTCTTGGAGTAGCTTTCTCCAGTCTCTATTCTCCAGTCACAAGGAAACATGAGGAGAGTGAGTACTTTACCCAAGATAACATAGCTAAGTTACAGACTCTGGGATGAGGTTTGTATTATGTGGTCTTGGTCTCACTGCAGGTAGTATCCCCTATCTCACAGTGGGCATCCAGTGATGAGTACACAACAGGTACATCAGGGGAGAGCCACACCTGCAGGTTTCTGATTTGCTATATCTTGGAACTGTTAGTGAGAGAGACCTGAAAAGATAAAAGGAAGAAAAGTTCTTGAAACTAAATTTGTGTTCCCCGAACCATGAAGTTGCTCTGCGTATACCAGAATATAGGATGTGTTACAGTGTAGCCCGTGGCCTATGCTTTAGCTGCTGAGATGAATGGACACCTTAAAGCTACTGGTGTTGAGTAACTACCTGCAGCGTAGCAGGATCTATATGTACAGAGCTTTGTCTCTAAGTCTACACAAAAACTGTGGGAGCCTTGAGATGATTATTCCCATTCTATAGATGAAAAAACTGAGACTCTAAGAAGCTGCATCTATTAGCAGTCTCAGAAAAACTGAAGATTCAGCTTGACCTTGCCTGACCCCTCAAACTTTTCAGATTCTATGTCTAAGTAGAATAGATACTCCTGGGATCCTAGACCACTGTCAAATAGGCAAAAGTGTTAATCAGTCTGAGATACACCTAGGAATCAAGCAAGCAGCAGGCTCTGCTACTATGCTCACAACTAAGTTTTCTGTCCTGGGTGTAAAATCCTGGAACCTTTTACAATATAAAATTAAATGCCAGAGTCCAGGTTTTGTTTAGGGTTTGGGTTTGGTTGGTTGGTTGTTTTTGTAATTACAAAAAGAGCCACTGAAGGTTTTCCACTGGGCAGCACAATTGTCTCTCCACATAGTACATCTGCTCATTACCCTGTATTTCCCAGGTTCTGTCTGTCCTTCAAAGGCACAGCAGCTTTAACTCCCATGTGCCACTAGAACTCTAAGGTGACACTTGAAATAAAGCAGGAAGCAAATATTTAGCCTGAGGCTATAGAATGGTAGCCACTGGTTCTTTTACAAGTATAGAGGCTTTGAAAACTGCACATGTTCTGTGAAGTAGATGCTATGCCTAGCTTGATCTCGGCAGGGATAAATCATTCAAACCCTAACTTTAGGTCCTATAATAAATAGGCTAGCTAGAACCCCTCATGTGAACAATAACAATAACCTGCTGCCCTACCTGTCTCAGAGCTCAGCACTTACTGATAGCCTCTGGGACACCTCCCATCAACAAGCATGCATTCACTTCCACTGTATTATGTATCTATCCCAAGTGACCTGCCACTCCACTTTCCTCCAACTCTCATCTCTCATTTCCTACTTAATATGTTTTAGTTGCTATTTAATCAAACTCTGTAAGGGCACTAACAAATAAAACTTGTGGCTAAGTCAATAGAAAAAACCCCATGGTTTCCCGGTCAGCCTAGAGTTGCAGAAATAACCTAAATGGTAGACATTTGGAGAGCTTCCTACCAGCTAGAAACCATTTGTCCTGCAATGACCTGCTTAGTTGCCACGTGGGAGGGACTAAAGATAATGGGTCAGTCAGGCTAGATCACTGGCCAAATGGAGGACAACTGGGAGAAATTCTACCACACCGTGTACAAGAGTGAGTTCAGCCATTAGAATAGGTTTCAAAGAAACAGCAAATGGAGTGTCCCCCGAGCACAGAAGGAATCTGGGAGTTTCACACATGGTCCTTCAGCAGAGGCATCCTAGATCAGACTTAAGATTTTCAACATCTTCTCTGGCAGCAGCCAGTGCTGCTTCTGGCAACCATATTGATGTCCATGATCCTTGTTGCCACTGAGAACATTGTTGATGTCCACATCCCATGATGCCCTGAGTTCTGCCACCAGAAACCTCATGGACGTCAATGATAGGTACTATTATGGGCAAGAAAGCTTTTGTTTGTTTTGGATTTCTGTTGTTGTTGGTGGTTTTGTTTTATTGTTATTTTGGTTTAGAGGATTGTTTGTTTGGTTGGTTGGGTTGGTTTTTTTGTTTGTTTTTTGTTTGTTTGTTTGTTTGTTTGCGGTGATATAGATGATTACAGACTTATAGCTGAGAATAATAGACAATGAAGGCTTCTATGACAAACTCTTCCTCCACCACACACACACACACAGAGTCTAGTGAGGAAATTATTAGAGAGAATTGTGATAGGGATGCTGAAGTGTAGCTCTTGAAGTTGATGGTTTATGGGAAAGGTTTCTAAATTTTCTTTAAGGGACTGGCCTCTTGGAGTTTGGCCATGCTCCAGTGAGTATATGGCAACACAATTGAACTTGTTGGGTCGGTGAGCACAGGGTGTGAGGGTAGACCTGAGAGAAAGGAGAACCAAGTGTGGTGAAGGTGCACTGCAGGAAATTCCCAAATAATTAATAAAAATATTATGTTAGGGAAAATATTTTCAAATAATCCTATGATTCACCTGAGTATCTTCAAGGATTAAAACTCTAGACAGATGCTGAGTGCATGCTTGCTGCTGAGACTGAACACTCAGATCTTTGTAGACCTTCCTGGTTACCAAAACTCTGACTTGCCCCTGGTCTGGAAGACAGTCCATTTTACATAGAGGCCCAAACTCTTCCATCTTCTCATACTGACCAATCTGATAAAGAAGCCAATAACTTCTCTTAGTCTTTCCTGTAGTCTGCTGATGGTCTGTTAGTCCTCCCTGTGGATCTGTATACTTTCTGATAATCTCCAGGCCCAGGACTTGGCCACTGTCTTAGTTAAGGTCTTTATTTTATTATTATTGATATGAAAAGACACGACAATTCTTTTAAAGAGAAACTTTAGTTGGGACTGGCTTACAGTTCAGAGGATTAGTCCATTATTGTCATGGTGAGAAGCATAGGGATATGCATGCAGACATGGGACTGGAGAGAAGCTGAGAGTTCTACATCTGGATCTGTAGTCTGTAGGAAGAGACCTTGAGCCACTGGCCTAACTTGAGCTTCTAAAACCCTAAGATTCCCCAGCCCCCAAGTGACACACTTCCTCTAACAAGGCCACACCTCCAGTAATACCATTCCCTGTAAGTCTGTGGAAGCCATTTTCATTCAGACCACCACAGCCATCAACTTTCTGACTTTGTAAATAGGTGATTAAATGTGTGGGTTGTGAGCTAAGTTTTAGCTAGAAAAAGAACCTCTGTGTATATCTTTGCTGTATACTTCCCAAATGAGCCTTTGTTACTATTTGGGGGTTTTGTTTGTTTGATTTGTTTTTGTTTGTTTGTTTGTTTGTTTGTTTGTTTAAATATTAGCTCTGTAGCCTAGACTAGGCTTGAACGCATTGATTTAGCTTCCCAAGTGCGGGCATTATAGACATAGACCACCACATCTAGATCCAAATCCATGACATTGCATTGCCTGATTTAAATCCTTTGATCCTCAGTATCTTTTTGTGCAAATGAGATGATACCAGCAACTCTAATGGATGGGAAGTTTCAGGAAGCAGTGGATGTGAAACAAAGTGGATGTGAAATGTTGCATGTTGTCTTCCACATTGCCCGAAACCCCGGAACAAATTTTTCTTGGTGCCTGGATGTTGGCTATAGTTTAGAACTCTTTGGCTGCAGTAGAGCTAAGAGGAGTCCAAGGGAGTCCCTGGGGTTGTGAGAGCCAGAGAGAGGTGAGGGCTTTCCAAAGCCACTTGGGCACTCTACAGCTGCATGGAAACTCAGAGGAGCTGCCTGTGCCACAGTGCTGTCCTTCTCCTTTCCTGATATTAACACTTGGATGAACTAAAGATCTCCAATTCCTCACTGTTTCACCTTTGACTTCTTCTTAGAGGTACTGTAGCAACTGATGGGCATGAAACCATTTTGGTGACACAAATGGGGAAACAAGCAGGGAATCCAGAAGGCAGCTGCTTCATAGATTTTGAATCCTACCAGGGTTTCTTTTAATGCAAATGGAAAAACCCAGGGAAGAAAATAGATGGAGAATGTGAACATAGACTCTATCCAGGGCCACAGTCTGGCTCCAGGAAAGATCCTTTTACTTAAAATCTCTAAAGCCAGAAAAGTCTATATTGGGCCTCAGCAGGAGCTGAGAATTGTAATAAAGGGTAAACTTGCCTATTTTCTTTCAGTTTGTGTTTTCAGGGATCTGAATGATGTTTCCCAAGCAGTGAACAAATCCAACGGAAACAAAAGTGCTGAAAATGGGCTTTTATACGCAGACTCCAGGCAAACTCCCATCGTCTTGCAGAAAATGCTTTACAGAGGGAAGACCTGGGAAAGTTGCCAGAAGCACAAATGGCTAGAGCCTGGCAAGTCTGCGTGTTGGAGAGTTTTTCTATGAAAATGCTATATTCAAGATACCCCAGAAAGCACTGATGGTGTGATGTCAAGTGAGGATCCAATGAGTGTTTAAACTTAAAGACTATTTAGCAAACATTTTGTGAACATTCTACCCTAAGGGTGCATTTAGGAGCCCCTTCCTCCTAGAATCCTTGCAAAGATATTGTTTGTGAGTTCATTCAGAAAATATATATTTACTTAGCACCTGCTACTTTCAAGCATTGAGGATGCTGTCAGGGATCCCTAAGTGAACAACGAAGACACTGTCAACATCTTCAGCCCATATGGAGTCATGGTAGCAAAATAGACAGCCTAGCACATAGAGTGAGCATTGAAAAAGGGGAGGCAAGAGATAGAAGTATCTATACAGTAGGACAAAAGTACTTAAATTTTCTGAAGGAAAGGGAATTAAATGACTTTCAAGAAGTACCCTGAAGGACAGACAGGACTCTGGAGGCTAGCACAGCCTTGGCATACCCTACTCAAGATTGTGATTAGGCGCCACTGAGCTTGCTTAGTCCATGAAGCACTTCCCTTGAAAGCAGTGAGCTTGCTTAGTCCTGCTCTAAAACAGGAAAATCTGAGTTTGGATCTCCTGCATCAATCTGAAAAGCCAGGCACAGTGCCAAGTACCTGCCTCAAGCATGGGTAAGTGAGAAATAACGATGAGAAGATCTATATAAGCATGTGCTCCAGATATGGAGAACTATGAGATAAAGTTCCAGACCAATGAGAGAGGGAAAGATCCAGTCTCACAGAGAAGCTATCTGAGCACCAGCACCTAAAGTTATCCTTTAACCTCCACATATGTACCATGCAGGCACACACCATACACATGTTTTCACCCAGACATATTTAAGTATGTGCATGCATGCATGCGTGCGCGCACGCACACACACACACACACACAAACTAACTCTCTCTCTCTCTCTCTCTCTCTCTCTCTCTCTCTCTCTCTCTCTCTCTTTCTAATGAGCAAGGGAGGTACTGATTATGTATTTTCTTAAGAAAGTGACAGAACCTCATTGTGCTAATTGGCTAAGAGTGAGAGAGAAGGAGAAGTGCATAAGAAGGGACTGGAATCTAAAACAGGTGTCAGCATTCTTATATGGGCTCTGGAATAACAGTCAAATATGAGAAATGAAATAATGACAAATAGGAACCTTATTAACCCACAGTCAGGTCAGTAGACTGTGGGCTAACTTTTCCATTGGCACATGGCCTAGAGCCATCAAAGAAGCCTGTTCAGTAGACACATAAAACTAAACAATGACCTTCCTCAGTTCCTACTCAGTGTTGTTGGGCCATCTTTCAGCTCCAAGTGGCCCACAGATAGTCTCTCTTCTCTCCTGTTTGGACCATGTCATGTATTTACATTCAAATAGTTTCTTCCTGCTGGTGTGTCCGTCCTCTGGCCCTGGCTCACCAACACTGAGTTTTTGTTCTCCAGGCAAGGTAGTTACTGTAGTTACCTCCATTGTGGGCTCCTTCTGGTATGTCACACCTACTTGTGCACAGAAGGTCATGAAAAATCCTCTCTCTCAGAACAGCATCAAATTAAACAAGCAGGTGAAAGGTCAGGAAAAGACATCGATTTGTCTAACAATGATAACAAATAAGCCTAATTATTATTGTTAACTTCGTCCAACCAGAAAGCCTTCTGCACAGGTTACATGGCTGAGCTGCAGTCCCTGTGGGAGATCATTAGTGACACCTGTCACTGACAAATGCTAGAATAGTAAGTCAGGCATAATAGCAGTCATTTTCAACCCCCACTCTATTCAATGCCTTCTAACTCCGAGAAGCCTATTTGATTAGAGATATCCTTGACAAACCTAGAAATATAATGGTCTCTGGCACCCTCTTTCCACCTATTCATACAAGTCTCCAAGACAACTTTCTCAGATGCTCAAGTTTCTCCAGCCTACTGCGTAGAACTTAGTCTAGACGGTTCTCTTGTCTGGGCTGCTGCACTATCATTTCATTTCCTTCTTGCCTGCCTCTCTCCAGAAGAACCATTGCATTTAACATACTGTTTTCCATACTTAGCTGAAATGATACAGAGGTACAGGGAAGCCAACTTAAATCCTGTCTCTGATCCTTAAACAAAAAACTTCAACTGTTTCTTGTTACTCTGAGATAACTACCCAGCCAGCCCCCGGCTCTTCACTTCACTTACTCCACTTTACTGTGCTCCATCCATGGTCCTTTTAGCATATCAAACATGCCATCATCATTTCTCAATCATCCTTTGCAAATGTTTTTTTTTTATCTCCCCTTAGGATGGCATTTCATACCTGCCAATACATGCACACACACACACACACACACACACACACACACACACACACACACAGGAGTACATTTTCAGGCACATATCTGAACTTAAATGAATTAACTATTCATCTAAGTTAATCACACTCTCATGTCTCATTATGGACTCCCATAGTATCAAGTAGATCTCTTTAATTGCACTAGTGATAGATGAAGTTGTATAATTATTTATGTGATCATTTCATTAATGTCTACTTCTCCCACCAGACCAAGTAAGATTATATTAGGTTCTCTCTTATGCCCCACTGAATTTTGAATTCTGATCTTGGTTTAGAGCACCAAAACGTATTAAAGAATATGAGTTATAATTTTAATATCTACTTTATGATCTATTAGATTTCACACAAAGATAAAGTGTTAATAAGGGAGAATATAAATTTTGAGTTTATGCCTGCTCACTTTGCCCTTATGGAAGAAACTATCATGAACATTTCTGGAGACAGTAGATCAATACTGTAATTTCTAAGTCTAAAGTAGGTAAGATCATAGCATCAATGAAAAGTTCTATCAATATATTTGAATACAGAATAGCAAATTAATATACACCAATTTGTTATCTTTTAGTTTAAAATTTAAACATCATTAAATAACAATGCATTTCCAATAAGAAAGTAGTAAATACTCTTATTTCACAATTACTACTTATATAAAAGTGGATCAGAAAGGCAAGAATCTACTAAAATTCTTCATTTAAAATATCATACATAAAAACTGAAACCTAATATGTGGGGTGCACTTCTAAGTACTGGAACTGTTAGTGCTAAATCGAAGAAGCAAAATAAAGACCCACATCCAACTCAATTTCCACAAAGAGATATTTCCTTTTAGAGATAAAAAGCTATTATTTGGGGAGGACCTCTGCCTCCTCACAGGACTAATGATTTGAAGGGAGGTATCTCAGAAACTGGGCTTTTATATGACAACTAATGGCTTCTGGGAGAAACAATATTGTATGTGTAGGGTAACTCCATGTAAACTATTTGTAGACATGTATATATTTTAGAATCTGACAAAAGAGCAGGTTTCCATATGGCTTTCTCAAATGTCCTGAGAGCTTGTTATTCCTCCCCTCTACCCTCTTATGCCCACCTTTCCAGCTTGACCCCCACATCTACATGCTGTTCATCTTTCCACCTTTATGTCACATGTTTCTCCTCTCTGGCCTCCCTTAAGATATTTCCTTCCCTCAGAGGAGAAAGGGAAGGAGAAGGAAAGGGGGGGTCTCAGTAAGAGGGTGGGGACTGGAAGGGAACAGTGCTTGCTTGGGAGATAGATAGATAGATAGATAGATAGATAGATAGATAGATAAACAGATGATAGTGTCTTAGGGTTTTACTGCTGTGAACAGATACCATGACCAAGGCAACTCTTATAAGGACAACACTTAATTGGGGCTGGCTTGCAGGAGGTTCAGTCTATTATCTTCAAGGCAGGAGCATGGCAGCATCCAGGCAGGCATGGAACAGGAGGAGCTAGGAGTTCTACATCTTCATCTGAAGGCCTCTAGGAGAAGACTGGCTCCCATGTGGTTAGGAGGAGGGTCTCCACAGTGACACACTTTCTCCAACAAGGCCACACCTACTCCAACAAGGCCTCCTAATAGTGTAACTTACTAGCCCCAGCATATTCAAACCACCACAGATGAATAAGCAGCATTTCCTTCCTTCACTCCTGAGGTCCCTTTTCTAATCTCCTGGGTTGGATAAGTGCTCCAATCTAACTATACAAACCTAAATTTTCTAAGCTAAGATCCACATATGAGAGAAAGAGAAAGCACAGCCTTTGTCTCCCTGGTTCTAGATTATCTCACTGTATTTCTTTCAGCTCCATCCATTTACCTATAGATTCCATGGTACCTTTGCCTTCACAACTGAATAGGATCGCACTGTACATATGTACCACGTTTTCATTATCTGTACATTCATTGATGAACAGCTGGGCTATTCCCATTTCCTGGCTATTGTAATTAGAGCTCAGTGAGTATGGACAAGCCAGTACCTCTGTAGTAAGATATGGATCCTGTTGGGTATATATCTCCTGACACTGGTTGGCTAGGTCATTCAGCAGATTTATGTATAGTTTTTGAGGAATTCCCAGATTTATTGATGGAGTGGTTGAATTCTTGCCAGCAGTGAGTGTTCCCCTCCTCTACATCTTCCTACCACTTATTAGCCTTTGTTTTCTTGACCTTAGGCATCCTTAATAGCAATTTTTAAAGATAAACAATACAAAATTAAGTACTGGTAAGAGCTAAGGGGAAAATGCAGTAAATAAAGCAGCATGAAGGGGGGGGGGTGAGAAGTGGGTGGGCCCATGGAGAGGCCTCTGTGAGAAAATGAACTTGAGGTAAGGAAATCAAAAAAGTGAGGAGAGCACATTATTTTTCATTTATTCAATTAGCTAGAGTTGTTTACAAGCTGAATCTTTAAACACTTGAAGTGGCTGCTTTCACCAGCCCTCCTGTCCATAAAGCATTGTTGATGAATAAACAGATCTGTTCACACATTTCTGGAGCCACGTGGACCACCAGGGGTGCTCCTGTGGGATGCTGTTGCTCCCTAAGCCTTTTCAATCACTGCATGCTCTAATCCAAAGGCAGAATTCAGACACATCCCACCCCCACCTTGAATTGGCTTTCAGGAAGAGGACAGCTCATATTACCTGGCTAGATGCAGCTACAGCTTGGCTCCTGCAAAACAGGAAGAGGCTTCCAAGTCACCATTGGATCTGCTTCTAAGAATGATCCCAAGACTTACAAGTTGAGGAGTAAAAATCGTAGCCTTCTCTCTGGTGAGATTCAAGTTCTCTAGGCCATTAGAAAATAATTGTTTGAGGTTGTCCCAGTTGTTTGATTTATCCCAATGTTTCATATTCAGATGCAGGTTTTGCTTGCCCATTCATCATGTGTGCACTTACAGAAGTCTCATTTTGCATGGTCATCTGCTCAGACCTTCTGTACCAAAAAAAAACAAAAACAAAAACAAAAAACAAGATTTCAAATGAGTTCAGTTTACTGAATGTCTTATACACAAATTAGCACCTTGTGCTGTGGTAAATGTGAGAAGGAACAACCCGGAAGGGTAATTTGTCCGAGTGAACATGTAATCCCTTTCATAAAAGAAATGAGATTTGTGTTAAAATATGAGGAAGAGTGGGACTCCACATTGCCAACCAGAATACACTCTGTCAGTGTTCTGTGACCCGCTCAGCATAGAGGACACAAGAGGGACAACACTGTCTCTTCTTCTCATCTTCCAGGGTCTGACATTGTGTGTAGCCGGTCAGGGGAGAGGACAGCAGATCCATTCTTTGTTTAAGCAGACTGTACGCTTCCAATTTCTGAAACAATTAAAGTTTATACTTCGAAGAACTAGGCTTCGAGAGAATTTTTTTTCAGAAACTTATAACGCTGGGAAGGTGGAAGAAAGCTCTAGAAGAGTCTGAAGAGTCTAACAAGCTAAATACTGCCCTGTCTTCATCATGTGACAGTGGGAATTTATTTTACCTCACTTGTTTGTTAATCTACAATTAATAATTCCCTCTATACAGTGATGGTGAATTGTACTTGAGATTATGTGTGATGGTCCCTATTGACTCAGTGTCTTACCTACCATGGGTTCTCTAAGCACCATATAAATGATGAAGGGTAGGGTGCTACCCAAGCATGCCATCCAGGAATGCTCTCAACCTCTACCTACAAAACTTCCACTAAAGCAGCCAATTTCTTCCCTTGCTTCTCCTATGTCTGGAATTATGATAACACATAGGATGTTCTCAATCACTATTTGTTGAGTAGATGATTAAATTAATACCACAATTAGTAAAACTATTTGAAATCTCACTCATTATTCAGAAACTCTGCTTGACCATATCCCCTATATTTCTTAGTGCAATGAGGCTTTTAATCCCTGGTCCTCATAGTGACACTCAGCTCCTCTCACAGGAGTACCTCACTGCTGCCCTAATTAAGGGGATTTTCATATGTGTGTGAATGACTTTCTGTATTCATTGCCTCACAAAGTGCCTTGTGCCCAAAGAGGCCAGTACAGGACATTGGAGCCCCTGAAATGGAGGTATAGATGGCTATGACCCACCATGTTTGTACTAGGACTCAAACCCTAGTCCTCTGAAAGAGCAACCAAGGATGTTTAACTGTTGGACCATATCTATAGTACAAGAGTTAGTTTTATAAGAGCTTTGTGGAGCCCAAGAAATGGCTCAGCAATTAAAAATATGTACTGCTCTTGAAGAGGGCTTGGATTGGTTACCAGGACCCACATGGTGGCCTACAACTGCCATATAACTCTACTTTTAGTGGATCCAATGTCACACATACACACATTAAAATTAAAGTAAGTTAGTAAGTTAATATTTTTAAAGAACATTGTAGATTTGGTGGGAGGGGGTTAGCCCATATTTTTGTAGAAAATGGAACTGGCAGAAAGCATATTATTTGGGGGTCACATGATTTAAGTACTCTGCTATTGACATCTTAGGTGACCAGCTTGCCAATGCCATCTTTTGGTCTTTTCCATGAAGGTCAGCTATTACAAACTACATATAGTTTAAGGCATTATCTAGAGCCTACCAGTGCTTAATATAGAGTAGGCTAGCATCATCTGACTAGCTTCAATATCCTAGACACCTTTAAAGCTTTAAACACTGTGCCTACCTGATGCTACCCTTAGAATCTAACTCAGTGAGTCTGTGAGGGGCAGAGCACATGGCTTTTACAAAACTGCCAGCCACTCGGTGGTCAGAGCACAGAATCCATGAAGGAGTCTTGTGAACATGGACCTGGATTTCAGGAATGGTAGCCTCTTAAGAGTGCCTTGGCAGGACCAAGGTACATTTCCTCTCCCTCTTTTCAGGTCTTACAAACCAGGACTATTCTATGCACACAGCAGCATCACCTGCCCATGCTCTGTGCCACTCTCTCCTCATGCAAAGCTTTCCTGTCACTTTAGTACTTAGGCCTCACCCCTAATGCAACTACTAGTGATAAGGTAAGTCACAAGTACCCTTGTAAAGTGACCACAGGGCATTTGTGTGTGCACTCGTGCATGTGTGTGAACTGTGTGCTTTATTTCCATTACCCACTCTTACCCAGATTGTGTTAAGTGGGTAAATGGCATCATAATTAAACGTCATCCACCATCCTGAGCACCAGTCCTCCTTAAAACCATGATTAGTACCTGTTCCTATTCAGCAGCAATTGTATGAACAAGGCCATAAGCATCTGTGAAGTTGAAAAATAGTATTAGGGACCATGAAAAAGGCATAATGTAGGGGCATTAGAAAAAATATATATACCTCTCAAAATCACCGTGGGACAGCTTTCAAGAGAGGGAGAAGTGTCATTATACAGCACTCTGTGGTCACTTCATTATTGAAGCCCTTTGTATTTGGGGCAGGGTTAATTAGAGTAGAGAGAAGGAAAGAGTGATCGGTCCTTGCAATTTCCACTTCATTCATTCTCACAGCAACCCCACAAAATAGACAGTGATATTACCTCTGGACAAATCAGGGATCGGAGGCACAGATCGCATAGCTTTTATAATGCTACATCTCTACTTCTTGCTGGGAACAGCATGCAGTACCTCCTTGAGACTCAGAATGCAAAGACTTCCCCATCCTGTAAGAATTCCAGCACAGAGGAGAAGGAAAAGGATTGCATCCTGGATCTGTAGCTTATGCAATTAGTACATTTGATGAGTGCTTTCTGCGGAGTTGCATTTAGACTCCTGTAATAAATGACAATGCTTAAGAGCCATATAGTGGCACTAAAAATAGTGATCAGAATGTATCTGTCTCCATTTGTGAATCAGAATCCATAATCTTGGCTGGATTTCACCACATGGATGTTTGAGGATGTAGTTTGTGTTGCTAGTTACTTAACAGGGGCTTTCTTTTCTCTATAAAAGTAATCACTATTAGCATGGACTTGTATCATGTCAAATACCAGGTCTCCATTTGTGAACTGCATGGGCCTTCATTTCTCACTTTGATAAAGAGTCGGTGTCTCGGTGGTAGCCTACACTGGATCTGCACAATCCTGAGCCCATCAACAGTTAGTCACAGAGCTATTGGTTACTGGTAGATCGCAAAGGAAGACAAGTCATATTTTGTTTCTGTATGTACCCATGGTTTAGCCTGCTAGGCATCAATGGATAGTTCCAAACCCAGGACCCTGGATAAACAGAACAACCCAAAAAGACAGGAATTTGAGAAAAGGACATGCAGTGAAGAGTAGGGGGTGATAGGGGATGAAGGGAGGTCAAAAAGGAGTTGGGTGAGCATAAGTAGAGCATTGTATAAATGGGTGAAATGGTCAAGGGATGCATTTAATGAAAAAATATTTTCAAAAGAGACTTGGTGCCTCATAAGCTAGCTTGCCTACTACGTTTCCCTGGTTCCATATGTGCAGCAGTTCCTCCCATCAGCCAGACTTGGGATCCACCTATCTCAGTGAGATCTTCTTTCCCTCTGAGTCTTTTGTCTAATACAACTTCCCACCACAAGCATTGGGGGGGCTTCCTCCACTGAACCCTCTGCCTCTTCCCTTGGTTCCACACACAGTTAATTGCCCAAACAAGTCAGAGAAGTATTTTAACTTATGAGTAGTTTTACATCACTGTTCCACTTAGTACCACTGAGCTCCTTCTAGTTATCATTAGAATTAAATATAAGCATCTGATGCTGTAAGTTCAGTCTATATGTCTTTTCTTGTCTGTTACAACCTCCTCCCTTGGTTTACCAGCCTTCACTCACATCCTCCTTCAATTAAGTGGAAGAAAGGAGTGTCTCATCGCAAATACTAGGTCTCTCCTCATTCCAAGGAAAGGTTATCCATTGCTATGATTTGGATCACATCATCAGCCATCTCATTCCTTGATGACCTTCTGCTCTTCCATGTGACTCTTCACATCTCATCAATGTGTACCAGTGTCTCTGGCTGTGGGGTATGTGGTATCTCTTTTTTTTTGTTGTTATCAGACTGTAAACATCACTTAAGTAGCTGCCACACCCATCACTACTCAACACACACTTGCTTGGTCAAGGAATGATACAAAACTTGCAACTCTTCCAGCAATCTAAGAGGCTTTGGTCTTCTATACCTCTACTCCTAACCTATATCTGTCTCCGAGTTCAGCCTAACACGCTGTTCTTCTTCCTTCTCCTAGGAGCGGCTTGTGCTGTCTGTGCTCCCCAGGTTTGTCGTCCTGGAAATGATCAACGACATGACCAATGTGGAGGATGAGCACCTGCAGCATCAGTTCCACCGCATCTACATCCATCGCTATGAGAACGTCAGGTGAGGACCTTGACACCCTACCCTGGTCTCCACGGGATCAGTAATCATATGTGCCTATCACTCTCATCGAACTGCTTTTAGTGCCAGATGTGGTATAGTCCTTTGTTTACCTGATTAACAAATTAAGGAGTGATAATTCATCAGAGACATTTACATTTCCAGTTTGAGACTGGAGAAGAATGCTAGAAATTTTTATTACTTTGTTGGTTGATTTATTTCAAGGATTTATTTTAAAGTTAATTTGCTGTATTTTAAGTCCAAATGCCTTTTAGAAGATGATAAAAATAATCATCCTAAAATCCCACCCAGAGGCATCAGTTATATCCCTCACAAAATGTGTAAAATCAACACAAAGAAAGATGCAGCTTCTTTTACATAATAAACATTTTTGTAAGCAACCCTTCACGCACATATTCATAGATTAACCCACCTTGTTATCTGTTCACTCTTCCAAATACTCATCCATCCTACCCATCCATCTACCCATCCACCTGTCCATATAACCAACCATCCATCTATCAGCCCACCTGGCTGTTGGTACCCATTTTGTGCTCAGCATAATAATAGTATGTGTGGCAGATACTAAAATCCAGAGAGTTACCTCCATTGTAATGAAGACCTTAATTTAGTTCTTAATTTTGACTTGTTCTAGTATGCAGCCTTGAATAATTCATTTATTTCAGTTTCAGTGACTGTCTGTGAAACGAATGACTTAGCAGCTATCTTGCAGAGTTTTCTGTAGATTGCATGACTGAAGATACTTATAGAAAACATAGGTTTAAAAATCCAGTTGAGTATCGGTATATTGTAGATTGTTTCAGACACACTTTCTACTTGCAAAGAATCAGTCCTGGGTGAATTAAAAAGACACTTGGAGGCTACAGTGTAGCTCACAGAATATCGGAGGAATGATAGGAAAGCAGACTGGGGGGATGGGATGGAATAAAGAAAGGCCACAAAGGTGGAAAATAGCTCAAAACCTCATGAATATACTAAGCCATGTTGGAGGCACCGCAATGGTTTATGCTTAGATCACTTCTTCTGGGGAAAAAAATCACAGTCATGACATACAGGGTACCACAATTCCTCAGCAGATGTGGGACATTGCTGCCTTTCTTCATTCTATTTTCTGTTCCTCTGGCTTATTTTTTCTTTGCATCCCAAGTTAAGGCCTGAGGTAAAAGTATATGATTGGCTAAGCCTAGTCATTTTCTAGAAAAGCTAGATCTGACATTTTCAGCTTGCACCATTGAATTGCATTTCCCTACTACCAAATCACATAAGGCAATATTGGATACAAATTTTTGTATTGATGAGCTCCCAAAATGGAACACACACACACCCTGTCCCTTTCTTCTCAGATTTGGTGGCAAGTAGTAGCCCCACCTAGGAGTACCGATGTGTACTAAAGCACACACATTTTGGTGCACTGTCTGGCAGAGAGCAGGACTCTGACACTCTGACAGGACTTTAGCAGTGATAGCAGTCACCATGATTTAGATTCTGAAGTTTGCCAAGAAGAAATTGGCAAAAAGCAATCCTAGTGAGAGGTATACCCATACAGAAATTTGGTTCTGGAAAAAAAAAAAAAAAGAAGCCCATCAATACTGCCTCTAGATCACAGTATCTATTACCCAACACAATGTGGAGTTTTATTATCAAGTGTGCAAAGGATTATAATTGGCCGTGTATTTTAGGAGACAAATTGAGATCCAGAAAGTAAAGGATGGGGTATGGTGTAGAGAAGCTTGTCTGGAACAGATGGTTCCTTTTGGCCCTACCTGAGACAGGGGTCAGCCAAATTTTAAAAGCAGAGACATGAAGTCTGGACAAAGGGTCTGCTCTAGCTAAGGGTGAACTTTAGGATGTACGTGTGTGATAACTGGCTTCCCACTGTAGTTCCCTACTGGCAAAGTAGCTTGATGATCAAAGCAGGCCCAGACGGAGTAAAACTTAGATGGATATTAGAAAATAATAAGCAAATAATTAAATGTTTTCTGGATAAGTGTGTGTTATGGATCGTGTGTGTGTGTGTGTGTGTGTGTGTGTGTGTGTGTGTGTGTGTATACATATATGCATACAGAGACCTCTCACAAAGGTTGCTTTTCATAGGTGTTTGTTGTTAGGAGTATATCATATATTATATATCATATATCATACATCATATATTATGTAATAAAATACATAACATATCAAAGGGCCTATCACTGTGAAGAAAAAGAGAAATGAAAAACTACCCTTAAAAAGGAAAAGGATACAATAAGCCTGCACATGTAGGGCATTCTACTCTGGCTGCCGAGTGCATTAAATGCACTTGGCCTCTGCTCTACGCTAATCATTTTTGCTCCACTCTGTGGTCCATGAGAGCTCTACCACACCAATTTATTCAACACATCTTCTGATGGCATCTCTTTTCCAGGAGTTCACACTACACTCAATGAGCACATGGCCTCCTGCTCTGTGTTCTCCATGCCCCTGGATAATAGAAGCAGTTTCTAAGAAAGAATTTTGTGAGCATCATAGCCCCTAGGACTTGCTTCTCTCCAGGAGACAGAAGTGAGGTGCCTGCAGCAACTGGTGCTAGGAGGATGAAGTGCACTGGTGGCAGAGGGGCCTCTCCCACCTGCCTGTTGGGAGGCCACTGGATGCTAAAATAAGAGCAGAAAGAAGGAAAGCAGAGGAGGTTCTTTCTTAGCCAGTGTCTGAGAACAAAGTCAGACCGGCTGCTCCGCCTCCTCCCCAACCCCCAAAGCCACCCCCAGTGGCATTAGGAGCATTTTCGAAATTATTTCTAATCCTGCCGCCCTCTTCATAGCAACCTGTCTCGTTTGTTCCCCCTTCTCTACTGTTGCTTTAATTTTCAGTGTTTCTTTGATGACGGCTACCTAAAAATTATCTCCTGAACATGTCCAAGTCTCATTATGTGTTGTGTGCCTATCGCCTCCTACTGGTGGTAAAGGGTGCAGCTATACCTATTGGGAGATTATGAGTTTATGTCCAGAGTAAAGAAACCTTTCAACCTGGAGTCCAGCACCTGGGTAGAACAAAATGACAAATGGTAGGCTGCTTCTGTCAATCGCCAATCCCTATTGCACCCAGTGACTGAAGCAGGGGCCTCTACGTCATCAGTGTGCATGGTCACTCACCTATAGCCCTTGCTGGAGCAGATATGTGACGGTGGTTCCACAAGGGCTCTAAGGTTCTCCAATTAAAACAATGCACATTCTGGGAAAGGAGGACTTCATTTTGAGTACTTGTGCTGATATGGTTGAGAAAACATGAAATAGAGCCAACTATGCTCTGAGCATGGAGGACCCAGATATAACTTTTATCTTTGTTTTATCCACTGAGTCATGTGTCAGTGTGCTGTTGTTAAGTGTCATGGAGTGGGGGTGGGGGATCACAGAATTGGTAAGACACTGGAGATGGGTCTGACAGTTTACATCAAATGGAGAGGCCCCATAAATGTTCACTAGTAGCAAATGAGTGAGGTCACAGAGAGCATGTAGGATTTTTAATAGAAAGGACCAATCACTCCCAGGGAGCAACACAGAGTGTGCAAAACTATGGAAGATAAAACCTTCCTGGACATTTCCCAAAGAGTGAAGCACTAGCAGTAATCAAATATGTTTAGCATCCATCCTTGTGTTCAAAGGTCCTGAAACGGCAAGGCAAGACAAGTCAGGAACTGACTTCTAATGATAGTACCAGCTCTATAACATGTCACCAGCATGGAGACAGCAGTACTGGTCCCGCTAGGTAGCAAGAACGATTGACCAAGACAGTGGTTATGCAATGCCTGGCTTATAGAAAGCTTTGGATGACCCTACCCATTGCTTATTCAAAGCCATGCATAGAGTAAGACTTCACATCACTGAAACCCTTATAAATATGTGTTTAGCTAATCATTCTACCGAGGTCTCTCAGTGATGCCATCTTAGCTCGTCATTTTTGGGGAAACCTAGTTATAGTTGTCTGGCAGGGAGGGTAGAACACACTCAGAGAGTGCTCCGGGGAATGAAGAGGCTCTGTGTTCTTTTCCTACCTGGGCCTTTACTATTCTGTTCTAGTGACATCTGCGTGACAGTGCTTTGTGAAACACAGAGATAAATCGCCAAGTATCATCACGAATGGGTCTCCTACTAAAGGCCTCTTGAGGGTGCTTTATAACCCGGGACCAGGAGACCACAGGTTTCAGCTGTCCTCTTATCCTTGCTGATTTCTAAGTTGACCCTTTTTTAAAATACTGAGGTGTGTTCCTCATAATGTTCATAGAAGACAGCTACAGATATGGTTGATTTATTTGAAAGGACTTGGTGTGTCTCCCAGAATGGATGAAAATATTAACCCACCTTTTCCCATCTTCTCCTTCCCTTGTTGTTTAGTATTCTTTTTGCAGATGTCAAAGGATTTACCAACCTCTCTACGACCTTGTCGGCTCAGGAGCTGGTCAGGATGCTCAACGAACTCTTTGCCAGATTCGACCGGCTGGCCCATGTGAGTTGCATTTAATTTCATCCTAATCCTTAGAGAAGTGAGGAACCGCATGTGGAATTAGAGACAAAAGGATTCAGCCTTCATTGCCAACGCGATGACCCTTCTGCATCCTGACCCCATTGCATGGACCCCTGACCCTCTCACAACCTGGAGGCCAATATTGCTTATTTACCAATCTCAGGTAGTGGGGCTGGGGGTGCTTTCTCAGAATGATTTTTCCCATGAAAGACAGCTGGGTAAGTGATAATCAACCCAGCCTTTTCTGTCTGCTTTCCATTCTCCTTTCACTAGGCTCGGAGGTGGTATGCAGAGCTGGCTGCCTGCAGGTGCCTAGCCAGCCCCAGCCATCTGCAGTGAATTATCCTGTTTGCAAGAACCAGTGATGTGCTGGGCAAACCATTGTTTTGATTGACCTACCTTTGAGAGCTGTGTTTTAGCCAGCTTTTCTAGCTCCCTTAATCGCAGCTAAGTTAGAAAATAGAGGCAGTAAGGTGGGCATCTACTATTAAAACACAGACTTGTAGTCCTAGATCTACGCAAGTGACAGAGAAAAATACCCTGCACTTAGAGTGGCTTAGAGTTCAAATAAGAGTAATGCAAATCCCAGCTTTGTGAAATATCTAGAGCACTACTGACTTCTTGAGCCATGGTGGGAATTAAATCACACTGTGTCAAGAACAAATTCACTAGTAGAATTCCAAATTCAAGGCTGTCACATTCCGAGGGAGGTCTTGTCATAGCTGCATCTGAGCAGCCATTAAGTACTGTACTGCCACGACATGTTGGGAGCAGGAGAATGATGAATGCCTATCTCTTTGCTTCAGGATAAGTCTAGCTGGGAATACAAGGGTTATTCGTGAGTGCACAGAGTCTTGTCAATCCTGGGATGCTCTGAAGCCACAGAGGCAGAGTGTGACCTTTCTATCAGAGACAATTTCCTAGAGAAAGCGACTCCGAAGCTAATTCTTAGAGTAAAATAAACAAACGGGATTGATTCAATGCTGTTGATACAGTGGGAAAAATGCTACAGCCACAATGAAGTCCAAATATACTGTGCCATGGGAAAGATGGTAGATATAAGAAGTGGAAACTTGGGGGCCTATAAGCCATTCTATAAAAGACAGACAAAAAGCAGATAGGAGATACAAGGAACACTAGGATGGAGTGGATAAGTTGCTATCAAAGAAGCCTTCACAGTAGGGTAAAGCAGGGAGTGACATGGTGCTTGGTATCTTGTTCATGGTGGTTTCAATGACTGCACACTTTTGCCAAAAGGGAAAGTCGTCTACATGATTGAGAGGCCAATTAGCAAAGTGAAAAAAACTGTGGTAAGGGAAAGTGCAGGGCAGGAGGTAGGAGAAGAGGGAAAAGAGGAACCTAACCTCTTAGTGGATGTTACTGGACAACTAGTAGATAGGAAACTGAAGTTCCCTCCTAGGGAGAGGGCAGAAATTACCTGGTACCTGCATTTAGGAGGAAATACACATATGGTATTTCCTTTCATCGATGAACCAGTGATGGTTTGTATAAGTTACAAATTCTTATTCTCTTTTCAGTTATGGTTTATAGCATTTTTTTTCTCAAAGACAAAAGGAAGACCAAGGAAATTCTCCAGTAAGAATTGAAAGATGTGGCCAAGGTCATTTTCTTATGTCAGAGAAATCACCCCCTCCCCCACATACAGAGAGAGAGAGAAAGAGAGACAGAGATAGACAGAGAGACATAGACAGACAGGCAGAAAGGGTACAGAATTTAACTTAATCTAACTTATTCAACCATTTATTATTTCCTATAGTTGGACACAATTTCAAAGCTAGGGAGAGAGAAAACCAAGGTCTTCCCGCAGGAATCCCCCAGTCTGACAAAAGGAAAAAAGGTGAATCTATAACATTGTAGCAGCTGCTTCAGACAATGATAAACACAGGCATCATCATGGTAGGCAAAGGAAAGGAATAACAAGATTGGGAATGGCCTAGTAACAGGCCAGGATCCTGAGATGAGGGCTCCAGATTAGGCAAGGGCTTTTAGGATAAGACATACTGAAAATGCAAATGTGAAAGAAGCCTGCTTGCTTGGGAGAGTTTGAGAGGCATGAGGCTGCGGGAGCATAGCAGGTGTGGGAGAGGCCAATCAGAAGTAAGCTTCAAGAATAAAGGAGGAACAGGGATTAGAGGAAACAGTGCAGCATTTAAGGAAGTGTGAGCTTTGTTTCATAGCCTTGGCTTCCAACCCTGGTGATTTTGTACGCAGTGGGAGAGAGGAGTCAAAGAGGGGATATATAGCTTGCCAGTTACCCAAGGGTGTAGGACATCAGAGACTACTGTTTAAGATGCACATCATCTGATTAAATGATTCTTTTAAAACCTGGGGCAGGGAAGGTGGCTCAGTTGATAAAGTGCTCAGCATACAGGCATAAGGACCTGAGTTCATCCACAGCATTCACTTTAAAAGGCTAGGAACAACAGTGTGCACTTATAACCCAAGCACTGAGGAAACAGGCAGGTGGCTTTTTGGAACATGCTAGCCAGCTTCCCTAAGTGAGTTGTTGTTAAGTTCAAGGCTCACTGAGAGACTCTGTGTGTGTGTGTGTGTGTGTGTGTGTGTGTGTGTGTGTGTGTGTGTGTATACACAAACTAAGGAAGGCATTCAAGATTGACCTCTGGCCTCCACATGCATGCACATGCTCAAACATCAACACACACACACACACACATGCAAATTGGTATCACGGGGTGAACTTAGCAATTTTGGTAAGAATATTTAACATTCATAAACCAATAGCGCTGAGTGCTTTTCCTGGTGGGAGAATTTTTTTTCCTCAGATTGTATCATGGTGTTCTCACAACTAACTTGCAAGGCAGACCTGGTTATTCCCATCTTATTCACCGAGTGACCGAGGGTCAAAAATGTAAACTATCCAGAACTATTCACAGGTGAGGATTTGTGACTCAATCCCAGACCAGTTGAGGCTCCTTACTAGTAATCTTAGGCCTATTAGGGAAAAGAGGACCAGACGCTAAATGATCTCTGTTCATGCAGGATGCCTTGAAGCACAACGTGCAGGTATAGGTTTGGTTTGGATGTTCTTTGGTAGATCATCTCTCTTGAGTCTCCATTTCCTATCAAAATCAAAAAGGATAAATTAAATAATACATGTGGTGTCTCAGCTGAGGTCTATTAAAAATAAACACTCACGTTCGATCATGGTCCGTAACTCCCGGTCATCCACATTTCCCCTTCCTGAACCTCAGCCTCAAGGGCTGAAACACCTTGCCTGGAGAGTTCCATAGATTCTGCCAGGGAAAAAGATTCCACTTGCTTTGAAATGAGGAAACGTCCCGTTGACTCTGTCCTCCACCTCAGGCAAGTCCCTAGCTCAGCTGAGATCTGGGCTCTGCTGTTATACAAAAGGGAATTGTGCTTCCATTTATTTTTTCTGGAGTTTGATAAGGCTCTAGTTGCCTACTGTTGGTATTTTCCTGAGGATTTAAATCACAGAGACATCAGAGAGAACCCACCTCACAGACATTTTACAGTGGCCCCTTGTTCCATTGCATTGAAATTGAAATTAAAGATTCTGTTCAAGTTGCCCACGAAACTCAGTTCTATTTAGTGTGTGTGTTCTACAATGTCCTTGGGGTTCAGGGTGCTCAGCTTAGAGTGCTTGGACCATTGACAAAACTTGGCAACTCTAGTATCTGATCTTTTAAAGCAACAAGCCCCCTACCTAGCTTTTCGACAGGAGGAAAATGAATATGAATATGCACACACTACTGTGAAGAAAGGATGCTATAGTGTAATACCAATGATATCATTAAAATGTTAAAACACTTTTTAAACTTCTGTCAAAAAGGGGAGCAACATCAATTTTTTAACAATAAGGAACAACACCATGGAAAGCTGATCAATCAATTTCCAATGAGATGTCTGTCATCTCCATGACTTGACATAGAAAGATATTGTGTCATGGAATTATATGGAGGGAACCAAGCTTGATGCCTCCAAACATAGTGTAATAACTGTATGGCTAAAGATCGTGAAGCCCAGTGTATAGGTATACCTATACACTTGCCCTTTAAGGAAAGCTTAGAGAGGAGACTGAGCTCCCGAGGCACTGGCTATGTGATGGAAAGTGGGTGTCCAAGGGCACTTTAAACTTTTCTGTAGTTTAAATTGTACTAGAACAGTATGTTCACATATCGCTTCTCTGATTCTAATGAAATAAATGTTTTAGTAAAACTGAAACATCAGATATATAATGAGTTTCTACTTCTATAATTTCATCTCCTTCCAAAATGTATAGCCATCCTCAAGGTGTACTCCCCGATTCCATCTACTATCCACATATACAATTTAATCAACTCTTTTCAAGATTTTTATGATATTAAACACATCAAGATGGGAAGGCAAAGATTGTAAGACTGACTTTAGATGGAAGATGGTCCTTTTCCTACTTTACTCTTTAAATATCTTTTCCAAAGCAGTCTGCCTTCTCTAGCATGAATTTTCAAAGCAGTTTCTGATAGAATTTACTTGGAACACGCTATTAAGTCATCTGACAGCTCATCAAACATGATAAGAAAAATGTGTCTGAAAACTGACAGAACTTGGCAGATAAGGAGCCAGTCTTCCCATATATATTTTCCCCTGTATACACATATGTATCAAATAGATAGCATATGCTATATATTTTGTATATGAAATATGTTTTATGTAATATGTGCATATATATACACAAATAGATGATAAGTAGTAAATACATAGATTATAGAGAGATAGATGATAGATAGATAGATAGATAGATAGATAGATAGATAGATAGATAGATAGATAGACAGAGAAATGATATATTCCCATTTTCTTAGGGCCTATAGATTTTCAAGACAGTTGCCAGCTTTACGTTTTTGTTTACAAAAATAATGGACCTTGGATGTGAACATTGTTCAGTGTCTTCCTAAAGGGTAGTTGATCCTTTTATATGATCTCTTTATCAGAATACATTTCTGTCAGGAGAGCTGCCATTTTGTGCTGTCATATAATTCTTGAAGGTTAAGAGAGGGCATTTATTGAGCTCCAGATTTATACATGTATGATCTTGAGAGCCCCACCTACCTACATATTAGCGGTGTGGGCTTTGCCTATGGAAGCCTGAAGACTGCCTCTATGACTCACAATTCAGAAGGTAGATGAAAAGATGGTGGCATAAGATGAACAGGAAGACTGTAAAGTACCTTTGGCTGGTGCTGCATGCTTTATGCAAGGTGGCTCATCCTTTCCTTACTTAGATTTTTCCAAAACATTCTCACTTCAGTGTCCATGGGAATATCAGAGACTTGGAGTCATTGAGTAGTACAGCTGTAGTGCTGAGGACTGTGCCAGCTCATCTGTGGCCTAGAAGATTCTCTGTATATTTCACCCTGTTGCTTTTCTCTCTGTAAAGCAGAGGTGACAGCTATCCGTCCTGTATGTGTGAGGCCCAAAGTAAAAGATAAGAAACAGCATGGTGGACACAGAGAAGGCTACTCCCAAGCATCAACTGTCATTGACACTGCTAAGGGATGGCCATGTGTCCTCTGTTACACATCAACACAAGGTACTTTCTTTTGACCTTGTCATATATAGAGAACTAAAACTCACTTATCAGTGTTTCCAGGATGTTATACGAAGCAATGAAGCTAGCAATCCTGACAGTCATACAGATAAGACAGAGTCTTAGACCAAAGTATTTCTTGTCCAATCTCTTTCTTTTCATCACTCACCATAGCCAGGAAGGAGGCAACCTCTACACCTGAACCTTTTAGCACTAGATTCTCACCAACCCAAGTCACACACTCCATTCCCTCCCTCAAGTGATTCTTCATGCCTAGAACCTAGTCCTTGCCTTCCAACAAATCAAAGGGCTTAAAACACTGACAGTCTCCTTTATGGGCAAAAATCAAGATATCTATATAAATCTTCTAACTAACTCTGTGTGTGTGTGTGTGTGTGATTTAAATCTATATATTAAATTAGAGGACTAAATTGATAAATCTCTTCCTCTCCTTATCTCCTGGTTAAATTTATGTCCTGTAAGTTGATGTGGAGAGAGGGAGAGAGAAAGAAAGAGACAGAGACAGACAGAGAAAGATGAGATACACACATTAGAAGTTTGTTCTGTTGTGAAGAATGATGAAACCATGACATTAGGAAGAAAAAAATGAATGGGACCGGAGATCATTATGTTAGATAAAACAAACTAGACTCATAAAACAAATACTGTGTCTTCTTTCAAACAGAGAAATTTTATCTCAAGAGCATGAGAGGAGAAAAAGTGTGATAGCCAAGATAAGAGCAGCATCGTGTGACACCTACCATGCTGAATTCATTTAGGTGTTTTCTTTAAGAGTAAAGAAAACTTCCTAGTTTTGAAGTCTTGAAAAATCTTTGCTCTTTCAGAGAATAGTGCTAGTAGAGAGTCGTCTCCTCTTCCTCTTCTTCCTCTTCTTCCTCCTCCTCCTTCTCCTCCTCCCCCTCTTCCTCCTCATTCCTCTGGCTTTTTAAGGTGTGGTCTAATTTGTCCCATGCTATTCTCAAATTCAGTATGCAGTCAAAGCTGACCTTGAACTCCTGATTTTTCCTTCCTCTACCTCCTGAGTTCTAGGATTACAGGTGTTGGACACCATACCTAGATGATAACATTTCCATTGGTGTCTGAGGCATTTGCTAATGGATTTTTCCTTTTTTTAGTTCTTGGATACATTTTTGAAAGTTTTGTTTTATGACAAGGCCTCAAGCTGATAGAATTTTCATTATTGTTTTTGGTGGTTGCTGACAGATTATTTTTATAATCTTGATGGATTTTGCAAAAAGAAAAAAAAATGTGCTCTATTACAATATCCTAAGCCTTTTGATGTTTTTAATAATGGTCGTTAGTTCCCTCTTTCTGATTACACTTAATCAATAGCTCTTTTATTAAAAAATAAAAAACCTAATACTTTGGTTGAACAGCCAATAGATTGGAACCCCAGGCTCCTAAAATCATCCTGAAGTCAGGTATGCATAACACTGAAACCTACAGGGTATCTCTGTGCCTTCTTGGGTAATTGGGAAAGTTCAGAAAATCAGACCCAGTCAGAGAAGCATCAGATTCAAGTTCTGCTTGACTGTTTTTTAGCTTGTAGTCAATAGTTACCAAACTGCTTACATCAGGAAGTCAGCACAGTGCTTTTTATCTTGGTATTTCAAGGGTGTCAACTGAGCTGCCAGCTCAATGAGACCCTTTCTATTTACAACTTCTTTCTCAAGCCTGAGACCACTTTTTCCAAAGATAGACCCCTACCAAGGAAATCATAGCTCTCTATGGCTCAGCCCTAGAAGGCCTGTCAGGATACTCAGCTCGAACCATTCATCTAAAGAAACCACGTCACACAGTTACTTGGATTGTAACACAATATCAGAGTTGGCTGATTAATTTACTGTGGAAATATTCATTTTGCCTCAGTTTTGAGTATCAAACAATGATTGTTTGGCTCTACTACTTTGACCTGTCATGAGATTGCAAACCATTAACTTCATGGAGGCTGGGGCAGAAAGACCACATGGTAGAATGGTCCCACATCAGCAGTACATCCACCCAGGGACTAGAAAACCATTGACTACATCTTTGGGGTGCTAACTGTCAGAAACAGGACCGAAATGTTTCTGAAATGGTGGCAGGATGGGTGGAGTGGAGATGGAGCCCACAGAGATTTCAGACCCCAGAGATCAGCATCAGGGTGTAAATCTAACTTTTATTATTCAGTACAAAACTTATATACAGTTCTGTAGCCAATAATGTCGGAGTTACATAATCAAGAGCCAAAGGAGGCATTACACTGGCTGACCTGCTGAATCTAATTTGCTTGTCTTGACTCTGTAGGGGAGGGGGTAGATTGCTCAGTGGGGATGTCTGTGAAGACAGAGGAAGCACAGCACTCTGGACTTGGGTCCTTTGTTCTGTTTCCCCATTTTGCTGTTAGCCACTTTAGATCTTGAGCTGTGTAAAGCCCAATCAGGATTACTTGAACCGGCGCAGGAGACTAAGACGCCTGGCTCTGAGTCTTGCTTCTTCCTCCACTAGGATCACTCTTCCATCCCCCACATATGCCTTAACTCTTCAAGTTTCCACCATCTCACCAAGCACGAAGCTGTAGCCCAAGAATTTATTATCTACAGTATTATTTGCAGGACATTTCAGGTCAAAACTATAGAAACTGTAAAAGCAGGTTCTAAAGTTGGGGGTTTCTGACTGAAGTACAGAGCACTTGACTCCATTTGCTTCTTTCCTCGGGCATTCTGATGATCTGGTCCTCTTGATGACACGGTCCTTTCCCTACCACTTTGTTCCTTTCAGGAGCATCATTGTCTTCGCATTAAAATTCTGGGGGACTGCTACTACTGTGTGTCTGGACTGCCTGAGCCCCGCCGAGACCACGCTCATTGCTGTGTTGAAATGGGCCTCAGCATGATCAAAACTATCAGGTACGTTGTCATTGCCTCCGTGGTCCTTGCAGCCTCGCTGTATGTGGGAGAAGATACATGGTCCAGTTATCCTTTGCTGAAAATATTGGAATGTGGTTAATGTTTTGTATATCTGCTGATTCTCCCAAAAGAGCTGGTCTCCTTGTCTTATGATTACACTTCACTTTTGATCAGTTATACAGAAACTCTGAATCACAAATGAGGACATCACAGTGAGGACAAAAAAAAAAGAAAGAAAGAAAGAAAAATGAACAAATTCTCTTTGGAGAGCAGAGCAGGAAAGGTGGACTTGGTACATACAATTTCAGTGCAGTACAATAAGCTCTGAGTAAAAGCTAGGATTTGGGGAGGTTAAAAATATGTATCAAAAGATGGCCTAGTCAGCCATCACTGGAAAGAGAGGCCCATTGGTCACACAAACTTTATATACCCCAGTACAGGGGAACACCAGGGCCAAAAAGTGGGAGTGGGGGGAGGGTATGGGGGACTTTGGGGATAGCATTGGAAATATAAATGAGAAAAATACCTAATAAAAATATTAAAAAAGGAAAAAAAAAAGAAAGACCTGCTGATTTAACTGCTGTAGTGGAAAAGGTGCCTAGGGTGAAGGTATCTAAGATGTCGTTTGAAATATATTCTGTATAGACATCAGTAGGGTGATGGAGGTAGTGTGTAGAACTCTGAAAAGAAGATAGGCATGTATGCAAAACAAAATGAGCTGCAAGTAGTGAGGTGTGGAGTACAAAGAGCAGTGTTGGTCTATCCATGGGTAAAAGCCAGAGCCCACAGGACCTTGATATAACTGAACCTTAATGTCAGTTAGTATTGGCTTTTGTGTGTGATGTAACTAGGTTTTGTCAACACACTTGTCCAGTTTCTAATCAAAAGGATGAGTATGATGGCTGGAAGAGTCTAGAGTTAAACTGTATGACCTTGGGATTAAAGTTCATCCCTGCCGGGTGGTGGTGACACACACCTTTAATCCGAGCACTTGGGAGGCAGAGGCAGGTGGATTTCTGAGTTCGAGGCCAGCCTAGTCTACAAAGTGAGTTCCAGGACAGCCATGGCTACACAGAGAAACCCTGTCTCGGAAGAAAAAAAAATTAATAAGCTCCTGGTGACATGAGCACTATTTCCAAGGCTAAGTTAAATGCAAAGATGGCCAGCCTTCGTGCTTCTAAATCTCTTCAATAACTTTCCATCACCAGAGACCATATATCAATCACAGCAGTAACTTATCTTCAGTGAGGGTCATGCCATTTATCACATGGTAAGAAAATAGTATGAAGGTCTGAGAAATGACTCAGTGGCTATGAGTGTAAACTATTCTTGTATAGGACCCAAGTTTAGTTCTCATAGCATTCACATTGGGCTTCTCACAATCACCTATAGCTCCAGATCCAGAGGATCATACATCTATCTTCTGCCCTTTACAGGTACTTGCACTTATGTGCACACACAACCACATACATACATATGCACATGCAAACACACACACAAACACACACATGGACACAGACACACATACACACATAGACATGGACACAGGGAGATGCACACACATGGATATATACATATATATATATATATATATATATACATGGAGAAGGTCATATATATACATATGTGTGTGTGTGTGTGTGTATAAATATGACCTTCTCCCCCATTCTTTGAATATCGAGTCAAAAATTTTAAAAATTTAAAAATTTAACAGTTCTCATGGTTAATCTTTTTAATTTTTTAATGTTCCCATAATCCTAAGAAGAGGAACCAAGGGGTCATGAGGTAAAATAGGAGTGGATAGTGTTTGCTGTGATTCTTGTGACAGAAATCGGAGTCTTCACAGGCAAAGAGATTGTTGATGCCAACTCTGGCGTTGTTCTCCATCTTCTGTAGGATGAAAGTTCCCTCTATTTAAGCTATAGGCTCAAACCTGAAGTTTCCTTTAGGTCAGACTTTGGTGAGTTAACTGTTCATTTGGACACTTGAGGCTCTTGGCCTTTAAACAAGGATCAATTTTGATGTTTGAATAGGTTAAAAGGCAATGAGACAGATACCCAGGTAACCAGAGATCTCCACAATCAAGAAGGTACTTATCCTGTCAGCCAGTCAGTAACTCTGTAAGCAAATGTTTATTAAACTTTTCCATGAGTGAGACTTGTGCAAAACCCTGGAAACATTTGTGAATGCATTTTCTCTAAGCCTTCACTCTGCATGACCATAGAGAGTCTACTTGGGTTTATATGTAAAGCAAAGAAGCCAGAGTAGACATCCCTGAAGTGTCTATCAGTACTGAATGTCTGTGAGTTATACCTATGCAAACCTCACACTCAAATAATAAAACATAATGCCAGCACTCCATAAGAACAAAGTGATGCTGTAAAAACAGCATTGTAAAGGAATGGAGCATGCCCAGTTCACTCCTGTGTCTCTTACTGCAGAGAACCTTATCCCTGGCCCTTTTAATGGCTAATTTGATGCCTTTGCAGAGCTCTGGATTTGGACAATGTGAAGTGAAACTAAGATCAGTTGAAATGATTTGAGGGCTTTCTTCCATTCCTTTATTAAGTACCACTTTTACTTCCTTAGGATAAGACACACTGGCTGCATATTTTTTTAACTACATGACTCAGAGCCTATTAATACCCAAAGAACTCCTTGATTATAATGTAGGAGACTTGAGGTCCAGCATTAATTCTTCAGTTAACAAGAAATCATGGCATGGAGGAATGAACAGAAGTGCTGGATTTAGGCAAGCTGTGGTTGCAATTGACTCAGGCTTCTAGAATCTCCACTCCTTCTGCCAAGTATTTTCACTCTGGGAGATGGATGCTGAAAATACACTTCTGTGTGTGTAAAAGAGAATCCAAGTTACTAGCTTTATCAAGAGGTGATTGCTGTTTGCCAACTTATCACTTGCACATGATGCATTTGTTTTATTCTACCTCAAAGCACTTATTCCAACAGAAAGATGTGGTGTGTGTGTGTGTGTGTGTGTGTGTGTGTGTGTACATATATTTGTATGTATATGAACTTCACATAAGTGTGATTGGTGCACACATAGACACACACACACACACACATTGACTATTGAACCATAAAAACGAAAGAACTTCTGTGATTTTTAACAACATAAGTAAGTCTGGAAGACATTATATTCGGTGAAATAAGTCAAGGATCAAAAGACAAACGCTATATGGTTTCATAAATGTGATATGTGAGAAAGCTGATCTCCCAGAAGCAGAGATGAGAACAGCAGCCGGAAAGTTACTGTTCAAGGGTGGAAATTTTCTGTTTTAAGAATATCCCTAAAAGACCTTGTATACTACTGTGACTGCAATCAATTATATATTGTATCTTGAAAAATGCTCATAAAGGTGAAGCCTACATAAAGGTAAAACATGCCAATTAGCTAGTTTTCACCATTTTATGGTGTATTCATAATTCAAAACAATGTTGCTATACAATAAGTACATACAATTGTGTCTGTTAATGAAAACAAGAAATAAGATATAATAAAAATATAATGAAATTAAATAAGATAATTTAAACACTCACAGGCAAGGGCCAAGAA
Organism: Mus caroli; assembly: GCF_978045245.1. Classification (NCBI taxonomy): domain Eukaryota; kingdom Metazoa; phylum Chordata; class Mammalia; order Rodentia; family Muridae; genus Mus; species Mus caroli. The sequence continues at coordinate 39,278,823 of NW_028227271.1, forward strand.
AATCAAAGTAATTGAGGGAGAACTGGCTAATTATCTCAGTAGCTAAAGGTGTTATCTTGCAAGCCTGATGATCTGAGCTCAATTCTTGGAATTCACATAAAAATGAATGAGAGATACAACTCTGTAAAGCTATAATCTGACCTCCACACAGGTGCAACGACACCAATGTGCCCACACTCACACATATCTTACAAACACACACACCACCAACAACAACAACAACAACAACAGTAATAAAATTTTCAGAGCTGGAGAGTTCCATAGTTTCAGTTTCCCTAACTCTTTGCACTCTTATTAGCGACCACTGAAGACAGAACAGTGGTTTTGTACCCTTGATCCAAACACATTGGTATTCATTTGTTCCATCTACCCAAGCTCTGGTAGCAGTGGCTGCCACCCCATCACCAAAGGTATCTCCAGAAGGTAGTGAGGAACATGTGACATGTGTCTAGAAGTGGCTGCTTGAGTCCTAGGCATCCCTAGACTACATCCCTGATGCAGGAATGTTAGGAAGAAATATCATTCAGAAGCAATCCTTTCTCTGGAACATTCTCCCATAGATGATTTTCCCAATTTAGTGCATATATCACCCCTTTAATTCAACTTGACCCTGACCAAGCAGTGCATAGCCCATTTTTGCCCCTAAACCCACAGTTTAAAAATAAATTGATCCTGCATTTTTATTGGCGGTAATACTCAGGTTTTGTTTCTGGTTTTGGTTTTTTTATTTTTGCTTTTGTTTTTTTTTTTTTTTTAACTTAGACATGTAATCAAAATGTGTTACTATAAAGTTCTTCTGATTTAAAAAAAAAAGTAAAACAATTTCATCTGCCTTTGCAGTGGTAGCTACATAATAGGCCTTTTAACAAACAAACAAAAAAATCAAAATTTTCCCCTTGGAGACAGAGACATGAAGAATAAGTCATCATAACAATCAAGAATGGTAAAAGTTTTTGTGCAGTCCCTATCCCCACTTCCCCTGTGTTCCTTAATCCTTCCCCCAGCACTTCCAAAAGGCTTCACACACTCTGTCTCATGTTTGGCTGTGGGTATCTGCATCTATTTCATTCAGCTGCTGTGTGGAGCTAGGTTACTCTCTGCAAGCATAACAGCATATCATTGATATGTCAGGGACTGGTTCTTGCCCATAGGTTGGATCTCAAGTTGGACTAGTCATTGGTTGGCCATTCCCGTGGTCTTTTCACCATCTTTGTCTCTGTACTTCTTGTAGGCAGGACAAGTTTTGGGTTGAAGGTTTTGTGGATGGGTTGGTTTCCTAATTCCTCCACTGAAAGTCCTTCCTGGCTATAGGAGATAGCCACATCGGACTCCATAACCCCCCACCACTAGGAGTCTCAGCTAGAGATACCCTCATAGACTCCCTGGAGTCTACCCAATCCCATGTCTCTGGCACAAGAAGACCAACAAAGCCAACTAACCTGAACCCTTTGGGGCCCCCAGGGACTAAACCACCAGCCAAAGAGCTGGGCATAGACACCCCATGCCTATGTAGTAAATGTGCAGCTTGGCCTTCATGTGGGTCCCCCAAACAACTGGAGGGGGCTTACCTGCCTCTGTTGCCTGCCTATGGATCCTAGTTCCCTAACTAGGCTGACTTGTCTGGCGTCAATGGGAGAGGATGTGACTAGTACTGTAGTGACTTGACGGACCAGTCTGGGTTGGTTTCCAGGGGGAACCTCTCCCTTCTCAGAATTGAAAAGGAGGGGGAACAGGGTTGTGTGAGGGGGAAAGAAGGAGCTGTGTCAGGATATATAGTTAATTAATAAATAAGTAAATTAAAGTTGTAAATGTGTTTGTACATGTATGTACATGTCTTTGTATATAGAGAGACATGCACACATGTGATATGTTCATGTACATGTAATAGTATATTTGTGCAATTTGATTATATATATATATATATATATATATATATATATATATATGAATATATGCCAAGAAGAAATGAAAGGTATCTTCTCTGTCATTAGTATTCTAAACTCAAATTAAGACAAGAAACCCTGGGACATATTCTACAGACAATATGAAGTCCCAGGCACTGTGGAAAAATGAGGGCCCAAAACAGATATCAAAAGATCACTGTGAGTCAGAATACCTTTCTCTGCAGTTGACTCTGGCTGAAGGAAACAGTTTAGAGATACTTTTCTACCAATTGAGGAGAAAGAACAAAGCATACGGAAATTGTTTTTAAACGAATAGTAAAGAGTGGCCAGACAGGGAGTTGGCACCTCAGGTGTCAACTCAGACACAATACTTAAGTATCTATCATGATATTATATTTATGTTTTAGTTGACATCATTCTGAGAATTTGAGTCAGGACTCGGCTGCATTCAAGGTGCATTTGTTACTGGATGTGATTGTGGTGAATACTCCTTAACAAGGCGTGATTTAGAAGGCACAGGCTGCATGAAATGGATAGCTCTGCAGTGGCAACAGCAGACCCCATCGTTTTCCATCTGACCTCTCACCAAAAGTGTGACCATGGACAGATGACTTAACTTAGAGGCCCATGTCCTGTCAAAACAGAGATCACTGGAGTCCAACTGGAGTGTGCCTTTAAAAACCCAAATAGGCAAATAGATAACATGCACATTCTCCTAACAGAAATAGTTTTACCATTTAATTTATTTTAAAGTATATATGTGGGTGTTGTGCACCTTTGAATTCAGGTACACAGGATGTCTAGAAGAGATAGTCTTGTGCCCAGTAGCTAGAGTTACAAGCAATCATAACATGGTTGCTGGGAACTGTTTTTGACTCTTCTATAAGAGTAGCATGCACTCTTAACCATTGAGCCACATATCCAGCATCATAGAAATACTTCTAATAGACTCTCACAGATGGCCCTGAGTTCTGGTAGTATAAAACTTACCTTGACATGCTATCAAAATCTATTCCTCTATCGTGTCTTCTATCCAGTGCTTTTAAAATAATCATAGTTACTTGAGTATATCAGTCACTTGGGAAGCACTGAGGGAAAGATTTTGTGTGTATTAATTCCTTATGTCATCATAAAAAAAAAAAAACACAACTCAAGGAGTTAAGTGGGATTGGCAGGCAAAATACTGAAGCATTCTGCATGCCTACTTTATGCACTGGGCAGAGTAGTCAGAGCCAATTGTTGGAATCTGTGTCAGCCACAGACAGCTAGTGCTGCTGAATGGCCTCATGCCAACTAGTGGAATCCCTGAAAATAAGTTCCACTTGGCCAGTGGGGAAAATAATACACACAGAGGTCAGGGAATGGCTAAGAGTCACATGATTCATCAATGGCAGCACAATTCTATGGAGCCGTTCATTGCCATAACCCATGCGCTGTCTGCCTCTCAGGCCTACATGCATTCAATTGCTCCAGATACTCACAATCTACCATCAACGCCTGAAATACCAACGAACAGCTTAGGAGACCTCATACCTCTTCCTAGAAAGAAAGAAAAAAAGGAACAGCAGAACTAATGTTAACAAAAAACTCAGTAAATGTCCAAGAATAACATGAGAATAAGCCCTAATCAAAATAACATTGTAGCAAACACATTTTAGAAATAAGCTGTGAGGTAGTTAATTAGGGGCCAGGGGCAGAATATAACTTTATTTATAATGAAGAATTCAGTACCATCTCACTCACGTCTTTTCATAAAAGTAAATTAATTAAAATGGGTTTCAATAATAGTTTCTATTACATAGATTGAAAAGTGGCCCCAGGTGGCTCCTTCTGACAAACCCTGGGTCTATTCTGGGGAGCCTTATTAGCTGAGGAGATGCCAGAGTTGACACTGGACTCCTCTTGCTGCAATACTTTTATTAACAACCTATAAAGGGTGTCCTTGATGAATCCTAATGAAATTTGTAGAGCAGAGTCTTTTCAGTGCAATTGCTAAAAAGCTGCAGGAATGACTCCAGAATGCCAAGTAGGAACAGCCTTTTTCCAGAAGTTATGTAGAGCAAAGGTCCTAATCTTGTGGTAGGGTTGCTTTGCCAAGCAAGATGGTAGGACAAGGACTATAAAACAGGAATCATCATGGCTCTCGTCACTTAAGCAAGAGTTCCAAAGCCTGCCTCTCCATACCCTTTCCTTTCTCTTTCTCTCTCCTTCTTCCTTCCTCCTCTTTCTGCTCCCACACCTTCTCCATCCTCTGACGTGCTCTTTCTGTTCTCTACATCCCTGTTTCTCTGCCTCTTGTCTCTGTATCTCTCTGTCTCTGTCTCCCTGTCTCTCTCTCTCTCTCTCTCTCTCTCTCTCTCTCTCTCTCTCTCTCTCTCTCTCTGTCATACACATAAGAGTGAGTTTTTCTCTCTGTGTGTATCTTTCTCCATCCTTCTAAAGTCCCTTCCTCATCCTCTTTGAAAACATCACTAAATATAGCTACATTGTAGCTTTTCTCGTTGTTTTGATGAAACACCTGACAGAATGCTCGTGGGGGGAAGAAGGGTTTATTTGGTAGTCCATCCCACCTGGAAGAGCCCAGTTCTGGGAGCATGGGCTGCTCGCTCCATCTGGGCAGATCCGGAAGCAGAGAGAGATGAATTCTGGTACTTACCTAGCTTTTATCATGTTATTCAGCTTGGAGTCCCAGCACATGGGATGATGCCAACCACATTCAGGACATAGTCAGTTAATCTTCACTGAAAATGCCCAAGAGTGAGTCTCACTAATACCCTGGGCTAAGGGGTTACTTAATTTAATCAAATTAATTATTGACATTATCCATCTAAATAGCCATCATAAACCTGCTGTCCTTTTAAATGCAGGCATTCAAGTGCTGTTCAGCACCTATCTAGTATTTATTGTCAACAACGCAAACGTTGAGGGACTGTTCATCTGAAGGACCTGCACACCTTACTTCAGTTAACAGAGAAGCTATATGAGAAACTATTCTTTTCTCCAATTTCCAGGTGAAACTGGAGCTCTGATAGGCTAAAACCAAGCACGTGACCACCCCAGACAAATGACACACACCTTGCCAGTGACAAACCAAGAGCATGAGAACAAAGGCAGTAAAGTTGTTAGAATAATTCTGTTATTCCTACAGAATAGAGAAACAGGAACCCACTAGACATCATAATTACATTAGTGGTGCATGGCACAGCAGAGCTCTATGACTCTGAAGAAGTATACGTGGAGTAACAGATAGAAATACATCTAGGACAAATGGTTTTCTTTTACCGAGACTATAGGTCTCTGAACCGACAGAAGCAAGCAGAGCACAGGGCTGCAAGCAGACAGGGCCTGTGATGTCCACCTCAAGCTTCAAGTAGATTGCAGCTTACCACACAGAGGTGAATGACTAAGCCACCACGCCTTGACAGTTACACAGTGATAGGTTGGGCTAGCTCCTGCTCATTTACAGAAACAAGTTCTTAAACTTGCAGAAATGTTATGTGCCAGTGGACATCAAGTTGGAAGCTTCAAATCAGATAGGAGAAGAACATTTACAACACAGTAGTCTGTTCCCTAGAATTGATTGTGAGACATTTTTCAGCACGACACTGACTCTGAACTTCAAATTCATTGTTCTAATGGAATGTGACAGAGGCTGCATCAGGCATCACAGACAGACCCAATCACATGTCAAGAAAGTCTTATCACAATTGGAGTCTGTACAGAAACCAGCACAGGCTATAGTGCGTGTGTGTATGTGTGTGTGTGTGTGTATGTGTGTGTGTATATGTGTGTGTGTATGTGTGTGTGTGCGTCTGTGTGTGTGTGTCTATGTGTGTGCGTCTGTGTGTCTGTATGTGTGTCTGTGTGTCTGTATGTGTGTGTGTGTGCGCGTACACATGTGTGTCACCAGGTTAGTGAACACATGTGTATCACCAGGTTAATGAACACATGTGAAATAGAATAAAGAATGCATTCATGTGTCTTTGATCCATGCTAATTCTGTGTCTGAATCAGAATTGATGAGTATCTAAGGCATTTTAAAAACCAACAAAAAAGTCAAGCTGGGGCTTTAAACCATACCACTTTACCAGTTTAGATATGCAGTACTGGCAGGTCCTTCACATTTTTATTAAATAGGCAACTATCTTTGTGGGGTACCTCCTTAGTCTTATGATATGTGGAACACACTTGGACATGAAGTGTCTAATGGAAGACTTTGATTATGGCTCCTGCTCCACTCTCCCTAATTTTTTAAAGCTACACCTCTCATATGGAAAAGGAAGAAGAATTTACTTTCTATTTTGTCCAAGATTTACTACAGTCATCTTCTTTGCTATAAAACATATTAAGAAATTTGTAAGGTGAATAACAATTGAAGCCATCTATTATAAAATATAGTGCATAATATGATTTTCAAAATGGGTTTTATTATTTAATTTTAAAAACACACCAGAGCATACTGGATTTTTCATACTCCCTCCTCTTGAGTTGAAGACCAAACCCCCTTATGATTATACCTGAAGATGAGCCTTCTGGAAGCTGGGTAGATTAAAGGAGATTGGTCTTGATGGACAAGGGCCCTTATAAGAATGCATATTAGAAAGTTGTTGGTCCAGTCTCACCACCTTATCAATGCCCAGCAAGGGGCCCATCTTCAAAACAGGAGGCATTCCCCTGCAAAACAGACTCCCCCAACCTGCAGCTCTGACAATAAAACTATTGGAATAAATCTCTTGTTTATGGCTCCTGACTGGGTCATCGTGCTATAGCATCATGAGCTGACTCATACATACATGAAATCATAGAAAAATAATGTGATTTTATCTTGTATTATTACTCAATATATCTTAGAAAGTATAACTCTACAAAACTTTCCAGGTTTACTTATAAGAAATCATGTTCCCAACTCATAAAGTTTTAGAGCTTTAAATAGAGATATTGAGACAGTAGGCTATCCTATATGGCCACTGTGACGCACACACACACATATATGCTGAATGACACCTACTGTGGCAATTACAGGGAGTACAGACATTTTGCAAACGGAAGAATGTTACTATTAAGACACATAAGGAAAGAAATAGTGTTCCCTATCAGTACGTTGTCCTTCCACATACAGCCTTCTCCCACAGCACTGGGTTAATGCCATTTCTGGATAGAAATTAAGTATCCAGAATACTCTATACTTTTGAGATATCTTAACAAGGGAACGCTAACTTAGGCATACAGTCCTCTACCCTGATTAAGCCTCTCACAGTGCTCCTGAGATGAGAGAGTGTTACACATCTTCAAGGACAGGGAGAGAAATGAATGGATCATTGCACTCACTTTGTCCTCCCTCGGCCATCTGGTTTCAAGGAAAAGTTCAGTGTGATACCCTCTCCATTGCCTCTCCTATGCCAGAAGCTGGGATAGGAGAGAGTGAAAGGAAGCAACACAGAGATGAAGTGTGCAGGCTACACTCAGTTCAGGAAGCAGCAGCATCATGAGTGTAAATCCCCATCACTCACGAGACCTGCAGGACTTTGAGTGAGCCTTCAATTCTTTTGGCTCTGGCTTCATTAACTTCAAAAAGAATGCACCATCCAAAAGCAAGACCCATGAATACACAAAATGGCTTGTTTTCTTGGGTTACAGCCAGGGGTTGCAGATATCTTTGACACTTGAAAGAACCAATGGATGATCTCCATGTGTAGTACATGGGTAGCTATAAACATAAAATGAGTAGTAATAGCTGTATCTAATTCTGCCAGAGCCACCATTTTCTCATTGGTAAAATGGAAATTTATAACGCAAGCATCAACTTTTCTGCATCACTGTGGCTGTTAAAGTGAAATCCTAAAAGAGACCCAAATTATGTCTATGCTAGAATAAGACAGAGTGGCTTGCTTCTAAGCCTTTTAAAGAGACAGAAAATGTCCATCTTATAAGGTATGCTGATGTTGAATAGAGACCAAAGAATGGTTCAGGGTTGAAGGCAGTGTCGAACTGGCTCCATGGTTACCATGAGGAGAGCCTCCATGCCTCACTGTGAGTCCTGAAGTACCTCGGCAAACTCAGCAGCTCTACCTAAAGCCATATTTCATAAGCCCCATTTAATCTGAGAGCTTGTCTGTAGAAGAAGCAATGTCTGCGTATTAGTATGCTAGCTCAGAATCCAGCAGTTTGAATACTTTTTTCACGCTTGAAAAGAAAATATACAGGGCAGTAGAAATGGAATTCTATAACCAGACTTGCAGGCATGACATGAAGTTCAACCTTGCACAATATACTTCTTATGACTCCTTTTCATCATTTGTATAGTGCTGATAATGGCACAAAGTCACTGTGAAGATTCAGCAAAGCCCTCAGCAAATGGAGCTCACCTCCATAATGAGCTTCCTTCCAGTCCTTTCTCTCCTCTGGAGATTTAATAGCACTGTTTCTCCCAGGTTCCTGGAGTTTAGTCAGATAATCAGATCTTACCTCGATGTGTAGCTCTGTCCAGTTGACCGTTTACCTAGGTAACTTGATGCTCTTCTCATGCAAGTAAAGAGAATGTAGATATCACTTTAGCAGGAAGGAGTAACTAGAGTCATCAGCTATAACTTTGTATTGATCTGATTATAAATATATAATTAAAAGCTGTTACCATTTAGAGAAATTAGTAGTAGTTAATGCTAAGTGTTCAGCAGGAACTTGGCTCAGCATTTCTTTGCGTGATCTTATGAACTATCTTCACAGTCTCATTCTCCTTTCCCTTACATCTGTGAAAACAAACTCAGAAATTAGTGGCACTCTCCTAAGACCTACAGCTACTACGGGGTAGCTCCCAACTTCAGCTTCAGTGCTGCACCTTCCGTGCCTCGCAGCAGGACTAAGGAAGCACATGTGCTGAAGGAAGGTCAATGTCTATCCCAATCCCAAGGAGCTGATGTTCTTCACCTTATAGAAACAAGGGATGCTTTGTCCAAGTCAGTCTCTTCCTGTAACCATTCATTCAACAGTACAGAGAGCGTGGTTTACAAATCATTGACTACCACGCCATTCTTGTTATGCCACCAGCAACTTCTATAGATTGAGTAATCGTTTTTCCAAACAGAATCATTTGAAGTGCTTCAACTGACAGACAAATTCTAAGGCTTTGTCCTTTTTTTCCCCACACAATTGTACCATTTCCTCTTAATAGTTCTGTCACAAGAAATGCCCTAAGAAATCCACTTATTGATTGTTGAGTTATTTGTCCACAGAGATGTCAAAGAATAATGATAGCTATTATTATTTAGAGGTTTTTTTTTTTTTTACTTAAAATAAGTATTAAATGGAAACCTATCGTGAAGAGTCAGTCTGTCATGCTCTATCATAAAGAAGAAGGTTTGGAGGCCAACACCCTCTCCCAACTAGCCAGGCCTAAGGCACCTCAGCAGTTTCTTTGGACTCTTAGATTCCTCTAGGGACAGCCTTAGAGCAAGAAGGCCAGAGAGCTCTGTCCATAACCCAATAAGGACTTTGAAGCACAGGTGATTTTTATATACTAAGTGCTATACTAACAAAACATGAAAAGCTCCTGCCTTCAGGAGCCTCAAGTTGATGGAGAAGAGAGAGGGTATGGGATGTTGATGATACAGGACAGCTGTGATCATTGCCTTTTCATTATGGCTGACTGAGTACAGAACAACTTATCTGAGGCTCCTCTGTGGAAAAGCTAAGCAAGTGTTGCCCATAACTTCCTTGTGAGCTCTGACAAGATGCACAGAACTCCATAAAGAGCTGGTCTTAAAACACTGTATTGATGGTTCTTTGTAAAGAGGATCCGTGCTGTGCATTATTCATTACTTTTACACAGTTTTATTCTTAGCTTTTACTTAAATCAAATCCCAAACATAACAAAATAGAGGCAATGAGCTGAGGAAATATTAAGTGTCCTTATGACTTTCATCTTGTAGAAGAAAATGAAAAATCTCTCTTTCATTAAGACACTCCAGTGCCTTCCTGCATAGTGTTAATTACCTAATGACATTAGCACAGCGTGCTGTATAATACTCCCTCATATTCATTAGCAAATCACTTGAACATCTGTCATCCCTTTTGAGGCTCACAGCAATGCAGGCATGCCTCATTTTACAATCACTGAACAAACCTCTAGGTCAGCCTAGGCTACCTGCCCAGGGGGTCACACCAGGCATTGTACTTTTTTACAAAAAGTCTCTGGGGTACCAGTTTAGTGCTGGAATCTACAAGAAAACCCAGGTACGTTCTTAAGATGCTGGGCCTTCGTCTGCAATCAGAAACCTAGTATTTCAGACACATATTATTTCTCTCATGTTCTTTCTCTCTCTCTCTCTCTCTTTCCCACTTAATTTTAAAAATTATGTTATTATTCACATCTTAGAGTTTCAGGTTAAAGGAGTAAAACGCACTCAAATAAGTCCCCAAGGGAATGCAGCCAGTGATCCGAAGAGTAAGACACAAACTCAATAGACTGCTGTTAGAGTACACAATGCTAACCCTTAAGCCGTAGTAACAATCAGGTAATGAGAAAGATGTAAGTTTAGACAGATGTTTTTATCAATTTGGATAATATAATTTGTACTGAAATCATTATGGTTTAAAGTACATTGGTTAAATGGTCATGTGGTGTTTACACTTGTTGAGATCTTACTCCAAGACAAAGAGGCAGAACCTGCTGTCTCCATCCTAAGCATGTGTATCACAAATGTCTTGGCATCCCTTGTCCAGAAGCAGGCTGGGTCCCTGACCCTGTGGTAAAGCAGAAGGAGAACAAACAACAGCTGAGGGTAGTCAAAAAAAACATTGCAGGACTTAAAAACAGGACTGCTTAAAGGGTATATCTGCTGTGGGAACAAGATCTGGGAAGCTCAGATGGAGGACGAATTCTGAATTCTGCTTTGCTCAGAAATCCTCAGTAGGGAACTTTACCTTGACTCTTTCAACAGGGTCTTTAAACCCCGAGTCGCTTTTGCTGGATGTTATAAACACCTAATTTGATGATATTTTGCTACCTACCTGCCATTCACTTTTTTTTTTAACTTGAAAGTCTTTCCTGAAGGGAACTCTCTCTTCTCTGCCCAGCAGTCTCAGCCCACTCCATATGACTGCCATAAAGGGAATTCTCAGGGTGTCCTGATCTAAAAGGCTAACTGCTGTTTCTTCTTTTTCTTGTGCTTGCTACATGTTTAATAAACACACTTTTTTTTTTAAAGTCAAAAGTATAGCTATGGTAGATTTTTCTCCAGAAAGAGCAATGAAAAATGTCTCCCAACAACTCTGTGATTTGAATAGGTGATATTTTTTTTTCATTCACATTTCATATCCACTATGGGATGGGGTAAAATGGGAAGGAGCCATTCATTGTCCAGATCCAAGGATTGCAGTTAAGAAACTCGATTTCATTATAAACATCCTGTACTGGCCCCTGCTTCTTCTTATTATCTAATTACCCCTGTTATTTTCCTGAGCCTTGGGTATAGGAGTTGTGTTGTAGACGTGTCCATTTAAATGAAGAGTGGTAATACATGCTTGCTTGCTGAGAGAGATAAAAGTGGCCTCACCACAGACAAGTCCCTCTGATAGACTAGCCATCTCCACAAATCCAGCTCTAAATACATATGAGCAACACTGAATGAATAATACTTTGAAACATGTTTGTAATTCAAAACATTTTGTTCTCCCAGTTTTGAGTGAGAGCAGTGAGTTTGAATATAATTTTTTTAAAGTTTTTATACAGATATCCCTCAGGCTTGAATAAAGCTGCATCTCAAGAAGCCCAGAAAATATAATAAATTGAGAATGTTTTCAAACACCTCATCTGCCAGACACCATAGTTATGCAACAGTTTTCCACCGTTGAGGAATACCTGTTTGTTGTGGTGATCACATGGTTGAGTGGGAGCTGCTTCTTGCTGACTGTTGTTGCTGACAGCATTGAAGGGACTGTTGTACACATCCCTGACCCAGAATTTAAAGTTGAAATTCAGAACTCAAAGTGGGGTTTCTAATGAAGAATGAACAAAAAGAAATGTGTGTTGTCATAAAGTCAAGAAAGCTGTTGAGCCAAGCCATCATCATTTGGACCCCACATAATCTGTAACACTGTGAACCCAAAGTCAGGTTCCAGGCTTAATTATTTTATACCAGGATTTCAAGGTTATTGGAGCTAGATCTGTATCTTGCCATGGCAGACAGATCACATAAGACCTATGCCTTTGGCTGTCAAGGTGTGTGTGTGTGTGTGTGTGTGTGTGTGTGTGTGTGTGTGTTATAATAAAGTGATATGTAAGTCTGCCTGGTAAATTTTCTTCTTCCAGCAGTTATTCTTACAATCTCCTTAGAAGAAAATACTTTTTCTATCTTAGTAAATGGACTCACACTTCATAGACAAAGCTCTTTATTTTAAACATAATGTCCTAAGATGAGTTACAGACATTTGGTGCAAAGATTTTGGTAAATTATATAGCTTGGGTTGGACAAGATCATTTTAAACGTGGAAACATTTTCCAAACATCCACTTTTAAATGTTTGCCTCAGAGCAATGTATTTGTGTTTAAAATTAGCCTCTCTCTCTCTCTCTCTCTCTCTCTCTCTCTCTCTCTCTCTCTCTCTGTGTGTGTGTGTGTGTGTGTGTGTGTGTAGCCATATTTGAGAAATGGACTTTCTCAAATATTTCTGAGGGAATATTATTAATGACAGCATATTATAGAAAAATCATTAAGCTTAGAGCATTTGTCTTTTTACCAACAATAAAGGAAGACCCTTCACATTAGTTTAACAACTCTCAGTATCTTTGGAAGAAAACAACCATTATATTTTTGTGCCAATGAAAAGATTCCAAGTTATATATTTTCAAAATATTGTATTCTACGATTTGAGATTCTACAGAAATATCTTTTAACAATAAACTAGAATTGCCCGAGTTGCTCTGAGAATGAAGACGGGATGAACAGTTAGACTGGAGAAAGTCCTGCCCTGGCAGCATCCTCCTCTTTGCTCAGGCTGCTTCTTCAATGTCCATGGAACACAACTCAATATGGAGAATCTTAGTAAAGAGTCTTAGTGAGTCCTTTCAAGGTTAGGACCAAGATTAAGGGCACTGAAGTAAGTCTGTTCAAGGTTAATGCTCAAAAGCATTGTATGGGAACCCAGTATCTTTCCTAGTTCCTATAGATGATCTAGTTAGGTCCTGGGTGGTGAACAGTATATTTTAGAGGTTATTGCTTTAAGGAGTAAGAGGTAAGGGAAAGGTTTCAGTCAGGAAATGATGGAGGGATGAAACTATATTTATATTTGGAAGGAATAGCTGGAAGCTATTTCCCATAGCAGAAATGGGGATCTCAGACTATACATGAGGCTTTGTTGAGTGAAAGCTCTAACAGAAGCCTAACTATATGAGAAGAAAACTATAAAGCTTTTGGTTGGGAATAAAGCATGCACTGATTACGGGGTTAACAAACTACCCCAAGTTTATTCATAGTTGGGTACAAAAACTGCTGGTGTCATTTCATGAGACAATAGCCACAAGATAAGTTTTGAGAGAAGGTTAATAAGAGGATTGAAAAGTATTGTTCAAATCTAAAGATTTTCAGTCAAGAACACAATCCTTCCAGTTATTGGGGAACTAAGAAAGTTTCATGGAGAAAGGACCATTTTAATAGGAGAGAAACCAATGGAGTAGACAGCTCTAATTCTGCCACGTCAGCCCAGCGATGGTCATCATGGCCTAATGAATTTGTCTCTCCATTTACCTGTCAACAGGTTTGTGAGATCCAGAACGAAGCACGATGTCGACATGCGAATTGGAATCCATTCAGGTTCTGTACTATGTGGTGTGTTGGGCCTGAGGAAATGGCAGTTTGATGTCTGGTCTTGGGACGTGGACATAGCAAACAAGCTTGAGTCTGGAGGAATCCCTGGGTAAGCAAAGAAAAGCCCTTTCTCATCTAACTCTTTCATTGTCTGACTTTATGATACTAGGTATTCTGTGCACAGAGGTCAAGGACAGACTCCTCAGAAGCAATTGTCCAGGAGGAGGTCAGATGATAAGGCATCATGCAGTAATAGCCTAAGAACTCTAAGGAAATACCCCAGAGATGACAGAAGCAATAAGGCAACAGGGCTGACAAGGAGTTTATGTCTCTATCCTGCTAAGCATCAGTTCTTTGACTTGGCTACATACTAGAATCACTGCATTATAAAATACTCATGACCAGATCACACACTGGTCCATTAAAAAGTGAAATCTGCCTGGAATCAATCTTAAGTTTTGAAATCAGTCCTAATGGGTAGCTAAGATTAAATCCTATTGGCTGCCAATAGATACATGACCGTAGGCTCTGTTCCCAAAATTCAGTGCTTTCTTTGGGAACTCATCTGCATTCCAACTCTGATTGACAGGACTGGCTGGTACTGAACTCCAGGATGTGGGGGTCCACTGGGAAGCAGCACTAAAGTAGCACACTGACCTCTGGTATTCACCTTCAGAATATCCAATTCTGTGTGTCTGGGGTAGGACCTAAGCACCATGCCTCTCTCACAAGTGTCTTGGTAACAGTGATACAGCTACTCTTGGTACTATACAAAGAGGACTGTTATCAAGTGGAACAACACATATAAAAAATCCTTCTTCTTCCATGCTCAGGAGCCACTAATTATGGCTGTGGTTGTAGTCGTTAATTATGATTCAGTCACAGATCTTAAAGAGATCCTGAAAGAAAAGGTCTTGTCTCCTCCTAACATTGCTGCCATGATAGGGCAGTATGTATTCATTGCCCTGGAGCAAGCCTTGCAATCTTCAGTATGAGAAAAAAATGAAAAATATAGACATACGGGGGGGGGGCAGGATGAAAGAATAAAGAGAGATAAAAGATGGAAGAAGAAAGCAAGACAAGAGGAGAGAAGGAAATGCCTGTTACCCAGGGCTGTGGGAGACTCCAGTCATATGAATAAATTCAGAGACAAACAAACCCTTGGCTGCAAAGACAGTATTTACATGAGGTAATTGCTACAAGATTGTTAGATTGTATTTACTATCATGACTATCATGATCGCATCATAGAAAATGTCAGGTTTACCTGACACGCAACACATGAGAATATTCTCTAAGCACAGATTCAAGTCCTTAGAGGAAAGAAAGTCACTGGACCATCATCTCTGAAAAAAAAGTCTCACTTCAAAGCTCAGGTTAACAGCAAAGACTTTCAAAAGCAAACATCGGAACCTTCTTTCCTATCAAAAGCATCCTGATGTATACTGATCAGGACTTTCATAGAAGACCTGGTATTAAATAAAGGTTAAGATCCCATTCTCTGACTTAACACAGGCAAGTATCAGTACCTCTGAACACAATGTAGCATCCAAATGAAATGCCAAGGGAAGTTTGGTATTAATTATAGTTATTTTTAAAGGGAAATCAGCCATGAGACTTTTAAAAATCTCCCTAGGAAGCTCATTTTGCTTGGGAGAAAAAGGCTGTGTCTTCAAGCGTCTAAATCTTAACTTGATCTTAGAAGGGAGCGCAGGGGTCCTGCTTTGCTGGAGATGCATTTCTTTGCATTTGGGCAAGATACCATGGAAACATTTTGGATTTATTTAGCAGGTGTCTCAAGAGAACCCAAGCTGCTCTCGCACATTTGCTTGATTGTCTTGAACTTGAAATCAACATGTTTGGAAGATGTGGAGAATGTGCCCTCAGTGGGCAGAAAGGCCATCGTCTGTAGTTTTTGTTTGTTTCTGCAGTGAACTATTCTCCCCAGAAAGCAGGAATTTGGCAGAATGGGTTAAATGGTCAAAAGGGGCAACAGAGGTTGTACTGGAAAGTACAATGCACTCTTAAGAAGCCTGAAACTTTAAAATGAAAGAACTCTTCATTATTTACTTGAATATATTGCTTTTGGAATCACAAAACGCAAGTAGAGAGTTATGTGTCCACTTTATCCATCCATTTCCTCAGTGGAGCACAGAGTTGGCTTAACAAACTTTTAAGCTAACTCTAGAAGTAGGACACGTTTAGCAAGCATGTGATCATGTGCTAAATTGAGAGAAAATGGCAATTGTTTGAATAGCTGAACGCAGCATGGGGGCCCAGAATGAAGGCGTGTCTGACAATGGGCTTTGAGTCAGTGACAGAGGCCTCATTCAGAAGGCAGACTGTCCCCCTGTGAGCCTGACTTAAGGAGGCATGGAATATACCACAGTGAGATCACCGTGGCATTTTGAAGAATACTTCAAACAATTTAAAGTATGTGTTGTTATTGCTGTAGAGTGTTCTGTGAAGAGTCTCTACTTCTTGACACAAATCAACTCTTGTCTATTCACAATAAGAGTATGAGGTGGGTCTATTACCTTTGCCATGTTGGTGGGTTACAAATAGACTCAGATAGGTTAAGTACTCTAACCCAAAATCTTCTAGCTAGAAAATGGAAGAGTTATAGTTGAAACCCAGCAATCCAGCAACCAAATCACCTTTCATAATTTTGCTATTCTTCACAGACCATAGCACTTCACAGCAAGTACCTGGCTTAGTTAGACGACTATGAGAAGAGAAAATATCTTCCTTCCCGATAAGGAATTCCAGAATGAGACTTCCACATATAGAGCTTGATCCTGATTAAGTCCCATATTATCTCATTTGACCAAAAGAAACTTGGATTGTGAGCTGCCTGTGTGAGCTAGTTTGTGAGTGAGCTCTTACAGTTACCAGTTTGCATCTCCCATATTCTTCTCTGCTCCCTTCACTACATAGTAGAAGGAGAATCACATATTCCAGTAATTTTCTAAAAATGATGCTCCGTGTATCCCTGCGGATTTGCAAAACCAAACCTTGCTCATAAAATGATTCTAAAGAAGTAGGAGAAACAAGGTAAAGTTATACAGCACATAAAATGATAGGGCAAGCTCTGAGAGAGTAAAAGAGCCAGGCTAGAAGATAATTTAGCTATTTCTTGGGATTCATGAATATCCACACCATTTTGGTTTTCTAGTATAGTCAACACCATTGAAAAATATCACTGGTTCATATAGAGTGTTGACATTAGCAGGAAAAGCCAAAAGTAGCTCATCACTGTGCTGTTTTGTGTGTTTGTGTGGATGAAGGACTTCTAGTTTCTTTCCATTTTTTTTTTTAACTTCTGAGGGGAACAGAGTGTGTTGTAGCAGTGTTCTCTGTACAGTCATAGTTGAGCACCATGAAGAAATATAACAACTCCTTCTCTTTCTACACAGGAGAATTCACATTTCTAAAGCCACCCTGGATTGCCTCAATGGTGACTATAATGTGGAAGAGGGTCACGGGAAAGAGAGGAACGAATTCTTAAGGAAGCATAACATAGAGACCTATTTGATTAAGCAGCCTGAGGAGAGTTTGCTCTCCTTGCCTGAAGACATAGTTAAGGAGTCGGTGAGTTGCTCAGACAGGAGAAACAGTGGGGCAACATTCACAGAAGGATCGTGGAGCCCAGAGCTGCCTTTCGACAACATCGTGGGCAAACAGAATGTAAGTCCTCTCTTCCTTCTTCTAGTCAGCAACAAGTGCATGTCTGAGTGCATCTTCAACCAATAGCCTGAGAGGAAACCGATTCATCTTTAACCTTTTCTCTACTGAGCACCATAATTGAAAATGATCAAACAAATGTCCTCAGGACAGAATTAACCTATGTGTACAATTTCAGGAAAGGGCAGAAATATCAAGTTTCTGACACCCTTTTATTGGTTTTGGTGCTAAAAATAAATGCCCTGTGAAGCAGAATTGTAACAATCCATAAATAAATAAATAAATAAATAAATAAATAAATAAATAAATAAATAAATAACTCATATAGGGAACGTTAAATCCAGAGTCACTAAAAATGGTAAGGTATATGAAAATGACCCCTTTAGTCCATAGTCCTGAGTTTTCCTCTGATATCCAAAATCAAGAAGGCCACCTTGATGGGGAAATAGGAAAGCATCACTGAGGTGGCGATAAGGTGTCTCTAGAGTAACATGCAGTTTCAAACCCTCCCATGTGATTCTGTTTTCCATGGCATGGTTCCAACTTCTTATATAAAGGAAATGGCTACCAAATCAGCATACAAGGAACAAATCAATCAGTAATAATCAAAGTTGCCTTTTAAATTATTTATTCAGATATCAGCATCCTATTAATCTCAGTGAGATGCTTTGGCTCTCGGAGGCAATGCAGAGGTGAAGTGTAACAAGGTCTAAATCCCAGGTGGACAGAGCAAGTCCAGCCAGCCCTGAGCTCCCACCCAGAGCTTCAGCAAAGCGTCTGTTCTCAGGAGTGTTCTCCCTTTATCCATCTAGACAGAGCACGTGCAGTTAACATTGTGTTAAATGGTCTAACTCTATCACGGTTCTTAAAAGAAACAAATGGAAAAACCCTATGTCCAGCATTTATGCTTCATACATGTTCCAGAGCAAAACAGAAGTTGAAAGTACTATGGAGCACACAGACAAAATCAACAGTATCTGGATTTTTATGAAGATATTGAAGAGTGTTGTTGTTGTTGTCGTTGTTGTTGTTGCCACCTTGTTTTGTTTTGAGACAGAGTCTCACTCATTCTGTAGCCTTGGCTGGCCCAGAACTTGCTGTGTAGACTAGGCTGACCTAAAGCTCAAAGAGACCTGCCTGTTTCTACCTCTTGAGTGCTGGCATTAAATTGATGCAGCTTCATGTCCCATGGTGGCTTATCTGTTTTGATACCCATAGACATGATTATTTCTCATCAGGTCATAGATAGAAGATGTCTGTCAGTTGAAAGCCATTTAAAGTGGAACAGGTTAAATGTTAAAGTCCTCTGTCTTTTCTCTGCATTTAAAGATGGATGGAGCACTCTGAGGTCAGGTTAACTTCAATTCCTTCCCAGTTCTGTGGGAAGGAGGATTAGACAATGCTTGTATCAGATGCTACCAAGAACAACTGTAGACTGAACCAACCCAGCATGCCTGCAAACGTATGCCCTTAGGCCTTTACTACTCTCTTGTGAGTATTTACATATAAAGTAGTATTATGCCTATGGAAGTCATCAAAAATTCCAATGCCAAAAAAAAAAAAAATTCCAATGCCTACTTTCTATCCCTAATTGGCACGCATACTACAATCTCCTATAAATAAAAAGAGATGGTATATATACTTTTTGGAGTACATGCATGGTCAAGTGAAAGGGTCCCTTCTGTTTCCTCTGCCTATTATGAGCTGGAGCCCAGATGCTGGTTTTTATAGAAGATTATCTGCATCCTTACCTTGACATGCCTCGGTAATTTTATGTTAAATCCCTTTTCTAGCTGTTTTGTTTTTATCTTTCCTTTTGGAAAACTTCATTCAAACTGGTTGTGGGGAATTGGAATAATTCTGTATTGTTCTAATTTGAGTTGCACCTGCCCTTGCTGCTAAGAACCGAGAACCAACAAGGGAGAAATACAGATGCATAATTTCATTTCATGGTTGATTGAGCTGGTAAAATTTTTATGAAAAATTGAAACACATTTTTTTGCTAATTCCCTAAAGATGTTTGCTGATGACATCAAATGGTTATTAGATAAGGTATCAAAATAGTCCATATATTTGTATTGTATATTTTGCACAATGCCTGAGTTTTGAACAAATGTAACTTAGCTGTTCCATCTTCTAAATGAAAAATTTCAATTTATGTGTATGTCTTCATACTAAAGAGCCAGGAAATACGTGCTGATCTCTGTGAATAAACATGTGTCACTAATGACATTTTGGAAATGACTGAGCCGATTAAAATGATCACAACCATTCAGAGTTTATGCTTATGCTTAACTCTAGAAATCAGTGAGCCATAAGCTCAATTCAGAGACTTAATGTGTCCCTGGAACAGATCAAGACTGGTCTGGCTGAGCACACACTGTGCCAAAATACCCAATCAATTGCACAGAAGCTCAGACAATCTAGTGTTTTCATAATATAGATAAACCATACTTATGCTTTGTTGGGAATTTTCCAGCCAAATTGCCCAGATGTTTTGGCTTCTATTGATTTACGATGTGTGCTGAGGAATAGTTTTAATGACATTATATAGCTGTGCCATATTCCGTGTTGTGTAGACAGCAGATGTTCACATAGCTAAATCTGCACATATCCATTTAATAATATTATCTGAAAATCTATTGTAATGCCAACTACAGAAAGAAAAAGAGAAAGAAATAATTAAAGAAAAAAAAATACTTTCAAGGTAAATCAGCCAGTGCCTTGTATGTTTCAAAAAGCTAGGAATTACATCTGTTTTTCTTACCATTCTTTGGTCCAAATTAAGATGATATCTAATAAATCATATGGCCTGATTAGTTTGCTCAGTGGATGAATACAGTAGTAACCATAGTATAGGAAGCAAAACTGGGAAATAGGAAGAGCAGACCTTGAGGAATACTATGAAGAAAGCAAACAATAAGAATTCCTTTAAGGAGGCAGCTAAATTCCAAAGCAGTCAGGAGTCATGTGGAGGGCATGATATGGAAACTCAGCAAGTTCAGCATTTTCAAAGTCAGGAAAAATCAATAATAACATGGAAATTCAAAACCGTCCATTGGAACTAGACTGAAGAACATCACTGGCAAGATACAGAGTTGGTGAGATGGTGATGTCATAAGCCTGATGGTCTTAGTTGACTAGCAATGAGTTGAGGCTTCTCAGAACTCCAGTTCTAGTTCTCCCCTCCCCCCTTGTTATTTTAGCCATCTACTATTGGCTTACAGGAACAAGTGAAATCTCTAAACTTGATCCCTGACTCTCTGGTGAGTTTCCCAGTCCCTCTGTGCATCATTTTGATGTCAGACATCTTTCCTGTCCTTATATGTCCACATGACTTAAAATTGATTACATGAGTCTGGCTGGGTGCAGACAAACAGGTTAGTCTTAAGCATACCAAAGACCAATGCTCTGCTACCCTGAATCCAGACATGTAAGTGTTTTTCCCAGGGTTCCGATATCTGTCCTGGCCCTGGCTCAGTCACCACTAGATTTTCCCACACCCTGGCTTTCTAAGTGTTGGAAAGTAAGAAAACTAAAAGACAAGGGGACTGCCAGAATTTAAAATTACAAACATAGAAGTTGGCGAACTAAAATAGACATTCTGAGTATTTGTTATGACACAAATATGAAGACAAGGTTATGGGTATCTCAGAAGGAAAACAAACACAAAACAAAACAAAACAAAACAAAACAAACAAAGCTGAGTATTCAATAATGTTTTGGTTTTATATTAAATATTATATTTTGCTCTTCTGGTACAGCCTCTAAATTTGTAACTAGGTTTGAGCTTCTGTGATCATCAGGAATTAACAGGTCAATAATCTAGATGTGGGTAGTCAAATTATGAAAACATAGGAATGGCCTTGGTCTTCCATGATCATGGATTTCAAGAAAGTGGGAGATGAAGAAACTTACCAAAACATGTGAATGGTATTGAAGAAGTAAAGATATATGACTAGGGAATAAACACAATCTCTTCAGGAAGAATTCTCAAAAATACCTTCTTGAAGATTCCATCCAAGCGTTAAAAGAACCCTCAGCACAAATTGCCAGGATAAGTGTATTTTGCAGAAGAAACAGCACAAGATCTCTGAGGAAAGGAACACTGTAGTATGCTACAGAAGGCCTTTCAAGGCTAGAGCATAGCAAGCTGAGGAGAAAAAACAAAAAAAAAAACTTCAGGAGCAAAAACATCAGGTGGAAGCTTAGTTTCTCAAGCTTCTGCAGTCTGTATTTCATTCCCAGGGGAGTGATATGAAGGTTTAAGTGATACAGTAGTGTAATCTGACTTAGACTTTTAAGAAACATCTTGGACTGCCTCCTAGGTAATGGATCATGGGTTGAAGTGGCCTTAGCAGAAAAAAAAAAAGGAACTTAAACTCGGGATTTGTAAGAAGATGCCAAGGATGAAGCTTTTACATTGCTGATAAATTTTTGTGAAGAATATTAATAATTTTAATTAGATATTTATGGCAAGAAAAATATGTTTTCATAGAAAGACCATTGAGGGAGACAGGGATGGAGAGAGAGAGAGAGAGAGAGAGAGAGAGAGAGAGAGAGAGAGAGATGGAAGGATCATGCTATGGAAAAATAGCCTTGATCTCCCAACTTAGTAAGATACTAAGACATTTCAGGTAGCCATACTTTTCATTCACAGTTCTGTGTACTTGTGTACAGTGACAGAATTAAAATGGCTAAACCAAGAATTTTTCTCAGCTCTGACCACCATGGACACATGCTGGGTCCTGCACTGTCTTATAAGTTATGGCTACTTCCGAATACTCCCTTCCAAATCCAAGGAGTATGTGTCTTATTAGTTGATAATCACCATGATATAAAATAAGTATTGTGTTTAAACTGTAATCCTAAAGTGATGAAAAGCATTTGAAGTAAAATCTTTCATAACCAGAGAATGAGATATCATTCTTGTTGCACTCTGTATAACTAAATTTTGATTCCATGAATATAAATATCCAATTATTAGCCCAAGAACCATTGCATTTTGCCTCTTCTTTAACATAATTATTCTCTTCTCATCAAGTAACATCTCTCGGATCTAGTCCTTTCCTTGTTTTTGAACCTAAGTATTAAGCTATAAACTAAGCACCAGGCCCTTTTGCATGCATATATATGCTCACAAGACAAGAACATATGACATTCAAACTCACTTTAGTTGTCACATTGAAGAAGAACAAGTGTCTCTCACTTACTCATTCATTGTCTACTTGTGGAGTGACTGCAATTGGCTAGGTGAGGTGCTGGTGTGTATGCAGAGAAATGGAGAAGGCCACCTGAATGCTCCGGGTTTTTTGGTTAAGGATAAATACTGATGCACCACGAGACTCAGTGTGAACAGTGCTATGGTTATAGGACAGTGTGATAAAGGAGGGAAGACAGATCTGAGGAAATCTGGGAAGACCTTTCCAAGAAGGTGGCGCTCAAGCTTAGATCTACAGGAAAAGGTAAGCCAGAAATGAGAAAGCATGGTAGCAATGAAGAAAAAAAGCAAATCTACTCTCTTAGCCTGGCTTCTCACTGCTTCAAACCAAAGCATGGGATTCTCTTTTCCTACACAGAAATTACCCTCAAAGTGCTTCCACTGGAAACACCCAAAATGTTAGACAGTGGTATTGAAAAATATGGTTTCTCAAGCTCAGCTCTTTCTGTTCATCTTCCATCTTATTATGCAGAAAATTAAAAGCAAATTTTTCTCATTTGTTTTTAACGATGTTACTATTAGATTGGATTTTGGTGTGTTCCCTGGATGAGATATGTCCTGGATTGAGGCTGAGAATATGGAAGACTTTGGGAAATTCCCTGGAGTTAATCTATAATCTTTTAGTAACACAGCTTTTCCTGGTGTTATAACCCCAGATTCCCTTGAGCTTGACTCTGAAGACAGCTGCTGAGTTCAGCCAAGGAGTCATTAGAGGATCTGGCTTTTACTCTGTTCAGAAAGGCGAGCTAATTTGAAGCCTTTCATGGAGTACTTAGTAGATTAAACAGACAAGTCGATCCATTAACTTTGACTAATTACCCTCCCCTTCCCTGAAGCTCTTGGGTAGATGTAAGTGGAACAGATACAGTTAGATATATTAATGTGACATCTACAGAATTACATTAGACCCTTGTTTAAGTTTGCAAATGGACACCATACAGCCTGTGGTTACATTACAGACAATATGGAAGGGAACTTTTTAACAAGGATATCACTTAGATTCCTCTATCACCATGGATTGATTTAGTATTTGCAAGTCACAAACTATGGTCTGACAAACAGAAAGCAAGTGTGCGTAAGTGGGGTTTGCTTGTTTGTTTGCTTGTTCTGGTATGTTTGTTGTACAATAGTGGTGATGGAAACCAGAGCCTGCACCGTTAGGCAAAAGCTCAACCACTGAGATATATATATCATCAGCTCCCACTACGTTTTTTAATTTTGAGACAGACTCACACTAAGTTGGTCCAGTTGGCCTTAAATCCACTCTGTATGCCAGATTTGCCTTGAAGTTGCAGTCTTCTTGCTTTAGTCTTTAAAGAGATGGGTTTTCAGACCTGTACCTCCAGGCCTGGACTGAGTGCAATACTTTAAACATATGGAACTAGGTCTGAAGAACAATAGCAAATACCTGGACTTTTCATGAACTGAATCTCTTAATTTGAGGAGGAAACATGGGATTTATTTTATACTGATCCCATCACCTACCTTTCCAATGCCTAGGGTAATTATGTCCTTGGTAAAATTTCTTTATTAAGCTATGCCCAACTGTCCCCAAACTTAGGTCACAAGGGACAACTTCCATTATTTTGACACAATGAAATTTATATCTATGAAGGTCTTTTTCTTTCCTAAATAAATTGCTCTGATTGCTAACAATCTTTTATCCAGTTCTTAATTGATGTATCCCAATTGCTGTCTCTTACTAATATCACTGCTCTGAAACATTGAAGAAGTCTCATTGCCCTGAGGTAATTCTAGCTATGCAAAGAAACTGGGTATTTTTGTTAGCATCCATGCTTAAATTTTTTCATTAACTATATCCAATTGTTTCCAAATGTAAGACACATGGTAGCTATTCATATACATTATTATTTTGAGTTGATTTAGCATCAATACACAACTTCAGTGGCTTTTCTTGAGAAAGTGCTCAGCTTTTGAAAGTCCACACACACACACACACACACACACACACACACACACTTCTCAAGGATCCCCAGGCCCTATCAGTGAATTCAAGGTGGTGAAGCATTAGATTCATGATAGCTCTTTGAATACCTTAAAGGATCTTTTTAGATTCTGAAGTTCAGTGAGGTTTCCTATATCTCGTGTGCGGTAACTACCAACAAAGAGTCTGTACATAGCTACAAAAACACTCTTTAAGAGATCAGCTCATGAACAAAAACTGAGATAGCAACCTAGAGAAGCTGGATTGAAAAGACAATACTGATTGGAAGTGTGCACCAAGAAGGATACAGTGAGAGAAAGGACGCACAGCCAAAGTCCCAAACACTTTTTCCCTAGAAGCTGGTTTCTTCTTGGGTTTCAAACTCTCTCCAGCTCCAGGGGATCAAGCCTTCATGGGAATCCCCATACCCTACCCACCTCCTCTCTCTCTCTCTCTCTCTCTCTATATATATATATATATATATATATATATATATATATGTGTGTGTGTGTGTGTGTGTGTGTGTGTGTGTGTGTGTGTATTTCTCTCCTATACACATACATGTGCATTCATGCATACATGTACACATGGCTGCACATGCACACACACAAATAAAGATAAAGAATAAAAGTATAGACAACTATGCTTGATTAGTATATTATATAATTGTATCTGAACAAATCATTTTCACACCAATAATTAAAACACCAGTCATGGGTCATTTATCAGTGACTCAAAAGGTAGTTCTATCCTTGAAGGGGATTAAAGTTTAGGTAACCTTTAAACTTCCCGAAAATTTTGATTAAGAAAACATGTACCTGTATAAACATGTACACACAGGCACATCAACATAAACAATATTTTCTCATAGTATTTGCATTTATGAGAATGTCTAAATACCTTCTCCTTTGGGCAGGGGGTTGAATGATTTGGGTGCTTATATATGTTCTTCATTCAATTCCTAAGTTGAAACTTTCTAGGCCGTGAACTCAAGATCATTTTGTCCATGGAATAGTGGTCACCTCTCCAGTCACACAGCCTGGCATTTTGACTCAATGATTTCAGCACTGGAGTTACTTGGGTTCACACCTTCCTTTGTCCCCATAAGCAAACCATTATGTGTCAATTTCTCTCTCTCCCACTCACAAGTAAATCAGGGGTCCCTTTCCCTCCCTAGGTCTTGTTCTTTATTGCATTTATTCTAACCTGACAAAAAGTCAGGATTGGGGTTTGCATCTCTTGATTGTATTACCATGGACACACTGTTTTAAGGCTGACATTTCAGTTGGCAATGTACTTCCCATTAGATGTCTTCAATTTTTTCATGTGGAAAGAGATGCCCCACAGTGTTTCGAGTAAGCAGCAGAAGACTCGCAGCTGCCTTGTTTCATTAAAAACGGCCCAGATTGTAAAACCACCATGTTTCCACACCTGAGTGACACAATCCTGAATCAAAACAAGCTTCCCAGACAAGAGAGAGTCAGCGCAAGAAAGCATTTGTCCATAATTATGTTTACTGGATAATTGGACCAGGAATTGGGGACTAAGTCTCAGATGCTAGAGGTTTGCTCCTTTAGGTTCACAGTATTCTGTTCTGAGACTTCTATCAAGTCATCTGGAATTGTGGCCATACCTAAAGGCTCAGCCTCACCTGATCACTTGTACATATCCCATCCCAAGAAAATAAAGACCAGTATTGGTATCTCTGTTCCCCAAGCTGTGAGCCAGTAGTAAGAGCCAAACAGCAAGGCTGAGGTACTGAACACCAGATGGAGCACACAAAGAAAGAGAGGGACCCTGTGTTTACATATTCCTGGGGTTAAGTCCCCAAATACAAAAACTATTTTAATAACAGCACCTGCTCATACATGCTAAAGATCAAGAGTGAAGTTGGAAGACCAAAAATAGTACCAAATTACTAAATGTCTCCTGTATGATCATCCAGCACTATGGGTGTCTTGCTGCTTGTGTGCTATTTCTTCATCTCAGAGAGCTTAAAATTTTATGACATACGGTACAAAAGCAAATCAAAGGTTTTCACAGAACTTTTGGTCTTTATTCCATTTACCATGAAGACAGTATTTGGAAACTGAGTCCTCTCCTGGAGTAGGATTTAACAGTTGCCCCTATTGACTGGGCCATGAACTGACATTATTTGCACATGTCTAGACTTTGAAAAACAAGACACAAATGACACTGGAATACTCTGATAGGCTTCTTAGAAATTTCTAGACTGTTCATTCAAAAAAACAGAGGGGACGTTTCAACCTTTGTTATTCTGTTTCCTAGAGTACAAGCTATAAGACTGTTATAAATTACTTCAAAGCTCTTCTGGGGGAAGACACTGAAGATTCCCTCTCATAGCAAGACCTTAGATATCCCTTTGGTTTTATGTGGAGAGGAGATTTATTGCCATAAGTAATAGGAAAAGTAAACTAGATTCTTATCTGAAAAGTGCATAAAACAGATTGTTTGCATGTAATACTTCATTTTCTCTTCACAAAAACATGGAAAGCTGTGCCCTTGGCTATTGAACCTCACTTGTAGGGACTGGTCCAAGTTCCTATAGATTTTATTCCTATAAGAGGTAGGAAATGCTACATTTAGGTTTTGAAGACTTTATGTGGGTATTTTCAGAAATGTCACGCAATTGATGTTTATTTAAAGACCACTCTGTGCCTTCTGGAAGAAAAGCAAATTTCAACTCATGTTCAAAGAAATCTATGCTTCTCATCTCTAGATTTGGGGGAAACACAATTCTGTCTTTCACAAATGTGACAACAGTCTCCATAAACTCTCAAATCCAGAGTGTTGGAGATATCCCAATAAAAAGAGCCTTCTTACAAAGAAAAAAAGACAATAATTAAAGATGGTGAATATGTAAATTGGCATGATTCACTCACCCCACCATGTGTATATAACCCCACTATGTGCACATCTTATATATTACACATGATTATATTTTATCAAAAATATGAGTTTTTGGAAAGGAAAAGCTTCCTCTTAGGAAACTTGGATTTGTATTTTAACAAACAGTATAGGAAATAAATTTAATTTCTGTGTGTACATGGGGCATTCCCATCCAGTCCAAGTATTATTCTTATGTCCTTTAGGACCAAGGATGCTACATTAGAATTATAAAGATGATATCTTTCCCATAGTCCCAGCCCTGTGTGCAGCAGGCAAGTAGAGTGGTGGATGCTCAAGGCCAAGCACAAGCTATCCCAGAAATGATGGGAAGGTGGTCCAAACAGTCAGTAAAAGGAGCCTTTGACCCTCCTACTTCTTAGTGAAGACTCAAGTATGAAACTGAAAAGAAGCCATCTTTGAGAAATGACCAGCCTGCTCAGTGTAAGTGGGAAAAGCCTAGGTTTGCTCAACCCATCATCCTCGGCAAAGCCTTCTAAAGCAGCAGTGAGCAGTGCCTCAGTCACAACTTCTTGTAGCTGGATACCAAAGCTACCACAATCACCTCCTATGGGAGCGAAAAAGAAAAAAATTACAGAGCCCTTTCTCTTTAACCTTTTTAAGCAAGCCAGCTCAAGGGAATTGCTCAAGCTGAAGTTAGTCAAGAAAAGAAAGTTTTCAGGAAAAGAAAGTCTAGAAAAGAAAGGTTCAAGAAAAGACTTAAAGTTATCCCTTTCTGACATCAGGTCTCTGATATTCTAGAGCAGCACTGGGAGGTGTAGTGGGGAAAGCACTCTCTGCGTTCCCCAAATGCAAAGGAAGCCCTCATACTGAGATGCACTGTGAGGATACCTTTAAAGGCTATTGTTCTTGGCTGGAATGTCACCTGTCATGGCTGTATCTTTTATTTCATGATGCTCTGATGATCAAAAGCTAGAAATAAAGCACATGAAATATTTTTCTTTACTTAGATCTGGAATAGAGGATCTTTTTAAATGTAGAGTTATGTAGGGAAGAATGGAAAATAATAATAGGACATTTGATAATAAGACCAGCAACACCTTTCTGGAGATAATCTTCATGTAGGCAACCTTACATCCATACAATAAGTTGTTCATTAAATGTGTGTTCATTTAAAAAAAAATAAAAGAGTGAACCCATCAGGTGCTGGAAACATCAACATAGATGAGGCACTGTGTCCGATTTCAAGATCAGAGATTAACATATGTGTTCAAGAAATTAATTAAACTGCTAAGGACAATGTAGGCTCAAAATAGGCTCCCCAGAGGAGACCATGTCTGATTTCACTTTTAAAAGGACAGGTCAGACATGTGGCCAGGATCTGTGTGCTCTGGTGCATGAGACAAAATGGACTGAGTAACTGCTGAAGAGGTCAGGTTTTATCAGGAGGCCAAACTCCAGTCCAGGTCATCACCCATTAGGATGGAGTCTGATATCCATCAAGGAGTTTACATATAGCATGAAAAGACTAGAAAACCTCATGTGTAAAAACCAGGGTACCCAGGGAGCTCCTGAGGAATTAGAATCTAATGGTGGCTATTCTCCTGAAGGAGGTAATTCAGCATTCTGGAAGGCATCATAGGATGAGTGCCAATAGATCTTATTCAGAAACTGGTTCAGTCAAGTAGAAAGGAATAAAAGCAAGTAAGGAACTCTGACCACTGTTCCCAAATCAGCATCCCATGAAACACAGAAAAAAAGTTCAACAAGAAGTTTGGGGTCAAAACATTTGGACAATGCAGAGGCTAAAAGGATCTCATCCTTTAGACTTTATCTTGGTCATATATATTGTGAGATCTCAGTAAGTGGATATAAGAACATGTATGTTTAGCAAGCATGTGCTGAGTTATAGTTAGAAAATGTGAGGCACTGTCATGGGTAACTGTCAGGGAAAAAAAAAGGCTCCTGTAAAAGAGGCAACAGGAAGCAAATATTCAATTCACACTTCCTGCCTGGTTGGTCCACAGACCGGCAGCATCACAGAGAACCCTGTGATGTCTGTGCTTCTAGGAACATATGGGGAAGGACTGAATTGGGAGGATTTAGTCATGAGGCTGTGTAAGCTGACTTGCAAAATCTGCATCGGTGTCATGAAGGAAGGGTGTGCTTACATTTACTCCTTTGCTTTGGGTCTCCTTTATGCGTCCATCCATTCCCCTCCTCCCTACCAGCCGACCTCTGTCCAGGACTTATAACTGTCAGTTTTGTTGTGTGATCTATTTAGTTTACCCTGTGTTATCTGCGTAACTGTAGGATTGGAACTGCACACTGGACTCTGTTGGGGCCACCAGTGGGTATTCTGAGGGCAATGACTCCTCCTTTTCTGAATCAGTACAAAAAGTTCAGCAGAGGGGAATGGGGATCCCTTAAAACCCTCTTCCATCTACAGCTGGTAGTTGATGCACCCTATAGAGGGATCTCAGCTGCTGTGCATTTGAGTTACAGTGCTGTGGCATTTCACAGATCTTCACCCATCTTCTAGCTCTTACATCCATTCCGATTCCCTTATCTTCAATGAAAAACTGGATGGGTCTCACAGGGATACTTTAAGCCTTAAATTTTGTACCAAAAAACAAGGCCAAACAATGTCAAGGCCACCCAGGAAGTGACAGGGCCTGGAGAGAATCAGAGCAAAAGTGGATTCAAAGGAAAGGAAGATGAATCTTACAAAAAAAATATTCATGGCATAAACCAAATGATGATCTTCCCACCCTCACTCAAATTCAGCTAACAAAGGGCTCCCCAGACCCTGTGGTGCTAATTTCCACAGCGTCCACATTCTCAAGCTATATCCTGTCTTTAAGATCATGGCTATGGAATGTCTGTAATTCACCTCTGGACTTTGGTATGTCTTAAGAACTGTGGGGAAGAGAGTGATTACAGAAATACCTGAAGAGAATATGGATCTGAACAAGAATAATTCTAGGAAAGACAGCAGCTGTTTTGCAATGAAAGTCTGACCTAAAAGTTCAACCCAAGCAGTAACTGACATTTCTGCTGCTGTTCTGACCTCACTGATATCTAAAGCACCAGATAAGGTGAACAGCATCATTTATTTATAGCAGCATCTATTTATAACAGCATGGCGATATCTGGTTAATGTGAAATATATGACTACTTTGTCCTGAGTTCCCAAAAACCTAGAAACACCAGCAAAAAAGAATATGCAGTATCATTGAATGTTAAATAATATATCACATCTATATTAAACGTGGACTTTGAATATATGTTCAATTATGTATGTGCAACTCATAATCAAATGTGCTGATAATATTTCCTCCACCTGTGTTTCTTATTCTGTATTCACAATTTGGAGGTCAATTTAAAACTGGAATCATTTGGGAACTCCAGTTCTGTTTTGACCTCATCTCAAACTCGCTCTTATAGCTAGGTGACTTATAAAGAAGAAAAATGTTGTGCTATTAAAAAGAGATTATCCTGATGTGACTCTGTGTAGACAAATGACTTGTGTCACACATTCCGAGTTACTCCTTACAAACGAATCATTGTAAAGACACACGTATCTAGACTTCCAATATTGGCAGCATCAGACCATTAAGATCAACATAGGACAAAATTCCAGTCTTCTCTGGTATAGTGTATCTATGATCATCCCAAGCTGTAGTTACCCCAAAAGTCATGTACTCGGTGCATAGGAGTTACACAAAAGTAGGATAATTGGCTTCTCTGTTCTTTATTTCAATTTGCTTGACATCTTGAGATGACTTGGTTCTTCTCTTTATTATATGTAGCCTAAATATAGCTGAGGGTCTCCACCACAACACTGGGATGGAAGATGGAAGTGTCTCCTTCCCAGCTAGTACCTACATCTCCATAGTACTGATAAATGAAAAGAGGGATGAGAACAAATTTACTCTCATTGGGAACAAATATCTCATTGATATCCAGGACCATGTAGGGGATTCTGAGCAGGAAATATTTCATTGGTCACTGCCTTATAAAAGTGATCAATGACATAGAATCCTCTGATCAGCAAGCAACCAACAAAATTCACCCCGAGTTTCCAAGGCCTCTTATAGATTAGCATCAGTTCCGGATGACATTTTTCATGAGCCCGTATCAGCTTGAAAAGAAATAAAGGCAAAGTATAAAAGTTACCTAATTGCTTGTGTTCATTTGGCACATAGCTCAATAAAAGAGCATTTACCTGATGTGTGCAAAGTGATGGGTTTGATCCGCAGCCTTACTAGAAAGCAGTTAACAATTAATTAATTCAAGCTTATCCTTGCTTCCAAGACTGTCATTTTGTTAGGAAAAGAAGTCCAAGCCCTTCTTTTTATGAAATAATGGTGCTCGTCTTTTTTAGTTGATTTAATGTTGATCTTTCATTGAGTACAATTGCCCTAAACCTGAACTTGTGGCCAACATTGCTGTTGTAACAAATCTGTCCCCAAAACATGTTTTGAAACTTGCCTGCCCTGTGAATCCTGGAGTGTTAGAGCTTCAGAAATAATGGGTTAGTAGAGTGGATATGCTTGATTTAATCAAGAGAAGGCAATCTGTAAGAAAATTAAAATTATCTACAACAATGGAGATGTGTCACTGCAAATGCATGTATATACTGTAACTATTGGATTCCAGCTGTAAAGACTTCTGAGGAAAGTTCTGGTATACCTCAGTCATAATGAATGTCCAGACAGAGACAACCTGAGTATTCCTTCCACTTCCTCTCCAAGGCAGAAAAGCATGTTATAGCCAAAGTACATGGGAAGAATTGTTGTCTATGAAACCAAATAGGAGATCCACTGAGGGACAACCATTTTAGCTTCCTTGGTTGCATAACCACATTGATCCTCAGGAAATCTAGCCCTCTGGAGCCTGATGTCCAATTTTCTGCAACATTGGTCTCTACTTCCTTCAAAGGACTATATGACTTCAAAGAGGCCAGAGTCCATGATTCCTAAAGTCAGTGGGTTCATCTCAGATTTGAGAAAGTCATAGCTCTTGATCAAGTATCTCTAAGGTGATTGATGCATGAAAGATAGAGGCCAGAGGATCTGAAAATTCTCCACCACCCTTCATGTGCTTTCCTGAGATGATCTATAATTTGATGTCAGCCTAGCCTGTGTTCCAAGAGTAGCTAAATTAAAAGGCTGGCAGAGGCAAACAGAGGCTATGGGTTTATACTTCCTCATAGATGTACCACAGCCTCATTCTTCACTCAGGGAAATCCTTGATGCTGGATGGAACTCCTCTACTCCTCTATCCCTTTAGGCCAACTTATACTTTGATTTAATTTTAAGTTTTCTTTAATGAGCTATCTTAAGTTGGAACTGTGAATGAGTATTGCATTTGGCTACAGCCAGCCAGTTGATTTTTATCAGTGGCGGTTGAGTCGCCAGGAGACAAGATCTCTGACATGTCCTCATGAGCCAATGCAATCTCTGCATCCACGTCCCCATGTCCAATTACCAGCCATGGCGGTACATCTTCCTCCACCTCATGCTGTGTAATCCTGGGAAACAGTGAGATGCTGAAATTGCTCGCATTTTTTTTTGCCTAAAGAATATTATACATATATCTATATGACAATATAGATATATAATGGTTTCTCTTGGAAGAAAACTTTCTATGTGTAAATAAACTGTATTAATATTTGTCAAGTTTGAGAAGCAGAGCCTGGCACATATGATTATCTGTGTCTGAGAGATGCTTAAAATGAAACTGCCAATCAGGAAGCACACTGAGTCTTCTCATCACCATTGGGTGAATGACCTCATCAAAGTGTAGAATCTGCTCAGTGGAAAAAGATCCCTTTGCTGTGATCTTTGGACACACAGACTTTCTGTTTCTTACTGGTTCTCTTTCTCTCATACCTGGGATGTGCCAGGTTAGAGAAATAGTGGTGACTCCCATTTCTCAGGCAACAACTCCCTAAATGCCTCAACCAAAGGAATTCAGCCACACAGAGGGAAGAGATCACTCCTCTCCCTGTGACATTTTGCCAGGTTGTGTTTCTCTGAACCAAAGGCTGCTAACTGGTCACATGTGGTAGGCTCCACTGAATACAAGTGCATGGGATGCTGTGACTGTATGCAATGCAACATGATCTAAAACAACATTGCATTTCTTTTGGATCCTAAGGGGACTAGCAGGTTTATTGTATCTGCATGTGCTTTCCCTCTAGACTCTGGCTGCCCTAACAAGAAATTCAATAAATCTGCTTCCAAACCATCTCGCACAAGCTTTGCATGTCCAGTCTGGGCCTGAGGAAATTAACAAGAGAATAGAGCATACCATCGACTTGCGGAGTGGCGATAAGTTGAGAAGAGAGCATATCAAGCCATTCTCACTGATGTTTAAAGACTCCAGCCTGGAGCACAAGGTAGAACTGAGTCTCCACAGTGGCTTTTTTTTTTTTCTGAAGTAAATTACTGTCAATGTTGGTGGGATTAGAGAGCACAAGGGCTGTGGTCTTGCTTTCTCTGTTCTTCCTTTGGTTTGGTTTGATTGGTGTTTTTTTTTTCCTTATGATCTTTGAAATAATGAGTAAACTGAAGGCCATGAAGGGAGATACTCATTAGATAAAGAAAGCCTCATCTCTGCACTTTAAGGGAAAGATGCCAAAGGAACAAAGATGCCTTGACTCAGTAAGCATCAAAAGGGTTTCTTCCACTTTGAGTCAGTAAAGCCAAGTAGTGTTGATAAGCCTTTGTATTTACTTCCATTGTAACCCTGATAGTTTAACATACATGGATTCTCAAAACCTGATGTAAATGTAAGCACTGAGCCCTGTATCACTTATATCTTAAACACTGTCTGATTTTTCACATGTCTGCTGTATTGGATCAGACTTAATCCTCTATCTAAATTTGATAGTAAACCATAGACCGTGAGTCAAGCTTAATCCCTCCCTTGCTCCTTCCTTTCTGCGTGACCTCTGGTACGAAAAATGACATCTCCGAGCCTGCACTCCCTTCTGTAAAAGGAGGTTGTTATACATGTCTCAGTCACAAGTTGTCTGGCTACTTTTTGTTCTTGTGATTTAAAAAATAAATAAATAAATAAAAACTGACAATGCAGTGAAGGAAGAGAGGATTTCTTTTGATTCACAGTTCAAGGTTCGGTCCATCATGGTAAGGAAATCAGGGTGTTTGAAGCAGCTGATCACATTACCTTCACAGTCAGGAAGAAAGGAGCAGTCAATGTTAAGGCCTGTCTCCTTTTCACCTTCATATTTGGTTCAGGAAGCCAGTTCATGAAGTGCTGTCGCCTACAGATAGAGTGACTGTTCCTACTCAGGTAACTTACTCAATAAAAGCCCATGTGTGTCCATAGGATAACATTTGTCGATAGTCCCTCACATGCATGCTCTGAGCTTCCCAGACTAGATGATTCTGCATCCTGTCAATTTGACAATCATAAACAATCACACAAGTTATTATGATAGTCTCCAAGACAATGCCTTGCTTAGGTAAATCGTTCAAATATGGCAAGCTGTCACTGGGCTGGTGACATTCTCTATTTCCTTCTTCTATGCCAAACCTGTACTGGGGAGAAGCAAAGATAGCAAAGATGGGTATATTGCTTAAGTCAACTGCTCCCTTTCACTGCCAAGAGCAGACCGTTCTTCCTTAACTGAACCCAGGGTGTGTTTCACATCTGCAGGAGCCTCCAGCAAGAACAGCAGGGTATTTGCAGCAAATTTCAGGAGTCTGACCCACTATTTCATGAAGCTCCTGTTAACGGTTCCTTTATGAGTTTACTCAGCTGCCTGGGAGATTGTGCTTTTCCCAGTTAGGAGAATTCACAACGGTGTGCACATGCCCTGTTATAACTTACCAGCCCTGTTCTCAATGAGATTCTCTGATCCCTACCTACAGACAGCAAACTCTAACATGAATACCTTCCACTTTCAGTTCCTAGTTCAGATTCCATTGTGTCTATGCAAAAAAAAAAAAAAAAAAAAAAACAGGAAAGAAACAAACATTTTCCTCACTCAACATCCCCCCAAATAGCAGGTGTGATTTTTCTTATTCATACTATAATTAAGGGCTTACATGCCAAAATTAAAATCATTTTGTCTTCTGGATACTCTACAAAAGGAACTAGGATAATGAGCAGAGGGAATTTTCAGAGAATCTTCGTAATTAGCCTGTATAGACATTACAGTTTAGCCCAGAAGTGAGCAAAACCCTTTACTCATTCATGCTAAAAGTGCACTTGCCTCTCTATCGCCCTAACTCCTGCTGGCTGTATTATCTAGTGTGTTTTAGCTAACAGTTTCTGCATCTTACCTGCAGCTCCCTGATACTAGAATGAAAATGGGTCGATGGCAGGCAAAGCATGTTTGAGTCTGAGTTACCTAAGCCTCTTCCAGAACAGTTAGAGGGTGGTACTCTAGTATACGTGGGGATTTGCCCATGGGTGATCCAGCTATGTGTCATCTAGCATGTGCTCCGTGGCTCTCAGGGTAAGGGGCGGGGTAGCATGCTTCAGGAGACCTTTAGTACCCTCCCTTAGGTTCCAGAGCCATTCCTCAGTGTCTTTCAGTCACAGATCCTCTTTGGCAAGTAAGTTACTGCTGAGCATAGACATGGCTTCAGCTATGTATCTACAGCAGAAAGTATAAAATGGCTAAAACAACATAATAAGGCAGATGCTTATTCAAAAGGGACAGAGAGAAACAGTGAAGAAGCCTGGGGGACTGAGGTTGAGGGTCACTAAGATTCAAAGGCCAGTGTTCTTGTTCATATCTCAGTCTCTGCTCAGATTCCTGGGGCTTGCTCCTACTGGTGCTTTTATGAAGAAGACAAGCCTGTCCACCCTCATCCTTGGTAAACTTTGGATGGAAGAGGCAAAAGACAAGGGTTTCGGTAGGAAAATGGCCTAAAGCCTAGCCAAATAAAGGCAAGATTCTGAAAGCATGGTATGCTACGATCCAAGAATAGCACCGGTAGGATATGTAGGCTTACTGCATCCTTAGAGAAAACTTTGCTCTCGCACTCACAAAGGGAACACTGACATTTCAAGAGGTTAAGCATTGGTCATAGAAATCCAAAGGCATGAGCCATATTTTATTGACTCTAGGGAATCAGTCATCAATCCAGTATGTATTATTCAGATATTTAAAAACTACACCATATTAGGAGTTTATAAAAAGCATGCACAACACACACACACACACACACACACATACACACACCACACACACACAACTGGGCTAGCACAATGAGGACAATGATGACCAGGAAATAAAATCCACCCAATACGTAGCACAGTGAAGAACCCACATTCCTAATTCTGTCAGTGAGAAGATAAATGGAAAGAATGCCTCACGATCTAAACTTCAAATAAGTCTACACAGCTTTGCCCCCAATTCAGGCTGTGTGAAAAGCCTAAAGCTACCCTAGTTGATACTGCCACCTGGTGGCTGGAAGAAATAATCACACACCTCCATGGAAAAATATCTCCAGGTTTCAAGATTCCCAAGACAGCAAAAGGCACCCTGATTTCAGAGGTGGCTAAATGCTCATGCTACCAAAAATTCACATTTTAAGTAAAAATGTGCATATTTTTAGCATTTCTAAATATCTGGAGTATTTATAATTGCAAAACCTCTTTTGATCGTAAAAGCATGTTCTCTGAAAGAAAAATGGACATGGAAACATTGATTGTACCCTTGCAATTTTGTATGGAAGGAAAGGTTCCACTCTGCTTAGATAACAGAAATAAGCAGGAATGAGGATTAGTTCCCTGCCTTTACAAGTCAACCACAGAGAACAAAGCTCCACTGGAATGTGTAGACATGCCATTCAGACAACTACCTGGCCATGACTTATAAGGATTGATACGTCCATCCACAGTATCATGTGCAACCAGGCTTTTGTGTACTTTGTAGTGTTGCACAAGTACTGGTTGCATGAATAAGAAAATGGACAAAGAGTTAGAGGAATGGCACAGTGGGCAAAGCACTTGCCACCCAAGTGTGGCGACTTGAAGTGAAATCCCCAGGATCTACAGAAAGTCAAGCATGTAACAACCCTCCCTAATTCCAATGCTCATGGGCAAGATGGGAGGTGTAGACAAGAGCATCCACA
The DNA here is from genome assembly GCF_978045245.1 of Mus caroli. Taxonomy (NCBI): domain Eukaryota; kingdom Metazoa; phylum Chordata; class Mammalia; order Rodentia; family Muridae; genus Mus; species Mus caroli. Next base: position 39,316,365 of record NW_028227271.1, read on the forward strand.
GAAACCTTAAAGCCAACAGCCTGGTGCATGGAGTGTCAAACAAAATAGATACACTATCTCAAACCAGAGAAAGGTGAGGACCTACCTCCAATATTACCCTTTGATGACACACACCATAGAACCACAAAAACACACATAAAACAAGAAAATGAAGAAGGACCTCGGGTACAATGATCAAGGAGGATGGCTGCACTTCCCATCACTTATCTCAGGATGTATTTTACAAGTGATAAACTAAAGACCATGAGTGGGCTTTGATCTGATCTCGTTCAGTAGATTTTTCAGGAGGGAAAACTACATTCTCCTTGATCTTCACTTAGGAATTCACTCTCTCATAAATACCTGGAAATTTCTCTGAAGAGGATATCTAGACTTCCTCAAAATCATCAATTTTATCGAAAAAAATCTCCTTATTGCTTTTTTTTTATATTGATTGTGACTGGGATTGAAGGTCTTTTTGTATTCCTTTTGCTCTTCAGATTTTGCCTTTGGGTAGTGCCCTTTGTCTTAACTCCCTTTATTAAGGCTCTCACATTTGCTTTGGAAGTTGGGAGGCTTTGCTTGCCAGTGGGGAACTTGCCCTTCTTGCTCCCTTCTGTTTCTAGAGTTCTTACAGGACGGTAGTATGTCTCAGCTTCGGGTCCTCATTCACCACTGGGACAAGACTTGCTCTGAATGAAGGTTAGGAAGGAGATGGCAGATAATTCCAATTACAGGCAGATGTCCCCAGACACAGAAGCCAACAAAAGACCTTTAGAGCCTTGGGAGAGTTGAGTAGCATGGGCACTTACTTGCAAGAACTAAGTGTGGTGTTCCATAAGCCATAGGATGGGGCAAGGTCTTCATGCTGAGTAAAGACAAGAATACGTTACTGGACATTCCTGTCATCAGTTGGACATTTTGACTTCTGGTGTTGGCATTTTAGTGGGTGAGGCATTAAAATAAAATCAAGTCGGGGAAAATCAGATTTTCTTCCTCCTTCCAACTCTGACATCATCTGTGTGATTCTGAAACTTCTGTCTTTAAGAAAGCCTCTTTCTGTAAAACTCTTCATTCTGCAGACTGCAGAGTTGCCTTGTGATCTTGTATGAAATGCAAGTGCCTACAGGTCAATTGTCCTTAAGAATCTGATTTTGCCAGGGGATATGAATTTGAGACATGTTCTTGGAGGATTTTGTTTTGTTTTGTTCTGTTTTAATTTTCAGCCATATTTCTTTGTCATATGGCTGAGTGGACATGATTGAGACCAGCTGGTATCAAAAGGTCCCTAGGTCAACTGGAGCCAGTATGAACTCTGGAAGCTCTGTAAAGCTTATACTGGTATCAGGAGAAAAAAAAAAGACCTTGATTCAAATTCCCCTTTGGAAATAAAATCAGGCACAGAGTTGCATATTATTCTACAGTAGCAGAAACAGATGGATAGTCTCTCTCGTCACTCCAATAGACTTTTCTGGACTCATGAAAAAACCCTTATTTTGTTCAAAGATAGTCTTCATTTTTAAAAGGAAAAAGAAGAAAAAGCATCGAGGTGATCACCTAGTAAACATGACTTGAGCCCAGTTTTTGTCAATATGATCTATGAAGCAAGACAAAGGACTTGACCTCACTGACATGATTACGATCAGATGTCCGTAAGGGTTAATACGAAAATTAAGGGCTGTCAAGGTGACTCACAGGGTAAAGACACTGGCTGTGCAAGAAAGAAAACTCCTGAGTTTGGGATCCCGGAATCTACATAAAAGTTGGACACTTACTGAAGCGTCTGTAATTCCACCACACTCCTTCATACTAGACCAGGTAACTTGGCATATCAAGATGGGCAGAGAGCCAGTAATGCCCTCTTAATATATCCTGCATCCTAAAGTACCAGGATTCCAACCTCTACCCACTTAATCTAGCACTGACTTGCCACTCATTAAGTAAGGTACTCCCATGATGCCCCTAGCTCATTGGAGCAGACACATTGGCTGCCTTGGCTCCTAGGATGTGTCTTAAGAATTAGAAAGACAGGCTCCTTATTTAAGGGCATCCTTTGTTTGAATAGCTCCCAATGCTGTGTCTCTTCCTATGAGAACAAGCCATTCACATGTTTTGATCTCTTTCACACATGGGTTTCTTCACATTCCCAGAAGAACTGTCTTTCTAGCCTCCCTTCTTGTTATTTCTAGCAAGTCCATCTGCTATAACTCAGAGCACTTGATCGGTTCAGTTCACGCTCTGCTTGTCTGTGTTCCGCTATCCATCCTGTTCTGTGCACTGGAGAAAGACAGAAAGCCACAGCTTCTGTTCTCATGGAATTTATACTCTAACTTTGTGATCTTGAGCCAGTCACTGACTTTTCCATTCTAAAAAATGGGAACAAAGTGCCTATGAGCTGTGAGGCTCTTGGGCAGGGGAAATCCACTGAGCATTTATGTGCCTCAGAGTTTGCAGTAAACTGCTACTAAGATAGCACATGTTTAAGGAGGCATATTCACCTGTCATTTACTGTCATGTCAGACTCTATCTTAAACATTTTACACTTGTTACCTCATGCATTGTTACAATACCCTTTCTGTAGGTGCTAGCTTTACCATCTGACAGGTGTGAGCCTCAGAATATGGGTACCTTTTCCAGGGCAACACAGATGGAATTCGAATCTATTTCAGTATGTCTCCTAATCCCAGACTACCACTAATACAGAAGCAAAATCCTACAACTTATAGTGCCTGCTTTTCATGCAGTTTAGAATATCTCTGTGATATTGATGGTAAAGGATATGATACAGGGAAGTGATTACAAAGCAATTCATGTGGCAAAGACCTTGAAGGGACGAAAAGAGTAAAAAGTATTTGAAGGAAAGAAAGGAGTGACATGTAAACTCATTTGTTTACCTACTTTATCTACCCACTACACAGATGTATATGTACACACATATACAAATAATCCACTACATGTCCTTGCCACATGGGAAAACCACTGAGATAAGCTAACACTAGGGCAGCTGTATCACTCTAGCTCTGTAGGCACATGTGTCCATCAAATAAGTGAATAAACAAATTCATAGAATACATTTTCTCTTAAAACAGTGGGAATAGAAACAATCCTGAGCTCTGTATTCGGAAAGCAGAAAAAGGTGAACAGTCAAGAATTTCTTACGTAACGGACTGGTTTGAAACAGCATAAAAAAAGAAAAGGTGGCTCTTACAAATACTCAAGGCATGTGAAGTTAAATTGAGAGGGACATCACATTTTATACATAAATCAGCTCTTAGATCTTGCTCATTTCTATTTAATAAAGACTATTGCAGTTTTCATGATATGAAACAAGGTCTGAGCTGAATGCTTTCAAAACATTCATTTAATGTCACTATTTCCTGCTACCTGATAGTTACTACTTGCCACCCAAGAACCGATAATTCTTTGTCTGCGTAAAATTGATATTTTTTATGTGTTCAGAATTTCTCTTAAGTGTCTGTGCACTTTAAAAGTTAGGTGGAGGGTTAACAGGTTTTAGTAAAATTGTATCTGACACTTCAAAATGTTTCCTCTTACTATAGACTCTTAATTTACCATGACTGAAATAGGGAGGCATTTGACCAATAAGGCTTGAAACCTGAATAACTCACTGTTCTGATGTTCTAATGTTGGCTTCTAGAACAATAACCAGCACGCACATCTTTCTTAGAGATGATCAGAATTTTCTTGCATCATGCCATTCCTGCTTGGAAGTTGGAGATGGAGTCAAATGGTCTCAGATGTTGTTTTTACAATTTTTTTTTCTAAATCAGAAACATCCTCATCTTCCTCAGGGTCTCATTTTGAAGATTATTTTGAAGAAATGGTTCTCTTGTAACATCTGGTTTCTCTTAGGGTTTTTTTTCTTTCTCCTGTCCTTGTAAATCTTAAAACAGTAGGAGTGTTTAGGTCTACTTCTTCATGTATGAATGACAAGTTTCAAAAAGGCTCCGAAAAGAAACCCAGCCCTTATTAAGATGCAGCTTTATCGGATTTCCCATATTCTTCGTGTCTTGCAAAACACTGCCATTTGTACCGGCCTCTAGGCAATCAAATAATTTTAAGGGCCATTTCACTTGTGTGTTTTTATTAGACCAATTAGCCATCTCCACTCCTACAAAATCAGTGCTTTCAGAGTGATAAATACCAATTCTGCCTACAATGATATGACACAGAATGATAGAATTGAGAAGGTTTCATCCCAGCCCTTCATACTGAAGCATCATTGTCTGCAACCAGGGCCTTCCAAGCAAAGAACATAAAAGAGATACCATCCTCTTGGTTTTACAATGGCTTGTGCAATGGTCAGTCCAATTCCCTACCAAGAATGCTACCACTTGCAGTTTATAGATAGAAAGTAGTATGACTTATACATCTGCCTTATACATGTGACACAGTTTATCTCAGAAACATGTTATCATGCTCCTTTGAGTCATTAACACATAAAAATATGCACTCTCTAGCATCAGGTTGCTTGCAATGGTCTCTTGTAAAATTGTTACTACCAATGAATGATTTTATTGGATGAGAAATAAGAAAAACTAATATATTTTAAAGCCTAAATTTCACTACAAATTAGATGTTTTGTTTTGTTGTGGTTATTCCATTTGTACAAATAATGTAATGTAAGTATGCTCTAGGCCATCACCATGAAGTATGATACACAACCTTAACAATAGAAGAAATCAAAGTGGCTGGGTGTGGTGGCACACGCCTTTAATCCCAGCACTTAGGAGGCAAAGGCAGGCAGATTTCTGAGTTCGAGGCCAGCCTGGTCTATAAAATGAGTTCCAGGACAGTCAGGGCTATACAGAGAAACCCTGTCTCGAAAAACCAAAAATAAACAAAGAAAGAGGTGGGGGAGGGAGAGAGAGAGAGAGAGAGAGAGAGAGAGAGAGAGAGAGAGAGAGAGAGAGAGAGAGAGAGAGAGAGAAAGAAAGAAAGAGAGAAAGAAAGAGAGAAAGAAAGAGAGAGAGAGAAAGAGAGGGGAAAGGGGAGGAAGGGAGGGAGGGAGAGAGAGAGAGAGAGAGAGAGAGAGAGAGAGAGAGAGAGAGAGAGAGAGAGAGAGAGGAGGTCAGGTTACTTAATTCTTATATACAGAATTCACAGTTTGTCCCAATTGAGAATCTCCTTAAATTTAGACTAATTAAAGATGTGATAGAAAAATCCTCTTTCTTAACACTAGTTTTATCCAATGATAGTGAAATTTCAAAATAAATAAACACAGGGTTCATTTATTCTATACCTAAAAGTGTCTATGACTGAGATAATGCTTATTTCTGGGCAATATTACTGAGAAATGTTGCTAACAGTAAAACAAAGACAATAAATATAACCCACGTCATTTATGAGGTTATCATTTTCCTCATAACTAGTCACAAAGTGCATGGTTCAAATTTGGAGAGGTAGCTTCCCCATTACTTTTATTGGACGCATCCGCCACACCATGTAGGGATGTGAAAGTGTGTGGTTTTGTACTGGGTATGGAGAATCCTGATAAATAGAATGTTTTCCTTCTTCCTCACTAAATAATGGGGCTTAGGACTGTCTCAGGGGCAGAGACAGAGAAGGAGAGAGGCACTACCCATCAAATCCGTGCATACCTCACTGACCTTTATACCTCTGTGGATAGAGAATCTGGAGTGGGCTTTTCCTCCATGTGACCATGGATCCACACTTGGATTTCTCACTTTTCTTGGGAAGGATCTAGAACCCATTGACCCTCATGACTCTGACTATTCTAGAGATATCATTTCCGTAGACTTCAGGGCCAACATCTTCAAACATGAACAAAGTACAGCACATTTTCTTTGAGCATTGCCTTCACAAGGCACTGCTTTGAATGCTTGTTACATATGAACTCAGTTTATTTTCCATAAACCCTTACAAGTGGCTCCTATAACACTCATTGTCAATGTGATGAGAGTGAGATAGATAAAACCTAGTAGAGATGACCCAAATTCCACAGCCAGCAGATGTTGAAGCTGAGGTTCAAAGGCAGTAGTTGTAGTCTGGACCACTCCATGCCCACAACTGAAATAAAGACATATTAATGGGGTCAGATGAGGACAGAACAGAGATGAGACAAAGAATGTCTAATTCTGGAAAACTGAAGCATATAACAAACCTAGCATAGACATACACCCAAGTATTCAAACCCTCACAAGTCAAAAATGAAGCTCAGTGAATCAGTGCTGAGTCTCAATAGTGTAACATCCTGAGACAATTAGGAATTTTCTTTTCATGAGCCTTCTTTCCTTGTATTTCAAAGTCACAATGCATTTCATTCTGAAACCCAGTATTCCATGTTTGATTGACATCAACGGCAAAGATTTTTCTCTTTGTGGCTGTGCAAGAGACTAACTCAAACATGAAAATAATAGGATGGTTTAGCACTGCAAACCTTACATGTCCCATTTGGCAGAAAAGATAAATAAGGTTCAAAGAAATTGGTTTATTCATAGAGAAATCCTGATGGGCCTAGAGAGAAAAAGTCTCCCTACATGATTCTACCAGGTTGCTATTTGAAGAAAATGACATGCACAAAACTGTAGTTTGGACCAATGGTGGATGTGCAATTATTTAAATGTCATCTGTAAGAAACACTCAGTAGAGGAGTCACCAGGACTGTCTGGTGTCTATAGGGAGAGCTATTCTCGAAGTGAGACGAGGTCACTGAATGGGAAGGAACCTTACATAAAAAGAAAAGCTCAAACTTAAGCACTAGAGCATTTAAGCAGAGAGTGTTTGTGATGTAGGATGTCCTGCACAGGCTTAAAGTCAGAAAACATGCTTCCCTGACACAACAGAGGTGGCCACCCAGTGGTCATCAGCAGACATTTGAGTATATGTGAGGGATGCTACAGAAAGAATCCTAGAATTAGGAAGGTGATGGCCTATCATAAGTTCAAGAGGCTGGGCTGCTGTTGCTGCTGGTGGTGGTGGTGGTGGTAGTGGTGGTGGTGGTGGTGGTAATACTGAAAATGAAGGATTAAATGCACTGAGGATTGTGGATGGTGTTTTTAAAATTTCAATATTCAATCTAGATAATCAAACTGGTTATCAGTGAACCAATAAAAAATTAAGTTGTGTGTAACCAGCTAGCATAAAGAACTCAGCCAGTTACCTTCCTTTGAATTATGTTTTGTAACTAATTCATTTTGGCCTGTGTGGGTCACTCAGATTGTCCTTAATCTTAGGCAGCATTATTGGTAAGTACTAACTAATAACATGGATTTTCAGAAGTTTTATTAGATAGCTTATGGTGATTCTTCAGAGTTCCTGGATCCCCTCCAGATGCCAAGCAGATTGTCACAGCTGAACAGAAGCCTTGGTGCTTGGGAATGAAAACGTCATTGCTCTGAAAAAGCAATGGGTGGGTTCTCTGTGCAACACTGCACCTCCCACAGGTTGCTCACCAGCTACTAGTCATTCCCAAAAGCTTAGACATGACTCAGAACAATAAATTCCAATCTACAATCAAAACCACACCTAGCAGTCAGCATCAGTTTCAAAATCCTGTAACTGTTATTTCAAACAATATAATGGACTGATCTTGTCATCTCATTGACCTGACTTAGATCTCATTATTTATTGTAGGCAAAGAGCCTAGAGGGAGAGAGAGAGAGAGAGAGAGAGAGAGAGAGAGAGAGAGAGAGAGAGAGAGAGAATGGAGAGAGAGAGAGAGAGAGAGAGAGAGAGAGAGAGAGAGAGAGAGAGAGAGAGAGAGAGAGAGAGAGAGAGAGAGAATGATCGGCTATCTGGGTGAAGTGACCCTGAAATTCAAAAAACAGGATTAAGAAGTTATAGTGGCAGGCTTAGCTTTGCGCCTCCTCCCTCATCCCAAAATAAGACAATCTAAATTCTATGAGGTCTACAGCAATTCACTAAATCTCTGTCAGTAGGGAAAAAATGAGAGATTTGGATAAACCATATTCTAATGTCTTCCACCTATTTTAAACCCTCTGTGCCTCCTTCTAAAGTGTTCTTACATGGCTTAGTGACTCTACAGGGGTTCAGGAGATGAGGCAGGTGTGAGGCAAATACAAATCTCTGACCTTTGAGGAGCTTTTAGGTCAACTACGACATTAATGAGCACTCTATGTAATCAAATAGTGTTACCACCACTCCCCATGGCTGCCTAGAATGGACAAGAGAAAGGTGTGCAGCATATTGGCCTATCTGCCTTGATTTGTCTTCAGTAAGACAAGATGCTACAGCACTGGAGATCTTGTGGGCTTCTTTAAACTCTAAGGTTCTGTGACGTTATTCTCCATGGTTCTTATTTAAAAGAAAGTAGAAAGATTCACTGGTAAAATGTTTTCCCATGTCCAACGCCTATCAATAGAGCACTGTCCTTAAGTAACTTCACTTTGCTAATGAGAGAAGCCCACCTGAGTTTGATCTGCAGTGTTCATGATGAGGGCTCTTCTGCTCTGTTAAAGTGATAGAATCTCATGGGACAGAAGCTGGATATGCTCATGAACCCTTGCAGGCTCCTTACTAGAGAAGGGATATATTAATTCCTGGCATTTCAGAGGAAACTTTGTGGGAGGGATGAATAGCCTGCCCTGTGTGTAGATTTTTGATGAAACAGCTTCCTGGTAATTTTTTCAAAAAGATACTGCATTGTTGCTTTTTGCTGTTTTTTGTTTGTTTGTTTGTTTGTTTAGTTGTTTGTGTCTTTGTTTTTCTTAACCTCAAATTAATGAAATTTATCTCCTCCAAAACTTAAACTCTGCTACAAAGCAACTGATTCTACTTTTTTAAAATTACAGTATTCTCAAATGAGGGATGAAGTATTCAAGTCAAACTTGGTCTGTGCATTTATCGTTCTTCTGTTTATCACTGCAATTCAAAGTTTGCTTCCTTCTTCGAGGTAAGTACAAAAGGACTAAGATAGCAGCTGAAAACATCTCTGTGAGGTGATGAGCCCTTACCTGGAGCCATCCATCTGATCTGTTCAAAGGTTGAGAGTTTAACATGACTGGGTCCACAACGTAGACCCAGGTGCTTAACAATTCTGTGTCTACTTGGATTACCTTACTATGCATAATATTCTTAACACTCTGCCTAAGCTAAAATCTTTCCCAATATTAATAATAGCCAAACTGGAATAGTCTGTATTCCCATTGAACATTGCACCCATGATTTCAGAAAGCATTAAATTATAAGAGTCTCAATCCCTTGATTGTTTGTTCACATGATTCCTTCATACGTATAGTATCACTTCTAGGTCAGCAAATTTGAAAGTCAACACTACAAACACATGTTGACCAGTCACTTAAAAACACTTTAAATATAAAAACTCAAAAACTCTCTGTGATGAGCTTGAGAGAGGCTTAAGGCTCAGAGTGCTGAAATGGGTTTCTCATTTGAAATATTATAGCTTTAGTTCAAACACAGAATGTCTAGTTCCAGAGCAAGTATTCCTAACAAAGGCTATGGCAGGAACTATACAAGGCAAGCCTTGTGACGGTGATATTGTTTGTCTATTGATTTGTTTTAAAGACATCAATTTAAAGGAAATTAGAAAAGCACTTTTCTTGGTGTGTCTATGAGAGTGTTTCCTGAGATGACTGGCATGTGGGTTGGCAGAATGACTAGAGAAGATTCACGCTGAATATAAGCCACACCATCTAATAGACAATACTGTGAGCCACATCAAATGAAAAGCAGAAAGAGCCAACTCATATTACCATATCTTTGATTGTTGTAGAGTGGTGTGTTTATTCCTGCTGCTATGGATCTTAGACCCCAGATTCTCTAGTCTTTGAACATGAACTTGAACTTTTTAGGGTATCCCAGGCTAACCCCTATCCAGGACTGCACCATTGATTCCTATTATTCTGAACAGTTCATTGGTTAAGCAGATAATGATTACACTGGTTTTCCAATACATAAAGATCCACTGTGGAACAGTCCACCCTTGCTTATTGTCTGAGTTAGGGTTTCCATTGCTGTGAATAGACACCATGACCAAGGCAAATATTATAAGGGAAAGCTTTAATTAGGGATGACTTACAGTTTCAGAGGTTCAGTCCATTATCATCGTGGCAGGAAACATGGCAATATCCAAACAGACACAGTGCTGGAGGATCCAAGAGTTCTACCTCTTGATTGGAAGGCAGCCAGCAGGCAACTATCCAGGAGGAGGGTCTCTCTTCAGCATTGGGTGGAGCCTGAGCATAGGAGGAGACCTCCAGAGTCTACCTCCACAGTGACACACGTCCTCCAACAAGGCCTCCAATAGAACAACTTCCTCTAATAAGGCCACACCTCCTAATAGTGTCACTTCCCATGAGCCAAGCATATTCAAACCACCACACCTACTGTAAGGCAATCTAATGAAACTCCTATTACAATCACTTAATTTTTTTCTCTTCTTCTGGAGAACCCTGACTGATAAATAAGACCGGAATACTTTGCTCTGAAAACAAAACAAAACAAAACAAAACTTTAGACATTGTTAGAGTCATATTAGAAGGCATCAAAAGTCTCTTAAAAGGCTACCAATGTCATAAGATGGGGGAGTTCTAGCATTAGAATGAATAACTACTAAGCCTAGAACTTCAATAAAAGCCTAGAAATTACATTGATTGAGTTTTGTAAGTTCACAATGTATTTTAAAAGCAGAAGCAGATGCAAAATGAGAAACACTTTCCATCTCCTCTATACAAACTGTACCACAAAAATAAACCACACAACCAAAGAGAAGAAACATCATATAAAGTATTCCAGCTTTAAAAAAAAAAAAAAGTAAATGATATACCAAAAAAAAGCACCATCTTCCAATCCCTAGTGAGTTAATTAATGGGTAAGAAACTGTACCTCAAAGAATGGGATCAGCACAAATAGGAGACACAACCACATCATCTGATGGAAAGACCTGAGAAAGAGCAGGAAAGGAAGCCAGGTTTGATATCCTGTCTTCTTAGATTGGAGAAAACACCTGGAACTTTCTCAGCAGCTGAACAGAAGGAGTCCCTGATCTTGGCTTCCAAATGCATCTTATAACTGCAATACAGCCACCATTATCACCTCAATTTTTTAGTGACTAGGAATACATGACCATGGAAAAGATTGCCAAACTGACCTCTTACCAGGAATCCCTCATACTGTGAGAAGTGAATGGCTCACTCACCTTTAAGACAGCAAAGCTTCCTTTAGTGTGTGCTGGTTTCCCTCCAACAGATGTTGCTACTGATTGATGCTTTGCGATGGCACACAATGGGCACTACTCCTTTATACTTATGTAATGATTATTTTAAGAGATGAAGTAATCTTTTCTCATATGGCCACAGCCTTGTCCTTGAAGAAAAAAATTAATAGACCCTGGCAAAGGCAGACTGTACTAGCCCAGATCTTTGTTTTAGTGCTTGCATGTTCCCAGATGTTCCTTTCCCAGAAAGATAAACTAAAGAAAGACTAGAAAATATCTTTAAATGCCTTTTAAGAATATAGAAACTGTGTGTATTCTTTTAATGAAATATAAAGAAAGAAAAAAACTAGAGAGGGGGAGGGAGGGAAAGAAAACATTGAGCTAGAGAGGAAGAGTAGGAAGATTGGAAATTATTGATTTGACCATTTTCAATGAAACATCAATCTGTATTATACTTGGTATTTAGCTTCTTTGACACTTAAGTTTCCTCATCTACAGAATGGAGATTATGAGGGGTAGAACGTCTGCTTAGCAGGGAGGAACACATACTGCATTTGCATAAGACTCAAAGTTGGCCCCCAGCACCTATGTTGGGCAACTCTCAATCACCTGTGACTCCAGCTCCAAGGGATCTCTAAAGCTCTCTTCTGGAGTTTTACCTGCACCATGTACACACACACACACACACACACACACACAATTAAAAACAAAATAGATATTTTAAAGATAGTATCAAGAATGAGCATAATAGTGTCCCATTCTGAGGACTGCCACATGTAAATCAACCATGTCCATTTGGGGGGATTCAGGCTCCTTTCGACTTCCCTAACCACATAATACACATCTTTTGAAAGAGCTAAGAATGCTGACCACTCTGAGTTGCCTCAGTATCAAACGTGCCACCAGCTCTTTGCAGATTCTGAAGTGTCATACAAGTGTACTCTTTGCGTTTGATCTAAGGTTCTGAACCCTACTGAACTACAGGCTGCTGTGGGTCATTCACTCCTCTGCACTGATCTGGCCTCTCCAGCAAATGTCACAGTGTACTACCAACCCAATCTGTATTTTAAATGCAGACTTCAGAGAATAATTAGACCTTAATTCTAGAGAGGACTCAGATAGAGCTGTTTACAAATCCCTTGTCATTCTCTTTGAGACTCGGTTTCAGAAATGAAAGGTTTCCTTGCCTCATATTCAGCAACAATACAAAAGCAAATTCAGAACCCCTGGATGCCTGAATGGCTCTATAATTAGATGGAATTTGCAGTCTGATGCTATAATGTTTATGTGTGCAGAAACAAGTGAGTACTGAGGGGCTGGAGCAAAGACTCTCAGAGGAATTTTATACATAGCTCCAGTTCCCAGCTGAAAAAGCCTGTCCTATTGTCAATACTCTTCTTACATATCTTTAAATACCTTTAATATCCAAAAAACTTCACCACAAAGAGAAATAGAATGTGTCTGTTGCCTGCTTTTATTACTCTATTTAACCTTAGAGACTTCTTTAAAATACAGCTAAAAAAAAAATCCATTTTTGTAGGTTTTTTTAAATGATGCTCAGAATATCTAGTTAACTCCTTGGAGGCTGAGAGGCACAGGTTCTCATTTTGAAACAAGTTCAAACACAGGAGGTTTTTGTCTCATGCCAGAACGACTCTGCCCATCTTTCAAGTCATTTCCCCTTACTCAGCAAATCCATAACAATATCACTTAGGACATTTGCACATCTAGGTGGCTTTCTGTGAAAACCCTTACCTATAATCTTCAAAGTGCCCTCCTGACTGCCTGCCCTCTGAATGCAAAGCACAATAGTGAAATGAATCCCAAAGCATTGCCTGTATAGATTTCCGAACAAAAGACTATGCAAATCTGTGCTGACAGCTGGGAGAGACGAAGCCAAGAAACCATGTGGTCTGTAGGTTTGCTCTCTCCCTGAGAACTGTCTTCAAACTCCAGTGCAAGACCTCTGTTCTGATACAGGGAAACACGTGTACGACATGACCATCAGTGTGAAAGGAGAACATTGCCCTTCTCTGAAGAGAACACAAGCATACATGCCACACTTGGGACCAGGGGCAGAAAGTCCTTTGTCTAATGTGCTGTTGAAGATAGCAAGGTCATTCACTATATACCCAGAACACCCATGTCAATAACTGTTCACTGAACACCTGTACATGCATATATATTTCTTGGGTCATGGCAGAACATGAAAGTAAAGCTTAATCCTATAGAATGAATAGGCATACCCCATTAAAGTCCCTGCAGAAGCAGTACTAGTATAGTCAGGCAGGATTATACAGCCCAGACTACAAAGCCAAGAGCCATTCTTCCTGTTCCTAAATAGACCCTGCAGTAGTTGTCACTTAAGACTTTGATTTCCTGGGCATCTGTAACACTTGCTCTTCTCAGTTTATGTCTCTGTCACCCTGGGACACAGCTCATGCTTAATCTCAGCAGCTACATCATCTCATTGAGACAAGCTAGCTGAGCACTCAGCTTCTTCTCTTGAGGAGTCACCTGACAAAGTGATCCACCGGCATTCTTCATATGTCTTTGCTGGGTGTGAATGAGCACCATATTCTTCTCGGAAGTGTCTCTTCAGCCCATTGGCAGGGGAAGCACCATGTGCCTCGAGCTCTCAAGAAACTTGCTGCTCCACAAGTCTGCTGTACCTATCTAGAATTCCTATGGAAATTCCTTGTAAAGGAGATCCATAAACTCAAAAGTATAATTTTTAAAATTCTAAGAAATAGCCAAGGCTGCCATACTATCATTTCCCAGCCTTCTTCTTCATTAATCATATAAAAGTGCAAGCAGTCCAGCAAGCACAAAAAATATTGTGCAGAGACTTTTGGATCCCCACCTTTGGAGATGAGAATACTGAAATATTGGACCCCAAGAGAGCAGAATTTCCCCAGGAACCTAACGCTGGAAGAGACAGCATAAAGCCTGAGCCATGGAAGGCATCTCCCAGACAAAGACAATGATGGCAGCTTACATATATTAACTCTGACCCTCACTTAAACTTCAGCCTTACTTTTTAGACTCCAAAGACGGACTTAGGCTGGGGGTAGGGGTCAGTAGGTCTCTTCCCTGTGTGGCCACATTGAATAGTTTTCTACATTTCATTGTTAATGTAGCTGATTTGATTGGCTTATGGAGAAGGGGTAGCTTATTTGAACACTGACTATAATCCCAAGTCTAGTAACAGAGAGAGCTGATGTTTCTGGTTACTCCCTTTCTGTAAATTTCTTGTCGCACCTCGTCCCCCACCAGATACCATGGCAAGTGTAGCTGACCACATTCCAACATATTTGCAAACATATACCAAATGTTTAACTTTCCTCTAATCATTGCATTTCCTATGCTTACCCAGTTAAGATGATTAAGTCAATGTCATCCCGTGTTTCATGGCCCTATGCAGACCCACATAGTACTAAGGATATTGTCCCCACAGCTTTCCCTGAACCTTACTTCCGTGCATGCTTCCATTGCTGAGTCCTGTCTTCACTGTCCAGATCTTCTCCTACGCAATTCTTCAGTTGGTTTTCAAATAGACATGTCTGACTAGAGGACCTTCCCTATGAGCTTCTTCTGCACAGCAACTTCTGTCCAGCTTCACAGCCTTGCAACTTCAGATGGCAGGTTTTATACCAACTTGATACAGGCTAGACTCATTCGAGAGATAGAAATCACATTTGAGGAAATGCCTTCAAAAGATCTGGCTATAAGCAATCTTAATTTTCTTAATTAGTGATTGATGGGGAAGGGCCTGTCCCATTGTGGGTGGCACCATTCCCTAAGCTGCTGTTCCTGGGTTCTATCCAACTGATCAAGCTATGATGAGCAAGGCAGTAAGCAGCATCCCTGCATGGCCTCTGTATAAGCTCTTACCTTGAGGTTACTGCCTTGTATGAGTTCCTGCCCTGACTTCCTCCAGTGATGGACAGTGATGTGGAAGGATAAAGCAAATAAACCCTCCCCAACTTACTTTTGGTCATGGTGTTTTATTACAGCAATAATGAGCCCAACTAAGACAGGTCATTAGCAAACTCCAAACACACTGGCAGCTCTGTTCTTCTGCTACCTTGATAATATTCTTGATAATATTCTTGATTGTGCCTACACTACAAGAAAAAAATCTATCCTACATGGACAAGCTCAAATATTAACGACTTTTTGAAGCCTCCCTGGGTTACCTTTCTTGCTTTCCAAATGATAGCTGTTTATGACTTGTTATGGATCACAGCATATCATGATATCTTGTCATTTTTATATCCATATTCTCTAGGTTACAATCCCCTAGGTAGTATTGAAGATATGATTTGGTTCTGGTATCTACTCTATGCATGAGAAGAAAACTTATTGAAAAATACATATCATTATAAACCTCAGAAGTCAAAGGAAACAGGAGCACATCACTCTCCAAAGTGATTAGAATAGCAGCAAGGACTTTAAGTTCTAGCTTCAACACTCATCAACTGAATTACCCATGATAACTACCTCCCTGTGAGCTTTAAACACTTGTCGGGAGGGGAAAAAAGGGGGGCGGGCATAGTGCTGACACATAGAGATCAGTCATCATTCAGGCAGAAAGAGGGTAAGAGATAGAGTCAGAAAACACAGTTGTACAAAGTACTAGCATATGGAAGATCTTAAAGTAGACAATTTTAGTAGAAAACAGAAACTCTCTGGCCACTTCTATAAAAGCACCCTTTAATAACTTACAACAATTTGCTGGCTGGGAAGTAAGAATAGAAGAGATCACAAACAGCCATAAAACAGAGGACAAGGGATCCAGCCCCAAGGACAGTATTCATTCTTGGTGATGAATTGTTGACAAGGAGAGAAAGTGATAGAAAATGCTTCCCAAGACAGAAAATTACCAATAGATTCTTCTGATGATGGCAACATCTTGACACCTTGTAGAGTTTGCAATAGACACAGGCTCCCCTGTTGGACAAAGGTCTCATGAGATCTTGGACCTATGGTATAAACTTAGAAGAACTGTTGACAACTTAAGAGTGAACACTTACTCTTTCCCTAAACTACACCTCCTACCTATAGATCTAATGACAGAAAATATGTTCCATGCAAACCATAGTAATCATTAACCCAACTGAATACTAAGTTGATTTATGAGTAGGAGCATAGAATGAGAAAGAAAGAATCATAAAACCCACCATGAAAGGGAAAAGGATATGGTGGGCATCTCCCACAGCTAGAGTAATGACTGATGAAACACTATGGTGTAGTATCTTAGCAGCAGATAGCCTATAAAAGGGGATGTTGCACAGAGGGTAAAGTAGTTACCATGCAAGTATGAGTGAAGACAAGTTCAGATCCCCAGCAATGGCAAATGCCAGCTGGGAATGGCAAGACACCATAATTCTAGCACTCAGTGGGAAGAAGCAGAAGCAAGCCATTCCCAGAGCAACCTAGCTACTTGGAATAAGTGAATAGGTAAGGCAGAGATTTGCAATACATAGGTAGAAAGTGGTCAAGGAAGACATCTGATTTCAGCCTCTGCCCTCCACACACATATGCAGACATCTATAACCACATACCACACATTTGCACATACAAGCATGAAAATGAACATACAAACTTCATGTATACCACACATAAATACTCATACTAGAACGATGGATAGAGATAGATAGATGATAGATAGATAGATAGATAGATAGATAGATAGATAGATAGATAGATAGTTGAAAGAAATAAAGCAGCAAAAAAGACAGGAAGGAAGGAAGGAAGGAAGGAAGGAAGGAAGGAAGGAAGGAAGGAAGGAAGGAAGGAAGGAAGGAAGGAAGGAAGGGTGAAAGATAAGGGGAGAAAAGAAGGGGAAAACGAACGTTTCTTACATAGGAACTGTACAGAGGGTGGTGAAGGGTGAAGAAAGAACTCTAGCAAGGTTGCCAGGGCCGTTGGGTGGGGATGGGGTGGACTGTGCCCATATGACTCACATTCTGTGTTTTCTGCAGGCTGATGCCTATGACTATCCAGTTCTCCATCCTGATCATGCTGCACTCTGCCCTGGTCCTCATCACCACAGCAGAAGACTATAAGTGTCTGCCCCTCATCCTCCGCAAAACCTGCTGTTGGATTAATGAGACCTATCTGGCCCGCAACGTCATCATCTTTGCTTCCATCTTGATCAACTTCCTGGGAGCTGTCCTAAATATTGTAAGCATCCACCAAGCCCCTCAGCCCTGTGGTGTCTACTATAGAGTCCAGAATCAAGAGCTTAGAGAACCAGCAACTTCTTGCACTGCCCTGCCTTGGTACCTTATTATTATGTTCCAGTCAGCCCCAAGTTCAGGAACAAAACAATGACCCCCATCAGACCTATGTGTTTTGCTATGGGGAAGCTACCGTTAACCCAACAGGGGAGGTGAATTGTTCCAAAGGACCTTTGTAGGCCTTCAGTTTCTATATTGACAGTGGCCAATAATTTATAATGGTAAATAAAATTGTCATTTATGTATTAAGTACCAGGATTTACGTGCTATGTGCCATGCACTGAAGGAACACTGTCACATCTTTTTCATACTTAATAACCCACATAAACCCTATGAGGTAAGTCTCATTTATCCCCACTTTACGGCTGAAGCAACTGAGGCTCAGAGATATGAAATAACTTACTAATAAGGTCTGTCTGACTCCATGACCCATGCTCATCTAATATGGTAAAATATATCTCTGGGAAGAAGGGACTATGGAGAAATGAAACTGAAAGAGCTATCACTTATTGAGTACCTACTATGTACAACAGGTGGGTATTATTCTCCACATTTGACAGATGAGGAAACTGCATTTCAGAAAGGTTGACTGTTTTGTCAATGACCTTCTAAAGGCTCCTATGTGTTGGGGCACATAGAACTCAGATGAAACTCCAACTGCCATAATATACATGGTTGTTTTTAATTTGATGACCCACATTTCAATGGCTTCATTTTCTCTGTATAGTCAGACCATAAGAGTAACAGGTATTTTCTGTACGTGTACAGTCCGTGTTGTCTGTGGCCCAGGCAGCTAGGTTTCAAAAAATGCTTGATCTAACCCTGGTCATAACCTTGGCATGTAGAAACAGTTTATTTGAAGCATCATCTTGTGGATAAAAGTATCATTGTGCCTTTGGGTTCCTGAGCATTCAGTGACCCAAACTGTATACTTTTCCAGTTGTTGTCATCGACTTGGAGATTCAGACTGCCTCTAGCTCACTGTTTAAGCTCTATAGTTGACCTTGTTATAAGAGAGTCAAAGGGACAGATAAATGAAAAACCATCATGCCATGACGTGGTCATCTGATGAGTGTTGTATAAATGTGAGTTGATTGAAATAGATGCATGCATAGAAGTTGCTGATCCACATGAAATGAAGTGGTAGCCAGGATTTGAATTCTTAATGAGGTAGATTTGCTGGGGGACAGCATTTGGAAAAGACTCAGATGGCTTTAGGTTGAGATCACTACGTCACGGGTGTAGCAGGAGGCTAGGAGGCTTTGGAGTCAGATAGACTGGCGCTCGATTCTCAGCTCTACACATCACCGGAGTGGCGGCCCTGGTCAAGTTACTTTACTTCTCAGAGTCTCATATTTCTCAGTTGTAAACTGGGGATAACAACAGCAGGCACCTCCCAAGAGGATTGTGGGCTTTTTGAATAAAGTGTTTGGCACAGAGAAGGTTTACACCTGGCAGTTGTGACACTGGAATGCCTCCAACAGAAACATCTGCCCTGGAAGATGCACAGCACTCCAGCCTTAAGAGCCTTTCAAGAAAATGTGTCCATTCAGGTCCCTTAAACTCTCCCAACTTTGGATCTGGAGACAGGCAATGAAATCACCCAGGCCTCTTCCCCCACTATTCAACTCTTTTCTGTGCCCCACAAACACAATCCAGTGTCCCAAAGTGACAGGGCAAACAGCCATCTTAACCTAGTTTCGTGACTAGCTTGTAAAAGCTTTTTCTGATCCAGTGCCTCCTCTTGGCAGGCAAGCCCCTCTAGTCCCTCCTGCCCTTGGCTTTTGGCTGAAAGCCAGCAGCAGTTAGCACAATGATCCACTCCCAACACTCACACTGACTGTTGTTCCTGTGTCTTTTTGTTTTTTGTTGTTGTTTTTCTTCTTCTTTTTTTTTTTTTAATCCGCAGCTGTGGTGTGATTTTGACAAGTCGATACCCTTGAAGAACCTGACTTTCAATTCCTCAGCTGTGTTTACAGATATCTGCTCCTACCCAGAGGTATTTATTTGCAAGCTCCCAGTGGTGAGAGGTGAACATCTCCACCAGCTCAGGGACATGCACTGACCAAAAGGTCTTAGAGACTACCCCAGAACTCTTGTTCCTTCTGCCTCTTCCTCCTTCCTTTTTTCTTCCCTTTCCATCTTCTCCTTCCCCCATGCCCTCTGCTTCTCTGTCCTCTTTCATGCTCTGTCTTCTGCATCTTTCCCTTAACTACCCTTCCCTACTTTTATCTCCATTCTTCTTCCTTCCTTCTTTCCTTTCCCACCTTGTCTACTATCCATTGATCTATTTCTTTGTCTCTTTCTAGCCTGATAAGTTCATCATCCAAAATCACCTATCAAATCCTGTAGAAGAATGTGCCAGGGTCTCTGTGATTGAATAGACTTACTGCTCCAGGAGTGTTAAAGGGAAGGGAGGGAGGGAAGGAAGAAGGGGAGAAAGGAACAAAGGGAGGAAGGAAGGAAGGAAGGAAGGAAGGAAGGAAGGAAGGAAGGAAGGAAGGAAGGAAGGAGGGAGGGAGGGAGGGAGGGAGGGAAAAGGAAAGAAAGAAACAAAGAGAAGAAAAGGAGAAAGTAAAGAAGGAAGGAAAATAGAAAATATATAAAGAAGAATAAAGAAAATAGGAAAAGAAAACAAATACAAAAAACTACAGCTAAACTTAAGTCAAAGTAGTAGGGAGAGTTTCCAGAGGACCTCTGGGTCTGAAGACATTTCATTAGGATGCCTGTCATCACCATGCATGTTTAGCCCTCCCTTGCCACAGAGCCACTTACTGATCCATGGGCTTTCAGGTCAGTCTATAGGATCTGTTAGTCTAGATCTGTACATATTAGAGTAGAGATCTCATGTCAGGAAAGGCAATATCTTGTAGCCCTGGGAGACTCTAATTAATCCCATATTAAGAGGACCACAGGTAAACTTGTTCTCTAAAAGGTGGCTTACTCAGAGAGCTCTCCAATGTGTAAGATGAGAAAAGGCTCTAGGTGGTCTCCCTGGGCCTAAGAATTGGCCTGAGAACCATTGATTGAATCCTCCATGTAGCCCTGTGAAAGAGAAGCTGCTAATGCTACCATGTTATAATAAAGCTAGTATTCAGAGAGTAGCCTGCTCAATCATGATCTTACCTTTTCTGCCTTGCTTGCTTCCTCACTCCTTCCTGTCCTTTTTTTCTCTTTGAACTCAATTATAATAGCTTGGTGCTGTCACTTATACTATAGCTTCCTTCATTATTCTTTATCCTAGTTAGAGGAGGAGAAAACAGACTCTTCCTGGGGATGTTCAAGGATGGGTGAGGAAGCCCACACAACCTGGCTCCTCCTCAATGGATGAGATTCTGTGTGCTATGGTCCTAGCTTCCTAAGAACTTTTTGCTTTGAAGAGTGTATAGAGTGCCCCAAAACTAAGGGGAAAGGAAAGCTAAGATGCAGATAGTCAAAGCTGGTCTAAGCTGGATTTCACTTCCAATCAATTTCTCTTGTTGGTTTCCTCATCTGTGAAATGGGAAAATGAATACCTTGCGGTCTGTTTAATTGGCAAGTGCTAGCTCCTGGCATGTATCTGGCATGAAGCCAGTGTTCATGGTATGCTAATCTGTGGCCCCCATCACTCTAAGTCAACTCTCTATACTTGAACATCTAAGCTTCAAGTCTCAGGACCACAGCATTCACTGACATTTTTAAGCTCTAAGAAAAGGGTCGTCATGCTTTATGATAGCAAAGTTTTGTCTCTAGACCTCAGATTCCACAAATACAAAATAAGGATAAAAGTAATTCTTACTGAAAAGTTATAAAAACTAAGTAAATACATCCATATAAGGTATTTACTTCTGAACTTACCATTCTATTATAGTGATTGCCTTCTCTCTCCTCTCTCTCTCTCTCTCTCTCTCTCTCTCTCTCTCTCTCTCTCTCTCTCTCTCTCTCACACACACACACACACACACACACACATATGGTTATGTATTAAATGTAGTTTTTCACCAAGATTTGAAAGGTTAAATATAATGTTTGTTATACATAATGACTAATACATGCTATTTCAATTTTAAAAAGTTAAGTACATAGGGAACACCTGGAACAAAACAGGATTTACATATTAAGTATCTGACATTACATACTATTACCTGTCTAAAGATCTTGTGTGCACTATCAATAAACATTATAAATAAGCATACTCAAATGTGGAAATGTGTGTGTGTGTGTGTGTGTGTATGTATGCTTGGGAGGAAAGCCTTCTTTCAGTACATATATACATATACATATATGTGTATGTATATATATGTGTGTGTGTGTGTGTGTATATATATATATATATATATATATATATATATATATATACTGTAAAATTGAAATCAAGTAAAAAGATCAAATGAACCTAATGTGGAGACATAGAAACTTACCCTGTAATTGATCTTACTCAGGAGTCAAGGAACTAACTCTTCAGTGTGACTACCACTTGGCTTGACCTACATTTACGACTTCAGGCTCCTGTCTGCCAAACTAAAAAAACTTAGACATTCGGAAACTCTGAAAGCCTAATCTAGCTCCCAGCACACACAAGGGTCCACCCCCAGGCAAAACGTGCCATTTCTCTGAGCCTTGGTTTCCTCTGCTATGGGTATGATGCTTGCATATCCCCTGTGAGAAACCATGCCTAGTTGAAAGCCTGCTACAAAATTTGGACAATCTGTTCTAAACAAAAAGCTGTTACATGATGCAAAAAGGTAATAATTTGGCCGGGCGGTGGTGGCGCACGCCTTAATCCCAGCACTTGGGAGGCAGAGGCAGGCGGATTTCTGAGTTCGAGGCCAGCCTGGTCTACAAAGTGAGTTCCAGGACAGCCAGGGCTATACAGAGAAACCCTGTCTCGAAAAACCAAAAAAAAAAAAAAAAAAAAAAAAAAAAAAAAAAAAAAAAAAGGTAATAATTTAGCTGTGAACTGGAAGCCTGTCACATACTGGAAAAGAGTGAAAATAAAGAAAATCAGGGAAAATAAGTTATCTTACAACTGAGGAAGGAAAACATATCAGTCTATAAGATGAATGTAGATCACATGTGTAAAATCAGAAGGTTGTCATTTTCAATACCTTCTTGTGGCTCTCGGGAGGCTCGGGAGGAAAGCCTTCTTTCAGAATCAAACCTGTATCCTTCGGTTTCTTTCTACCACAAAAGATCACTGTTTGTACGAGGGAGTGGCTGAGGCTTGCTATGGTATAAAGGGTCCAACAGAGGAGGTTCCCTAGCAAAGGTTTGGCTCTCTGTGTCCTGCATCTGGGAGTCACTTTTTTGAGTTGATACAGTCTTCAAGACTCTCCGTCCTGCCCCATCACACACACACACACTAGGAGCATCATCTTAGTACCTACACATCACTCTTTGTACCTTGATTTCTTCAGTTAGGGCATGTTACAAACACCTTCATATTTATACAGTTTTTAAGGGTAGAAGATAAATATTGTAATGTTACTATAAAATTACCCAGAGACCAGCTTCAAAACAGAACCTTCTGTCTATTTAACAACTTTTAAGAAAAAGAAGGCACCCTTCCGATGAATCACAGGGCAAGATCTCCATTTCCACTTGGGACGAATAAAAACAAGCAAACATAAAACATAAAGCAGTAGCTTTCAAGATACTGACTACAAAGCAATGAAGACAGTAAGTCCCAAAGGGTAGGAAGCAAATGGAGTGAGTCCTGGCATAGTGTGAGCTTTGTTCAGATCATACCTCAGGGAGATGAACCCAGATGAAACACAGTGATTTCTTGCCTTGAGAATAGACAGATAAGAATCATGAGAGAGCAAGATGGCTGAGAGGTTATAGAACATACCACCATAGAGGAAAGGATTGCACAGAGAAACTCAAGAGAGTTTCAGAGTATCCAATCAACATAGGCAGACCAGAAATGAGTGATGTGGAAATAACCACCAGAATTCATCACTATCTGCCATTCACATGGGCTAAAAATAGAATGTGTCACCTTTCTGACTAAAACACATCACAGTCTACTAGACACTTAGCAGCTTCAGTTGTTTTAAATGTCTATTCCTAGATTATACTCTGCTATGATTCTTTCTTTAAAAAGTTGTAAATGTAAATTCTAAAATTGAAGCTATGTGATTTCCTGTGATTCAATTATATTTAAGAATGAATCTTGAGAGGACTCATAACAATTTGAAAAACCTCCAGGATTTGAGAAAATAAAGTCACTGAAACTAGACTCCAGTGGATGATAACCAGACATTTAAAGGAACTGGGATTGATAATGAAGAGAGGAATCAGTGATGGAAAATCAAGACAGAACTGGCTGTATATATAAAATTATCAAACAGACAATAAAATCATTATTATAATTTTATTGCATATGTTTAAATAATCTGAAAGATATATGTTAAGTCAAAACTGAATACTTAGAGGTAAATGCTATGAAATGTGAGATATAAAAACTACACTAGAAGAAAGTTAGTGAGATTAGACATGTAGACAAAACCAAAAGAACAAAATTGGTGAAATAGCAATACAAGTATTGAAAATAAATTACTAAATAAAACAGGCCTTAAGACCAACACTAAAACCAATTTTAAACAATGTAACACCTGCATAATTTGAGTCCTCTCTCACAAAAAGAAACAAACTAAAGAGCTAACTGGAACTTTTTTTTCAAGGTTGATGAAAACTATAAATCAAAAATTCCCTAAAGAAATACCAGACACAAGAAATAGTTAACACACACACACACACAAATCAGATTATTCAAAACTAGTAATAAAGGAAAAAGGTTAAGTGAGCAAATTATAAATAGGTAGATATAGTATACACTAAAAATGATAATAACTACAATAAATTTTATAGATAGGCAAGCATGACTACTCAAATATAACATTGTACCACATCATGAAAGTCACACAAGCATGTGCACGTGAATACACACACACACACACACACACACACTACTTTCTTAAGATGACTTGGTCTAGAAACCAGCTTAGAATATGAGACAGGAATTGCACAAGCACCAGTGGGGGCCCCTAGATTATACCATCTGCATTGCTTGAACACTCATGGAACGCAGGTGGAGCAACTCCATGTTTCTCCTGCACCTTTCATGTTGCTTGCAGTGTGGTCTGGCGTTGCTAGAGATCAGGTTGTGAATCTGAGTCAATCAGTATTTGGATTGTTCCCTTGAACTATGCTGACCTTTGAAAACTGTCTTCTTGATTTCTTTCCTTCCTACAGTGTGAGTTGAGGATGACATGGGTTTGGGCAGAACTGAAATGGGCACAGAGAGGTCAATCTGTCTGAGTTGTGTGTGTAAATACTCAATTCCTCCTCCAGTTGTGATGGTGTAAAGTTATTCTTGCTCCTCTAATAAAAGAAAAATATTGCATGTTGCCAAGGTAATTTATGGTACCCTATGATAGTGTCATAACATGAATATTGAACCATCCATGCTGGAACACAGTAAGGTCTCAGTTAAAAGTCATGTATTAACAAATGCATGCTTTGGTCTGAATGGATTTTGCTTCATGCCGACAAAGCCCTTTATAATTTGGCAAGTCATGTGAATTCAAGATTTTCAGACTGACAGGAGTTTGCTTTATTCATTATTTCCCAGGTCAGTGTGTTGTCTGAGAGAAGAGATCCTTGAGTATCCAGAAATAGAGAACTTCTTCATGGACAACCCCTATTCCTTAGAACTGATTAAAGAATAACCGATGAAAGAATAATCTAAGCTTGAGTCATGTTAACATTGAATAACACAGAGTATAATAGGCCATTTTAGAGTGCATTAAATGGAATATGTGACCAACAAAAGTATGATTATACTCATTTAGTCTGTGCTCTAGCAGGTTACCCCTGAGACAATATACATTCTACCCCTGTTAAACTTGTCCTATTTTATGTGGAGTTCATTTAACATCAGGACCTCACACTGCCAACTTTTGTGACTGTACATCTAGCCACATCTCACTCTTCATCCTGAGTTACCTTCCTTTTCCTCACATGCCAGTGTGAGGTGCACTGCAACATCCAAAAATTGTAAAGGTCAAATCATCTTATTATTGAATCTCTTCTTTTATTTCTGCATAGATAGTCTCATTCCTTTATGCTAAGACAACTGTAGATTGTTTCCCCAGGAGAAATACTTTGTAGTATGTATAGTTATACAATCTATATATTAACAACTATTTTGATAGAATGACTTCATAGACTCTCAAACGGATTTAAAACTACTATTTTCTAAGTTTGATGCTACAAATGTATTCAGTGAGTGGTGGTGCCTAAACTTATGGGCAGCAAAATTGAAAAGGAATCCCAATTTTCACAATCACTTCCACAAAAGAATAACACACATTTCATTATTTTGGAATAAAATAAAGCAATAACACTATTCCAATACACAGAAAGTTAAATACACTGGCACTACAAGGGAAAAACCATGATGATGTTGAAACTAGAAAAATGTTTTGTCTATAACCTCTTTCACGACTCATGTCATTAAAATATTCAGAAAAAAAAAGGAGCTTCACTGCTCTACAGAACACAGATTGCATTAGATATAAGAATTCCAAAACAACTTACAACATAGAGCAAGCTAAAATAACAATAGCATATACTATAAGAGAAAATAGCTTATCGAAGAGCTGTATTATAACTGTGTGCATATATGACATTATTAGATGATAGATAAATAGGTAGATAAACAAAAAAACACTAATCCACTGTGAAAATATGACTTCAGATGCCAAGGGTATCTTCATAAGGCTAGACAGAGAAAGCAGGAATAACATGGGTTCTGTTGGCCTGTGCTACCCGTACTCCTCATGATTAGTTGTATGGGTCTTTTGTTTAATCAAAGAAATTAGCCCTTCCAACACCCTGCTCCATATACACTGGAATTTAGGCTATTTTGTGTTCCTACTTGCTGTCTATCCCTTAAGACCTCAAACAAACTCACCTCTTCTGCCCCTCTTTAGACATGCCTTCTCTCCATGATATATGCTTGCTCTTGCCTCTATACACCTATCACAGTCAGTCATGTTGCTACCAAAATACATTTCTATTTGCATTTTCATGTCTGCCTCATATTTACTTTCACTATGATTTCCTTTATGCCCAAACATTTCTAATTACATTTATTGAAATTCCAGTGCTTACCTATCACCTGTCCTAATTACAATGGGCATTCAATAAATGTGCACTGCATTTTTATTTAACTATTATGTGCCCAAATTTTTTGTTCCAATGACACAATCATTTCCAGTTTTTTTACACTCCAGATTTTATTCCCTTTCCCCATATACCCCCCAACTATTCCACATTCCATACCTCTACCCTCCCCTCTGTCTCCATGAAGATGTCTACACCCTTCATCCCCCACCCCCTCCCAACCTCTAAACTCCCTGGGGCCTCCAGTCTCTTGAAGGTTAGGTGCATCATCCATGATTAAACCCAGACCCAGCAGTCCTCTGCTATATATGTGTTAGGGGTCTCATATAAGCTGGTGTATGCTGTCTGGTTGGTGGTCCAGTGTTTGAGAGATCTCAGGGATCCAGGTTAATTGAGACTGCTGGTCCTTCTACAAGGTCACACTCCTCCTCAGCTTCTTTCAGCCTTCACTAATTCAACTACAGGGGTCAGCTACTTCTGACCATTGGTTGGGTGCAAATATCTGCATCTGACTCTTTCAGCTGCTTGTTCAGCTTTTGGAGTGCGGTCATGCTAGGTCCCTTTTTGTGAGCACTCCATTGCCTCAGTAATAATGTCAGGCCTTGGGACCTCCCCTTGAGCTGGATCCTACTTTGGACCTGTCTCTGGACCTTCTTTTACTCAGGCTCCTCTCCATTTCCATCCCTACAGTTCTTTCAGACAGGAACAATTACGATTTATAATTTAAATCAACACAGCCAGGAATAATCCCGTGTTGTGCTGAAGGCATCAATGAAGACCCCTTGGATCTCTTTTTCTTCCCCATAGCCTGTGTCAAAATGGAGCATCCTGGAAGTTTCTCTGGATAGAGAAAAATGCACAGAATGAACTTTTTTGCATCTGGACTCTTTACACATGGCTGCTTGCACAAAGGCATCGGGGTGACCTATATAGAAATCTTGCCCATGAAAAGACCTTAGCAGGCAGCTGAAGATAGCTTATCCTCCCATTAGTACAAGAATCAGCAATTGAGTTTATTAGTAAAAACACACAAAGTAAGGAAAGCACCAAGCAAAGGCCTTAATGCAGAGACAGTGCCCGACTCTCTTCTGATCCTGCCCCATATGCCAACATACAGAGGGTTGTCCTCAATGAGAAATAATCTAGGACACTGTGTACATTTATGTATGCATATTTGTTTCATAAATGAATTAGTTTCACTTAGGAAAGTCATACAACTTCTTCAATACTCAAATAATTTTAGAAACTCTTAGCTATCTATCTCCCTATCCATATAAAAACTTCCTTACTATGTAATAAAAGAGAGATGAAAATGTCACATGAAAGCTGTAGTATTATCAAACCCCACATTCCCACTAGAATCACACTCATGCAAACTGACCATATCTAGATGACAGAGACACCTCTTTCTAGCTTCAAGATCATGAACAGTTTATTTAGCACTATGGCCAGTGGTTTCTTGAGAGCTGTGAGTCCCATCCTGGACACTTTTGCTGAATGCTTCAAGAAAAAAATATATATAGATTTTGAGGTCAAAGTGGGGCTTTGATGATATGAATTTAACTAATCATAATCTAAACCCAACACCCTGAATATGCCAGGATAGTTCTGTTAAAAATGTAAGCAAGTTGTTTCCTACAGAATGCTGAAAGCTGTCTGTGTAGACAATGGGAGACTGACCCCCTATTCAAGTTCTTAGCTAATTCCAAGTTTGCAATTTGAGAAGTAATGCCCAGGACAGAGTGGGAGATGTCTCTGCAAGGTACAATGTAGGTTAAGGGGATGCTTCTCAGAGGAAAGGACACCTCACATGTGAGGAAGTACATAGCTTACTCACCTGGATGCGATTTGAGCATCCGTCCACTGAGGTGTGAGATATGGGTCTAGAAAGTGAAAGGAAAAATGACTATATGGTAGCCTGTAAGCAGTGCTGTGTGGGAATTTGAGGGCTTAGAGAGCAAAGAAGGGATTTCCAGTGAAGAACGTGGTCAGATGGGTGTTCCAGAAATTCTAGGTAGAGAAAGAATGTAAGTGTGTGTTTAGAGATGCTAAAGCCCAGAAGCAGGCTTAGATGGACGAAAATGGAGGATAGACGACAGGATTGTTCAGTGATAAAGGCACTTGCAGCCAAACCTGATGGTCTGGGCTCAAATTCCATAACCTGGTAGGAGAGCCCTAACTCCAACAAGTGATCATCTGACTTCCATGTATACATTGTAGCACTCATGTACATACACATAAATAAATAATAAATAAATGTGGGGGTATTTAAAACAAAACAAAACAAAACAAAACAAAAACAAAAACAAAAAAAAAAAACTCTTCCCAAGCTGCTTCTGAGATTGAAAGCAAGGAGAGTAGACAGAGAAAGCTAGAGGCGGGGGTGGGGTGGGGGTGGGGGGGTAGTGGTGATCTGTTAAGAGTATAAAGTAGAACCTTAAAACTAAAGAAAACTAAAGATGGCTGACTGTGGGATATAGAAAAGAAGGAGGCATCAAAGACAAGACTGGGGAGCTGGAGAAGTGGCTCAATGGTTAGGAGCCCCAGCTGCTTATCCAGACGACTGGGCTTCTAATCCCAGCCCCCATGTGCAGCTCACAACTGTGTGTAAATCCAATAGGACAGAATCTGACACATATGTAGTATGCATACATGCAGACAGAACAAATAAAATAAAATGATAAAAATGTATTTTTGCAAAGATGAGGCTGGGGGGGGAGGGAATCATGTGAATGATGGAGCTACTCCTAGAGATAAGGAGCAGAGACTCTGGGCAGTAGGAGGGAGGGTTCAGTTTGAATTCCTGAAGACAAGTGGACAGCAGAACCAGGAGAGGGACCTCAGAGGTTCCTGTGAGTCTGACCATCTTTGTTCTCTGTTTGCAGTACTTTGTCTTCACTGGGGTGTTAGCCATGGTCACCTGTGCTGTATTTCTACGGCTTAACTCTGTCCTGAAGCTGGCAGTGCTACTCATCATGATCGCCATCTACGCCCTGCTGACAGAGACCATCTACGCAGGTCTCTTTCTGAGTTATGACAACCTGAACCACAGTGGAGAGTAAGTACCCACTACAGTGCTAATGTGCCCAGCTGTCACGGAAATGAAGGCACTGGGCAAGTAATAGCATTACCAGAAACTGAGGGATTGGCTTTTTATGAACATATTTCAGCTCAAACACTGTCCGGCTTACACATCTAGGGGAAAATCTCTAATTTTCAACATATATGAACTATAGACTAATCATAATAATTATTTAAAACTTAGACTAAGTTGGATGTGGTACCTTAGGTTTCCTCCACACTTAATAATTAATTTCCTTAACATTGGCAGTTCTGAGGCCTGCGGGATCTAGTTTTAATATTTAACTATAGCAATATTGGTAAAAATCAGTCACTGGGGGTTGAGCAATGCTGATTCTTCATTATTATCTCTAAACTTTAGACTAATGCAAGAAGTAATGTATAAGCCAAGATTCCTTTGAGCACAGAGCCTGAGAGCCAGCTTTGATGCTGAAACAGGTCTAGGACAATGAGAGTGAGGAGGGAGGTGATACCAGGGAAGAGGGTGATGGTTGATGACTCAGACAGCATTAGTTGTCAAGAGATTCAGCCCATGCCTTGGAAGGTCCACTCATTGAGCAACCAGAAGTGTCAGCAGAGATGGCGAAAAGTATCTCAGAGTGGCGTAAGGCAGAAGAATGTGTCTTCTGGCTCCTTCATCCTTCTTCCCCACTTTGACCACACTTCAATCTCTGGATATATGTCTAAGGATATCACTTGACCTCTTCAAAACCCAGTGAATCAAACCAGACCTTGTCCAGAAGACTAGTAGTAGGAAGAACCAGACAACAAATACCAGGCTGACTGGGATCAATTGTAGGAAGCATATGTGTCTAGCTAGAATAAATTTCTAATATTCTGAGAGGGTAAAGGCCAAGAAAAATCCAATAAATCTCCCCAAGTGTCTGGTCTGCTTGTCTATGAGTCAGCCCTGAAAGTGAACAATACCTACCAGTCATGTTTATTTCTGTATCAAAGAACAAAGAATATCAAATAGTGTTCAAATTCCCTTATCTGTTACTAATCTCGTCTTTCTCCCAAAAACAATCAACAGTTTTGCTGAATGAAGGGATTTTTGCTGTTATTTTTTTTTCCACTTTCATGCATGTGTGTTCACATGTGGATGAGTGCACATGTGTGTCACACATGATGTGAAGGCCTGAGGTTGGTGTAAGGGATAATCTTCAATAATTCTTTGACCTTATTCACTGAAGCAGAGTCCATCAATAAAACTCACTGACATGGCTGATTTCACTATCCAGCTTACTTATGGGGACCCCTTTCTCCACCTTCTGAGGCTGGAATTACAGCCAGGCTGCTTTGCATCCCAGTGATTATGGGAGCTCCAGTCATCATGTGTGTATGGCTAACGCTTTAACCACTGAGCAGTCTCCTCAGTCCAAAACACTGAATGTATCCATTCCAGCTCTTTAGCATCTGCATCTATGAAATCCAATGTTGTTTTTATACTTGTGTTGGCATTGTCATACTATGTTACCTTTTTAAGATCCACATCAGTTGATGTCTATGGTTTTAGTCCATTTTGCCTGAAATCTGTAAAAAAAAACTCTATAATGTCAATATATCAAAATATAAGTTAACATTTTACCTATTAATAGAAAGTCAGACTCTTCCTAGTTTTGTGTGCATGTGTCTCCGAGACCTTTATAGAAAAACACACTTGCTGGATTGTAGGTTAACTGAATTCACTATTTGAAAACAGTATCATATTGCCAAATTGCTCTCCAACATGATTCTAACAATTTTCCTCTTATAGATAATTGCCCTGTTGCTCTCTTGCCGTTGCTGCTGTTAGACCTTTGAAATTTTGCTGGATTTGTGGATTTGTTCATTTTTGGTGTGTGTCCCATACATGTGTGCATATAAACATGTTTTTGTGTGTGTGTAGTTCAGGTAAATACATACTTGCACACGCACACATGCACACATGTACACATGCTCACATACTGAAGCCCAAGTTGGCATCAGATACTATGCTCAGTCTCAGTCTTGTGTTGAACACGGTCTGGTTAGACAGTTTGACCCTGGGAACGTCTGTCTCTGATTCCCCTGTCTCTTACTCCATAGTGCTGAGATTACAGGTAGTCACTCCTCCACAGCCTTTTTTTTTTTTTTTTTATTAACATTCAACCTCTGGTTCTCATGCCTATGTAGAAGCACTTTACCCACTGAGTGATCTCCCTAGCCTGGAACTGTGCTTCATCTCACTTTTTAAAGTTACAGTTCTCTAGTTGTAAGTAAGTCTATGCATAGTTTCCTTATCTGTCGGCCGTTTGACTTAAAGAGCCAGGTCATACATCACTCTTTGCCAAGTTTCTATGAAACCAATCACATTTTCCCTGCTGAATTTCCAAGAGTTTGCATCATCTTTAGTTGACAAGCAAATTATACCTGCTCGTGTTAGGCAATATAATTCTTATAGATGCTTGTTTTCTAGAATAGCCAAATAGAGCTAATTAACACGCATGGCCTAACTCTTATGTTTATAGTGAAGATACTTAAAAAATGACTTAGCGCTTTGCCAATACACTACACTATAGACAGAATATACAATACACTGTCTCTTATTCCATGGTGTACAATAGACCTTGATTTTCTCTCTGGCCTATCAGAATGTTTTTATCATTTGACCAAAAGTTTTCAATAACCATTCCCAGCTCTGGTAAATGACACTCTACCATCCACTTCTGTAAAGTTCAACAACTTCAGATCATGCTGAGAACTGAGAACATCTAGTTTTCTATGCCTGCATTCATTCATGCAACAGATTCATCTATATTAGAACGAATGACAATTTTTGTTCTTTTTAAAGACCAAATAGCAATCCTGTATATATGTGTATCTTTTTTATCCATTAATATTTTGAAATACCCATGGATTGTTCACTCATGTTCATTATATGATTATTCACAAGATATGACAATTCTTTCTTATTTCTAGACAGTATGTGCTATGCATGGATACCCTGTGTTCTGTGTGGTTTGTCTACTTGATCCTCAGCACTAATGAACCAGCAATGGCTTAAAGCTTTCACCTATACAACTTTATTAGAAAGCTTCTTCCCACCTATAAACCTCAATCAGCCCACCAGTAAAGTACAATATGGAATTTTTGTTTGCATTGCTCAGCAGGGGACTGTCATCACAACATGTAATGGACAGGGCTGAGTGGCCTCTTGGTCAGGGTTTCTTTCATCACTTGCACCTGGCCAGCTTCTTGCTGAACCCTCCAAAAATGTGATGAGAAGAAGTCTGGGACCTCTTCCTTTTATTATAAGCACATTGGGCCTATCTGGTCAAAACCCCCAGTGTTATAACTTCATTTATCTTTAGCAATGTCTCTTTATCCCCTATCTCCACATACTGTTATACTGAAGGTTGTGGTTTTAACCAAGGAAGGGGAGACAGTTTGTTCCATAACATTGCCCCAGGGTTGCTGTAAACTCAAATGTGCTTATCACATAGAACAGTCATTTTTCATCTCACCTCCTTCTAAGGAGAAAGGATTGTTTTATTATTATCATTATTATTAAAAGTGCTTTGAGGAAAAGTTAGTAACTTCTAAGTAAGAATTGTAAAAGCAAATATTATCCCAAATTCGAGGCTGAGAATCAAATCCTTCTCTCAGCTACATCCTCTCTAAGGGTCAGCAATTAATTAGTCTTGTGTTTTCTCATTCTCTGCTACCAATAGAATTAAGTTAGAAATGAAAACCACACCTGGCCTCCATCTCAGCTGAAGTATTCAGGTCAGAAGACACTGCATCCCACTGGCCATCCAAGGCCAATAAGACTTACCTAGTGCTTTATTATAAAATACTTAGTTCATGCTCATTTGGGACATTTTTTTCAGCTTGCTCCTGATTTCTTCCAAGAATGGCAGAGTGATTATAAAACATGGCAACCACAAAGAACCTTGGGTGGGGCCTCCTGGCCACTTCTCCATTGGCATGGTCCTAGTACCTGAGACTATTTTTCTCATCTGCTCATGACAACCTTCTGTCTCTGGAGATAATGCTGGACCCAAAATAGGAGTAGCTTCCTCTTTATCAGTCCCAAGACACTAATATTCCTCAGCACTCTTTCCCAGGAAGCACTGTGGTGAATTGCTTAAGAATATCAGTTTCAGAGTTAAACCACTTGGATTCACATCTCAGCTTTTTCACTCACCACATGTATGAACTTGACTGAGTTCATTGAAAATGATTCCAGCTTCTTCAACCCTTGCTGTCCTCATCAGAGAAGTGAGCATAACACCGGTTCCTTTTCTATAGGAATGTTTTTTTCACATGATCAAACCTGGTAAGCTCTGGCTCAGTGTTGACACTTGTTATTAAACCTGACCTCTCCTTTCCACAGATGTAAGGATTCTAGGAAGTTCTTCATTTTCCTTTCAGGACTTTGGTTCCCTAGCTGGTCCCCTGCCAGAGGGACCATAATGAACCCATCCCAAACCCATCTTGTCAATGCCTATACTTTCTTCAAATCCTTCAATGGTTCCCTGTTACCTTTGAGAAGCTTAAAGTTCATTCATTTGCTGGAGATACCCGAACTCCCCTTCCTCAGACCTGTATTAAATTCTTTAGTTTCACCTCCCGAAAATCTACAGGTTGTATCAGAGGATGAACTTTGGCATTGGGAAATTATATACTGTTCCCCAAAAGACCTTCTACATGTACATCATCCTGTGTTAGTATGTCCATTGTTGGAAGTCCAACCCACAGTTCTTAAGACATAACTCAAAGATAATCTCCTTGGTGACAGCCTTATTGTTCCTCACTTTCTACCCCATCACCACACTAACTTCTTCATGTGGCAGTAATTAATTTCCATGTCTTCCTCTTCCATTACAACAGGAGTTTTAGAGGAAAAGTCATGTCACTAGGATTCACATTCTCATCCTTTAATAGTATCTGGCAATAGGTTTCCAGTTAAGTGTGTGCAGAATAAAATATGCAATGGAAATGAAGGAATACCTAAAAGAAGCATTAGTTCACTTGGAATCACGTAATGATATTACTTCACACATCTAGGTCTAGACTCACCTCCAATGCCTCCAATTGTGTATCACTATTGTCCTTCAATTGTGTGCACCTCATCTTGGAAACACAACTTGGTACTACTTGCAGTACTTCACAGATAATACCACTCCACTTGATCACACTTTAGACCTTGTTTTACTATCCTTTTCTTTGCATCATATATATATATATATATATATATATATATATATATATATATTCTAACTGCTAATCAAAAAATCTATTTATGTATCACTTATCAACTCTTGTTGACATCTTGAAATAGAAGTAAAATATGTGAATCTGCCTAGGCATGATAATAAAGATGAGAAAGCATAGAATTAAGTCTGGCTCTTACTTCTACTCAACAACAGCCAAATTTATAATTCAGGAAATCAGTACTCTCTGATCATCTTTTCCAGTTCTAGCAATAATTACCCACTCTGCTTAGTAATGATGGTACTGGAATAGGGTCTCCCTCCAATGTCCAGTTTGAGTCCCGGAAACAACAGTGATTTTGTCTATCTTATCCTCTCCTTCCAGAAGTACATCAAAGGCATTTATTTTACTCCTTGTAAAATGGTCATGTAAAGGCATTTAAGGGACTTAAATCTCCTAAAATTTACCATATACCTATTGTTGCAAAATAGATGCTTACAAACAGAGCAAGTCTCATCTCTGCTTTTCATTTCTGCATTCATCTGTCCCATGTACAGATGAACACATGCTATGTTTCCTAACTGCCAATTCTCAATTTTGGCAGTTAGAGGCTAACTGTGAGTAAGGAGTTTTTTGAAGTTTTCCAGGCTACAAAGAAGCCATGGATTACAAAATTATCCTTGTAAAGACTACATCACTAGTAATAATCACTGAAGACTTTTCAGACAAAAAAAAAAATCTAGAGTGCTCACAACTGAAAATAAGTTGGAATAGATGAAGTCAAGAAAAACGACACATGAAAAAGTATTTGGAAAGAACCAGGGAAAGTTGGAGCTAGCAAAACTTAGGTGTCTTGTGTCACTGGAGCAGATCCACTCTGACCTAAATTGTGCTCTATATGATGTGTGTTTGCAATTGGAATGCACAGTGCTTTCGTACTCTGCTGTCAGCATCTTAAAAACCTTAGGAAGTTCAGTAAAGCGCTCCCTTCACTTTTATTTTACATCCAACTAACAACAGCAAAAAGAAAGAAAGAAAAAGGGAAGGAAAAGAGGGAGAGGGCTGGGGGAGAGGGAGGAGGGGGAAAGGGAGAAGGAGGAAAGAGAGGGAGAGGGAGAAGGAGGGGGGTAGGGGCAGAGGGAGAGGGTGCTTCTATGAGGGTGCTCCCCCACGCACCCACGCACCCACTCACCCACTCCTACCTGACCCTAGCATTCCCCTACACTGGGGCATCAAGCCTTCACAGGACCAAGTGCCTCCCTTCCCATTGATTCCAGATAAGGCAATCCTCAGCTATATAAGCAGCTGGAGCCATAGGTTCCTTCATGTGTACTCTTTGTTTGGTGGTTTAGTCTCTGAAGTTCTGGGGAGTCTGCTTGGTTGATATTGTTGTTCTTCCTATCAGGTTGCAAACCCCTTCAGCTCTTACTGTTCTTTCCTTGCCTCTTTTGGTTTACTTGTTGCTCATTAAATTCAATGAGGTTGCCCAAATGAGCACCAGTGGAAGGTTATTTCAACAAGTGCAACTTG
The DNA here is from genome assembly GCF_978045245.1 of Mus caroli. Lineage (NCBI taxonomy): Eukaryota > Metazoa > Chordata > Mammalia > Rodentia > Muridae > Mus > Mus caroli. Next base: position 39,352,728 of record NW_028227271.1, read on the forward strand.
ATAGTGGTTATACCACTGAAGAATATGATTCTTCCTACCCAGAAACCATTAAATTCTATAGCTCTTCCTGGTGGAGCAGAACCTTATGAGCCCATAAGCCTCGAAGTTGGAATGTTGATGGCCCAAGTCTTGGGTAAGCCTTAAGCAGAGAGCCACTGCTGCTATAAATTTGTGGGTGTACCACCTATTTCATGGAGAAAAGACATCTTTTCAGATCCCTTCCCATCCTCTAGTTCTTTCCACTTCCCCTGTTCTTTCTACTTTCTCTTCTATAATGTTCCCCGTGCCTCGGTGGGAGTGATATAGAGGTTTCCATCAAAGCTGAGCTTGGGGTGATTGATCACTTATTCTCAGCACTTTTACCAGTTAGGAGTCTCCGCATTAACCATGGCCAAATAAAACTTGCAAGCTTCTCTAAGGCTGAAAGCAGCAGTCATCTATGGGCACAGGCATAAACATTTGAAAGGCAGCTAGTTACCATGTCCATTTAGCAAAATAATAGAATGTTCCCCCTAAGACTTCCCAGTCTTTGACTATCAATCACGTTTACAGTACCAGGCATGCATTCCTCTTCTGGAATAGACTTAAAATCTTATAAGAAGTGTTTGGTTGCCCCCATAACACTAATGACACTATAACACTCACAGGGCACAACCTGTCTTACCAATGATACTATAGTTCATGTGACTCACAGCTGGGTAAAGAGTTGATGTCTTTTCTTCCCCCAGCTATCTGCATAACATCTTCTGACACTGTGAAAGCTACCTGACATTAGGGAAGCTTTCAGCTCAGTATCCTGTAACCAAAGTCTTCATCAATAGAGGCTTGTCATATGGTGTGAAACTAAGTAATAGCAACAGCCTATATTGCTTTAGGGGACACCCCTCTGACCAACAACTCATATGGAGGTATCCCACATCTGGCACTGCAACTTTTATTTAATAACCTGTGACTTTTGGAAACCACATAATCTACCATATAGAGTATATCCCTTCAAATTTATTTTTAATATTATTTAATTTGCTTATATAATAATGGGAATCCATATGGCTTTTTTAAAAAGACATTCTTACTTTTGTTTAACCTACTGAAACCCCTAATCTCTGCCATTTATCCACCCATATCCCCTCTTAAATCTTTCTCCTACCCATATTCTCCCCTTCACTTTCCTACCCCAGGAGTGCTACTATCATCTCCAGGAAAGCCCTTCAACAACAATGCCCCTTGCTAGCTTCCTGATCTCAATGGGCACTCCAAATTAAACAAAGAAATCTAAAACTTCAAGACTATTCTTCTCATATGAGCCCTAACATGAAGTGTTTGTCTTCTGACTCTGCGTTACATCCCTAAGAATATCTTCCAGTTTCATCCACTTTCCTACAGATTTCATTTTTATTTAGTGCTGAACAAAATTCCATTATGGGTATGTACCACATTTTTATTATTGACCTATCAGTTGATGGACAGCTAGGCTGATTCCACTTTCCATCTAATGTAAGCAGGGCATCTATGAGCATGGATGTGCAGGAACCTCTGTGGTCAGTTAATATTATCTGAATTGACATGAGAGAGCAGGATGTACAGGTAAAGTTTGCTTCAGATGTAATACAAGCTTTCACCAGTATAGCCTCATTACACCAGTGATATAGCACCATAATAAAAGTAAATTTAAATGGGAAGGCTTATTAATAGTTTGTGGAGGAAAACAGAAATTAATAAATAAAAATTTGGAGGGGAAGCGTCATATTGAAAACTCAGAGCTTTGCACCTAAAATCTAAGTTCTGATACTGACAATGAGAAAAGTAAATATATGACCTTGACCCATTGACCTTTTCCCTCTGGGCTTTAGTCTCATATAAAATAAAAGCCTTGGAAAAGTGTATTATATTATACATGCAATGCATAATACAGAATAAAATGGATTTGAAAAGTTAATTGTAATATAGCTAATTATATAAACCTATTATAATTCTCTATATCAAGGACAGAAGTATCTTAGAAAACAATATGAACATTATAGCCTTAAATTTATGAATACATTTTTGCAAAGAGAATATATAAATGACATTTAAAATGGATTCCAAAATAATTGTAGTTTTCTCTGAATGGTTAGCTCTCGATTTACTACAGCTAGCATAAATGCTTCATTAGTGAGTCATACTCACATTAAATATTAAGTTTTATAATGTATCAGATGAAAGTATCTCTAAAGATTATAGTGGTCCTGTGGATTTCATTACTCTACATGTGTTTTCAATTAACAATGTCCCTTTCCCATGGAGATGGTAGCATTACTTCAGCTATTTTATTAATGCAAATCAATATCTCAAAATTTCCTTCAAATTAAGTCTGTGAAACCCAGTATTAGACAAAGCTCAATAATATGAAATACATCTCAGCCATTTGACTCTCTGTATGTTTTTCTAAAAATCATGGGAGGTACAAGTTCTGAATTCAAAAGATAATCATTTTGGGCTTTTTAATCAATATGATTGGGTTGCTATTCATATACTTTGGTCTCTACACAAGTTTTGTTTTCATGTGGCATATAGCTAAACATTCAGAAATTGTTCATAATTTTCCTTCATTTTTTTTCTTCTGAGTCTAGTCTAGCTGAGCCTCTATTTTTAGTCCATCACTGTTTTCAAAAATGATTCAAGAAGCCTCCATGTTGTCTCTTGAAAAAATGTGTTTCAAATGATAATTTTCTTGGCTTAAAATCAGTCTTGTACATCACAAAGAAGAGGATATCTGAAGCGCCAGGCAGTGCAGGAGTCTGGAACAGATTGACAGAATCCAGGGGAGGCTCTAAACATAGGACATCTCTTATGCAAATGAAGTGATGTGAGCAAATGATTCTTGAAAGCAGCACACCAATAGACAAGATTTGTGTCAGAGGCTTCACAGAGTAGTGAGAGGAAGGTACAGGCGAGGAACCATGCCAAGTACCTCACCACCATTGCTCATTTCCTCCTCACAGTTAAGAGGGTAAAACATTGTGATGTCATTCTTCATGTATGAATGAACTGAGGCTCAGAGAAATCAAGTAGCTTTTTTGAGGTCAAAGAACTGTTCAAAATCAGAGCTGCACTAGGAATCTGGATCATCAAAAAAATTCATGTCTTTTAACATTTTTCTCAGCAGCCGATAAACATCAAAGTGGGAGGAAGGAAGGAAGGAAGGAAGGAAGGAAGGAAGGAAGGAAGGAAGGAAGGAAGGAAGGAAGGAAAGAAGGAGGGAGGGAGGGAGGGAGGGAGGGAAGGAAGGAAGGAAGGAAGGAAGGAAGGAAGGAAGGAAGGAAGGAAGGAAGGAAGGAAGGAAAGAAGGAAGGAATCAAGGAAGGAATCAAGGAAGGAATCAGGAAGGAATCAAGGAAGGATCTGTACCTCAATACATGAGTTATAGCCCAACCCTCCCCACTATCTTGTTGGACAGTTCTAACAAATTCAAGCAGTCTCTCTTACTGAGTATTCATATGTCCTCAAAGGTGACATTTGATATTTGCTTATTAACCTGAGATTAGAGATATGTAAATGCAAAGCTAAGTAATATGTTCTTAAATCTGCAGCCTGGGCTTCTTAAGTATTTCCTGAACAGCCTGACTCAGTTCATTACTCTCTTTTCAAACAGTGTCAGAGCAACAAGGATATATCTACCCTAATTAGAAAATTGTCTATATATTTGATTTTTGCCTCAAATGAATTATTTCAAGACTAAGGGCAAGGTGTCTTCTTCATTTCTGTATCCCAGCAGATGTTAGGATATAGTAGATGCTCAGTCATGATGTGCTTCTTTGGGACTATAGCTAAGAAACAACAAATCTTCTGTTACTATCTTGGCATAAAAAGACCAGAACCTCCATTAAAGGATTTCGAAAATGGGAGCCAGGAGACCCTACTCATAAAACTGACATGAAGATGAAATTCATTGATAGAGTAATTGAAAGTATCCAACTCATAGACAAATATCATAATCTGAGTGTGAAGGCAGTTGGAATAAAACCATCACATGGTACGCATTGAACACTGGCTCGTTAAGTAGGTCAATGACTTTTAAAAAGAATGACTGAAGGATATTCTGATGAGAAACTATCCAAACTCTTTGAAATGCAGAAAAAAAAATCACTATACAAGTACAAACTTTATTGTTAATATTGATGTAATCATATTGTCTGGATACTAAACCTTAGATTTTCTTTTACCAGCTATGCCCTATGTGGTCTCATAGGTTCTGTGGCATCTTCTTGTATGAATGATACCAAAACCTTTAAAGCAGGTTATATTGTAGTCTTTGGAAAATATTCATTTCTTCACATCACGCTCCATTTTGAACCTGTTTTTTCATCCTTACCCTTCAAATCCCTTGTTTGGGGTTGGTTGGTTGTTGGTCACCAGTGGCACTCTTCTGTTGTTTTTCCCACAGAGATTTCCTGGGTACCAAGGAAGCATCACTGCTGCTGATGGCCATGTTCCTTCTTGCTGTGTTCTACCATGGACAACAGGTAATGCCATATTTTTCTTTAGTTATGCACAGTTAACCTGGCATTTCCTGTTGCCATAAAACTGCCCTGCTAAGCTTCACTGTTCCTTGAAGTAAATGAACCTTAAGGGTCTTTATAAACTGATTCCTAATAAAAAACTGCCTTCGTGAAAAAGCCAAGCTGGAGAGGATGACCTGAGAAACTTTGTTTCCAATGACCGCTGAGTCCCTCTATTTCAAAAACATCATTATCCTAATTAAAAAAAAAAGCTTTTAATTTCTGGCTGAGGCAAGCTGGTGTCTTTCCTAATTCCATGGCGTAAATATGAATTTTACAAGAGAAGGTGTGTGTTGCTGCAGGAGAGCACTCGTATTTGAGGGTCAGCTGAGTCATAGTTCAAGCTCAGCCCTACTCAGGCTTATCTCCCTAAGGCTCAGTCTTCTCAGCTCTAGAATAAAAAATTGATGTATAAATCGATTGTTTTGAGGGAAAATTGATGTTATTTTCCACAGCCTTTTACTCCATCTTGTGAGGGAACAAGCAAATACATATTAGTCACTTTTATCAAAATTATAACCAGGTATCTAACAAGAAGCTAATTCAGGAAGGAAAGATATGCCTTGACTCATAGTTTAAGAAGGAACTCGGATGCACCACAAGAGAGGTGTGACACCTGGTCACGTATTGCTCCAATCTGGAAGCAGATAGTGAATAAGAAGTGGTATCAGGATATCAAAATTCAATATCTGCCCCCATTGACCTGCTTCATCCAGCAAGAATCCATCCACCTTGGTCGCCATCTGGAACTCAGTGTTCAGATGCATGAACCTGTGATGCACAATCCACATTCAAACCACAACAGCACAGGAAGAACTACATCAGTGATTTGTTGTGCATGAACAACCTGCCTTCCATGTTGATGCTAATCATTCTGAGCCCCTATTATTTATTAGGATCTAGAATATACAACGCCATTCCTGCATGTCTTAGAAGAGGGTAGACCATAAACCATGCAAAGGTGTTATATGTAGAAGATGCTTCCCCGGGGCTGTGAATCAGGCAAAGGTGTTCCCTGTACACTTACCCTGGATCTACATAAGAGTAGATTATTCTTCCTGGGAGCACTATCGTAGGCTTCATGCAACAGACCATGACTGGTATGCTCTTCCCAGGCAAGGCTATTTCTCTGGCTTCCAGCATTCTTTAGCTGTCTGTAGTTTTAGACTTGAGGCCTCATGGACTTCCCTGTCCACTTTAACAGCTCTACTATGAGGAAGGAGAGAAAGAGAAGGAAATGACATATTATAATCTCAAAAATAAAAGACATAATAAAAATAAGAAAGCATATATATATATATATATATATATATATATATATATATATATATATAGGACTTTGTTAGGGATACTGCAGCCCATGAACATAATTGCTTGGAGAGCTTTTCACTCCCCTATAGAAACCAGGTGCTGCCAGACTTGCTGCTATGGCCTGAATCCTGGTCCATCTTTCACTTCAAACAAGTAAGAATAAAAAGAAAACAAATCAACACCATTGCATACACTAGTAAGATTTTGCTGAAAGGACCCTGATATAGCTGTCTCTTGTGAGACTATGACAGGGCCTAGCAAACACAGAAGTGGATGCTCACAGTCAACTATTGGATGGATCACAGGGCCCCCAATGGAGGAGCTAGAGACAGTACCCAAGGAGCTAAAGGTATCTGCAACCCTATAGGTGGAACAACAATATGAACTAACCAGTACCCCCAGAGCTCGTGTCTCTAGCTGCATATATATCAGAAGATGGCCTAGTTGGCCATCAGTGGGAAGAGAGGCCCATTGGTCATGCAAACTTTATATGCCCCAGTACAGGGGAACGCCAGGGCCAAGAAGTGGGAGTGGGTGGGTAGGGGAGTCGGGGGGAGGGTATGGGGGACTTTTGGGGTAGCACTGGAAATGTAAATGAAGAAAATACCTAATTTAAAAAAAAAGAAGTGTCAGAGTAGAAATAGAGGCATGGCTCTAGAAATCACCATGGAAACAGGGGGTGAAACCCTTAAGAAACCAGGGATAAAGCAATTAAAAGGTGCCAAGAATTCAGAGATATATGCATGAAGTTATTTGTAAAAAGTTGGGGATGGGGAGGGTGTAAACTTGGGCAAGGAAGGAATGAGTAGTGTAAACTCTTAGTAAGCAAAGGGAGTAGGGATTTAACTGCTCAGCTCCTGCTGGACATTTCACCCTCCTTACTTAATCCTAGTCAACGACCTGGGCTGGGAGTTTTGTTCTTCCCATTTTACAGATGCAGTCAGCCAAGCAACAGAGCTGAACAGTAGACCTAGAATTCATATCCAGTCTCTCACCAAAGCTCACCTTCCTCCTTCACCAACGTGAAGCAGGGCAAAGGCCTTTTTGCCATACCTATTGTGACGATGGGCACTCACCCCAGTGTAATTTTGATGCATTTTTTTTATGTCTCCACTGAACGTATGACAAAGCAGTAAGGTAAAGGTTAAAGGACCAACCATTTCCAGAATTCCTCTGGCTGTCTCTGAGCACAGGTGTCCTGTCCTCTAGGTTTACATGGCTTCCACGGATAGAGAATTTCTTAGTCTGGAATACAAATTATAACAAATCGTTACCTATTCCCTTTTGAGGACTGTCAAGACAGAACCAACAGAGTCTATCCTACAGGAAGTTTATGTGTGCACTCTATCTTGAGGTGTTAAACTGAGTTGTAAGAAATCCCCTACACACAGATGAGAGAAAAACACTCAGAGACCCCATGAATTGCCATATTCCCTGTCTGGGCCTCCTGTCTTAGTAGATGCCTTCTAACCTACTGAATACTCTGCATTTCTCCTGGGAGAGCAGAAAGTCTAACGGTATTAAAATAACAGGTAAGGCAAGAGTATGAAAGTGCTTCCTTTTTACCTGGTAGTTTGTGACATTTGATATTTTTCATCTTATTTCTAATGATCTTTAAACTCACATAAGTGTGCCATAACCATAGCTTCTGTATAAGTACAGATACAGATGCAGGTATAGGTATAGACTGCTATTCAAATCTTGACTCCACCAGTAAAGATATATGACCTTCTCTAATTTACTTGAAAATCAATATGGCAATAACAGGTTCTGTTTCGTAGAGATGTTATAGTTTTATTTGGGGTGTAGGGGCAATATGTTTATCTCCGTGGTTTAATTTTATTAGCTGCTTGAAAATAAACCTTTGGCACAGACAGAGAAGTCATTGCTGTCCATCTGGTTCCAAGACACAAGCAGAGTCGCAAGTCCTCTGAGACCACAAAGCCAAGAAAGAAAGCCAGAATGAAATGGGAACACAAATGTTCCGTAGTTTCTGGTTCCAGTCTGTCTCTGCAGCATGCCCTGCCTCCCATTATAGACAACTTTCTGCAGTATTGCATCATTTGGTATCTATCTATAGCATCCAGTGGGGTCCTGTTCATCTTAGTTACAGGCTGCCTACTCCTGGGCTTACCCCCTGCTTCCCTTTGTGATTCAGAGGCCCTCTACTTTTAATAAAGACTGAAAATGCTCAATGATGCTTGGTGTACACCAGTGACCTGGGGGTGGGGGTGGGGTTGAACATGTAATTAGACATCTCCAGAATAGCAGAGACAGTTATGCAACCAAATTGTTGGGAAATTTCATTTTGCACAAATGTGGAAATGATATGCCAGACATTTCCCCCTCCTCTGACTGAAGCAGGTGAATGTTCAGATTATTGGACAGGCAGAATGAGTAATGCATCCTATATTATGCCTGATTCACTGGCAGCCCTGGGAGTTTGAGCTTTGCCTTTTATTGCCACTACAATTGTGCATAAAGACAGAGATTAATGAGGTAATGTTTCTACTAACCTACTTCTGAGTCTGGTTCCAGAGACTATCTAGAACCCAGTGTTCTTCCATGAGTCTCAGCAATGTCACTCAGACAGTAAGTAGTCTTGATACATTCAGATTCCTAGAGCTTTCAGGTTTTTAATCCATAAGAAGAAATTTATGATAGAGAAAAGCTGGATGAACCTCCTCTCCGCCCCCCCCACCCCAACACCACACATACCATATGTGAGCTAGGTGCCACAGATTAGAATTATGAGCTGACTTCAGTCTTTGACGCCTTCACAGACTGTCTTCACCTCATACTTACCCTCTCATCTGTTAAATTGTTACACTATTGAATGAGGTTGAATGCACATGATGTTCTTAGAACAAACAGTACCATCAATATTAGCTGTCATGTGACCAGCCTGGCACAAAGACAAAAACTTTGTGTACAGCCAGGTTTGATGAAAATCAAGGACACACAATCGACTTCAATTGATCCTTTGGAGGAAATGCTAAAGATTCTTCACCTTTAATATTCCATTCCTATGCCTTACGTATACTCTGTTTTCCATCCATGTCTCTATTAACCAGCGATACTGAGCTGATGTCTTCCCTTTTGGTACTTCCAGCCACCACTCAGTGAAGAGTAAATAAAAAAGGAGGCTGTGTTAAACCCATTTCTGGAATAAAACATGTACTAGAGGCAATAGGTCTTCTGTAAGTCAAGGGAGATTATTAACCTATGAAGTATGTATACCACCTGCTTGCATGATCCCTGCTATGCTTGAAGTCTGGGCTGTAGTAGACTGGCAAGTTTCTGTATGGGCCTGCCTGACACACCTGCCTACTACCATCAGACTGGAAACTAAGCTGGTTTGGTCTAAGAACGAAAATCTTGGCTTAGGTCCAGCCCTCTAGATTTCCTCCTCATGTTCTTGATTCAAATCCAGTTTAATGAAAACTCTTCAACAGAAAGCTAAAGAAATTATTCTATACTTCAGCCTACTATGCATTTTTTAAGAGGTGGGGGTTGTGTTTAGAAATAGTGATAAGAAAATCCTGTTATTTTGACAAGTCAAAACCTGATGCTCGAGACAGGTGGATTTCTGAGTTCGAGGCCAGCCTGGTCTACAAAGTGAGTTCCAGGACAGCCAGGGCTATACAGAGAAACCCTGTCTCAAAAAAAAACCAAACAACAACAACAAAAAAAAACAAAAAACAAAAAACACTTGATGCTCTTGAGTCTGAAAGAGAAAAAATTTAAAGGTTTCATCTGATCATATCCACACATGCCTTACAAGATAGAAATGCATTATGAATCTACATTTTACATGTGTCAGGATGCTTTCACATGCACCATGTTTACAGATCTATATAATAAAGTCATGTGTTATTTCATATCTCCTAAACCAGATATATAATAGCAGCTATCCTACTTGTTAGGAGGAACTCCTGTGAGCTGAATGACATTCAAGATGGCTCAGAGATTTGGAGGAGCAGTCAGGATCAGCAATGTTTTCTATACCCTGCTGACTACACAGAGATTTGCTTTATTGTATAGAAAAGTCAAATATACACTTATGGCGACCTACCAACCAACCCATGTCCAGCCTGTTTTAGCTGGCTCTGGCTCCTCAGATACACTGCCCACTGTCAATTCCCTTTGGTTATCTTGAAACTAGTTCGACACATCCTATCATTGAATCTAGAAATATATATATATATATATATATATATATATATATGTATATATATCTTCTACCTTAATCACAAAGCCATTAACATATTTTTTAAAAGAAAACAGACATTGACTGATTCTGTCAAACTATGAGGTAGTGTTTCCATTTATTTATCTGATAGTTATTTTTTCAAGTTTGCTTATTTGAATTGAGATCCAAAGTCTGTGTTTTGCCATTTCATGATGTGTCTCTGAAGACATTTTTAAATCTTTGTGATCTCCCACCATCTGCTTTTTTCTTAAAGTGTTTTGTGAGAGCCACCAGACTTTTATAATGTCTCTCTGTCTACTCATCCTCTAAGAGTATTGAACATATGTCTCAGCTCTTTGGGAGTTTTTTATTGATTGTTCCATGTAGAAGCTTTGTGAGATCCAGTTTCAAAGTTTCATGAAATATTTAATTGGCTTCTTTAGAAATTACATTTAAGAGGTATGGCATATCTTCTCATCTCTGTTTTGGTGTTGTTAGCAGCTGATCATTTATTTTATAGTGTGACATGCTGGCTTTATCAGCAGCCCATAATTGATCAGCTGGAATACACTATAAAAAAGAACTGTCTCCTCATCAATTGTATGTCACCTACAAGTGTAGCTCATAAAGCAAATTAGTGTTAAGACTCTTCCCTTAAAATCTTCCCCCTGTGGTTTGCCAGTGGGGTTCATTCCACAGCGTCTTTGCAAGGTAATGACTGAGTTTGGCTCCTTACATCACTATCATTTTATGCAGTTTTGCTTGTTTCCATCCATGATGTTTTTAGTCTTACAGAATCTCAATTTGTCATATCTCTGACCACTACAATTCTATTTAAACTGGTTTTAAGTCCTGCTGACTTAGCACACTAGTATCTGATAGACTTGTTTATGGTCTGAAAATATATTTAAAGGTTATGAATTCTCTGTCCTAAAATTCATCTGTTCCCGGCAAGTGTAGGTATTATGTTTATGGGAACTCGTGTTTTCAATAACTTAGGAACTCTAACCTATAAGTTAGAAGTACATATTTGCAGTAGATATTCATTCTTTCTAGGCCTTAAGAGTAGGGACATAAAATTAATTACTTAATTAAAAGGAGTTGGGAGCTAGAAACATAGAATCTGATTTCACAGTGATACTTCTATTTTTTAAATTGAAAACCATAAGATTTGCTTTGCTTTGCTTTGCTTTGCTTTGCTTTGCTTTGCTTTGCTTTGCTTTGCTTTGCTTTGCTTTGCTTTGCTTTGCTTTGCTTTGCTTTGCTTTGCTTTGCTTTGCTTTGCTTTGCTTTGCTTTGCTTTGCTTTGCTTTGCTTTGCTTGGACAGTCTCTCATGTAGCCCAAGCTGACATCCCACTCACTGTACCCCAGATGGATTTGAACTCTTGATCCTCCTGGACTTGTCTGTCCAGTGGTGGGGTTACAGGTCTATGCCACTAAGCCTGGAATGACCATAGACATTTATACCCTCACCAGTCTTGGGGCTGTTGATACCTTTTCTCCTCCCCAAATTCTATTTTCAATGACAAAATCACAATTGCCCATTTGCTTCATCATGAAATTCACATGTAATAGTCTAGATTAATAGTGCAAATATTACCACCTACAATATGTTGATCAAAGGAGGTTGTGAGTGTGTGGGTGAAGGTGTGTAAAATGTTCTCCTTCATAACTGGTCTTATGTCCTCAGGTAATTGACATATGATATGACAGTATATATTTTTCTTCCCTTGGAAACGAAGCCATCAGCAAATAAAGAAAAATACTCATTTCTTTCTCCAGCTGCACTATGTTCCACTGTGTATATTGCCACAGTTTGGTCACCCAACTGAATGAACACTTGGATCATTTCCAGCTTTTACTATTACAAATCCAGGTGAATGGATGACCTTGTGCCTCCACTGAGACTTGAAAATAAAACACAGAAACTAGCTAAATGTTTTAAGTCTTTGAATTTGGAGCATCCAACCATGTATCAAACAGTTCAGTCTGTGGTTCCTGCTCATTGCTAAAGACCTTGAAATAACAATACCCCCAAAGCTAAGATAAAGATGCCTTGTGAGTCGCCCATGAAGAGAAGCTGCCCATCTCCAGTAAGCAGCAAAGTCAGGATGAGAGGAAATTAATGTGTAAATTCAGGCCTCCTAAGTAATTTTTCCTTCATTCTCTCTTTTTTGTTGTTTTTTGTTTGTTTGTTTGTTTGTTTGTTTGTTTTTTCGAGACAGGGTTTCTTTGTATAGCCCGGGCTATCCTAGAACTCACTTTGTAGACCAGGCTGGCCTCGAACTCAGAAATCTGCCTGCCTCTGCCTCCCGAGTGCTGGGAGTAAAGGCATGCACCACCACGCCTGGCTCCTTCGTTCTCTTGTGGTCACCACTATTCTTCACCTTATTTGGAAATAAGGAAACTGAGATTAAGCCACTGTTAGTCCATGCAACAGTATGTAATTATGACCATGTCGCCAAGCTTTGGCTGTCTAACATGAAGCCCATGATCTTTCTAGTATTCCACTATCCATTTATACCTTATTACCTTGGTCAGGGAGAGAGCATGGACTCCTGAGTTGACTTTGAGACTTAAGGATAAATCTTGGCTTCACTCCTAAGTTGGATGTAACCATCATGGTCAAGTGACTTAACAATGTTTGTTTGATTTTGTCTGTGAAATAATGACTGGATGTATAGTCTTCTGATTAGACCTCCTCTCTGGATTAAAGGACATAGTATTTGCATATTGCATAAAATAGGGCAAGAACACAATGACTGCCACCTGGATGACATGTATTTTTAACATACTCATGTGTTGGGGTAACAAATGTGCTGATAAGCTTCTGCCCTGTGATAACTATATCCCTTTGTGGCATCTCAAAGTTCAAGCTTCATTCACAATATGCCTTAACCTTGGTGGCTTACACACATAAATTTATTCAGTCATTATTCTGGAGGGTAGAAAATTTCATATTGAGAACTGAAAGTGTTTGGTTGCTGATGAGGGTATCATTCTAGCTTGCAGTGAACCATCTTGCCGCCCTTCAGATGACCTTTAATCAAGGTGTCAGCATAAGAATAGGAAAGCAAAGCTGTTCCTATCTCCTCAAGTAAGGCCAGGAATCTCATTGTAGGTGCTTCACCTTTGAGGTCTCATTGAACCTCAACTTCCTTCCAAAGATCCACTTGCCAAAGACTCGCCATTGCTAACTAGGGTTTCAAGATATGAATGTCTTGGGGTAGGGTAGACATTAAGTCCATGACAGAAAGAATGTAATATGAGGCAAATGGAAAACTTCCTGGACTCATGCCATATATAGTCTATAGAGGACAATGGGATTGTCAGATCATCGTACACAAGAGAAGATGATCTACATGTAGATAGCACCTGGGAGAACAGGTGTGCATCCCTGCAAGCTCTTGCTATTCCCAGATAGCTTGGCTTCAGGCCTGTGTCTTCAGATGAGACAATCTAGCTTGATTTAACCTGCAAAACTCCCAGGGAAACCTTTCCCACCACCTTCCAGACATCCATACCTGAACCTGCTGCTTTTCTTTGGCTCCTGTCAATTATAGCTGGAGTACACAGCCCGCCTGGATTTCCTGTGGCGCGTACAGGCCAAAGAGGAGATCAACGAGATGAAGGAACTGAGGGAACACAACGAGAACATGCTGCGCAATATCTTACCCAGCCACGTGGCCCGCCACTTCCTGGAGAAAGACAGAGACAATGAGGTGAGGTCAGGTCAGACTAGTCAGTGGAGAACGGGATGGTATACAGCTGCTCACACTGATCCTGAGCTCTAGGAAAATTCTATTACACTCAAGGGAGGTGTAAGAAAAACAACCATGCCTACCACATGGTGCCTGTCAATCCAACATATTTGATGCTATAAAATTTACACACTGTTTACCCTAATATCCAGTCCTTCATTTGTTAGATGGATATAAAATTCTTATTAAAGATTGGTTTTGAATTTTAAAGTGTTATATATGTATATGCATATATTAAATATATACAAATATGTATTATAGCATATGGTATATCATGATGTCATTGGAGAAATAGAAAGAGCTCCAACAATTCTAAGTATATCTACATAATTGAAAAGTGGCCTCAAATGACAAGATGTTTATGCCTTACTATAGTAGACAAAAGGTGAAAACAGCTCAGTTATTCATGTATAGATACATGGATTGATATCATACATTCAGACACATGTACACACACACACACACACACACACACACACACACCCTCATGCACAGACTCAGAAAATGTTATTCATCTATAAGAAATGATGTCCTGGAACACAATACAGTATTGCCTTATGCTAAGTGAAATATGTCAATCACCAGTACTAATATTGTGCATAATTACATTTACATAAGTTACATGTAGATGTCAATACATAGAGAAAGGGCAGAAATATGGTTGACAGGGATTGAAGGAGAGTGGAGTGTGGAGTTACTGTTGCTCAGGTTTGCAAGCTGAGGAATATTCTGTGGTCACAATGAAACTTACACTACAAAGTGAATATACTTAATAACACTGAGTTAATAAATACAGGGTGAAGATGATTAAGTTTCATTCACCACAATTTAAAGTAATAGTTTTTATATATACATGATGTATATGCATATATATATATATATGAATAGATATTCACACAAATATATACACATATTTGTGTGAATATACATATGAAATGCATATGTGTTATGGGAGTAGGTGTGTAAGTGTGGGTGTGTTTATGTGGGGAGGTGTAGTGAGAATTTTGGATTTTTTGAAAAGCAATTTCACTTTAATCCCAGGTGTGGATTATGTGGCTGCTTCAGATTGTCCACAACAGATGACTATGATTTGCCTCATGCTCTAGCAGGAGCATGATTTTGCCAGCAGCGGAGAGTTGCTGCAATTTTGTGACACATGGAATTTAGGGAACTTTTGAAAGGTTATATAATGCTAGGCCCTAGAGGCGGGGTTGTTAGTGGTGGGTTGTTGGTTGGTTGGCTGTGGTTTATTAAGTATTTGCATGCAAAGAAGAAACAAGAAGAAGAAATTAGATATCCTACTGGCAAAGATCAGACTTACCCCAAGGAACTCAATGCTCCTAATTAGCAGGAAGTAGCATTGCCTCCTTTCCCCTCTATTATTTTTGTTCTCCTATTTAGTGTTAGGAAGTTGAAAGGGTGGGAGAAGGGTAGAAGAAAGAAGAACCCACAAAGTAGTCAAAGTCCAGCTACAGGGAGGCCCATATATTCTTGGCACAGTGCCTCACATGTAGTAGGTGCTCATCAACTGTTCTTTTGTATTATAACTTGCTGATGGTCCACTTAGGGAATTTCAACTACAATTGTCAAATCAAGGTGCTAGGAGGCTCATGCCCTCTCTATGGTCCTTCCAGGACCTGGTGGCCCCCAAATCTTCCTTTGAATGTGGCAACACCATTCTGATCTGTGCCTGCATCTTCCATACCCTCCTTTGTAATGACATCAGCCTCTTTCCTCTAAGGACACCAACCATCAGATCTAGGATGTACTCTAATCCAGGATGATCTCATCTTTAGTTAGTTACAGCTACAAAACTATCACTTCCAAATAAGATCTGCTGCTCCAAATGGACACAAATTTGGTGAGAACGCCATTCGCTCACTGCAAAGATCAAAGTATATTATTAAATAACCTGGGCAGGAACCTGTCAGTCAGGCCTTTGGGGCTATGATAAGGCTTTGGGACACTTTTAAGTGAAACAGGAGCTTGGGAACATTCCACACGTAACAATCAATAAACTGCATAGATTAGAACATAGAGGTACAAAGCTAATCATAGATCCTAAAACAGCTCAGGGAAGACCCTGGTGGGAGGCCTAGGAGATGATGGAGACAGAGAGAAGATGAGTTCCATTGATGGGAGGTAGAAGTGGCAGTGCTGCTGTGAGAAATGAAACCATTGAAACTATCGAGCACACCCTTTAACCTCTGAGGAAAAGTTTCTCAAGAGCAAACTTAATGCTGTTTCAAATGCCAGACGCTTGGTATGTGACAGAGCTTTATCTTGCTCTGTAAGACTTTCAGGCAGACCTAAAGCCATGAACAGACCCCCCTCAGGGGTCATCCTTGGACTCAGCCTCAGGAAGAGGCCTCACAAGAATGAAATAATCTGGCTGCTTCATTTTCACAAGATGGTGAGCTAAAGAATACAAATCATACAGCCTTCGTCACCACTGATCCCCATACCTGATCCCTGATCCCTTGAAGAAACAACTGAAACAAGACCTGCTGGCCCTTGTAAAAGAGATACAAAGACAATGTGCCCTGTCTTAGAGGGCTGGATTGGGACTACCTTTTCCTTACAAAGTTTGCAGTCAGTTTGACAGAGGCTAATGAGACTTAGTTAGATCAGGCTAGCTCTTAGAAAAGCTTTAAACAGCTGGTTGAGATGAAAAACACTGGTTATTAATTTGATGGCTTGTTTTTATTCGTGGGTATGATGCCTTTAAGAAGAGAATGGAGTCTCTAATTACCCCAACCATGCCCTATCATTCATATTTCCTCTAAGACCCCCCAATGATGTTAAATTTGTGACCTTGCCTTGGGACCTTAGATAACAAACCGAGGTAATCCCATCCAAGCCACTAAAGGGGAAAAAAAAAAAAAAAACACAGCAAAAGATGAGGCAGGATTTGAATATCAAAGAGCAGAAGCACTGGGTTCCTGGAGGGCCACCTCTCCAATACAGATCAAAGCTACTCACACTTCTCAATAGATGGATTTTTAAATTCTGTTTGGGGACTGTTTTTCGTGAAACTTTGTTGCAAGTTTATTGACAGTTGCTAGAGCAGAGAGAATGGGGCTGTGTGTCAATCATGACCACCCAATGGAGAGGCAGAAACCCAGGAATGTCAGAGGACAGCCCAAAGCTGCTTTTCAGTCATGCCATAGAAACAGTAAGGTACCTGGGGAAGAGCCAAGAGAGACTGATTTCTTCGTGAAATGAAAGAAAACAGGAGATGTGCAAAACTCTAGGTACTCAGCTGAGGGGTGGACCAAACCCCACTAAACAGGACTGGAGAAAGTGCTAGACATTTGAGCAGACATTTGAATGACAAAGAAGGTCACTGGACACAGACATTCTTTCTTCCTCTGGCTTCACTTGGTAGAAGAAGCACAGGGCTTAGTTCCCAGCAGCCTGGGCACAGAAGGGATCCCTACAACACGGTTCCCCCGAGGAGAGAGGAGAGCAGTTTCTCCGCCTGCATCCTCAAGTGGAATGGAGGAGGGGGAAGTGTGAGCCTTCACAGTTCCCTACGGGCTCCAAACCTCTGCTTCCAACCCACACAGAAAGATGACAATAAAACGATTATAGCTTTTCTATATCCATCTATCCTTTGACAGTTTACAGCACGCTTTTAGTTTTCTTCATTCCAGAATAGGGAGAAACAGATGGAGCCCTGAAAGCAGTTAATTGGAGTGAGTTAAATAAAGTGGCCCTCTCTGAAGGTGGTGGGTAGGCTACATGAGTCTCTTCCGTATGATTCTCCAAGCTCCTTCATCCTCTTTTCTACTTGGCCCAGGGTAGGGTTGGGGACAAACTGAGTGCATAGCATCAATGACTTCCCATGGGCTCTGGCACTCAGACTGGGGACTGCCAATAGGGGAGAGGGTACTAGGGTATCTCAGTGAGGAGAAGCAGAGAAGCCAGGATATGTATTGCCTGGGAATCACGTGATGCTGGCTGTGTTCCTCCACAGCTCCTCAATGCAACTGCCATACTGTTCCTGTGTAAAATTCCTGAGCTGTTCTCATGTCTCCTAATCTAAAGGGGCATGAGAGCTCTGCTGCTTTGTTCCCAGGGGGATTACTAGGGTCTCCTATTTCTCCCTTTATCTTTTTAGTTAAGCCCATTGTGTATTAACTTGAATTGTCTCACTTTGAATAAGCCACCTCGAGTTGTCTGTGCCCCTAACTAAAGCAGTAGGAATGAAAGAATAGACAACAAGACCTCTTGATTTAGTGCATTGGATTTTGGTTTTGGTTTGGGACTTTTTTGTTTTGTTTTGTTTTTCACTACTGTAGAGGAATGCCTTAGCAAGCAAGCCTCTTAATGGAGGACAGGCTCGTTTTGCATTCAAGGTTTTCAGTACATGCTGATTGGCACCATGATTTCCAGGCCTGTGGTGACAGAGAGGATCATGGAAGAGGCACATTGTAGAGCAGAGCTGTTTACTTCCCTGCGCTGCAGCTAGGAAAAAGCAAGATGTGGGTAACGGAGAATAAGGTGTATGTCTGGACACATGCCCAGTGACCCACTTCCTACTTTCTTCAATACAAATATATCAAAGTATCAGTCTATCAATGAGGTCAGGGCTCTCAGCATCCAAACATTTCCCCAAATCCCTGTAGCTGATAGCCAAGTCCCCAGGACAGGAGCCCATTATGGTCAGTTCATATTTAAACCACAGCAGGCAGCAATTTGTCCAAAGCTGTTTCTACCCAATTCCCAAAGTGCAAAGATGAAGGGAGTTCACTTTGTCACTGAGACCAGTGACAAAGCCACAGCCAGCTGCAAAGCAGTGGAATAAATAGCCAACTGGAATAGGACATTTCAGTGAGACGAGGTGCAAAGCACAAGAGCCAGTACCCCTTTCACAGCTGAGAGGTTAGAGGTCAGAGAGAGCCGACCATGCTGCATAAAGACATGTGACCACATCTGCAGGACTCATCACCTCTCTTTCCACATTCATTGCCCTGACCTCCTGGGGGAAATTCCCTATAAAATCTTCCCTCTCATCTAATTGTGGAGCATATAGTGAGAAGGACACAACAACTAAGATGTGAGTCACTGGTAGTTATCACCTCAAGGACTTGTTTGTGTCCAAGATGAAGAAGATTTCACCTCCAATGTGGCAACCTCAATAGTATGACTTCCCCTTCCTGCCCCTCATGAAGATGGATACTCACCAGTCTTTATGTTCTGTGACAGTCAGTAAGTGGGTCAACAGAACCATTCTCCCAATTCCTGAGGAAAAACAATGGATCCAATTTTGGTCTCCTATGTATCTCACCTATCATCACCTGAGAGCCTGTGCTTATGCATTTCTCTTCATGGATATTACTGTCTCATGGATACACCAGGTAGCATCTGGCCAAGAGAAGATTCATGTTTAAAGAAAGAGTTGGGTGTTAGAGCAATGATGCTGGAGCAAGGGATGTATTACAGAACTTCATGTGGCGTTGAGCTCAGCCTCCTGCTCCTACTCAAGACCCTAGAAAGTTTGTGCAAAACTCCTCTCCACATGGTTAGTGAAAAGAGGAAACATGAATTTGCCTGGTTAAGGAGCTAACCTCAAGGCTGAAGGGTCAGTTCCCAACAAGGGACAGGTAGGAGAAAGAAATGTACTTATGTGGTAACATAGAGACTATTCGGATTCCTCCAGAAGCAAACCTTGGAAAACTAGAACTTCAGAGGCAGCAACTTCCCTGAAGGAGATTCTAGGAAATACAGAATGGAAGGAAGAGAAAGAATGCACTGGTGTTTGACGCGTTGTTGGGTAGACCTGCTACCTAAATGGGCAATGGGAGCCTAATCAAACCATTTTTGAATGGCTCTAAGAGTGAAGGAAGAGGATTCAAGACATCACTTCCCATCAGTGGTTTGCAGATAACCCTGATTAGGGGACATTAATCCCATGCCTCTTCAAAGCTGCTGGTCACATTGACAGAGTGACCTCTTGTGGCCAAAGAAAAAACTCACAGAAACCATGACAGTTGTGTAGAGAGAAAATTGCAGGGATAGCACCTGTAATAGCAGCTACAATGGGACACAGAAGCAGAAAAACAGACCAGCAGTATAACTCAGTGGAAGAGCACAAACCTTCAAGGCTCTGAGTTCAACATCAATACAAAAACAAAACATATAAATTCTTGAGTGTTTTAGGAGCCCAAAGAATCAGGGACTTGTAGACACTTAGGTTAAAGGGGTGGGTGGTAGTAAGACCATGAAGATATACTGTGATGTAGTGTTAGAATTTTATCTTGAAGGCAACTGTGGGCCATAGAGAGCTTTAAGACGGGAGGAATGTATGATATCCAATATCATATAGATCTCTTTAAAAAGATCGCTCACTGTTGGCAGCATGTGGTGAACGCCTTTGAGTAGAACAAGGCTGGAGGCCTATGAGTAGGAAGCTTTCTTAGTGGTAAATCAAGACACTGGAAAGAGCATTGCTTTTAAAAAATAGCAGCAACACTAAAATAGGGCCAACGTCAAGGACCAGGAAAGAGTCAATGATAACCAACACTCCCTTTGTAGATTTCACAACTCTAGTGTTTCTAACAAGTTAGAGGACGAAGGAACAGATGAGTGCTTCATGATAAAGAGAAAACACTCCAGGCCTGTACCATCATAGTTTGAAGAGTGTCAGAAAAATCCAGGTTAAGCCAAGTCCCAGAACTAATCTGGAAATATGGACTTGGAAACTGCTACATATGAGTGGTGGAGAGGTTGAACATGAATGAGATCTGTCCAGCGAGGATGTCCAATGTGACACATTCACTGAGTCACAGACAAAATGCTGAAAATAGGCAGGCTTTCTAAAGCAAATCCTTAAAGAGTGCAAACATGAGAAAACAAGATATTTCACAGAAAGTCAAGAGATTCAAGGTCCCAAGTGGCCAACATACTGAGCTATGTGGATGCCCAGTGAGATGGGAGCTGCCATGTGTACATTGATTTTTCCCAATTTAGAAGACTTTTTCTCCATTTGTTTCATTAGAGCTTGAGATGTGAATAGAAACAGACAGAGGAGAAATACAGCATAAGAAGGATGGAAGCCAGAATGAAGGCCGGGTTGATAGACACATGTGCCTACTGGATCAGGGTATCCTGTTCTTTTTTAGAAAAGACAAAGAGCAGGAAGCAGCATGAAGAGGAAGTGAGTAAGACCTAAGAAAGGAGAGCTTTGGCAGGGAAGGGAGTGATACTGACCGGTTCTGTGTGTCAACCTGACACAAGCTACAGTCATCAGAAAGGAAGGAGCCTCCATTGAGAAAATAATCTCCATGCGATCCATCTGCAGGGCATTTTCTCAGTTAGTGATCAGTGGGGGAGAGCCCAGCCCATAGTGGGTGGTGCTGGTAGTCCTGGGTTCTATAAGAAAGCAGGTTGAGCAAGCCAAGGGAAGCAAGCCATTAAGCAGCACTACTCCATAGCTTCTTCATCTGCCTCCACGATCCTGCCCTGTTTATGTTCTTGTCCTGACTTCCTTTGGTGACGAACAGCAACGTGGAAGTATAAACTGAATAACCCTTTCCTCCCCAACTTGCATTTTTTTAGTTTGTTTTTGTTTTGTGTGTGTGTGTGTGTGTGAGAGAGAGAGAGAGAGAGAGAGAGAGAGAGAGAGAGAGAGAGAGAGAGTGTGTGTGTGTGTGTGTGTGTGTGTGTTTGGTCATGGTGATTCTATTACAACAATAGGAACCTAACTAAGACAGGGGTAACGTTGCTGAAGAAATTATAAGGGCCAAGATCCTACTTTTCAGTAAGAGGTAAAACACAAATGGAGTTGAAGATGATTACACATGAAGATGTACGCACATAAGGACTAAAAACAGGGATAGTTACCTCCAACCCAAAGCTTACTTGGTACAGCAGGAGAAAGATCTTCTATGCAGAAGGGCATTGTGGTGGGTTAAGTGAAGGAGAATGGTGAAACTCTGCACCAGTCTTTGAGGAGAACAGAAGAATTGGCCAAGGACAAAGGCATACCGTTCACAAGTGCTGGCTTAGCTGAGGTTAAAGATTGCATACTTTTTATTATTCTAAACCACCTAATGATTCTGTGTTCACGGTGCAAGGAATGGACTATCTGTGTCCCTCCAAATTTTCTAAGGTGTATTTTTCTGGACATAGTCTAGAAACTTATTCCTCCAACTAGTTTCCACCTCCTATTATCTCCCAATAATACCACCTTATCACTCCTTGAAGAGTTAACTCATGAGCCCCTGTGATCCAGTGTACCTCGCAATGACTAGATCCACCAGCCAGAGACCACGTCTTTAACAATGAAGCTGTTGGAAGATTTTTTTTGTGTTCAAACCATAACAATTGAATTAGTGTGCTTATTAAAGAGTTCCAAGAGAGCTGCTTTGCTTCTTCTGGCATGTGTGGACACAACTAGAAAGTAAGTGTTGGATACTTTCAAGCATCTAGAACATGAGAAATACATTTACAGTTTTCATCAACCCACCCTGATGTATTCTCTATAGCAGCCTGGGGGGGGGGGGGGTACTAAGTCATACATTGCTGATGTACCATACCTGAAATCTCATTTTCTGTCCTGCCACTGGATTCCTGTGCATGTCTGCCAGGTCCTTATGCACAGGTAGCATCATGCAAAACTCTGATGATCATTTCTGCCTCCTCTCTGCCCCAGGAGCTGTATTCTCAATCCTATGATGCTGTTGGGGTGATGTTCGCCTCCATCCCTGGATTCGCAGACTTCTACTCTCAGACAGAAATGAACAACCAGGGGGTGGAATGTCTGCGCTTGCTGAATGAGATCATTGCTGACTTTGATGAGGTAAATCTAAGCATCAGAACTCTTGGGATGTTTTATAAACATAAACATGTGATAGGTTATTTAATTTTCACAATCAATTTTTATCTGGATAAATTGATGCCTTGATAAGTGTCTAAAATATAGTCTAGTTAAGTCAATCAAAATATTCATCACCCCACATTGTGGAAAAACCACTTAAAGTATAGCCTCTTATGGACATTCAGGTATACAATACTTCATTATTTAATTTAGTCACCACAGTGTGCAATGGTGTCCAGAACTTTCTTCTGTCTATCTGAAACATTCTACACAAATTAAGGATGCTCAACCATTTAAGTTAGATCTTTCTCCATAGTGTGTGGGGGGGGGAGAACACACTTTCAGAGCCCAACACAGTAGCCGTATAAACACAAGGTCTAACTTCATGACCCGGGTCCATTGCAGCTGCTCGGGGAGGACCGGTTTCAGGACATTGAGAAGATTAAGACCATTGGTAGTACGTACATGGCTGTCTCAGGACTGTCCCCAGAGAAACAGGTAAGGAAGGTCCTTGGACTTGGCCACAAATGTGCATTGGGCTGACTCTTGCCACATGCTAAGGAAGGCTTGAAAAACAATGGGAGGGAGCTGTTGCAGGATTGTCCCTGTCCAATTACATTAAGGCAGCAAGAGGCCTGTGATTGGACAGGGAAAGGAGAGGCAGCACTAAAAGTTGCAGAGACAGCATATCAGGAGAAAAAAGAGGGAAGAAGAATGGAGGCAGATGTGAATCAAAGTGGCTTTAACCAGTCACGGGTAGTTATGATAAGGTAGTTATCATAAGGTTAAAGTAATTTGGATAAAGCTTTTATCATTATCAATTGGTACTGAAATTATTGTATTGGCTTCTTGTAAATTGAGAATTTATTGATACATAAATCTGACTGGTTAATTATAAGGTTCAAGAGTTTTGCTTTACTTGGTTACTGGAATGTGGGAGCGCTGATGGCAGAGAGTGAACTAGCAGCTCAGCCAGATGCTGCAGGGGCTAGCTGGAGAGAGTTGCCAGCAGCAGGAGTGCAGGAGTGCAGCCCAGCCCTGCAAGGGAGTTGGCAGGTTTGAGAGAAACAGGAGCATGGAGAGTTGGCAGGTTCTTTTTAAATATTTCCCACGACAGGGAGCTCTACACTGGGCTATCCTGGTTCCAGGATGTACATTCACCCTTGACAAAAAAAGAGGTTTGCTGGATAAGTTGCTATTAAAAAACCCTCCCAGGCTTCATTCTGAATCTCAAACAGAATCTGTACCACAAAATACCTTGACTGTGATTTAGCTGTGGGTGTCCCCCAAAACCCCCAATACTAGTCCATTTTCTTACTCTTGTTTTCATTTTAACCTTGAAAACTGTTTCATGGTGGGCGCTAGTGATGGTAGTGGCAGTGGTGGCAGTGGTGGTGGTGGTGGTGATGGTGGTGGTGGCGGTGGCAGCGGGGAAAGAACTGGGTTGGTCTGGTGGTGGTGGTTGAAGAGGAGAGGGAGAGTTGGGAGGACTGGTGGTGATGGTGGGGGAGGAGGGTGCTGGTGGCTCTGTAAAACGTTGGACCGTGTTAATGGGGATACGAACATCTGCCTTTCAGGGCTAATGGGTGAGTTATCTGAGATAACTTTCATGTTCCCTATATAAATCCTGTACCCTTATAAATATTCAACAGATGTTAGATGAGTTTGAGTCAAAGTGATTAGGGTAGATGGAATCCTCACTAAGTCATCACTGGACTTAACCAAAGGAAAATGCTCTAAGCATAGCTATGTAAGATCAAACCCACTTGTTGGTGTACAAGTGTGACCCTCAATAGCAGGAGTTAGAAAACAAGTAGTTCCAGGCCACATCTGCCCCATGTTTGTAAATAAAGTTTTATTGTACTCAAGTACTCCCATTTAGTTCTATTTTATCTTTTGCTCATTTAAAACCAAAATGACAACACTGAAGAGTTACAACAAAGATTATATGGTCTGCAAGACCAGAAATAACCTAACACCTAGCCTTTAACAGAACTACCAACCTCTGTAGGGTCCCAAATTCTATGCCACAGACAATTTCAGTCAATGGGGAAGAGGTAGCCACAGCCCCCAAGCTTCACGTCACGTTACAGATTTTGAAACCGAAGAGGCTTACTCTGTACCTCCCTCCAAGGGTTCATAAGCATATACAGAGCATGCCTTACTCAGATGCTGTGAGCATTTTAGAGGAAGCAGAAACATCTTTTGTTACCAGGAAACCTACATGCACAAGGATAGGAATGTGTACAGATGGGCATTTATATAAAATCATGCACACCTGTGAGGATACTCAGGGACTCATAATGTGGCAAACTTCCTTTATAAATATAGATGTAAAGGAAGATGTGTCATCACCCACACCCTGTAGTATTAATTGAATCTCCTGTGATGTATACCTAATGGCTTGAGTGTGGAGGGCTCACTTGCATGCTTATCATCTTTAAGGAATGTGCAGTAGGGGACCAAACCATAAAACCTCTGCTGAAGACATCATATGTGTGTAATGTTGGATGCACCCTTCTCTCATGTTTTCCCCAGCAATGTGAAGATAAATGGGGCCATTTGTGTGCCCTGGCTGACTTCTCTCTTGCTCTGACTGAAAGCATACAAGAGATCAACAAGCATTCGTTCAACAATTTTGAACTCCGAATCGGTGAGTTGCAGCTAGAGGTGGAGGTCTCACTGGGCCAAGTGTCTTTGTTCTATCAGCTCATGGGCGTCAGTCCAGGAAAACTTTTTTTCTTACAAAATACATGAAGTTCTGTGTGACCCTGACAAGGACAGGCACAGAGTCAACTCAGGCCTTCCTGGACTTCCTCATCCAAGATGCTGGCAGCAAGGTAGGAGAATCCTGACCTATGCAGAAGTGCAAAGCAAACACTAGGCTGGCCTCTCCTCCAACATGTTTGCCTAGCTCCATTGTCACCTATGCAAAGGCATGCTTAGGCTGGCAGCCAATGGCCCAAGAATCACATAATTCTGACTTTTTCTTATTGCTGGAAGCTGGTGGTCAATGCATTGCTCTCTGCTTCTTCTCAATAATGCCTCAGAATATCGCAGGTTCCTGCCTCTAAGGATTTCACATACTGTACTGAGCCAGATACAGGCAGAAGGTAGCAGTTTCTCAGCTATGCAGTCTCGTTCCATTGCAAGGACAGAAACTCCTTGTGCAAAGTAGCTCCATGGTAATTACAGCAGTTGAATAAATCCTCCGTGTTTGTGCGATGTGTTCATTCCTCCTTCATCTGCTTTGGGCTTTCAGGCTCCTCCAGACATCCAGCCCTAAAGCCTCTGCCCTAGCTCACATTTGCATTTTATAGATAAAATAACTTGGTCCTAAAAGAGAGGAGTCAACTAGCCTAATATCACATTTCACTGCCAAACAGTGATGCCAGCAGCCACTCAGGGAGCCTGACTCTGAGATGATTGGCATCCTGGCTACTGGGCAATGGTTTTAAATAACTTTTGCTATTGTCTTTATGCTGTAGACGTCCTGTGGCTGACAGGCCATTTTACTTCATTAGGCTCTCCCTTAACAGCTTGCAAGAAAAGAGAGGGGGGTTAAGAAATACCAATATCTATTCCTCAGATCAGAGGAATAGCACATGCTTTTGTTCTTTGAAATAAGGATTTATAGTTATGGTTTTGAGCCTATGGCTGGGATGTGGCTTGATACCACATCTCCTGTCAACCTCGTGTTCTTTCTGAAATCATTGAAATCATTGAACTAAGAATCAAAAGAGGGTATTAGCCCTGAAGAGAGAAATAGCCTAAGTAAATTCTAAAGACATTGGTGAGATCAGGACTAACCCTTTGGTGGGATATATTAGACTGCTGCACTTTATTTGGAAGTGGCTTTAGTGATAATTTCAAAGCTTACTCCTTCAGGAAAACTTGATGGCTCTTCTAGCAATGACAGACTTCCTCTAGATGTGTACTATGCATATCTGTCTCCTTTAAGCAAGGATTTCATAGTTCTATAAACAGTGACTAGGCATCTTATATGTGTGATGCTGGCAGGATGGATAAGAAGACATAGGCTTGACTCCTACTGTGGAGACAGAAAACAATTTAAAAAGCAGGTAATATAATATTATCAGGTAATGAAAGCAAAATCTATCAGTATGTAGGAATAGAAGGAGAACAGAGGTCCTTCTTGCATTGTTAAGTTTATCAGTTAGGAAAGAACTTCTGACCAGAGACTTGAGGAAACTGGAAAGATTAGTATTATAGATTCTGAATAAGATCATTTGAGGCTAAAGCAAAACCAAAACACATGTGCACGCAGACACTACATACTACGCTTGACAAGCACACATATATACTACATACTACACAGTACACTATACGTATGCAGTTATATATTACACAGGATACATTATACTATATATTCATATATATATATATATATATATATATATATACCATATACTACACATTATCCACTATACTCAACACATAGACACTATACCCTGTACATTATACCCAACACAGGTATACATACATTCTAGACACTACACACTATACATAAGGCACACACACACACAGTAGAATGCACAGGAATGTCAATGGTGATTAGCTCTTTAAAAACCTTGAGAGACATTGTGTCATTTGACTCTTATGATGTCTAAGAAGTCACAGGTATCAGAAGTGATCATGTAGCTTCTAGCCTGCACATTAGGGAGCTGAGGTTGAGAAATCCCTGGTGTCTTACTCAGAGTCACAGTCCATAGATGGGTAGAATGAGGTCCACATGAGTTAAATAACCGATCCAGATGACTTGGCTTGTAAGTGACTGACGTAGTGACCTGGACTATGCTGCTCCCCCAAGAGACTACACACAATGCCAATCACACCTAACTGCCCGTCCTCTACCTTATTTCTTGCTCTTGTGGGTTCCTTTGTAGGCATCAGCCACGGCTCAGTGGTAGCAGGTGTAATTGGAGCTAAGAAACCACAGTATGACATTTGGGGAAAAACTGTGAACTTGGCAAGCCGAATGGACAGCACGGGAGTAAGTGGCCGGATCCAAGTTCCTGAGGAGACCTACCTTATCCTGAAGGACCAGGGCTTTGCCTTTGACTACCGTGGGGAGATATATGTGAAGGGCATCAGTGAACAAGAAGGGAAAATCAAAACGTACTTTCTCCTGGGACGAGTCCAACCCAACCCATTCATCTTACCCCCAAGGAGACTTCCCGGGCAATATTCTCTGGCTGCAGTTGTCCTTGGCCTTGTCCAGTCTCTCAATAGGCAAAGGCAGAAGCAACTTCTCAACGAGAACAGCAATTCGGGCATCATCAAGAGCCATTACAACCGGCGGACTTTGCTAACGCCAAGTGGGCCAGAGCCTGGAGCACAAGCTGAAGGCACTGACAAATCCGATTTGCCATAAAAGCATTTTCTTTGTGTTTCTTTCTCTTTTTTTGTATTTCTTTTATATATAAAATAAATATACTAATAAAAAGGTTTAATTTTTTTTAGAACAAGGATGGTTTCATTGGTCTTTGAGTATCCAAGATCAAGTGCACAAGTTGAGGTTTTCCTCATTCACCACCCTTGTTGATCACTTCTTATACACAAGATCTATAAGGCCAAAAGTCTGACTTAGAGGAGTTCCTACATAAATTAGAAAAGGGCATGTGTAAATAGAACCTTGATGTTATTGGGTGCTTAGTAACTTCTGGCATTTTCTTTTAAACTAACCTTATACCAAGCCAAGTATTATGTCAAATTCTGACATAAAGACCTCATAATCCCTGTACGTTCATTCAGCTGATATAGATGAGCATCCTGCATTGTGCCTAATCTGTGTCATGACCCAGATAAATTCTGGCGAAAGTGTTTTTCTTGTGGAGCTAATATACTGCTTGTGGACAACAGACTTATTATTAAAGCAATATGTAATCTACTTTCAGACAGAGATAGACGCAATAAAGAGATTAGATGTGGGGGCTGGAAAGAAGGTTAAAAGAACTTACTGCTCTTCCAGAAGACCTATGTCTGGTTCCCAGCACCATGTCAGGTAGCTCACAACTATCTATAATCCAGTTCCAGGGGGATACAATGCCTTCTTCTGGCCTCCAATGGCATTTGTACACACATGGCATAAACTCAGACACAGACAGACAGACAGACAGACAGACAGACAGACAGACAGACAGATGCAAGTTGAGAGAGAGAGAGAGAGAGAGAGAGAGAGAGAGAGAGAGAGAGAATGGTTTAAGTTACTGGAGGCCAGAGATCTAACTGAGTTACCAGGAATACAATTTTGAGGATATGATGCCAAAGATTAACCCTTAATAATGTGAAAGTGAAAAGAACAGGGAGGAAAGTGATATGAAGAGAAGGGACAGCAAGTGCAAACTCCCTAGGGTGCATTCTTGGAGGAACAATTAGAAAGCCAATGGTTGGAGTGAGAAGCTAGTTTCCTGGGACAACTGCATCACATTCTCTTCACTCATGAACACAGACAGCAAGAAATACAGATAAGAAAGCTGAAATGTGCCAGAATTCACCTAGTTAGCTAGAGAAACAGCTTCAGAACCATGAGTCAATAAACACTCCATGCTTTAACTAATGACCATTCCGTGTAGCAACTAAAGCACAATAAAAGATTGATTTCTTGTCGCTGAGAGACTTTATCCAGAACATGGTCTTGACACAGTGATGACAAGCCTAGAGCCAATACAGATAGAAAAATAAACATTCTATACTATGTCTGGAAAATATGGCTTCAGTCGGGATCCCATCAAACACAGTAGCAAGGGGCTAAGTTCCAAGAATCCCACCAAGTATACATCTGGCCTGGGATCCATCATTCACCTCTCTGAGTCTCGTGCCCCCCACAGGAGACCCAGAAAGCTTCACCCTTTCATCTCCCCCATGGAGAGATACTGTTTGCGTTCTGTGATGTAAGGGGACATAGAGAAGGAATGAACTGTGTCAAGAGGCCACTCCACAATCTGAATCTTGTCTCTATCACTCCCAGCGTGACGTC
Source organism: Mus caroli (assembly GCF_978045245.1). NCBI lineage: Eukaryota > Metazoa > Chordata > Mammalia > Rodentia > Muridae > Mus > Mus caroli. The sequence goes on from NW_028227271.1 coordinate 39,382,355, forward strand.
AGCCATGTGGCATCAACTCTGCACACGTAGGACCACAAAGAAAACAGTGATGATTTATCATTCTGATGCTTTTAGATATTAGGGAGATCATAGCTACACCAAAGAGTCAGACACAGCACTGTGGCCGTTTTCCTCTTTAGCTTTGTCAACTAGGAAAGGAGTCTCGATTCAGGGATTGTCCAAATCAGGTGTAGGCATGTTTGTGTGTGTGTTGGGGAGGTCTTGTTCATTGATGTAGGTAAGCCAGATCATGATGGGCGGCACCATTCCCTGGGCAGATGGTTCTAAGCTGTATAAGAACAGTAACGAAACACAAGCCTATGATTGAGTCACAGAGCAAATGTCCTCTATGGTTTCTGCTATATGTCCTTCTCTGTGAGTTTCCTGGTCAGAGATCACAGTGCATGTACAGCAAGTGGGTCTTTCTCAAGCTCCTGCCCTGACTTTCTCCAATGATGGATTCTAACCTGTAACTGAAATAAACCCTTTCCTCCCCTAAGTTGCTTTTGGGTCAGAGTATTCTATCACACCAACAGGTATGAAACTAGAAGAGTAACTAACCCTATTTAAAACAGCCAGACGTGAATAAGCATGCCCAAGTGTTATATACAGAAACTCTTTTTTTTTATTACATCTTTTCCTCAATTACGTTTCCAATGCTATCCCAAAAGTCCCCCATACCCTCCCCCCTACTTCCCTACCCACCCATTTCCATTTTTTTGGCCCTGGCGTTCCCCTGTACTGGGGCAAATAAAGTTTGCATGTCCAATGGGCCTCTCTTTCCAGTGATGGCCGACAAGGCCATCTTTTAATACATATGCAGCTAGAGTCAAAAGCTCCGGGGTTCTGGTTAGTTCATAATGTTGTTCCACCCATAGGGTTGCGGATCCCTTCAGCTCCTTGGGTACTTTCTCCAGCTCCTCCATTGGGGGCCCTGAGATCCATTCACTAGCTGACTGTGAGCATCCACTTCTGTGTTTGCCAGGCCCCGGCATAGTCTCACAAGAGACAGCTATATCTGGGTCCTTTCAGCAAAATCTTGCTAGTGAATGCAATGGTGTCAGCATTTGGATGCTGATCATGGGATGGATCTCTGGATATGGCAGTCTCAGCTCTATTCTGGTCATGTTTTGATCCAAAATTAACATATAAAAGTCTTCAGCAGAGAGTACTTTGATTTGGGGACTAGAGGGTGCAAACCTGTGAACCCACAGAACCACACAGAGCTGCAGTGAGGATAACAGGGAATGCACTCTTAATACGAGTTTCTCAGCTTGGCCCTGAGCTGCACTCCAGGGAGACCCGGCTTACTGCCATCAAGGAACCGTGGTGTCTCTACTGAAATGGCAAGTCTGGAATCTTCTCCTACCTAAGTCTTTCTTTTACTTGTCTGATTTGCACACTTTTTTTAAAAAAACTAAGTCAGAGTTACTTTAGTCACAAAATATTAATAAGGTAAAAGTTGTGAATTCACTGAAAAGGCTTCAAAAGTTTCACTTGACCCTTAGGTAATCAACCCTCAGTCCAAGGTCTGGGCTGCTTCTGGGATGAAGCAGACACTCTGCAGGGGGGCCTGGCCCACAAGACACACACATAGAGTCCTGCCGTGAGTGGAAAAAGAGAATTTTCCCAGGGCTACAATTAGTGCTGACCCAGTCCAGGGCTAGAACCTGCCCTTCTGTATATAGCAAGAGCAAGGTATTGAAGCTCAATCCCTTGCCTGAATTTTAATTCCAGACTGAAGATATTTCTGTTGCTTTGGAGCCTGTGTCAGCCAGAAAGAATGCAGCTCTCGGATTAGCTGTGGGCTCCAAGTGTACCCAATATTTTATTGATGAGTTACCAGGGAGCAGGGTGCCCTGAAGGATGACACAATGTGCCTATTTGAATTATTGATTGCAAAGCAGCCACACATTTCTATCCACCCACCTGGAAGATCGGGTCACCATTCCTTGGTGGGTATCAAACTTTCCAAGTAAACTCAATGAACCTGTCTTTGCCTTTTATAGAGAGCAATCGGGACTCAAAGCCAGTCTGTTTCTGTTTAAGAACAATAGTTTCATTCAGTCTCTTCATAACACACTGGCCCTTCTGATGGCACTGACATCATGAGACCCTCAAGAACAAACATTTTTAGTGTTTTACAGTTTGATGTGTCCATTTTCCAAGTACAGTTTCAACTGAACTTCATAATAACACGTTATTGTGTCTCTTGTGCAGGCAACTGGATCTCATAAAAAGTAATAAAATAAGCTCTATCTACACATGGATTCTTAAGCTGAGAAGAGTTTAAGGTTCATGTGAGGGCGAGGTCCAAAGTCTTGATTTTACAAGACTCTATTGAAGATGAAGGTACAGATAACTTGGTCCCCTTTTGTGTTTGGACTCCACTCTGCCTACTCTGATCTCTTTTCCTTTGTGTTTTATGAATAAACAGTCTTATGATCAGAAGTTCACTTCCACCCTCTCTGGCCTCAGAGAGGGCTGAAATTGGTGAAAGCTCTGTCCACTCTGGTCTCTGGATAGGATTCTGCTCATACTCACAGTTGTGTACCTGCTTCTGTCATGCCCTAGATCCCAAAATTCAGCCCAGCTCAACAAATAATCAGAAGAACATGCACCCATATACATACATGTCTATACCTCACACTCATAGTCCTGAATGTTTGCTGTCTTTATTTCTTTTTTTTTTTTTTTTTTTTTTTTTTTTTGCTGTGATAAAATTTTCTGTCAAAAGCAACTTAAGACAGAAAGTTTATTTAGGCCAAAGCTCTGGGTCACAGCTCATCATGGTGGTAAAGTCAGAGCAGCAGAAACTTAAAGCATCTAAACACATGTTCACAGTCAGAAGAGACCAATGAATGTATAAATGCTGGTCCTCAACTTGCTTTCTTTATTCTTATAGCATCCCGTATCCCCTGCCTAAGGAATGGTGCCACCCACAGTAGGTATTTCTTCCCACCTAATTAACATAATTAAAGCCCCCATGTACAAGTCCAGAGGCCCATCTCCCAGGTGATTCTAAATTCTGTCAAGTTGACGACTGACAATAAGCAACACATGTGTTTATACTGGGGCACATACTCTCTCACACATATTCTTATGTGTGCACACGACATCTCTCACACTCAAACACACACAACCACATACTTGCAAATATACACTCATATGCTTACATACCCACATAAACTTACACACACACATACAGCCTCATACTTGCAAATATACACTCATATGCTTACATACCCACATAAACTTACACACATACCACTTGTGCAGAGCACTCATGCCTCATAGTTAGGTTTTACTGACAATTTAGATGAAGAGGTAAGTTTACATGACTATCCTCTGAACAAACCAACTGCAATTTTGGGAAATTCAGCTTTATCCAATTAAAAAAGGTTTGTCCTAGCTGGGCTAGTTGACTATATACATTCCCCACTTCCATGGAGAAATAAAGACACTCTCTCCCGAGCATCCAGGTGATGCCTACCACCTGTTGTTCACAATTCTTCCTTAATTGCACATGGCCTCCAGGAGGGGCTAGAGTATATTTGCAAAAAGCACTAGGGGGAGTGGAGTTCCATCTATGCAGCAGAGGGGGGCCCTCATCCCTGATGGGTAAAGGCTTTCAGGTGTGGCCTGTTGAGGGAAAGAGCATCCACAATCTGTAGGTACCCTTCACCAGTGTTCTGGAAGGAAGTGAAATAAATCCTTTGATTCCCCAGTGTGAAGTCTTGCAGAATCATGCCTCAGTTGGTTAATTGTTGGAACCTTAGGAGAAGGGGAAAACATTGCTTACATCTTCCTCTGGAATGGAACGTTTAGCAACCAGGGGCAGAAAAAGGATGGTTACTGAAGTAACACAAAAAGTAACTGTATTAATGAAGTCATTTGTCTTACTAAAGCAATACAAGGGTAGCACCTCCCAATCCAGGGTTTTGCATGGTCCCCTCATCCCAGGCCTCTGTCATCTTGCTTGGCTCAGTTCTCCCTTCTCTCTTTCTTCTCACTCTCTTAAGTTTTTCAAAAGGAAAAGCAAATTCCTCTCATCTTCTCCTGCACATCAGATTAAACTTTCTTGCACTCATTCAATAACCAGTGAACACTTACTCTACTCCACAGATATTGCTTATCTGCCAGTGGTTCATGACCTCAACATTTTCACAACAGAAGAAAAATGGAGATAAGCTGGCCTCTGGAAACATCTCTGGGGCTGTTCTCCAGGCTTCTCTCTTTCACCCGTTTCAGAGGGGCCATAGTGATTACCACTCATAGCAACAGATCTCAGCCCATTCCTAACCACTGGTGTCTCAAAGTTAACTTTCTGCACCACCACCCATGAGTCCTGATTTCAGCAATGAAAGGGTAGTTGGGTGATGAGTCCAGAGCTACCAGTGAACAGGGATAGGTCAACAGTCCTTTTGAGTGACAGCTGGCAAAAACGACCAAAGAAACCATTGAAGCTGCCAAGTTATAGGCTCTTAAAAGATTATCTTCTGGACACTAGTTGTTAAGGAGGTGGCCTCCCTTATTGACACTCAGAGGCTGTCCAGGTCAGATGGTCTCCAGCAAATGTACAGAGAGCAAAGTTACATTAAATACTTTTGTGTTGCTATGATAACATACCTAAGATTCAGCAACAACTCCTGGATGTTCCACAGCCCCAAATGACATTGCCTGTTGAAGAAGCAGCATTCAAACCTGAAACATTGAGGGTTTCAGATTCAACCCACAACACTCCTGTATCCTAAAGTTTCATGGCTATCTAATAAAACAAAACAGATCTGGTCAATTTTTAAACCCCATGTTCTCCACAGTCGAAACACTGTTCAAAATTTCAGAATTCAATATATCTTTTAAAACCTCAGGCAGCCACTTAACTGTGGGCTCTGTTAAGGAGTCAAAAAGAAAGTTAAATTCATCCAACATACACCTAGCACAAAGTAAACATTCATGTTCCAAAACAGAAGGATGGGAGGATAGCAAAGAAAGAGGAGAGCAAAATAAGACCTAAACTTATCAGGTCAAACATTAGATCCTACAGCTATCTATGGGCTATACCAGACACATAATGTGAGCTCCAACAAGCTCTAGCCCCTGCCCTTGTGAATCTGTCATCTACAGCACATGTGGCCTCTCATTTATTTGCTCTTCTCTGACGTTCGAGTTTTTGTTGTTTTTTTCTTTGTTTGCTTGTTTGTTTTTGATAGATACACATACCACACACACACACACACACACCTCTAGTTTTAAGACCTTTGTTTCTCTTCCTCCATCAGCTGTCTAGCTGTAGGTCTACCTCTCTAAAATTCTGCAAGACTCTACCATCTATGGGTTAACTGTATAGGTTCTGGATTCGAATCTACTTATGTACTTTCTTACCTTGAGAAGCTTATATATTTTTTTTAGAAATAGTTTCTACATTGTAATCAGAATGATCTCAAACTTACAATCCTTCTGCCTTGGCCACCAAAGTGCTGGATTCACAAGCATGTGCAATCATGCACAGCTACCAAACCTTTCTGCATATTTACAACTCTATCTTTATGGCTATAATGAGAATACATCTGTTTCATGAAGCTAGGTAGCTGTGAGTCTTAAGATTTAATCGAGGGAGAAATAGAGATAAGTAAACACAGAATTCTTAAATAGTGACTGGCATAGAAGAGGCTCTTTGTCTCAAATCCCCACAGCAGATAAAAATATAAATACATCTCCCCTCCCCAATTTTATCCTGAAGTCACCTTTTTTCTTGCTTTTTTTTTTTCAAATATGTGTGTGTGCATATGTGTGAGTAAGTGTGGAGGGTGTATGTGGCGGTGGCCATGGGTATATTGTATGAGTATGTGTGTATGTGTGGTGTGGTGTGTGTGTGTGTCCTATGCACTGGTGCCCATGAAGACCAGAAGAGGCCTTAAGATGCCTGGAACTGAAGCTGCAAGCATTTGTGAGCCACGAACCTCAGGGAGATTGTCCCATTGGGTTCTGGGAGTATATATTAAAAACCAAAGCAAGGCTTTGTCAGAAAACTAGTCAAATGATTTTTTTCTATTACCATCTTCTAGGAGAAAATGGTATTTCTCTCCTTGCAATAAAAGAAAAAAAAAAAACTTTTCATTTGACCATTCCAATCTTCTTGGGGAAAACAGGTCAATCCATCCATGAGTGAATGGTAGAGAGGAGCTTTGTATCAACAAACCCCTCAGTTTAAGGAAACACAAAGCACAACCAAGTCGTGATGGACTCTGCTCCTTGTTCCCAGGTCCCCATTTCTCCCACTTTCACAATGACAAATGCAGATGCCACTTTCTCAAAACAAGCAAAGAGCCTAAACACTATGTCCTAGTTCTTATGAAATCACCCTAGCCCATGTCATGCTGCACTGTGGGTCATACTGGCTTCATACTGCTTCTTACATTGTTGGTTGATTCTGCCCCAGTGCCTCAACCCAGCCTGGTGGTGAACACTTAGGAATAAACATGTATTGGATAACATGGAAACTAGTGACTGAATGACTTGACGCATCATCTAGTCAGCATATGTCGGTGGAGAAAAGGAATCACATCTTAAAACTAATGACTATTAAGCATTTGAAACAATTTTTAAAACTGCACAACAAAATCTAGTGTTCTAGCTTCTCTTTAAAATTTAAACAATCTGATTTGTGACAACATGCGTAAACCTGGAAGACATTGTGTTAAGTGAAATAAGCTAGAAATAGAAAGCGTAGTGATCTCACGTATATGTGGAACATAAAAAATATCGAACAAATTGAAGCAGGATGCAGAATCATGGATTCCAGGGGCTGGGTTTGGAAACCTGAGAAGGGACTGGGGAAATATTGGTCAGAAGATACAGCATTTTAGAAAGATCAGAGACATTGGTTCAAGACATCTGCTATGCAAGTCGGTGACTAGAGTCGATAACAATGTGCCGAGTTATTGAAAATCTCTAAGAAACAGAGCTGTGAGTATTTTTTTTATAACAACAAAATAACAGTGGTGTGTAGAGCAATCTAATTTGCCTGTTAGCGCCATTTAGGCATCCTAGTATGAATGCCTTTTTTCGAATTCCATGTAATCTACACAAACACATAGATGCTTTATCTGTAAATGAAAAGAAAGTAAAATAGTTGGAAAATCCCATACTGTAGAGTCTAGGTGCCCATACAGATGAAATTGGATAGAGCTGAATTGCAATATTCTCTTGCAGAGCCCAGAGCAGACCAGAACTCATTCCTAGACAATCGTTTAAAATCATGTCTCTGGCACATGCCTGGTATGTTGTGGCTTTTATAGCCTACGACTGAGAACTCAATTTAGACCTGGCTGCCTCTTGGAACAATAGAACCCTTCCCCTGCCAAATGGGAACGGCCAAGAATATCTAGCAAGATGCTGAGTTCATGGCCACTACCAGGCAGGGTAGGGAAAAGGCAAGTAGGGCAGTGAGCACCGGGGCTTGGAGAAATCCAGTTAGCTGAGTACAATCCAAACTCTTCTCTTTCCTGGACAAGGAGCCTGGGGCAAAGGAATGAAGTGACTCTGTCTACAGTTCCTTGCCTGTTACCATAACTACTTACACAGAAACTTGTCACCATGCTGAGAACTGTTGTGCAAAAACAGTCAGCTGTAGCTGCAGCCTTGCTCAAGACAGAGGTTTAATAGACAAGAGCTAATGTATTCACCACTCACTGATCGACACTTCTGGTGGGGGGGGGGATCCCCTGGGTGTGTCATCAGGGCTTCGGCCAGAGACCATTCAGCAGAGTTCAGCAAAGGTTGGGGTTGGAGGAGAAGGTTCTCCAGCAGAAAGAGCTCTCACACATGTGCACATCCCTCTCACTCAGTATAAATATAAAACCGCAGCTCCCAGACAGCCAAGCAGCATTTGAGACACACTGCTCGTGCTCAGTGATGCACTCCAGTGCTTCTGACCTTTTTCATCTCAGGATCTTAGCAGCAATAATTGAACATGTTATGGCTGTTAAGTCTGGTGTAAGCTAAGGTCTCTGGCAAAGTATCCTCAGTTCAGTTAAGAGAGTACAGTCTCCTTCTCTGCTCTTTACATCCTTGTCTTAGGGTTTTGCTGCTGTGAACAGATACCATGACTAATGCAACTGTTATAAAGGACAACATTTAACCGGGGCTGGCTTACAAATTCAGAGGTTCAGTCCAGTAACAAGGTGGGAGCATGGCAGCATCCAGGCAGGCATGGTACAGAGAGAGCTGAGAGTTCTACATCTTCATCTGAAGGCTGCTAGAAGACTAGCTTCCTAATAGCTAGAAGGAGGGTCTCAAAGCCCACCCCCATAGTGACACATTTCTTCCAACAAGGCTACATCTCCTAAAAGTGCTAATCCCTAAGCCAAGCATATTCAAACCATCACAGTCCTACAATAACACAACCACATAATTCCTTACCCCCTGGTCCAGTACCACTTGGCCTCCTCTAACTCACTCCTCTTTCCTAGGCTAAGGACTTGCCTTGGCTCCCTATCAAATGAGAAGCAGCCTCGGTAGCCACCATAGCATATGATCCATGTAGTTGTGCATACATTCCCTTCATTCACTTGCCCACCAAACACTTCCAAAGTCCACAGAAGGAAAGAAAGAAATGTTATTGGTCACATATGCCTCTTGTCAAACATGGCAATGGTCCTTTGTGCAGCTATGTCACATGATTCCTACAAAGCACACATGGGTTGGTCATTACTCATGTTGGACAAAGGAAAATGTAAAAGGTAAGGGTGTCTAGCACATCCCAGAGCTGGAATCTAGACCATGAGGACCTCTGAAGAGCTCAGTGTGGAGTCTAGGGAATAGCTTCCAGATGTTCAGCTGGAGACTGCTGTGAATGCCAAGTTTGTTCATCCAAGGGAAATGTGGCTGCCTCGGAACAAGAGTAGCCTCTTCTCTCCAGCCTCTCTGCTCAGACACAGAGGCTTTCCCAGTGGTTATAAGTGATCCAAAGACAGCCTCTGCACACTGGTCTCTGGGTAGGTTATTTTTTCACCAGAGGCTGAGTTCATTAACTTGAAAACTCACACATGCCAAACTTTCAAATTTTCATACTCCAATCATTTTTTCAAATAGCTTACACAAAGCATATTGCAATCACTAGGGCAACCATTAGGAACTGCTTGACTTGTGCTCTTCACGAGATCATACCCAGTATTTGATGATCTCATGAAACTGAGCCTGTGGCAATAAGATCTCAAACCAATACTGTCCTTCAGAAAGCTGTAACCCAGAGATCCCTCCCTGGGCTGCTGAGCAATGTCACCTATGCCTTTCTAACTCTGTTTCCTCCAACAAATTCCATATGTGCTTTTGCTACAATATGGTCTGTCGTAGTTTGAATATCTTGGCCCAGGGAGTGGCACTATTTGGAGGCATGGCCTTGTTGGAGTAGGTGTGTCACTGTGGGCTTGGGCTTTAAGACCCTCATCCTAGCTACCTGGAAGTCAGTATTCTAGCAGCCTTCAGATGAAGATGTAGCACTCTCAGCTCCTCCTGGATAATGCCTGTCTGGAAGCTGCCATGCTCCCACCTTGATGATAATGGACTGAACCTCTGAACCTGTAAGCCAGCCATAATTAAATGTTGTCCTTATAAGAGTCGCCTCAAAACACATGAAACTCAAGAAGAACGAAGACCAAAGTGTGGACACTTTGCCCCTTCTTAGAACTGGGAACAAAACACCCATGGAAGGAGTTACAGAGACAAAGTTTGGAGCTGAGATGAAAGGATGTACCATCTAGAGACTGCCATACCTGGGGATCTATCCCATAATCAGCCTCCAAACACTGACACCATTGCATACACTAACAAGATTTTGCTGAAAGTACCCTGATATAGCTGTCTCTTGTGAGGCTAAGCCGGGGCCTAGCAAACACAGAAGTGGATGCTCACAGTCAGCTATTGGATGGATCACAGAGCCCCCAATGGAGGAGCTAGGGAAAGTACTCAAGGAGCTGAAGGGGTCTGCAACCCTATAGGGGGAACAACAATATGAACTAACCAGTACCCCCCGGAGCTCCTGTCTCTAGCTGCATATGTAGCAGAGGATGGTCTAGTCGGCCATCAGTGGAAAGAGAAGCCCATTGGTCATGCAAACTTTATATGCCCCAGTACAGGGGAACGACAGGGCCAAGAAGTGGGAGTGGGTGGGTAGGGGAGTGGGGGGGGGAGGGTATGGGGGACTTTGGGATAGCATTGGAAATGTAAATGAAGAAAATACCTAATAAATTAAAAAATAAATAAGAGTTGCCTCAGTCATGGTGTCTGTTCACAGCAATAAAACCCTAACTAAGGCACAGTTATTGCCTTTTCCTTAATCAGACTAAAGATTCTCACAGCCTTTGAAGCCCTCCGTCTGCTCTCTACAAGAGCTCACAGACACCAGACTTCTTTAGATGACAATCATGGGTTTCCAAGGTGGCCAAACAGACCCCAAATGGAGGTGTGATCTGTGCAACATAAACTTCAGAAAGTTATGGCGAGGATGCAAAACCAAATAGTGGAGGCAATCTGTGGGCAGGGAGGTTACAGTGAAAACTCCTATCAGAGGACATCTGCTTTCTGAACCCACTGGAGAGCCTTAGGATTGGGCCTAAGGGCCTCTTCACAGGCACATGCTTTCCTTTGCTGCCATCTTGTGGTAGCACTGGTGAACAGCGTCCTGGAGACCCTAGCAATAGATCAGCTCTTCTGAAGTGAATACTACTCTACAAAGTAGAAATCATTCCGGCACCTGACACAGTAGAGGTTTAAACAGGTTCTGTACTTGCCTTGACCACACATCTTAGAAATGGAAACGCTGAATTTAAATTTCCCTTTGCCTAAGCCTGTCAGTAGGTCAGGATGGTGTCTCCGAATAAGAGAACACAGACGACGAATTCTAAGACAAGATCAAAACACTAAAAGAAATGAGCCCTGGGTCAGGACCGTGGAGACCCCGTATCAGACCTCGACTTTATTACACTGCTCTGCTAAGCTGTACAGTGAGCAAAAGATGCATATGATCTGTGGTCTGCTTACTCAGAACTGTTGTTTATTGAACACATAGCATACGTGGTTATTGTGCTAGGAGTTGAGGTCACAAGCTGCCTTGGTGATTGATCATTCGTCTCCAGTCGTCCTGCCCATGATGAGACAACCTCAGATCTTCTGGCTCTGGCATGCTTTCTCTTCTGCTTCTTTGCACTGCGGGTACTCCTGGACCTTCCAGTCCAATAAATTGTTTCCATAGTTAGTCCGTGTAGACAACTGCCCTTCTCATCTTCTACCCCAGCCATCAGCCCTCACGGAACACCACCCCCAAAATGATGCTGATGAAGCATCTTATTAGCAATACTCTCCAGACTCTTCTCTAAGCTTCTTTATTTGTCCTTATTGCTGCCTCCCTACACCACCATCCCCTGATACACACACACACACACACACACACACACACACACACACACACTTCCACAGCCTCATGGCAAACTCTCTGAAATTGACTTCTTTCCTCACCACCTTGTGGCCACAGTGTCCTAATGACACTGCAGCTACTTTGCTCAGAATGAACAGCTGAGAAATGGGATCTTCTGAGAAATTTTCTTCTGTTTTCTTCTGGGCTTAAACCTTTTCCTTAACATCTATGTCCCTCTCCTCCAACACATAAGTCAAAGTTGACCTTTTGCCCCCACTGGGTGTGTTCTTTTTATTCAGAATATTAGCTCCCTGTTTGTTTTGCAAATGTGTAAACTAATATGCACACTAATGCCAAGAAAATATTAATAAGATCTCAATATTTTAGCTTTTATATTTTAATAATTCTTTGAGAATTTCATACATGTACAAAATATTTTAATCATATTCAGTCCCACCCTTTCCCCAATTCCTCCTAGATCTGTCTTACTGACTCCCAACTTAATATTCTGTTTTGTTTGTTGCATTTTCTGTAACCCATTGATTCCAATCTAGGCTGTTCATATACTCTTAGGTGTAGAGCCATCCACTGTAATGTGATCAACCCAGAAGGAGACACCTGTTAAAGAAAAGTGACTATCCCTCCTCAGCAAGTCTGTCAACAGCTCGACAACTTGTGGAGTGGGGTGAGAGTTGAGAACCCACTTTCACTCCATGCTGAAGTGTTGACTAGCTTGATCGTGTATAGGTCTTGTGCAGGAAACCACTGTCCCTATGAGCCCATAAATGTATCAGTTCCATCATGTCTAAAAGACACTGTTTGTCCTCCCTGACCTCTGGCTCTTTCTACCCTCCTTTACGATGATCCCTGAGCCTTTGTGGGAAAGGGAGTGATATAATTGTGCCATCAGTCAATATTATTGACCACACACTTATTTTACTACTTGGTGTAGTTCATCTATATCACCAGAAAGCATTTCAAATCTCTGAAACACATTACACAATTAAGACATTAGCATTAATTAGCATTTTAGTTTGTGGTTCATAAAATAATGCTGCTGCTTTTCCCACCAGTTTACCAAACTTGCCAGCACAGTCAGTCATTCAGAACCTGCCCCGAGTCAAGAGGCTCTTCCAACAAAACCATGGGTGTTTAAGAACTTCCCCATACAGGACCGAAGCTGTAGCTCCGGGAAGGACAGCTAAAGACTCTTGTTTCTTTCCTTGAGTGTACAGCTTTTCAAAACAAATACTTCATAACTCAATGAACACATACCAAAAATCACTGAAGCATTTGCTTTAGAAGGGCAATTTCATGCTACATAAATAACATCCCAAAAAAAGGCTATTAAAAAAAAAGTTTCTCAGACTAATCTGAGCACTGGGGAAGCTCTGCAGATCAAGCATAAAGCCTTGGCCTGTGGCAAAATCATGTCTAAGTAAAGAAACCATGTATACATAGATGGCATACAGACAGATGGGTGAATGCAGAGATGCATGAGAGAAAAAAAAGAGAGGAAGAGAGAAAAAGAAAGAGAGAGAGAAGAAGGAAGGAAGGAGGGAGGGAGGGAAGGAGGGAGGGAGGGAGGGAGGGAGGGAGGGAGGGAGGGAGGGAGGGAGGGAGGGAGGGAGGGAGGGAGGGAGGGAGGGAGGAAGAGGAAAAAGAGAAGAGATAACATAAGACAAGATAGGAAAGATGCTTATCAAGCTGAACAGATAGCTCAGTAAGTAAGGACAATTGCCACTAAGCCTGAGGACCTGAGTTCAAACCCCAGGATTCACATGGTGCAAGGGGAGAATTGATTCTCATAAGTTCTTTTTTTTTAATTTTTAATATTTTTATTACATATTTTCCTCAGTTACATTTCCAATGCTATCCCAAAAGTCCCCCATAGCGCCCCCCACTTCCCTACCCACCCATTCCCATTCTTTTGGCCCTGGCATTCCCCTATATTGGGGCATATAAAGTTTGCAAGTCCAATGGGCCTCTCTTTCCAGTGATGGCTGACTAGGCCATCTTTCGATACATATGCAGCTAGAGACAAGAGCTCCGGGATTCTGGTTAGTACATCATGTTGTTCCAACAATAGGGTTGCAGATCCCTTTAGCTCCTTGGGTACTTTCTCTAGCTTCTCCATTGGGAGCCCTGTGATACATCCAATAGCTGACTGTGAACATCCACTCCTGTGTTTGCTAGGCCCCGGCATCGTCTCACAAGAGACAGCTATATTTGGGACCTTTCAGCAAAATCTTGCTAGTGTATGCAATGGTGTCAGCGTTTAGAAGCTGCTTATGGGATGGATCCCTGGATTCGGCAGTCTCTAAATGGTCCATCCTTTCATCACAGCTACGAACTTTGTCTCTGTAACTCCTTCCCTGGGTGTTTTGTTCCCAATTCTAAGAAGGGGCACAGTGTCCACACTTTGGTCTTCATTTTTCTTGAGTTTCATGCGTTTAGCAAATTGTATCTTATATCTTGGGTATCCTAAGTTTTGGGCTAATATCCACTTATCAGTGAATACATATTGTGTGAGTTCTTTTGTGATTGTGTTATTTCACTCAAGATGATGCCCTCCAGGTCCATCCATTTGGCTAGGAATTTCATAAATTCATTCTTTTTAATAGCTGAGTAGTACTCCATTGTGTAAATGTACCATAATTTCTGTATCCATTCCTCTGTTGAGGGACATCTGGGTTCTTTCCAGCTTCTGGCTATTATAAATAGGGCTGCTATGAACATAGTGGAGCATGTGTCCTTTTTACCCGTTGGGACATCTTCTGGATATATGCCCAGGAGAGGTATTGCTGGATCCTCCGGTAGTACTATGTCCAATTTTCTGAGGAACCGCCAGACTGATTTCCAGAGTGGTTGTACAAGCTTGCAATCCCACCAACAATGGAGGAGTGTTCCTCTTTCTCCACATCCTCGCCAGCATCTGCTGTCACCTGAATTTTTGATCTTAGCCATTCTGACTGGTGTGAGGTGGAATCTCAGGGTTGTTTTGAGTGGCATTTCCCTGATGATTAAGGATGTTGAACATTTTTTCAGGTGCTTCTCTGCCATTCGGTATTCCTCAGGTGAGAATTCTTTGTTCAGTTCTGAGCCCCATTTTTTTAATGGGGTTATTTGACTTTCTGGAGTCCACCTTCTTGAGTTCCTTATATATATTGGATATTAGTCCCTTATCTGATTTAGGATAGGTGAAGATCCTTTCCCAATCTGATGGTGGTTTTTTTTGTCTTATTGATGGTGTCTTTAGCCTTGCAGAAGCTTTGTAGTTTCATGAGGTCCCACTTGTCAATTCTCGATCTTACAGCACAAGCCATTACTGTTCTATTCAAGAATTTTTCCCCTGTGCCCATATCTTCAAGGCTTTTCCCCACTTTCTCCTCTATAAGTTTCAGTGTCTCTGGTTTTATGTGAAGTTCCTTGATCCACTTAGACTTGACCTTAGTACAGGGAGATAGGAATGGATCGATTCGCATTCTTCTACATGTTAACAACCAGTTGTGCCAGCACCATTTGTTGAAAATGCTGTCTTTCTTCCACTGGATGTTTTTAGCTCCCTTGTCGAAGATCAAGTGACCGTAGGTGTGTGGGTTCATTTCTGGGTCTTCAATTCTATTCCATTGGTCTATTTGTCTGTCACTATACCAGTACCATGCAGTTTTTATCACAATTGCTCTGTAGTAGAGCTTTAGGTCCGGCATGGTGATTCCAACAGAGGTTCTTTTATCCTTGAGAAGAGTTTTTGCTATCCTAGGTTTTTGATATTCCAGATGAATTTGCAGATTGCACTTTCTAATTCGTTGAAGAATTGATTTGGAATTTTGATGGGGATTGCATTGAATCTGTAGATTGCTTTTGGCAAGATAGCCATTTTTACAATGTTGATCCTGCCAATCCATGAGCATGGGAGATCTTTCCATCTTCTGAGATCTTCTAGAATTTCTTTCTTCAGAGACTTGAAGTTTTTATTATACAGATCTTTCACTTCCTTAGTTAGAGTCACGCCAAGATATTTTATATTATTTGTGACTATTGAGAAGGGTGTTGTTTCCCTAATTTCTTTCTCAGCCTGTTTATTCTTTGTGTAGAGAAAGGCCATTGATTTGTTTGAGTTAATTTTATATCCAGCTACTTCACCGAAGCTGTTTATCAGGCTTAGGAGTTCTCTGGTGGAATTTTTAGGGTCACTTATATATACTATCAAATCATCTACAAAAAGTGATATTTTGACTTCATCTTTTCCAATTTGTATCCCTTTGATCTCTTTCTGTTGTCGAATTGCTCTGGCTAGGACTTCAAGTACAATGTTGAATAGGTATGGAGAAAGTGGACAGCCTTGTCTAGTCCCTGATTTTAGAGGGATTGCTTCAAGCTTCTCACCATTTACTTTGATGTTGGCTACTGGTTTGCTGTAGATTGCTTTTATCATGTTTAGGTATGGGCCTTGAATTCCTGATCTTTCCAAGACTTTTATCATGAATGGGTGTTGGATCTTGTCAAATGCTTTTTCCGCATCTAACGAGATGACCATGTGGTTTTTGTCTTTGAGTTTGTTTATATACTGGATTACGTTGATGGATTTCCGTATATTGAACCATCCCTGCATCCCTGGGATGAAACCTACTTGGTCAGGATGGATGATTGTTTTGATGTGTTCTTGGATTCGGTTAGCAAGAACTTTATTGAGGATTTTTGCATCAATATTCATAAGGGATATTGGTCTGAAGTTTTCTATCTTTGTTGGGTCTTTTTGTGGTTTAGGTATCAGAGTAATTGTGGCTTCATAGAATGAGTTGGGTAGAGTACCTTCTGTTTCTATTTTGTGGAATAGTTTGTGAAGAACTGGGATTAGATCTTCTTTGAAGGTCTGATAGAACTCTGCACTAAACCCATCTGGTCCTGGGCGTTTTTTAGTTGGGAGACTATTAATGACTGCTTCTATTTCTTTGGGGGATATAGGGCTGTTTAGATCATTAACCTGATCTTGATTCAACTTTGGTACCTGGTATTTGTCTAGGAACTTCTCCATTTCATCCAGGTTCTCCAGTTTTGTTGAGTATAGCCTTTGGTAGAAGGATCTGATGGTGTTTTGGATGTCTTCAGGATCTGTTGTTATGTCTCCTTTTTCATTTCTGATTTTGTTAATTAGGATGCTTTCCCTGTGCCCTCTAGTGAGTCTGGCTAAGGGTTTATCTATCTTGTTGATTTTCTCAAAGAACCAGCTCCTTGATTGGTTGATTCTTTGAATAGTTCTTCTTGTTTCCACTTAGTTGATTTCGCCCCTGAGTTTGATTATTTCCTGCCGTCTACTCCTCTTGCGTGAATTTGCTTCCTTTTGTTCTAGTGCTTTTAGGTGTGTTGTCAAGCTGCTAATGTGTGCTCTCTCTAGTTTCCTTTTGGAGGCACTCAGAGCTATGAGTTTTCCTCTTAGAAATGCTTTCATTGCATCCCATAAGTTTGGGTATATTGTGGCTTCATTTTCATTGAACTCTAAAAAGTCCTTAATTTCTTTCTTTATTCCTTCCTTGACCAAGGTATCATTGAGAAGAGTGTTGTTCAGTTTCCACGTGAAGGTTGGCTTTCTATTATTTATTTTGTTATTGAAGATCAGCCTTAGTCCATGGTGATCTGATAGGATGCATGGGACAATTTCAATATTTTTGTATCTGTTGAGGCCTGTTTTGTGACCAATTATATGGTCAATTTTGGAGAAGGTACCATGAGGTGCTGAAAAGAAGGTATATCCTTTTGTTTTAGGATAGAATGTTCTGTAGATATCTGCCAGATCCATTTGATTCATAATTTCTCTTAGTTTCTCTGTGTCCTTGTTTAGTTTCTGTTTCCATGATCTGTCCATTGGTGAAAGTGGTGTGTTGAAGTCTCCCACTATTATTGTATGAGGTGCAATGTGTGCTTTGAGATTTACTAAAGTTTCTTTAATGAATGTGGCTGCCTTTGTATTTGGAGCATAGATATTCAGGATTGATAGTTCCTCTTGGAGGATTTTACCTTTGATGAGTATGAAGTGTCCCTCCCTGTCTTTTTTAATGACTTTGGGTTGGAAGTCAATCTTATCAGATATTAGAATGGCTACTCCAGCTTGTTTCTTCATGCCATTTGCTTGGAAAATTGTTTTCCAGCCTTTCATTCTGAGGTAGTGTCTATCCTTTTCTCTGAGATGAGTTTCCTGTAAGCAGCAAAATGTTGGGTCTTGTTTGTGTAGCCAGTTTGTTAGTCTATGTCTTTTTATCGGGGAGTTGAGTCCATTGATATTAAGAGATATTAAGGAAAAGTAATTGTTGTTTCCTGTTATTTTTGTTGTTAAAGTTGGCATTCTGTTCTTGTGGCTGTCTTCTTTTAGGTTTGTTGAGGGATTACCTTCTTGTTGTTTCTAGGGCATGGTTCCTGTCCTTGTATTGGTTTTTTTCTGTTATTATCCTTTGAAGGGCTGGATTCGTGGAGAAATAATGTGTGAATTTGGTTTTGTCGTGGAATACTTTGGTTTCTCCATCTATGTTAATTGAGAGTTTAGCTGGGTATAGTAGCCTGGGCTGGAGTTTGTGTTCTTTTAGTGTCTGTATAACATCCGTCCAGGATCTTCTGGCTTTCATAGTCTCTGGTGAGAAATCTGGTGTAATTCTGATAGGCTTGCCTTTATATGTTACTTGGCCTTTTTCTCTTACTGCTTTTAGTATTCTATCTTTATTTAGAGCATTTGTTGTTCTGATTATTATGTGTCGGGAGGTATTTCTTTTCTGGTCCAGTCTATTTGGAGTTCTGTAGGATTCTTGTATGTTCATGGGCATCTCTTTCTTTAGATTTGGGAAGTTTTCTTCTATAATTTTGTTGAAGATGTTTGCTGGTCCTTTGAGTTGAAAATCTTCATTCTCATCCACTCCTATTATCCGTAGGTTTGGTCTTCTCATTGTGTCCTGTATTTCTTGGATGTTTTGAGTTAGGATCTTTTTGCATTTTACATTTTCCTTGATTGTTGTGCCGATGTTCTCTATGGAATCTTCTGCACCTGAGATTCTCTCTTCCATCTCTTGTATTCTGTTGCTGATGCTCGTATCTATGGTTCCAGATTTCTTTCCTAGGGTTTCTATCTCCAGTGTTGCCTCATTTTGGGTTTTCTTTATTGTGTCTACTTCCCTTTTTAGGTCTAGTATGGTTTTGTTCATTTCCATCATCTGTTTGGATGTGTTTTCCTGTTTTTCTGTAAAGACTTCTACCTGTTTGATTATGTTATCCTGTTTTTCTTTAAGGATTTGTAACTCTTTAGCAGTGTTCTCCTGCAATTCTTTAAGGGATTTTTGTGCTTCCTCTTTACTGTCTTCTACCTGTTTACCAGTGTTCCTTTGTATTTCTTTAAGTGTGTTATTAAAGTCCTTCTTGTAGTCCTCTACCATCATCAGGAGATATGCTTTTAGATCCGTGTCTAGCTTTTCCGGTGTGTTGGGGTGCCCTGGACTGGGCGAAGTGGGAGTGCTGGGTTCTGATGATGGTGAGTGGTCTTGGTTTCTGTTAGTAAGATTATTAAGTTTACCTTTCGCCATCTGGTAATCTCTGGGGTTAGTTGTTGTCATTGTCACTGTTTAAAGATTGGAGCAGAAGCTGTGTTCCACTCACCAGCAGTCTCAAAATCCTGTGGCGGGGGTCGTGGGTAGCTGGTGGGTGTCAGCCGACCCTGCGCTCTAGCTACCCCAGTGCTGGTCCGGCCGGAAGAGGCCTGTGGTCCTACTCAGGCCCGTTTTCTGCTTCCCTAACTAATGCAGTCTCAGGTCCCGCGCGCAATTGGATTGGAGCAGAAGCTGTGTTCCACTCACCAGAAGTCTTAAGATCCTGTGATTCTCATAAGTTCTTGTCTGACCTAATTCTGTTTACTCCTTGTCTGCCTGAGCTCATTTGTCAGAGTCCTGAAATAGCTCTCTGTATTATTTTCATCCAATTTTGTTCTTGTTCTGAGTCAAGATCACTCACTCTTCTTTATTAACCACTGTAAACAGAAATCCAAGAGTTCTTTAGAGACAAAATTATGTTAATTGTAACTTAATATGTTAATTGTGTTTAGTGTGTGTGTGTGTGTGTGTGTGTGTGTGTGTGTGCATATGTACCCACATGTCTCATTAGGTGTATGCAAATGTGTATGTGTGTGTGTCTTCGAGTCTATGTCTGTGTGTACCTCTGGGTGTGTTTTGTTCACTTGTGTGTGTGTGCATGTGTATATGTATGTGTGTGTATCTGTGTGTGTGTGTGTATCTGTGTCTATGTGTACTTCTCTGTGTGTGTGTGCGTGTGTGTACAAGTACCCATATGCCTCTGTTTTTGTGTGTACCTATTTTTGTGTGTGTGTGTCTATGTCTGTGTGTGTGTGCGTGTGTGTGTGTGTGTGTGTCTGTGTGTGTGTGTGTGGTGTGCACACTATTGTTTAAGACACCATTTACCAACAAGCATAGTTTGCTTCTCAGCACCAGACTTCTAACCTGGCTTGGTGAAGTCCAGAGTAAGCAGAGCAAGGATAGAGAAGGGGAGGGGAGCAGCCAACACTTCCTGGTGGACAGTGTTCCTGCAGAGCAAGTAGAAAGGACATGGAGGAGGGAGGCACGGAACTGGGCTTGGCCCTTGGCTGCAGAGAGGGGAAGACTCTGTTCCTGTGGGTTATTCTAGCATCCCTATGGTGGCTGTGTCAGATCTATGCCATCACATTCAGGACTTATTCATCCATTCATCCATTTTACAAATACATACTGACTCTGTGAGAAGTTTCAAAAATACAGAGAAGGAAAAAAAAAGAACCCCCAAATCCTACACACAGTCAGGAAAGCCATATAATTATAAAAACATGAGATGCCTCCCACTGACAGAGTGCAAGATGCTAAATTAACTTCTTTAAACAAATTGGAAAAAAAAACTTTAAAAAGTAAGTTTCCCCATGCTTCAGCTAGTCTTAGCTTCTTGGAGCTGAAATTACTCTCTGTCCCATATTTACCACGCAGCATTTATGCAACCACAGCCTGCTACCCTGTCTCTTGATGCTGGAAATCTCAAGAACACTGAGGAGCTCTGAGCCGTATCAGGGCACTAGGCACCTCATACCCCGCCCCATTGCTCACCTTTCATGTTCTTGACTAGCCAATGTGCACTTCAAATTCTTTGAAAAAAAAATCATCAAATTGGATTCCATTGCAGAGGAGAAAACTCTTGATGTGGGGATTGTAGTAACAGGTACTTTGATGGTGCAGAGTAAAGACGGAGGGATTTGCTTCCAAGAAATCCATGAACAATGTTGACATTGAGAGGGGGCTGTATCTCTGTGAGATGTGAAGATACGTAATCACCAGCAAACAGGTGGACACAGCTTGAAAACAGGAAGTGGAAGATGGTAGAAGGGAAACTTAGGCTCTTCCCACCCAGCTAGAAATGTGCTAATAGCTGATTAAGAAGATTGGTTGTCCATGCCTATAAACGTCAGATATTTGTTCAGGAATGGGAAGACACAGAACAGAAATATAGGAAGCTGTGCAAAGAGTATAGTTTGTGAAGCATATGCATGATGTCTATTATATGAAATCATAACATGCTTTGTGTCTGTATGAAGAGAACTCAGGAATTTTGTGGTGAAAAGTTTGAGGTGGCAGATTTGTTCCTTTCCCTTAATGAAGTTCCTGGGTTTTCTCCAATAAAACTCAGTTACCTTTCTCACTATTTACCTAAAGAGCTGGTGACTCTGTCTATACAGAAATCATGTATAACCATAAGGATCAATAGCAGATTTATTCAGTGTTTCCTTGGAGGCCATCAAGATGTAACAGGTAGTGTATCTAGTATGTACAATGCTATTCAACATGCATACACAAAGAAATGCACTATCAGGCCATGAAAGGACATGGAAGAAACTCTGCTAAGTGAAAGAAGCTAACCTGGAAGAGCTTCAGTCTAATTTTTGTGGCTATGGAGTATTCTTGGAAAAACAAAGCCTTAGAGGCCAAGGCTTAAGTGTAAATAATCCAGTGATTGTCAGGGGTGAAGGAAAGTGAAGTTTTGGAATATAGGGCGTTTTCTAAGTATAGTCTACAGTGGTAGACATAAGTCTTTACACATTTGCCCAAGTCCAGAAGGTTAGCAGTGGAGTCTCAGGTAACTGCAGTCCAGTAGATAACATATCAGTGCTGGCTCATCATTTGGAAGACATGCACCACTCTAATGGGAGACAGCGATAATGGAAGGTATGCAAGTGAGGAGACAAGGGTTATGAGAACTCTGTACTTTCTGCTCCATTTTGATAGGAACCTAGGAGTCCTCTGAAATAATTTTAGCAGTTAATGGAGGAGGAAAGCTCAACAGTAGAAAAATGTTAAGCTTCTGTGATAATTATAAAATTTGATTTTAAAATCACGTATTATGAAAGTTCAAATGAACATGAAAAGGAGAAAGAAGAATTGCATGAACAGCTGAATATCCTCCAGTTACTTAATACTCATACCTGTTTATCCATGTTTGATACTGTGGCCACTCACCCTTGAGTTTTCTAAATATGGGATACTCGACCATAACCACAACACACTTAGCACACTTGGGGAAAGGATAATATGGTGATATCTAATATGTAACCCATAGCTAAATTTTTCTATTGTCTCAGCAGTATCTCAAAAGTTCTGGTTCTCTATTTTGTTCTCCTTTCATTGTATTTAGGGGTGAATGAAATATTCTATGTCACCTTTAGTTTTTATGTAATTGTACAGTTTTTTTATTATTAGAATTAAGAGCATGAACCTGCAAGATACCTTAATGGGTATAAGCACTTGTCATGTAAGTGTGATGTCCCCAGAACCCATGATAGAAGAACAAGTAGAATGGTTGTCCTGTGACCTCCACATGCACGTTGTGGCATGTCTACATCCTCATTCATGCACACACATCATACACGCACACATGCATATATAAAACAACAGCAACAATAATATATTTTTAAGTTAAAAAGAAAGCACACCAGACATGTTAGCACCTGCCACAGAGGAAGGAGTCCAAGGCCAGCCTGCTCTACATAGTGAGCTCCAGGAGAGCCAGAACTACATAAAGTATCAAGGAAAGAAAGAAAGAAGAAAGAGAGAGGGGGAATGGAAGAAAGAAGGAAGGAGAGAGAAAGGGAGGAAGGAAGGATAGGAGATAGTAAAAGAGGGAGAAAGGGATAGATGAAGAGAGAGAGAGAGAGAGAGAGAGAACATGATGAGGAACCTGTCGCTTACACACCATCCTCCTTCAGAGAATATGTAAATATTTATATCTTTACACTTGAAGTAGCTGCTGTCAAACTGAGAATGAGTGGTCCACTCTGCTCACTCTAGACAGAAACCTTTCAGTTCCTGATTGGGCAAAACCAGCAGTGTCAACCCTTGTAAAATAACAGTGATAGCAGACACAACTCACATCCTGGATCCTTTATTTACAGTCTAGGCACTTGGCCACATCTCTGCATTAGTCTTCCATCAGTCCATTGGGTTTGCTTTATAAGTCTATTACAAAATATGTGCAGTTGCAGATAGCCAAATGGTGAGTATCCTATTAATGTTTTTGGGATAGATTCTTACTAAGGCATCTTAACTATGGCATGCCAAGAGTCTGAGTCCCTTTGGACTTCAATTACTAAAGTCTATGATGAATGTAGCTTAGAATCAGAAAGGTATTTCCCACTGTTCTGGACAGCGAGAGGACTAAGATCAAATTACTAGTGGATGTTTCCTTGGACAAGGCTCTTGTTTCTTTTTTTTTTTTCCTGATGATATCTATTTCATAAATGTAATTATTTTCTAAAACATATTAAAATAGAAAACATGTTCTTTTGATCAATTCATACAAAGAAAATACCAATACAGTAATAAAAATACTGAAAATATATGAAAAGCACCAGAACATTAGAGAAATTATACTGGCAACAATTCTAGAAATATAATTTTTAATAATTGTACAATAAAGGTCCTTGTTTCTTATAAAAGCTCTAAGCTTATTCTGATAGACCTTAAAAAGGACAGACCAACAGAGAGCACACTAACCACCACCCAGAGACAGTCTCATGGCCTATGGTTCCCCAAATGAAACCTGAGTGCCCCTTCCTTGAAGTAATGCAGCCATAGGAAGAGGATGTGGGTCCCTTCCATCTAGTTTCTGCTTGAATTGATTTTTATGCCTTTGCAAGCATAGGGACAGTAGCTATGTCCTGTGTTTCCTGGGGCTTATATCATTAATGAGAAATAACATACAGGGATGAGTGAGATCGCAGCAGAGCCTTATTTTTTAATTCTGGCTCTCTTTCTAACACTCTCCATATGACTTAAGCTACCCTCTGACCTCTTTGGTCCTCAGTGTCCTTAATTGGAGACTGACAGCAGTGAAGAAGATGCTTGCTTCCACCCCTGGCATCCTCTAATCCCACAGGATGGATTGAAATCAATAGTCTAAACTAAGAGTTGAGTCTGCCAGCAACACCAGATACCACAATAACAAAATAGCTCAAGGTCAAGAAAGGAAGAAAACAAAGAGATGGCACTGTTAAAAGAACAGAAACTATATATATATATATATATATATATATATTTTTTTTTTTTTTCTTAAAACTTTCAAGTGCAGAATGTTTTCATCAGAACTGACAGGACATCGATCTAACTTTGTATCTTCTTAGACAGAATCAATTTTCTTCATTCTGGGGGACCTATAAAAGCAAAACGCTGGTCTCACTCATGCACAGGTTGAACACAGTCAATACCCTCAGGTCACTGGCCCAGTCTTCCAGTCCTGGCCCTTTCCTTATTGAGCTTCTTTACATCCGCCCCAAAAACTTTGTCAGTGCTGAAGAAAAACAACAAAGCATTCTAGGAAAATGCCACTGATTGACTAGTCTTTCTTTCCACATCATTTAGACTCTCAACAGGAACTTGTGGATCCTGAAGTATTTTAATTAATTTCACAACCATAAATTCCCTTTATAAAATGTTAAGTTCATATCACTCTTCAATCTAATGAAGGACATCCAAATTCTGGCAAATCAATAGCACCCACGGACCAACAACAACAACAACAACAACATAGATCCATTCTCTCATGGAGGAGCACTCTGTCACCTATGGAATGCTTTCTCAATCTTCAGTCTTTGGTGGAGAAACCTTTTCAGTTTATCACATGCAAGAGGCATCACCACTTTCATTTTCAATGCAATGTCCCTAATCTAGATAACAAAGACAATGAGTATCATATTATAGACATTCTCATTGGTCATGCTATTTGCTTGCCCTTCCTTGGGATCACTGCAGAAGAGAACTGAGCATGTTCCACAAATACTACTGCTCTGGCATAACAAAACTCAATTACTTAATGAGGACATAAGTAGGTGCTATTTCCTAAGATAGCTTTGTTCAACTTAAACCCTTCATGTTAGATAATCATTTATTTTTGTGATGGATAATAACAGCTTATAATCCCAAAGGAGAGTTGGATTGCCTTGAAGGAATATGATACATGGTTACATCTTTAAGAAGTGTTATATATTCTTTATCTGATCTTCTATGTCTTCTTTCTGGCATAAGCTCCTACTATCCATGTGGGTCCATTTTTGAGTCTGTAAATCCTTAGGAAGATGCTATTCTATGTCAACACCTGATTTCCATACTTCCTTAGCAAAATAAACTGTGAATGCAATACTAAAATAAATTGAAGGTGGTAAATGTTAAACATCTATAGTACATGGCATAAATTATTATGACAACCAAGATTTGTATGGGGTAGTTAAGAAAGAAAGAGATTAACATGATCAAATTTATAGAGGGTGGGGCTGAGTTGACTCTGGAGATTGTTGTTCAATGTACAGTCAGGCAACACGTTTATACTGATCACCAAATGGCACTGCCCGATGTACCTAAGTCCTCCCATGTCCTCGTGACTTTCCTGTGTGGAACAGCCATTGCTCTCATTTCACAGCTACAAAATCTAAAGTAAAGAGAGGTCAAGGACTTGGTTAAGATTGTATAATTAGCAAACAGAATAATTTCAGACTTCCTGTATCAAAATCCTCCTGACCCCCACAGGGAGTAAGAGTGCTAGGTTTTACATAGCATGCTCATGTGGTGGGATATAGGGGAAAGATAAATTATTTAGTTTATTGTGTCCCGAAGAACAATCCCACAGAAAATGATAGTGCTAACATGGCTTCAACACTGGAACCAAGGGGCTTGGGTCCTTGTGTCTCTGCATCCACAAGTTGTTGGATATAGAAGAGACTTTAGACTCAGCAGCCTTCTTTAGCTAAAATATCCTTTAGCTGGGCAGTGGTGGTGCATGCCTTTAATCCTAGCACTTGGGAGGCAGAGGCGGGTAGATTTCTGAGTTCGAGGCCAGCCTGGTCTACAGAGTGAGTTCCAGGACAACCAGAGCTATACAGAGAAACCCTGTCTCGGAAACAAATTATATATATATATATATATATATATATATATATATATATATATATATATATATATATATATATATATCCTCTAGTTGTCTTATTGCTCTAACTAGACCTTAAAGTACTATACTGAATAGATATAAAGAGAGCGGGCAGTCTTGTCCCTGATTTTAGTGGAACCACTCTAAAGTTTCTCTCTATTTAAGAAGATTTTCTCATTAGGCTTCCTGTATATTGCCTTTTTTGTGTTTAGGTATATTCCTTATATCCCTGATCTCTCCAAGACTTTCATAACCCTGACCCAGAAAGATATGCATGGTATGTACTCACTCAGAGTGGATATTAGCTATAAAGCACAGGACAACCATATTACAATCTACAGACCCAAAGAAGCTAAGTAACAAAGAGGGCACAAGGGGGGATGCTTGAATCTCATTCAGAAGGGGAAATAAAATAGACATTGGGAGTAGATGGAGAGAGGGAACTGTCTGGGAGAAAGGGTGGGGAGGAAACAGCAATAGGGTATGGGGAGAGTAGGAAGGCTTAGGGTTAGGGCTCTCTGAGAAGGGGAGGGCGAAATGGAAGAGAAGAGGGGTGTAAGGGTGGGCGTGGAGGAGAGAAGGGAGGGGGCTGTGATAGGAATGTAAAGGGAATCAATAAATTAATGAATGAATGAAAATGAAATTAATTAATTAAAATAAAATTAATTAATTAATCACAAGTGGCTAGAACTTGGGAAACAAAACAAGAGCAGCCATAGGCTATACACCGGGAAATACAGAGACGAGCAGCCCAGAGCTGACGGGAAGAAATGTACCTTTACTCAATGTAAGGGAAATCTGCTTTGCTGCGGTCAGTGTCAACATCTGCTTTAAGAGGATCCCTGGCCACCACAAGGAGAGTGGGCTGGGTAGACACTAGTGAGGTCAGGTCAGTGAGGGGTTGTAGTGATTGTTTAGTGTGCATAACCCTGCATACTCACTTCTGCTTCCCTTCATCCATATGAGAGCACAGCAAACACCTCTCAACCAGCAGCGCCCCACAAACCTTGAATAAGGGGCAAGAGCATTCAAAGGGGGGAATGTGATGTATAACCCCTTTAAACTTCCTATTTTCCTTAATATCAAAAAACACTTTCTCATTTCAAAGCCTAGAATAGTGACTAATAAAATAAACACTTTCTCCCCCCAAACACCCTAAATTAATATCTTAGCATTCCATTTATAGTGTCCCTACCTGGAATAATTAGCACCACATGTAAAATAATGGCAGGGGTTGATGATTTTCTCCCAGGAGAGCCATTTTTAGGAAGGCTACAGATTGAGTCTTAGCGTATGCGCCACCTCCGTGCCACCCCCTCCCAGCTGTTTCCTCAAGCTGGGTGCCCACTCACCTGACTGAGTGCAGTTCTCATGGTAATGGAGCATCTCCACGAAGGGGAGACAAGGATGCAGCACAAAGACATTCCACGTGCAGCACTTAACTAAGCTAAGCACAGCAGTAGCATCACAGACATCCTGTGCTGAGAGCTTGCTATAGGTCAAGCACTATGTTAAGTGAGAGTTTGAAACATCTTCCTGAGGTACTAACAAGTCTCACCAATTCATTGCTAGCTTATTGCACAGGATCACACTAGAATTGAGCATTATCTCCAGCTCAGGAAAATGCCACCAGCCATGTACGTAGAAAACAATATGGCAGTTGCTTTGGCCTACAAAAAAAAAAAAAAAAAAAAAAAAAAAATTCAGTCCTTGACCTTTCCAAATGTTAACTTACATAATCATCTATTTTCCAACCCTGAGTGTAAATCTGGATTTTCTCCTTTCCTTCCATGCTAAGTTGCTCACTAATTAAACTGTTTTTTTCCCCATCTCCCTAACAGCTTATGTTAATCCCAAGAAGGCTAATTCTCTCATAGAAAATTTTCTATGTGAATTTCTATGTCAAATTGCCTGGATTGGTCCTGAATAAGTCCTTCCTACCTGCTACATCTGGGAGGGCCATGGAAGCACATTCCAAGAACAATTCCATATTTTGCAGAATCTGACATCACAAGACTCTTGTCTTGCTCCCTTAGAGTTTTCTCACAAGCACTGAGAATTCTCCTTGCGCCGGCTCCATTCTTGGACCATATTCCAACAGCTGAGGCAATGTCTTAGTCATTAAAATACTTGCCTTTCAAGCACAGAATTCTGAATTTGACCACAGGAGCCCATGTTTAAAATGATAGGTTTAAGCGGCAAGCACTTATAACCCCAGTGTTAGGGAAGGTGGACACTGGTCCATCCCTTGGGTTTGCTGGCCAATCAGTCTAGCCTATGTGGAAAGTTCCTGGCTAAGAAGAGTCCCTGGCAGGGGTTGCGGGAGGAGAGAGTCCCTAAGGATCAGCAGTCAAAGTTGTCCTCTGATGTCTACACAGGAACGCAAATGGTGGGGGTGAGAGACATTATTTAGTTCAGTTTTGTAGGCTCAGGGTCAGAGCACATATATCATCTTAGCTCCAGTCAGTGGCCTTTTTAGCCATATGATATGATGTTGGAAGAATATGCATTTTAAGAGTGTACACCAGAGGCAGAGGTTCCTTTCCCAAGGAAATCTAGAGAGAGGCTAAGTGATGACAGTCTCAGTCCTCTCTAACAACTCTCACAGAGAGACACTCTGAACCCCATGAAAAATGTCTGAATTTCTTCTCGGGGCACCCCCTCCATGGGTCAAAGGTCTTCCCACCAGGTTTTACTTCCTCAAAGTTTTATCTGCTTCTTTCTCAGACTGGTCCCCGGAGCTGGAGATGAAGCTGAAAAAGGACCATGATGCTTTCAGTACACTAACTGTACCATAATAAAATGCTTCATGACTTCCAGGGTCTGGCAAGATGGCTCAGCTGTTGGGTGCTTTCAGAAAACCTGAGTTTGGTTCCCAGCACCCATATCGATACTTATAATGGTAATGTCAGCTCCAGGAAATGATGACTTCTTCTGGCCTTCACACACACACACACACACACACACACACACACACACACACAAACACATCACTGAGATCACATCCTTGGGTCCCCCTTATCTCTCATGCCACCATGGAGGATTACCCCGAAAGCCCAACTGCCTCCTCTTTTCAAATACTAAATTATACTGTCCACTTTCTCTTTAACCTCCACCAACTGCCACTTTTATCCAAGTCACATCTTCCTCATCTGCCCCATTGCTAAACACTGGGCTATCACTCTTACTCTATTGTACAATTTTTAAAGAAATACTGAGCCGATGAAAGAGTAAGCCAGATATTCCCACCCTTTTCCTCAAACCTGCCAGAATTTTTCTACCTCTGAGTACCCAGTAAATCATTATGATCCCCAAAAGAGGAACACAGGCTTCCCTCCTTTATCTCATTACAGCTCCTGTTTCTATTGTTCTCTATTCCACCTTTGCTGGTTTGGGGGGTGGGGTGGGGGTGTTGTCTTGTTTTGTTCTTAAAAGCATAGTGCATCTCTGCCTCGGGATCTTTGTGTAGCCTCCTTCTGAGTGGAATATTTTTCCATTCATCAATTAAGACCTCAATTCAGATCTCTCTCTCTCTCTCTCTCTCTCTCTCTCTCTCTCTCTCTCTCTCTCTCTCTCTCTCTCTCTCTCTCTCTCTCTCTCCAATCTTGGCACAAATCTTATCTTCTTCAAAAGATCTCCCCTGAAACCCATTCAGCTCTCACACATTACACTATGTCCTTGTAATCTATTTATTGCATGGTAGTTCTGCTATACTATAAAGCATATGGCAATAAATGTTTTCTATTTGCTTAGTAATGCATCTACAGTGCGCAAAAAGGTGGCTGATACAGGGAATGTATCCCTTCTCGGTTGTACTTGGTCCAACTACAGACTGAATGCTTTTCTATAGATAGACCAAACAGACAAAATGCAAATATTATCGTATACCATTAGCATTCAAAGATAAAATCAACTACCCAACAGGAAATGCTCCACTTCCAGAGGGATCCAAACAACAGGAAGCTCCCCGTGGTTCCCTTTGTGTCCTGAACAAGGGACATCAGGTCTGGTTTCATTTTTGTCGTTTTGACAAATTCAAGCTCATCACATCCACACTCAAAACAGAGAGAAATGGATACGCTCATGCCGACTGCTCACTGCTTCTGCTGTCCTCTAGCTGTCCCTTGTCCTGCAGAGTTCAGGAACCTTGTCCAGACAACAGCGCCACCTGCGGCTTCCTACACCAATAAACAATCAAGACCATCTACCAAGAACATGCCCATAGGCCAATTTGACCTGAACGGTTCCTTATTAAAACTCTCTTCCTAGATAATTTTAGGTTATTGCAAGTTGAGATTTTAAACTAATCATAATATCTAAGGCCACTCCCACCTCTAAGGCTCTTCTCTGAGTCCCACTCTTTCCAAAAATCAAAGCTGCTGTCCCTTTATCCCAAAGCAGCCTGCTCTTTCGTCTCTCATGGCCTGGGACCCAACATTGAGTCCATGGAAACCCCACTTCTCTGTCTGGTGAATCAACACAGCCGACATAAATTAAAGAGCAGGACGCGAATAGAGTGAGTGTGTTTAATGCGACACTGTCGGAGTGCAATCCAAAGCCTGTCTTCAAAGTGTGAGTACCTCCCCGCAGAGAAAGATATTCTTCATGGTTAACATAGAGAAAGTAGGGCAGGAACTGAGCAGTGATAAGCTTCGGTGTGGACTGCTCACAGAGAAGGCATTTATCGGCTCACGTACCGTGCAGTATGGAGATGCTCTGCCCTGCAATGTGCTAATGGGCCCTTGCAGTTTTCCTGGTTTTGTTTTGTTTTGTTTTGTTTTGTTTTGTTTTGTTTTGTTTTGTTTTGTTTTGTTTTGTTTTGTTTTGTTTTGTTTTGTTGTTCCTAATGCTTAGTTATGCATGTTAGGAAGAAGTCATGGAAATGAAGTGTTCGCTGGGTTTCCCCACTACCATCCTAGAAGATATCTCTCTTCTTCCACATAAGACCGCCAACACATGGAGTGGAGGCTCTCCCTAAAGCTGTAGCCTGACTGTGGTATCCGTTCCCCAGCCTTGTCTGATCTCAGTGGGAAAGAATGCACCTAATCTGGCAGAGACTTGATGCACCAGGGTACAGGAATACCCAGAAGCACCCCACTTTCTCAGAGAACAAAAAGAGGGGGAAGGGAGGAGGGTTTTAGTGGGCAGGAGAACCGGGAGGGGACAGCACTTGGGATGTAAATAAATAAATAATAAAAATTCCCTAGAAAAAGAAACAAACAAAACTCACAATATCAAAAAATTAAAACAAACAAGCAAAAGGTTTTCTTTTCTTTTAAGAGAGTGAAAAATAATAAAATTGAGTAGGTAGGTAAGAGGTCTGGGAGGACTGGGTAAGTGGAAAAAATATCATTAAAATATATCATATTATGTTTTTTTCAATGAATAAAATAAATAAATCCCATCATATGCTCAATTAATTTAACCACACATAGGGTAAGCACTGTACCACCCAGCCCTTCAAGATTGTTAATTAATTTGCCCTGTCTGGCTCCACAGTTTTTATGACAAGGTTGTCTGTGACAATGACCCTA
This sequence comes from Mus caroli, assembly GCF_978045245.1. NCBI lineage: Eukaryota > Metazoa > Chordata > Mammalia > Rodentia > Muridae > Mus > Mus caroli. The sequence continues at coordinate 39,413,789 of NW_028227271.1, forward strand.
TGATGATTCTAAGAGAAATAGCGGATTTTTTTGTTGTTGTTTCCTTCCTGAGAGAGGAATGATGCCTTCTTTCCAAACTCTTTATCTGTCAGAATATAAACATTATGATTTTCTTCATGTGTTTGCTGTGCAGGACACGTGTGTATTTGTGAATATTGGCAAATGTGTGTGTGTGAACACATATGTTATTGTGTGTCAAGGCCAGAAGTTGACATCAGGTGTCTTCCTCTACTACTCTCTGCCTTATATGCTGAGTCAGGGTTTCTCACTAAACCTGAAAATTGCTGATTCAGTGAAACTAGCAATTAGCCAGCATTCTCCAAGGCTACCTCGTCTCTGCCTCCTGAAAGCTGAGATTATTGGCAGGTCACCAAACTAGGATTTGAACTCTGGTCTTCATACTTTACCCACTGACCCATGGCTGTAACTCCAGTCTATGATTTATATTCAGTGTTAAAAGTAATTGTAGATCTATGGTTGATAGCAGTATGTGTATTTATTTCTACTGCCTAAGAAATTAGCTGCTGTTGATTGAGCACAATAAATAATATAGGATAGACTACTTACATAAGGGCCTCTGTAAAAGTTTTGGAGACCAGTATGTCATATGAAGGGAACATCACTTGAGACAATTTTAGTGATAATGTATTCAACACATGAATATGCATTCAGTTATCATGATTAATCTCTTTTTTATCTATGAGTTTTATATATATATATGTATATATATATACATATATATATATAGTCACTTCTGTGTACCAAGGACTCAAGAGTTATCTATTGAGAGAGATATGAAAGATATGGAGATGTTGGAGGTAGAAATGGGGTATATGTAATATTTTATTGAAATTCTGAAGAATAAAAGTGATTCCACAACGGATGCAGAGATAGAGAAGCACAAATGAGGGTTGCCATGATCCTAATCCACACAGGCTATATGCCAACAGCAACAACAAAAACAGACCAAACACTGATACACAAGAGAACTCCGTTGCTTGTAGAGAAGCCCACATTCAAAGAGCCAAGAAACTTGACAGCTGGTGAGAATTTATCCTTCACAGAAGGTGTCTCCTGTGTGTTCTCATATGGTAGAAGGAAAAACAAGAGTGCCACCATCTCCCTCAGGCACTAATGTTATCCCTCGTGGCCAAAAAGCATACAAAAGGCTCCAACTCCCCCCATTATTCCAGTGGGTATAATTTGTCACTTATACACTTGGGATGATGCAAGCACTCAGGTAAGATGTCCTATGACACTATCAAATTTGTTAATTAGGACGGAAGGCCCTTCACACTCTCTCCTTTCACTCTCTGCTTGTCATCCATATCACCAAGTCACAGCCCATCATAGAGCCATGCTTTCTCCGTGTGATGAGTACACATTCTTCCACATTAAAACACTTCTGAAATTGAGATGCTCTGTGCACACTGAACCCCCATTTCTTTTATCCCCATAAGCCGTGTGTAAGTGAACAGCCCATTTTTAAATCCAGTCGCGTATTAAGAGAAAGGAGATCCATGGGTGTTGCTTTTCTTCTGTTTCATATGCTTCACTGGGGCCTTGTTAAAAACAAAAATGGAAATATATTCTCTCTGGCATTTTGAGATCCTAGCACAGGGGTGGGGAGGGTGGCCTTGAGGAGGACGAAATTACTGAATGTGTAGGCAAGCAAATAAAAGTGTTTGCCAAGCAAAGAGGAAAGTACACTTTACAACACCCCAGTGGACATAGCCCTGACCTATCTCTCTGTGTTCATTTTACACTCTTCAAACATCCCTGTGGGCAGTGATTTGGTCTCAAGAGGTGACAGTTCTCCCTGGAGGGAGTGTTTTGTGAACACTCTCAGGCTTACTTTTCATGTCCTGTCAACATCACAGAGGATATTATTCATTTGGCACACTGCTTCGTCCCTCTGGCTCTTGGCCATTTGGATGGTGTTGACGGCCTCTTCAACTGAGTATTCCAAGTGGATGGACAGAGACTGCAAAGGTTACATTCTGACCCAAGATACCCAATGAAACAGCTCCTGCCATCTCTCCCCATCCCTGCACTGTGTGCATGTCATTAGACATCAAAGGGCCTCATCCAGACCCCTCTATTATAGAGATACGAACTTTCTTCCCACCTGAAAAAATTAACATCTTTGATGCATGCAATCTGATATACATCTAAAATATCCCTTAACACTGCTATGAACAGGTACTAAAGCAGAAGTGACAATCCCCAAAAAACTGGACTCATAAGGCACAACCTGTGAAGAGTTCAAGGTAGTCATGCTCCAGATCTTGTGTTTATAGAAGGGCTGGGGCTATACCGCAGTTGGTGTGATACTCACCTCATATGTATAAAGTCTTGGTTTTGACACAGCCTGGGCTACAAGAGATCCTGCCTCCAAAAACAGAACCTCTTTATGACACTTTGTATATTTACTGTGTGGTGGTAACAACAATTAGTAGAAAGAGCTTTAGAGTTTACAATACCCTGAGTTCAAACATCAAAACAATTCACAAGCATATTAGTCAGTGCTCTCAAGAGGAATAGAACTAATAGGAAGAAATACGTATTATTATAGGGGTTGTTAAATTTACTTATATATGCTAAGGTTTCAAACATACAGATGTCTGCAAGCTGATAACCTGGTCACAAAGCTAGATGTTTCAGCAGTTTCTTTCTTGTGCTGAAGGCCAAGAGGATTCATAGAGAGCTATTGGTCATTAGTTCATGTTATAAAGTCAGAAAAGCTGGGATCCAGTGTCAATGAAGGATGGCTAATGTCCTGAATATCATGGAGCAAAAGTGACCATGTAAAAGCAGCAAGTGCTTTCGTTCAAACCTCTTTAGGTCTGGGCCACTTCCAGAAGGTGCTGCTCACTCCAGAGGAAGGTGTCCCCCACTCTCAGTAACTCCTTCCAGGAAGTTCCCCATCAGACTTGTACACAGACGTGTCTTTAGTTGATATCAGATCCCATCAAACTGATGACAAAGATAAACCATGACAACTAGGCACACATTGAGCACTCTCAGTGCATTGTTTCTATGTCCTCCATCCCATTAGCTTCTTGAATCCTCATAATAACCTCAAGGATGGGCAGAAGACTGGTATATAAAATATCGATTGGGCCAGGGAGGTGGTTCAGTGACTAACACTGCTTACCACCAAGCCTGTCAGCCTCAGTTCAATTCCTAGAACCCACATGGTAGAAGAGAACTGACTCCCACAAGTTGTCTTCTGATCTCCATTTATATGGCAGGACCTGTGTATCCATAGCGAAGTCATACACAATTTCATCATACATGATTTCAAATTATACTACAAAGCCATAAAAACAAAAACTGCATGGAATGAACACTTGAACAGACATAAAGAGCAAAGAATAAAATAGAAACCGTAGAATTAAGCTCACGGAGTTACAACATGTCTCAGACATTGCCTGAAATATGTCATAGCTCAAATAATGTTGGTGACATTTACAATAGTGTTCCCACGCTAACAGGTTAGAAGGTTCAAATTTATTCACTGCATATACTAAGCTAAAGCCAAAATGCATCTCACAGGGCAGTCTGCATAATCAATCTGTCTGTTCCCAAGGTCATGATATTTTTTCTATCTTTGAATCCAGTTATTTTAAATTTTTTCTTCACTGAGATCCCACAGGCAAAATTACTTTTCCTTCTTAGCTGATATTTTCTTACTCTGTATAACATATGGCTTTTAGATGCCCCGAAACGGTCAAATTATTAGGCTGTCTTTCTTCTCAGAGATGCTCTGCAGCCACCTGCAGAGTTCACTAATGCCTGTGGTATCCTGAGACTGAAAACAGCAGCTCTTACTTAACACGGGAGCCAAAAATATCACATTCCCTCAGTGGAATAATTTATTCACTTTAGAGCAGCATTTTCCTTCACTGTCCTTATTTTCAAAAGCAGTTCTGAATGTAGGTTGCTCTATTCCTCAGACACCAATGAGACAGACACACACTGACACAGGAAAGAGAACTTCAAGTGCTCTTTCCACTCATTTATTCAAATAGGATGCACTGAGTGTCCATGTTCCAATGTCAAGCACACTCAAGGGACCAGGAAGAGTGGTGAGCAAGCTAGGGGCACAACCCCTAACCCCATAAGCCTTATGAAGTGTCTTCTGGTCTGACAGACACTGAAAATCTAAAACCACACTTCCCAGAATTTGCTGCAGTAGCTGTGGATGTGATTTATCTCTGTCTCCCATTAGCTATGGAAGGAGCAGCATTGATGTAGTATCATTTTACTGTGCCAGATCTAGAGAGTGTGTGTCCTGAGAGACTGTTCTCTTAGCCAAGCCACCACCATCTTGGGAAATCCATCTTCGCCTCTTTGCAGAAGATCATCCCAACTGGGCTTATTGATAGTTTGCACCCCCAAAAAGAGAGGCCAGGGGACACAGATTCTTACCAGAGTATCTGGGCTGTTCCTTACTGCCTGCTGTATACAACTCTGCCTTAATTGCACATGGCCTGGGGAAAGGAGATAAGAGAGAGACTTGGAACAACGGAGGCTCCATCTTTTGGGGATACTCTCATCCCTGCTGGGTAAGGCTTTTCAGGTGTAGACTATTGGTGGGAAGGATCACTCACAACACTATAAGGAACCCCACATACTCTTCATAGGGAAGCCCACAGACTCATTGGTCCCCAGAATGAACTTTGATGGAATCCTACCTACATTTGTCACTGGACCTTAGAAGGAGGATGCATTATGTCTCCCCTTGGGAAGGAATTTTAGCATCTGGTGACAAACTCTGGTAGAATAGCCACAACAGTGCCTTTCTAATCCCCAGAACCAAGACTTTATGGGACAGTGTACATTTGTATTGAATTGCTGGGAAAGAGTCTCCAAATTACAGGCATTTTTTTGTCCCCCATGATGTATCCCCACAGCCCACTGCTGTGAGAGTCAGCCTCCCATATCCACCTCAAGCCTCAGCTTTGGCACCTGTTTGTTCCTCCACCTCAAAGACTTTTCAGAGTTTGGAAGATTCTCCAGTCCATTAAGATGGAGCCTACAGGTTCCAATTTGTTTACATCCCTGGAAACAAGTGTCACAGACTAACGTCCCAATCTTTGATTTGGGAAAGAACAACTCTAAGTTTCATTGCATTGATTCCTAGGAGGGGGTCCAGAGGAACCTCCAGTTATTAGACCTGATGGTTGGTCAACGTCTTCTTCCCTGTCTCTTCCTATCATTCTCTGAGTCAGTCCTCACTCAGCTTTAGTAATCTATATGAACATCAGCATCTAAGTCCTTATCCCTGGCTTTGCCTTTGAAAAGGGCAGACGCACAGCTTACAGACTGAGTCTTTGGGGCTGCTGTGTAATATTTTCTTAGGATTTGTTCATAGAGTCCCACTAGTGCTTGTTCCCTCAGAACTGCTAAAAATTATTTTGCCTGTATGTATATGTGTGTGTGTTTGTGAGAGAGAGAGAGAGAGAGAGAGAGAGAGAGAGAGAGAGAGAGAGAGAGAGAGAGAGAGAGAGAGAGTCATGGGCATTTCCTAGTTGTGTATCTCCTGTGTGGTCCTAGATTCTGTCAAGTTGACAATCAGCATTAAACTCTGTGAGGGAGCTTCTAGACTGGGTTAATTGAGATGGGAAGAACTCCTCTCAATGTGGATGGCACTAACCCACAGAGTTAGGTTCCAGAAGGAAGCAACCTGAGCTTTCTGACTTACACTAAGATTACTTCTCTCTCTGCTTTCTGACTGAAGATGCAACATGATTAGCTCAATCAAGGTCCCGTCACGTTGGTTTCCTTACCATGTAGTATGCCCTCAAACTCTGAGACACGCTAAACACTTCCTTCCTTAAGCTACTTTTTTTTTGTTATTTTGTCATAGCAATGAGAAAAATAACTAACCCATGTCCTAATATGTATGAAGTTTGTTTCAAGGTCAATGAAGAAATAAGGAATACTTTTGAAATTATCTACCTTGTATATTTGGGTCAAAAGAAATCACTAGACAATTTTACCAAGAAAAGCACTGGCAAAGACATAACTATATGGTGTTTTCTTAATTAATATGCATGCAGAGCTCATATTTCCCTAAAAAATTAAATAATTTCTTTTCTTTTTTTAATTTATTTTTTTGGTTTTTACGAGACAGGGTTTCTCTGTATAGCCCTGGCTGTCCTGGAGCTCACTTTGTAGACCAGGCTGGCCTCGAACTCAGAAATCCGCCTGCCTCTGCCTCCCGAGTGCTGGGATTAAAGGCGTGCGCCACCACGCCCGGCTAATTTACTTTTTAATTAGGTATTTTCTTCATTTACATTTTCAATGCTATCCCAAAAGTCCCCCATGCCCCCCCACTCCCCTACCCACCCACTCCCACTTCTTGGCTTTGGCATTTCCCTGTACTGAGGCATATAAAGTTTGCAAGACCAATGGGCCTCTCTTTCCACTGATGGCCGACTGATACATATGCAGCTAGAGACACGAGCTCCAGGGTGTACTGGTTAGTTCATATTGTTGTTCCACCTATAGGGTTGCAGATCCCTTTAGCTCCTTGGGTACTTTCTCTAGCTCCTCCATTGGGGGCCCTGTGATCCATCCAATAGCTGACTGTCAGCATCAACTTCCGTGTTTGCTAGACCTGGCATAGCCTCACAATATGAAATAATTCCAGGAATGAGGCACATGATGAATTTTTTGCAAGGTAAAATGTTGGAAATACAGCTAATTCGTTGAAGAATTGAGTTGGAATTTTGATGGGGATTGCATTGAATCTGTAGATTGTTTTTGGCAAGATAGCCATTGGTGCTGGCACAACTGGCAGTTATCATGTAGAAGAATGCGAATTGATCCATTCCTATCTCCTTGTACTAAGATCAAATCTAAGTGGATTAAGGAACTCCACATAAAACCAGAGACACTGAAACTTACTGAGGAGAAAGTAGGGAAAACCCTCAAAGATATGGGTACAGGGGAAAAATTCTTGAATAGAACAGCAATGGCTTGTGCTGTAAGATCGAGAATCGACAAAGGGGACCTCATAAAATTGCAAAGCTTCTGCAAGGCAAAAGACACAGTCAATAAGACAAAAAGGCCACCAACAGATTGGGAAAGGATCTTTACCTATCCTAAATCAGATAGGGGACTAATATCCAATATATAAAAAGAATTCAAGAAGGTGGACTCCAGAAAATCAAATAACCCCATTAAAAAATGGGGCTCAGAGCTAAACAAAGAATTCTCACCTGAGGAATACCGAATGGCAGAGAAGCACCTGAAAAAATGTTCAACATCCTTAATCATCAGGGAAATGCAAATCAAAACAACCCTGAGATTCCACCTCACACCAGTCAGAATGGATAAGATCAAAAATTCAGGTGACAGCAGATGCTGGCGAGGATGTGGAGAAAGAGGAACACTCCTCCATTGTTGGTGGGATTGCAAGCTTGTACAACCACTCTGGAAATCAGTCTGGCAGTTCCTCAGAAAATTGGACATAATACTACCAGAGGATCCAGCAATACCTCTCCTGGGCATATATCCAGAAGATGTGCCAACTGGTAAGAAGGACACATGCTCCACTATATTCATAGCAGCCTTATTTATAATAGCCAGAAGCTGGAAAGAACCCAGATGCCCCTCAACAGAGGAATGGATACAGAAAATGTGGTACATTTACACAATGGAGTACTACTCAGCTATTAAAAGGAATGAATTTATGAAATTCCTAGGCAAATGGATGGATCTGGAGGGCATCATCCTGAGTGAGGTAACATATTCACAAAGGAACTCACACAATATGTACTCACTGATAAGTGGATATTAGCCCAAAAACTTAGGATACCCAAGATATAAGATACAATTTGTTAAACGCATGAAACTCAAGAAGAACGAAGACCAAAGTGTGGACACTGTGCCCCTTCTTGGAATTGGGAACAAAACACCCATGGAAAGAGTTACAGAGATAAAGTTTGGAGATGTGATGAAAGGATGGACCATCTAAAGACTGCCATATCCAGGAATCCATCCCATAATCAGCTTCCAAACGCTGACATCATTGCATACACTAGCAAGATTTTGCTGAAAGGACCCAGATATAGCTGTCTCTTGTGAGACAATGCCGGGGCCTAGCAAACACAGAAGTGGATGCTCACAGTTAGCTATTGGATGGATCACAGGGCCCCCAATGGAGGAGCTAGAGAAAGTACCCAAGGAGCTAAAGGGAACTGCAACCCCATAGGTGGAACATTATTATGAACTAACCAGTACCCCAGAGCTCTTGACTCTAGCTGCATTTGTATCAAAAGATGGCCTAGTCGGCCATCACTGGAAAGAGAGGCCCATTGGACTTGCCAACTTTATATGCCCCAGTACAGGGGAATGCCAGGGCCAAGGGGGGGGAGTGGGGGGGGAGTGTATTGGGGACTTTTTGGATAGCATTGGAAATATAATTGAGGAAAATACCTAATAAAAAAAAAGGAAAAAAAAATACAACAAATGTAGTAAGCATTCAAAATTTTAAAATTATATTAAAATTCATCCCAAATTCAGTTATCGTTATAAAACAACTGATGATGTAAAAATATGCAAGGTTGTAACTCCATATTTCATGCTCTCCAGCCCCATCCTTTTCCTCATACACATCCTGTCACACGTCTTCCAGACCATAGTGATATGGTCATGTTATATGTAGAATCAATAAATATATATGGGTGGCTTTTGTTTGTTTGTTTGTTTAAATAATCCATTAATTTAACTCCTTCATGCCTTTAGTCCTAGCACTTGACATAGACAGGAGTTCAAGGCAGGTCTGGTTTACATAGTGAGTTTCAAGACAGCTAAAACTGCTCAGTTTGAGAAAAATGCCTTTGTAAACTCAGACTGTAGGCAAGTCTATAGGGTATTTTCTTAGCGAATGATGTGGAAGGGCCCATCCTACTGTGATGCCAAGGGGCTGGTGGTCCTGGGTAACCAAACTAGGTAAGGAAACAGTTGGACTCATGAGGAGAAACCTATAAACAGCATCACTCCCTGACCTCTGCATCAGCTCCTGACTCAGGTTCCTGCCCTGTTTGAGTTCCTGCCCCAATCCCACAGTGATGGACTATAATATGGACATGTAACGAAAATAAACCCTTTCTCCCCAACTTGCTTTTGGTCACAGTGTTTCATCACAGCAATAGGGGTGCTATCTAAGACATTCAATAATGGATACACAGCTTGCATCTAATCCTATGCTATTAAAGGTTTGCACTAGTGTGTCTATATAAAAACCTCATAAAGGGACATATCATTGGACATGCCAAGTGTGTTCTCCAAAACATACACATGTTCAGTGTCTCTAGGCCCTGGCAAGCTAGCTTATTTCCCTCAAGGTGGGAAAGGCAATTTACAATCCCATAAGCAATGCTTACAAGTTTCTATTTATTTCCTTACAGCTCAGCCAATTATTAGTGCTTTCAGAATTCTTTAATTTTAGCAAGCTATGAGTTTGAAATGCTACCTTTCATCGTTTAATTTGTATTCCACAAGGGATGGAATGGTTGAGAATTTTGTAGTAAATTCAAATGACTCTTAGTCTCTCCCTTTTGTGAATGTCATACATGGATCATATACATGTATCTCTATTTTTTAAAGATATATTTATTTTATGTATACGAGTACACTGTCTCTGTCTTCAGAGACAGCAGAAGAGGGCATTGGATCCCATTCCAGATGGTTGTCAGCAACCAGGTGGTTGTTGGGAACTGAACTCAGAACTGCTGAACCATCTCTCCAGCCCACACACATATCTCTTGAGTTACCTGTTTCCTATTGACTCATGGACTGTATGCCTGTGAAGATTCTGAATGCTAACTCACTCATGCATGCTATTGTTTCCTCTACCTTTAACTTATATGGTAATTTGGCCTATGTTAATTTCCCCACTAAGGATTTTACCTTCAAAATGACCAAATCTGTGCAAGTTTTATGTATTGAAAGAGATTTTAATAGAACATATTTGTTTATTCTTTGAGAATCTCACACATGCATGCAACGTATTTCAATAATATCCACCATCATTTCCAAAAAAAAAAAAAAACAAAAACAAAAACAAAAAAAAAAAACCAACTTCTTCCAGATTCCTGAACACCCCTCCTCACTTCATGTCCCCTTTATTATTTTTTATCACCCACTGAGCCCAATTAGCACTCAGCATCTACACATGGACGGTCACCCTGCCTGGGACCACACACCTAAAGACAACTGAATCTCCCTCCCCTGGCAGCCATCAAGAGCTCCTCTGTTAGGGGTGGGAACTGGTGAGCCCCTTCCTCTTCAATGCTGGAATCTTCACTGACTTGATCTTGCAAAGGTTGTGTTAAGTAATTACAGGTTTTATGAGTTCATTCATGAATTTGGCAGTCTTGACATTCTGCCCTTCTTCAATGATCCCCAAATCCATGGGTATCAGATATTGATGGACAGGTCCCACTTATGGCCGAGCACTCCATAGACACTCCTTCTCTGTGCTGTAACCAGTTTGTATTATCTGATATGCACTACATAAATAAACATCCCTGATAAGATCTGAAAGCTTCACTAATATGTGAGAATAAAGATGTATATTTAGAAGACAGTTTGATGCAGATCTTTTTAATTTTGTTGAAGTTTTGTGCACTGGAATAGTTTGGCCATGCAGTCACTAAAATCTGTATGTTCTTCTCAAGGAACTGCTGGAACACAGCGTACCCCAGGGTCCTATAGCTCTGTGGCACTCAAGTCATTGTTTCATCCAAGCTTAGCACTGAGCCTATCTGTAGGATTCCCACTGTCCTTTCCTTTGTCTTTAAAAAACATGGTACAGGACTAGAGAGATGGCTCCGAAGTTGAGAGCACTGACTGCTCTTCCAAAGATCCTGAGTTCAATTCCCAGCAACCACATGGTGGCTCAATAACATCTGTAATGAGATCTGTGAGATCTGGTGCCCTCTTCTGACATGCAGGCATATATGCAGGCACAACTCTATACATAATAAATAAACCAAAAAAAAAAAAAAAGGTACAGAAAATCCAAAGAGAAACATGGAGACCCAAAGACAAGGTGGAGCCAGTAGATAGAGAGTCTTGAGTCAACATGGCAGTGATGGTGCATGCCTTTAATCCCAGCATTTAAAGGGAGGCAGAGGCTGGTGGATCTCTGTGAGTTCAAAGCCAGCCTAGTCTACAGAGCTAGTTCCAGTAGAACCAAGCTATACAAAGAAATCCTATCTTGAAAAAACAAACAGTATAAACAAACAAACAACAAATACCAACACCAAAAAGAGTCTTGGGTCATCTTTGAGAAATCTGCTCAGGGAGCAGCCAACTGAACTTGCTATTCCTGCATCTGATGTTTCATTTGCAGACACAGGGAAGCCCTTGCCTTACAACCCAGTATAGCTACTCTGTCCAAAGCTTGTGTTTCTGCATATCCTTTTAATGTTCCAGGGTTCTGCCTTTTACTTTTAGAGTTCAAGCCTTTGGCAATTTATTTTCTATAGACTTCATCAGGAAAGAATCCATGTTTTCTATCCAGCAAGTTAATTATGTCAACCTTATATATAAAATACTTAACAAGGAGTTTTGACTGCCATTACCATCTCCACCATATATCAAGTCCACAACTTTATATATAACAAGTCTGCTTCTATATTAGTCATCCTGACACTTTATTGAGAGCATTCAAATTTTAGAAATACATTTTTTAAAACGTTTAGATTTACTTAGCTTATATATATGAGTACTTTGCCTATATGAATGTCTGTGCACCACATGAGTGTCTGTTTCCCTCAGAGTTCAGGAAAGGGTGTTGGATCCCCTGGTAATAAAATCATCAGTAGTCATAAGGTACTATGTGTATTATTGAGTCAAACCTAGGCCCTCTGCAAAAACGATCATTGCTCTTACAGCTGAGCCATCTCTCCAGCCATAAATTTATTTTTAATTAACATATTCATTGCATTTTGCAAATCATATCCTCAACTTGTTTTTAATAAAGCTTCAGATGATTTTATGTTTAAACATGAAGCAACAAACTGAATTTCCAGTCCAAGAATAGGACATGTGCTGTATTTCCACATTTCCAGACTACTTTTATATTGTGTTCTTTATAATATTTTTTAGAGAAACGTATAACCTATAATTTAGTCTAAATATTAGTTGAGGTCTTTATAAATTTCTATACATCTATTTCTGTGTGCTGTTGTGTTTGTTTCTTTGTTTCTTTGTTTTGCTAAGTGGTCATGCTGTCAAATTTCCATCTAAATATCTATGTTTCTACCCATAGACTTGGGCTACTCTCAACCCTAGACAGATAAGATTGTTTTTGCAGCAGACAGCAGTTTTTGCAGAGGTACATAACTGACCAGAGGGCTGAGAATAGGTACTGAGTACTCAGCCTGATAGAACATCTATGCCTATTCTACTACACCAAGGCTCAGGGGACATTGCAGAAGAAGAGGTAGGAAGAATGTAAGAGCTGAAAAATAGGGAGGAACCCTACAGGGTGCTTGTCTTCTAGACATGACTTGGCCATCACAACCATGAACTCAACAATAGCCACTGTGGTTGCTTATATAAGATCTGTGCAAGATAGAGCCAGCCAAAATCCTCAATAGGTGAAGAAGATGGTCTCCAGGCTCTACAACTAACTGAGGAGCAGTAGATAGTTGTTGGGGGAGGGATAATCTTTCAGTTTTGATAATGTGGCTCTCCATAGGTTATCAAGTTACAGTGGATAGCCCATGTGATATCAAAATATATTGTATGAGTTGGGAGAGATGATGTGGAGGAAATTGGAGGTGAGGAGGTATGGATGGGAAACAGACTTGACCATATTTTGTTTTATGCATATATGAAATTTTTAAACATGAAGAAAAAGTTGAAGCAAGGAAAGAGTAAGGCTTTAGGTGGTATGGTTTGGTTTTATGTAAGCTTTTTAGGAAGAATAAAGTCTCACTGCATAGGCCAAGCTGACCTGAGTTCATGATGCATACATGCCTTAGTCTCCTAAGCTCTGGGTTTAAGTATACCATGATGCCTGATAGGAGTACATTTTGAAATAAATCTAAATGAGAATGATAAGAATCATCTACTTCTCCCTGGGCACTGGGCACTGAGAACTGTTTTTGTTTTTGTTTTTGTTTTTTGTTGTTAAAACCAGTATTAGGGTCAGTGAGATACTCAGCTAGTAGCGGTACCTGCTGAAAATCACTTAATACATGAACCCATGATTGAAGAAGAAAGCCCAGTCCCAATTGCTGTCCTCTGACACACACACACACACACACACACACACACACACACACACACACACACACTATGGCATCTACATGCAGGCATGTGCATGCACTCACACACAATAAAAATATAATAAAATTTAAAAATCAGTGTTAATGTTAACAATTTAGTGTAAACCATCCTTCTGATGATATTTTTCTGATAATCAGAAGAGATATTGAGGGATAGATAAGAGTCTGACTCCCCAATTCACAGATACTGGACTGGACTCTCCTCTGGCATCCAGAATGCCTCAAACAAAGTTCACTTGGAAATCCAGCTCTGTTTCAGCATCAGCTTCTTGGAGCATCCCAAAAAGACTCTGAGGAAACTACAGGAGGGCAGAGCTCTGACTCTTGAGGGTGAAACCCTACCCATAAATATGTTGAACAATTTGAAGTTTGTGCCTGATTTGTTTTTTTCTTTTTTAACCACTTCAGGCAGCAGTGAACTCTAGAGTCCAGATAACACATGCCCTGTCAGACTAGCCAAGGAACTGCTGTGACTGGTACAAGAAGAGAGAGTACTATGATTGGTGTACATCCTCCATTTGCATGAAGGACTTTGGTGACTTATGAAGACACTTGTTAGCATCTAAGTAGGCTGTTTCATTACCTCTGCAGGTGGCTGAGATACACCCCTCTGCTACCTTCTCTACTGTTGCAGCCTTGGACCAAATCAAAGACGTCCCTCGGGTGTTTTTAGTAGAGTAGCCTGATACTGAAACACAAAGAAAGCAATAGCAGCAACCATGTCACTGCAACAGCAGTAACAGGGGGCAGCTAATAGGGTGAGCCCCAGAAAGGCTGGAGCCACCAGCTGCCTTGACAGCTGCAGAAGAGGTAAAGCTAAGCAGCAGACAAGCTGGACTAGAAAAGCTGCAGAGCAGGTGGCAGCTAAGAGCTAGGGCCAATGTGGCCAAAAGCAATAGAAGAAAACACCTTGCTCCTAGCACTGGAGGCAACAATGCTGTCAAGGATCAGGGAATCTAATTTCTGAGGCTTACAAAGAACTTTGCAATACAGAGCATCCCAGCACCCAGAGCTGGAGTACTATAGGCTACCACTGCTGCTGCTCAGACCTGTAAGATTCTACCACTTGCTTTTGCCAAGCACTGAGGCATAAAAGGAAATAGAAAGAGAGTACCCTAGATGGGAGGATCAGAAAACTCACTTCTGTAGGGAGAGGCTGGGAATGGAGAACAATGGAGCCTGCTGCATCTACTGCCCTCTAATAATACAAGATATTGGGCATTTTCTGAATGGTATAAAATGGAATCTCAAAGTCGTTTTGATTTGCATTTCCCTGAAGACTAAGGATGTGGAACATTTCTTTAAGTGCTTCTCAACCATTTGTCCTTCTTCTTTTAAAAATTCTGTTTAGATCTGTACCTCATTTTTTAATTGTTTATTTGTTTTCTTGATGTCCAGTTATTTTGGTTCTTTATACACTTTGGACATGTCCTTGATAAAAAATCTTTTCCCATTCTGTAGACTGCTGCTTTGTCCAGCTGATGCATTTTGCCATACAGAAGCTTTTCAGTTACATTAGGTTCTATTTATTAATTGTTGATTTTAGTGCCTGTGCAATGGGTGCTCAGTTCAGAAAGTCTTTCCGTGTCAATGAGTTCAAGGCTATTCCCCCACTTTCCTCCTATAAAATTCAGTGTATCTGGACTCATATTAAAGTCTTTGATCCATTTGCAGTTATGTTTTAGGCAGAGTGAGAAGAATATATCTGTTTGCATTTTTCTGCATTCAACTATCCAGTTTGACCAGCACCATTTGTTGAAGATACTATCATTTTTTTAGTGTGTATTTCTTGTTTCTTTATCAAAAATCAAGTGTCTGCAGATATGTGGACCTATGTGTGAGTTTTCAATTAGATTCCATTGACTATTATATCTATTTTGTGTCAAAACCATGGTGTTTTCATTGATATATCTTTACAGTACAATTTGAGATTCAGGATGGTGATATTTCCAGCAGTTCAGGATTATTTTAATGACCCTGGAGCGCTCTCTCTCTCTCTCTCTCTCTCTCTCTCTCTCTCTCTCTCTCTCTCTCTCTCTCTCTCTCTCTCTGTGTGTGTGTGGGGGGGGGGTTGTATGCCGTCCACTGAAACACCAAAAGCTGAAAATTGTCCTTTTAGTTTCTGTGAAGAATTGTGTTGGAATTCTGATGAGGATTGCATTGAATTCCTAGATTGCTTTTGGTAGGATGGCAATTTTTACTTATTAATCCTACTGATCCATGAGCATAGGAAATCTTTTCATCTTCTGACAGCTCATGCTGGTAAGGACGCAGAGTAAAGGAACACTCATCCATTTCTCATGGGCGTGAAAACTTTTACAGCCTCTATGAAAATCAGTATTGCAGTTTCTTGGGAAGCTGGGAATTGATGTACCTCAAGATCCAGTTATACCATTCTTAGGCAAATACACAAAGGATACTTCCTAGTACAGAGACACATTCTCAACCATGTTCATTGCAACTTTAATATAATAGTCAGAAATTGGAAGCAGCCTAGATATCAATAAACAGATGAATAGATTAAAAATGTGGTATATCTACATAGTAGACTATTAGCTGCTTAAAATAATGAAATCATGAAACACATAAGTAAATGGATGGAGCTGAGAAAAATAAATCATTCTGACCAGAATACATATATTCGGCTATACACTCACTTATATATGGATGTCAGCTGTTCAATATTCAATAAGAAAGCTAGGGTCCATGCAACTACTTAGATTAAATTACATTAGACTGGATTGGACTGGATTAGGTTAGATTAGATGATTAGATTAGATTAGATTAGATTAGATAAAATATAGAATAAGGGACTAGAGGAAAGAAATGAATCTCTCTAGGAAGGTAAAATAGAATATATAGTTATAGAGGGAAAGAGGTGGGGGCCTGGAATGAAACAGGAGAGAGAAAAAGCGAGTGGGCGAGGGAATTCAGTTAGGGACAGCTAAAGCTAAGGATTCACTGAGGAGTCATATGGAAACCTAACATAGTAGAAGAATATACATATATGAAGGCCATCCAAATGAAATCACCTAATAATTGGGAGACAGGGCCTCAACTGGACATCTCTCATCACCAAATGAAGCCTCTACAAGCAGGTATGGGCTAAATCTAATCAAGTTTTGGCCAAAAGAACCCCATGGAAACCCCCAAACAAGTCAGACTATTCGTTCCTCCATACAAACCGACTGTAAGACTCTATTACTGAAGACAATGCCTACACAGTTCATTGAACACAGAGAAATCAAACTGGTGCCTACTTAGAGCCTTAACCCCTACAGACTAATATTCATGGTACTGGAAGGTACTCTGCGTGCTACCAAAGGAGAAAGGTAAACACCAACCCAGCTTCAAACCCTTTTTACAATGATGACCTGCCTGCAAGATGTGCTAGTGCAATAGTAGCACAAAGCTTGTGGGAATAATCCATCAATATGTGATCCAATCCCTGATGCTGCTCTAGTGGCCAAGAACCTGAGAGTAGATAGGCTGGGAAGGGAGGAGAAAACCAAATACTATCTACTGTTCTTGAAAAGAAAATAGCAATAAAATGACTCCTAACAACATTTTGCTGTACACATAGGTCAGTAGCTTGTTCAGTCATTATCAGAGAAAGTTTCTCCTGCAGTAGATGGGAACAAATACAGAGACCCACAGGCAGATAATATACAGAGGATGAGAGACCTTCAATGTCTCTGTTCTTAATAAGACGTCTCCACAACATTCTTATCCTCTGGGCTCAGGGAACTCTGCAAAAGAGGAGGCCAAAAGATTTTAAGAGCTAAAGGGAATGGAAGACACCAAAGAAACAAGGCCTTCCAAATACAGATGCATGCATGAAAACACAGAGATTGTGGGAGAAAGCACAGGGCCTACACAGGTCTGCAACAAATGAGATCCAGGCAATGAGAAGGGAGGTGCACACAAGCCCCCACATCCCTAACTCAGAAGCTATCACCAACCGAGACTCACAAAGGTAAACTTGGCTTTTTTCAAATAGATTCTCCATGAAGATATAAGCCACTCTTAAGGGTAGACCCCATGCCCAGAAGTAGATGACCAACACAAAATGAATTCAATGCCATTCTTGATATTCCATTCTTTTTCCTTATAGGTCTTCTGTGTATATTTTATGACTTCTGGTTTTGCATTGTCATGAGATTCCTGTATCTGTGAATATATGTGACTCTGCATCTATGTAAGTTCCTTGTGCTTTTCCTTCAGGTCTTTTGCTTCTGTTTGTTTGTTTTGTTCTGTTCCAATTTGCTTGATTTCATTTTGTCTTATTTTATTTTATTATTTTTTATTGTCCTTTAGATGCCTGTTTTTTTTCTAACAGGAATCTGTCTAAGAGACAGAAAGGGTATGGACCTAGTTAGAAGAGAGGCAGAGAGGACCTAGGAGAAGTTAAGAGAGGGGAAGCCATAAAGATATATGTGATGGTTTGTATATGCTTGGCCAAGGGAGTGGCACTATTAGGAAGTGTGGCCTTGTTGGAGTAGGTGTGTCACTGTAGGCATGGGCTTTAAGACCCTCATGCAAGCTGCATGGAAGACAGTCTTCTCCTAGAGGCCTTCAGATGAAGATGTAGAACTCTCAGCTCCTCCTTTCATTGAATTGCTCTTCATAAGTCTAAACTAGAGAACAAAATCTCTACTGGGCTCTTTGGAGACCTCTTTAATCAATGCAATTAATAGAAATCTTTTTACATTAACTTCAAGTAGACTCTTCAGACAAGGGCTAAGAGCAGCCACATTCTTCACCAAAATACCACAAAAACAGTCTCTAAGCCACATACTGAAGCTCTTCTCTATAGAAACCTCTTAGGTCATGTCTGAACAGTTCAAATCACTCTCAGCAACAAAGTCTTCCATAGTCCTATTAGAAAATCCCATTAAGCCCCACTTAAAGCATTCCATTGCTTCCCATATACAAAGTCCCCAAAGCCACATTCTTTCAAACAAAAGCAATACTCCAGTCCCTGGTACCAACTTCTGTCTTAGGGTTCCACTGCTGTGAACAGACACCATGACCAAGGCAACTCTTATAAGGATAACATTTAATTGGGGCTGGCTTACAGGTTCAGAAGTTCAATCCAGTATCATCAAGGTGAGAGCATGGTAGCATCCAGGCAGGTAAGATGCAGAAGGACTAAGAGTTCTACATCTTCATCTGAAGGCCTCTAGGAGAAGAATGGCTTCCAGGCAGCTAGGACAAGGGTCTTAAAGCCCATGCCCACAGTTACATACCTACTCCAACAAGGCCATACCTCCTAACAGTTCCAGTCCCTGGACCAAGCATATACAAACCATCACAATATATAATATGAAAAAGTGTCTATTTTCAATAAAGAAAAAATAGAAAAATTTAAAAATAATGCAAAGTATTTGGCACACTTATTAAAAGTGGCCTACCATTTTAGTAGTATGTGATACTTTCCCCTAAAACACAAGTTTATTGAATAGCTCTATCTTACTTCCAAATCGAAAAATCTTTAATTTAGCTAATGTAAACTTGGCTATTCCCCCATTTCATGTTCTTTCCAACAGTTTAGTTATCTTATTTCACTTAAGTATGAAACAGTGTGTGCATATGCATATGTGTATGGGTGTGTGTGTGTGTGTGTGTCTTGCTCTGATTGATATCTATATATTTTAGCAGTTTTCTCTTTTTTAATCAGCTTCTTTTTTTAACCTTCCCTGATCCCTCCATGTCTATAGGTTCTTCTTGGTGAATTTTATAATTTTAAAAGCTATTTCACCTATAACTACTTTTGCTCTGGGTGTGCCTAAAATATTTTTGTCTTTATTACATTCTGAAATATTGTTTGTTTTTTTAAATAAAATCATAAGCTGTTACTTATTTTTCTGTGCACTTTGGGTGGGTGGGATATGAATATGTATTTCCAAATCTTCAAAGCTAGAGTTTTAAATATATCATTCTTATGAAAAAGGTTAGATCTGACAGTGTGTTGGTATAAAGACAAACCACTGGTGAGGAGCAGAACAGAACATGTGGAGACAAGGCAAAAATAATGTAAATGTTATGGGGGGAGTGGACTACGATAATATCATCTATTTTTAATTAATCTTTACATTGGCATACACAGTACTGGGTTTTGCCTGGCTTCTTTGAACTTTTGTGCCATTATACTTCAGAGAAACACTTTCTTAAGGCATCCTGGGTTTCCTCATCATGGCAGCCAGTCTTCTCTTGCAAGGTGTAAATAAGCTAAATGAGCTGTAAATGACAAAAGAGGTGAGAGCTTCTTCCCAGAGCCTTCCCCAGAACAACATGACAATTTGCAATAGTGCTGCCTATACCACTCTCAGATGAAGGGAATCACTAAATGCAGGATCCAAAAGGAAGGAAGAAGCTGGAAACAGGAAGTCAATGAGGCATGTAGAAACATCCAAGATGTCTTCAAAAATCTCTTCAAGCAGAGTAGCCATTCACAAGAAGCCTTTGCCCCAAGGATTGACATTTTCACAAACCTTCTCTCCTGCCATCTGTTATTCCAGTGAGTCTACAGCTTAGATACAGGACCCTCACAGCGTTCTCTTCCCGGTGCTGACAGGTAGAGCAGTGAGGACCACCTCGCCCAACACAGCCTCACAGTAGAATGTCCCGTGGAATGTTCGCCTCCCATTGCCAGGCTGCACTTGGTTAGACAGAAACTGTAACTAACACTCAGAGAAGAATACCATGTGTTTCATGGACCTGCACTGCACAGTGTGTTCCTGGCTCTTCTCTCTTCAGCCTTGCTTTCCAGCTACAGGCAGAGCAAATTTGTCCTCAAGCTTACAGAACTCAGGACTCCAGATGATGAATTCCCTGAAGCTCTTGTAAACAAATGCCAGGGTATTGAAAGACATTTATAGAAATGGGAACATTCTTTCTTAGCTAGAATAGAGGAAAATGGACATATCCACATACTGCTGATGGAAGCCTACACTTCCTTTCTAGAAACCAGTCTGGAACTATCTATTTTAAAATATGCTTCTCTCTCTCTCTCTCTCTCTCTCTCTCTCTCTCTCTCTCTCTCTCTCTCTCTCTCTCTCTCTCTCTCTCTCTCTGTGTGTGTGTGTGTGTGTGTGTTTGTGTGTGTGTGTGTGTGTGTGTCTGTGTGTCTGTGTCTGTGTCTGTCTGTCTGTCTGTCTGTCTGTCTCCCAGATTTTTTTTTTAATTCTAAAAGAACGCAGTGCATATAGAAAATTTATGAGGATATTTGCTGCATGGTTATTATGAAAATGTTCATATGCTTTATATAAATATCAATGAGGAAGAAATAGATGGGCATGTGTAAATGCACTGGAAATAGCTTCAGTACTCGTCAATGAGGAGTTGGCTGGAGAACTGTGACACCCATGCTACGAAATACCTCATTGCTATCTGTCTTAGATACATTGTTCTTTGCTACAGTACCATGCCCTAATAAAACGACATGAAGAAGAGAGGCATTAATTTTGCTCATAGTTCTAGGGTGAAGTCCATCACAGGGAGAATGTCGATGCTGAGAGCTTAAGGGGGATGGTCAAATTGCATCTTCAACCAGGAATCAGAAAAAAAAAAAAAAAGATGAATTCTTGAATTGTCAGCTACCTAGCCTTGAAGTCCAAGACCTGAGACCAGGACTGCTTCCTTCCCATTCCAGTCAACATAATCAGTCACTTATGGGCATATTTGGAGGCTAGTCACAGCTAAATAATCCCTAAAGTGTTCCAGGAGATTTGTCTCCTAGGTGATAACCAACCATATCAAGCTAACTAATAATTGCATTATTATAAACAAAAAAGTGTATTTTTCCAGGAATATCCACATGTCATCAAATGAATTAGATTAAGTAAAAAAATTAACATATATATATAATTATCATATTTTTATTCAAAAAGAAAAGCTCATATGCTGTCTATAAATATCAGTAAGACTTATATGCATACACATGTGTAAAAATCTAGAAGACAACCTTCATACTGCAATCTATCCTATTACTTGAATTACAAGACAGGAAATTATTAACTTTATATATCTTCCTTCTTTTCTTTAATTTTTAGTGATCATGTATTATTTTTATACTGAAGAAATACACAAAATTTTAACTTAAGGCAAAGTAGTTGGGTCCTACAATATCAGCTGAATAAATGGCTGATATCATCACCTTTAGCTTAAAATTCCTCATTAGTTTGGTCATTCCCTAATGCACTGAATGGGCATTACATCAGCCAAACTGCATGTCATAATGCTTGACATATCAGGTATTATGCTGTATTCTGCTGCACTATGCAACAGGGCAACAAAATAAACAGGCTTCCTTCATTATATCTATAGTCTAGAAGGTGAAGACAGATATAGACAAAGAAACGAATTAACTAAGATAGGACTGTGAAAGAAAACTATGAGAAAAGGAGGGAATACTCTGATGGCTATGTACTATTTACACAGTGTGATTTAAAAAAAAAAAAAAAAAAGCTACACTAGAGAGAAGCCAAGCAAGTGAGGTAAGAAGTGGGAGGTGTAAATATTCCTAAGAGCTGAGATACACCCAACTTATGGGAGGAAGGGGCATAGAACAAGCATCAGGAACTGGAGGGATCTAATGGGTACAAGCAAGAAGAGGGAGGTCACTGTCTGGAGACTCCTAGCCAGGGAAGATAAAACTTTATGAGATTGAGAGACCAAAGTGCTGATTATACATGCCAAAACAGGAGTTTGGATTTTGCTCATCCATACACAGGAAAGAACTCTCACACAGGGCATCCATGAAAGGTTTTATGTTACAAGGCAAACAAAGTAATAATATCAGTGGTGATGTTGTAAAGCAAGCAAATGCTGTGACTGGTGCAAAGATTCAGAAGGGGCAGAGCTTCCTGTGCCTGGAAGAAACTAGAAAGCCTCCTCATGAAATAGGACATTTGGTATGGGTTTGAAAGGATGATTAAAGGCTTCATGGGCCAAGGCAGGTGGAGGTGCACATCAGGTAGAAAAATGACAAGCAAATTAGATCATAGTCTACATTGAGCATCTCTCCATATTTACTCTTTACTCAATTATCTTCCTTGGTTCAATGACTGTTCAAGACTTTGACTTACGTCTTACTGGCACTTTGAGCACTTTCTTGATAGCATGTAGGAGTTATTGATGAGTTTGGGGTTCTTTGATTTCATCTTTAATGTAACACTAGGCAGAGAAATGGGGAAAAATGAATCTTGACAGAATGTGGATACAGAAGACTAGTTAATATTGCCTCACTGACTTTATTTAACAGAACATGGAAATGGAAGACCATTTAGCGTTGCTTAGTAGATTTCATTTGTTTCTTAGCTTTTTCTTCCCAGGAGAAGATATCAATTAGGTGTCAATGACTGCATGGAATTGATAGAAGGCACAGCTAGAGCTCATAATGTTAAAGAGACTAAGTTAAGCTCTCTTGCTGATGTGCAACAGAATCTGAGCCAGTTGCAGTCCACACCTTGATCTGCCCATCTTGATGTGTCCAGATGGGCTTCAACTCCCTCAAGTTCTGTGGTCAATGAGGTTAATGTGATTTCTTGGAGCCTCTCCCCAAAGAATGCCATTTATTGCCTTATCTTGGCATTCACTAAAGTACACTAAACTGCTAATGGCCCTATCGACAGGGGCTTGTGTCCAGTATTTTTCACCCAGGGACCATATGTCTGTGAGCACTAGATTTTAAAGAGCAGCAAATCAATGCTGCTATTCCGTCTGCAGATTCTCTGCTGTGTCAAAGCCATATCCCACAGATGGGCTAGCCCTGATTTGCCATTAGCAATAACAGGTATCTTACAACTGCCCTTGATAAGAAGCCATAGATCTTGTCAAAGGTGTGAGCTTTCAAGTGCTATAGGGAAGCTGGAAGGGGAAAGTTCTAATAAGAACTTCTATCAAAGATATCTACTTTTATCTTTGAAGAAAAGGGACCTCAGAGGATCTAATCCAATCCTGTCCTAGAAGAACTGATAATGAAGTCATTTTCTGAACACACAAATTTTACATTGTCATTCCTGTCATTAATGTCCCCCCCATCCATTGCAGCAATAGAAACAGTGGCACCATATACTTCATTAAAATACAATATGTCATCAATTATGAGTTGAACCAGTATTTTTTTTTTTACAACCAAGACAGAAAAGGTATCTGTTAGAGCCCAAAGTGTGACACATAGCCACTGGAGACATGAATTAGTCACACCAACATCTTAGTTTGAAAATTTTTCATCTATCTTTTGAGGAATCTAACAATTTCTGTTTCCATCAATTGCAACATTTGGTGTTTGGCAGGAAATCCTCTTGCACAGATCATACTAATGAAATGCAACATGCATCCTCTCTTGTAGTTGACAGTCTTCTTGGAGCCAATCAGTATTTGTCTTTTGCTTTTCAGGAAAATATGAAATTGTTATTTCATTGTGCTGACAAGTCTTATGTCAATTAGACACAAACTAGAGTGATCTGAAAGGAATCTCAACTGAGAAAATGATTCCATAAAATCCAGCTCTAATCTTTCTTAGTTAGTGATTGGGGAGAGTTAGTGGTGGGGAGAGTCCAGCCATTGTGGACAGGGCCACCCCTGGCCTGGTAGTCCTGGATTCTATAAGAAAGCAGACAAAGCAAGCCATGTGGCACAAGCCAGTCAACAGCACCCTTCCACAGCCTCTACATCAGCCCCTGCCTCCAGGTCCCCACCTTGTCTGAGTTCCTGTCCTGACTTCCTTTAATGATAAACAATAATATGGAAGTATTAGCCAAATGAGCCCATTCCTCCCCAACTTGATTTTTGTTCATGGTGTTTCATCACAGCAGTAGAGACACCCACTGATGACTATTTGCTTCATTGATTACAAATCTACTTTCTTCTGCAATTTCATAGCTCTCTGATCCAATATCAAGTCATGGTCCGTTCTACTTAAGATGTTGCACATGGAAACTAAGCTCAACACCAATAGTAGCAATAATGTGATTGAAGTCAGAACATAGACACATAAGCCCAGGGCTTCATGGTCATGGCCAATACAATCTCTGCTGCCTATTGAGCTGTCATTGCACATCACATCCAAAGTCTATATATAAAATAAAAGACTAAAGAATAGAGCTATGGAGCATTTACCATATACCAAGCATTTACCTCTTTCTTCGAGATTAATAAATTTTATTTTCACTTCTCTAGAAGAAATATGCTATCTATCCATTTTCTAAAAGTTTTTTTAAGATGAGAAGAAGAAGAAGCTACAACCATTAAGAACTCGCTCTTCCGGCCTGACCAGCACCGGGGTAGCTAGAGCACAGGGTCGGCTGACACCCGCCAGTTACCCACGACCCCCGCCACAGGATTTTGAGACTTCTGGTGAGTGGAACACAGCTTCTGCTCCAGTCCAATCTCGCGGGACCTGGGACTGCTTTGGTTGGGGAGGCAGAAATCCGGCCTGAGTAGGGCCACAAGCCTCTTCCGGTCAGAACAGCACGGGGGTAGCTAGGGCACAGGGTCGACTGACACTCGCCAACTACCCATAACACCCGCCACAGGATCTTAAGACTTCTGGTGAGAGGAACACAGCTTCTACTCGAATCCAATTGCACCCGGGACCTGAGACTGCATTAGTTAGGGAAGCAGAAAACCGGCCTGAGTAGGGCCACAGGCCTCTTCCAGCCTGACCAGCACCGGGGTAGCTAGAGCGCAGGGCCGGCTGACACCTGCCAGCTACCCACGACCCCCGCCACAGGATTTTGAGACTTCTGGTGAGTGGAACACAGCTTCTGCTCCAGTCCAATCACGCGGGACCTGAGACTGCTTTGGTTGGGGAGGCAGAAATCCGGTCAGGCCACAAGCCTCTTCTGGTCAGAACAGTACCGGGGTAGCTAGGGCGCAGGGTCGGCTGACACTCGCCAACTACCCATAACACTCTGTACATTTCTGAAAACATGTCCTGCAAATGACAGATGCCTTTCCAGGCTCTCTACATAATGCCTTCCCCTAAACACTGCATGACAAAAGGTTTGGCAAAGCTCTCTCTATCTTTCTTACAGGAGAGCATTTTGCTTACCTGGTACATTATAGAATGGTTTTACTAGGTGCTTATTCCTGGGGCACATTCCCCAGAACCCCTCAACACTGAGGCTTCCTACAGCCCTTTCCCATTGTCAAAGAAGCTTCAAATTTTCAGATTTTGGTTTGCATAGAAAGAATATTAGGTTAAGAGTTAAAGGAGCGTATTAGAAGCCTGTGTGATATTTGCAAAGCAAGATGCCTTGCTGGACCTGAAAAAATGTTCAACATCCTTAATCATCAGGGAAATGCAAATAAAAACAACCCTGAGATTCCACCTCACACCAGTCAGAATGGCTAAGATCAAAAACTCAGGTGACAGCAGATGCTGGCGAGGATGTGGAGAAAGAGGAACACTCCTCCATTGTTGGTGGGATTGCAAGCTTGTACAACCACTCTGGAAATCAGTCTGGCGGTTCCTCAGAAAATTGGACATAGTACTACCGGAGGATCCAGCAATACCTCTCCTGAGCATATATCCAGAAGATGTCCCAACCGGTAAGAAGGACACATGCTCCACTATGTTCATAGCAGCCCTATTTATAATAGCCAGAAGCTGGAAAGAACCCAGATGTCCCTCAACAGAGGAATGGATACAGAAATTATGGTACATTTACACAATGGAGTACTACTCAGCTATTAAAAAGAATGAATTTATGAAATTCCTAGCCAAATGGATGGACCTGGAGGGCATCATCTTGAGTGAGGTAACACAATCACAAAAGAACTCACACAATATGTATTCACTGATAAGTGGATATTAGCCCAAAACTTAGGATACCCAAGATATAAGATACAATTTGATAAACGCATGAAACTCAAGAAGAATGAAGACCAAAGTGTGGACACTGTGCACCTTCTTAGAATTGGGAACAAAACACCCAGGGAAGGAGTTACAGAGACAAAGTTCGTAGCTGTGATGAAAGGATGGACCATTTAGAGACTGCCGTATCCAGGGATCCATCCCATAATCAGCTTCTAAACGCTGACACCATTGCATACACTAACAAGATTTTGCTGAAAGGACCCAAATATAGCTGTCTCTTGTGAGACGATGCCGGGGCCTAGCAAACACAGGAGTGGATGTTCACAGTCAGCTATTGGATGTATCACAGGGCTCCCAATGGAGAAGCTAGAGAAAGTACCCAAGGAGCTAAAGGGATCTGCAACCCTATAGTTGGAACAACATGATGTACTAACCAGTATCCCGGAGCTCTTGTCTCTAGCTGCATATGTATCGAAAGATGGCCTAGTCGGCCATCACTGGAAAGAGAGACCCATCGGACTTGCAAACTTTATATGCCCCAATATAGGGGAATGCCAGGGCCAAAAGAATGGGAATGGGTGGGTAGGGAAGTGGGGGGCGCTATGGGAGACTTTTGGGATAGCATTGGAAATGTAATTGAGGAAAATATGTAATAAAAAATATTAAAAATTTTAAAAAAAGAACACTTGTTCTCTTCTTGCATAGGACCTGAGTTTGGGTCCCGACACCAACAGCAGTTGACAGTTGTCTGTACCAGGAGATCCAATGCCCTATTTTTTTGTCTTGGCAGGTACCAGACATACACATGGTGCATATGTATACATGCAAACAAAAACACTCATACACAAATTATTCTTTAAAGAGGAACAAACAGCACAGAGCAACAAGCTCCTCAGAGTTTCATAGCTAGGAAATAGAATAAGTCTTCAAACGTAGGTCACGTTGTCCCTGAATTATCCTAATCCTATCTGAAACTGATTCTCTCACTAAGGTTCATATTGTTCTTTCTCAAGACCTGTGTCTTTGAGTCCTGCCCATTCTCTGCAGCCCCATCTTACACAGCCCCTGTGCTTAGGCTGTGGTTCACTTTTGCCTTGGGACACTCTATACTCTCAGCCTTTCTGAACAGTCCCATGCCCTTTCTGGTCTTTGGATTCCTTCCCTTCTATTAGTTCCCCTGGCCAACCCTCCTCATCTTTAAGACTCAGCACAGATATCACCTCACTCAAGAAACTTGTCATGGCAGTGTCTTTCCAAATTATGGCTGTGCACTCCTGGATACTGAAACTTCCCTGTAGAGGACTACTTATCACACTGAATTGGTTTTGTCATTTCACAGTGCTAATTAACAGTCACTATTTCCTGACTCAGAGTCCTGGCCAGTACCTGCTCTAATTGGACAGACTTTCATTCTTCTGTCAAGTCCTGTGGCTGTCAATCATTCAATAATTTAATTAACACCACATCTAACTAATGAGCACCCATAAAATCCTCATGATGGAACCCTGTACTTTTCCCATCAGGCATGCAACAAAATGTCATAATGAACAGTGATGAAATATGTCTATGGTCATAAAGTAAACAACTAGAGAAGGTGTCTGCTCACCGTACCTCAGTGCCAGGCAACAATCTTTGTTGTACCCACTGAATCCCCACTAGAAGGCTCAACATAAAGCTAGATGGGAAGGCATGGAAAACCATCACCATAGCAAACAAGAGGATTAACTAACACTATATTAGGATGCAGGGGAGTTGAGAAGAGGCATCCGAGCCAACTCATTCAATAAGTATCATATCTGGTAAGTTCTTTTAGAAATTTCAATCCACGGATTCTCAAAGTTTGGAAGTGGAAATCCATGAAAGACAACACTTGAATCAAGAGTTGATCCAAAACAGAAGTTCCCAGTCCCAGCACTCATTATACCCCCACATCCCACAGGCCAAAAGATCGGATGGCTGAACTCTCTCAAATGCAAAGACAAGCAATGACAGCAGGTGGGTTTCTATAAGTAGACCAGAAATTATAAAAATACCACTTTGCTCTTGCAAGGCTTTTCCTTCAGCAAGAAATTTACTTCTACATTTAGGAACAAGACACATGAATCATACAATGTTTTTTTTTGACTAGTATACAAAACAAGTGTTGGCACATGTTCTCAGGGTGGTGCCACCACCTGATAACTATAAAAATACCCACAGATCAGTCCTCTGTGCCATAAAAGACAGGCAATAATGTTCGACAGCGGCAATTGTAAAAGATTAAAACTGGAGCCAGTATCAAATTCAGTCAAAATCAATGGCAGAGTTCAGTCCCCAAGTCTTTAGAGACTTGTATCTAGATTTCTAACCAGCTCCAGAGTAGGGGAAACATGGAAGAATCCTGGACATAAAAGAAGACTCATTCTTCAGAAAGGATAGAATTTGAGGAGTAACACAAATTCTGACGTCACTGAACTCTTACTTATGCGGAGCACTTTATCTTCATCATGTGATTGAAAACTGAGGTTCAAAGAAGAAATAACGTTAACCATGATTTTAGAGCAACTTGTCTGAGAACCATGTGGTAAAGAATTCTGTGCCCTAACTAGGCTTTAGAAATTTAAATTTTTTGAAAGAATCCAAGAAATAAATGTTATTGAAGTGAAAGATAGAGCTGTTCATCACCAGCATTCAAATTTGAGCCGGGCGTGGTGGAGCACGCCTTTAATCCCAGCACTCGGGAGGCAGAGGCAGGTGGATTTCTGAGTTCGAGGCCAGCCTGGTCTACAAAGTGAGTTCCAGGACAGCCGGGGCTACACAGAGAAACCCTGTCTCGAAAAAACCAAAAAAAAAAAACCAAAAAAAAAAAAAAAAGCATTCAAATTTACCCTGACTGGGTTAGGTAAGCCAAAAAGACACTATCAGTATCATGCAGCCTCCAAAGCCCATGAATAAAAGGCATTTTGCGAGTGTAGTTCAAGGTATGAAATAAGTCTCCCATAATTGTTGGTCAGGAGTGTTCCAGAGATGCCAAAACAGTTCATCCTTTTGTCATTGAGCTTGGTTACCACTAGAATTTGATAAGATCCAATAAGTAAAGAAACACAACACAAACTGGTCACAGGGCATAGAGAAACCAAATTGGTACTGACCAAAGAGCTTCCTCCTTGCTAGCTGGCGCTCATAGTTCTAGAAGATGATGCTATGTGGCCTAGTCAAATTTCTCTATTTCCCATATTACCGAAAGCAGTTCTAAACACAACTTAGCTACAATATGTTCTCAACACTCAGATGATGGGCTCATTTGAATGCTTTGCTTACAACCAAATTTACAGATCTCATTAAACCAGATAGATATGCTGAAAAGATATGAGTTTCTCTGTAGGAGGTATGACTTACCCCACAGTACATTGTAATAGAATTGTTATGGAGTTCACAGAGCCAGAAAGTAGATTAGAGGTCAGCAGAGGCTGGGAGATGGGGTCAGGGAGAAGTTGTTAATTGCTTGTATAGTTTTGGCAATCGTGGCAATAGCAACAAACTATGTAAAAGTACATAATGCTATTAACATGCTCACTTGAAACTGGTTTAAATAAATATTTTATATTGACATTGACACAATTTAAAAATTAAAAAATAGATAGTTCATGAGGTTACAATGGTGCTAGGATGGGACCCAGACTTCAGTAAAACACAGATTTGGTTTTCAACACAATCCTATGAAGTCCAAAGAGAAAAGGCATGAAAAGGATGAAAAAGTCTAATGAGCATTTATCACCAGTAACTGGTGATGTTAATATTCACATAAAATATTAAAATGCCATGTTTCCTAAGGAACATGGAAGCAGATGTCTTACAAGGGAATCTGGAGCCTAGAGGACTGTGTACCAGAATCTGGGAGAAACTGAAAGCTACCGTTTGGCAAAAGGCAGAGGTATGTTCCAGATTATGGGACTAAGGTTGGATCAATCTAGATTTGCAGAAAGCTGCAAGAAACTATATCATGGCATGGTTACTTATTGGGATTTTATGTTTAATGACATGGAAGTGCAATATTTAACCACAATTCATCTTTTATCAACCCATTAGTCTAATGATTTATTTTTTAAAGATTTATTAATTATTTTATATGAGTATACTTTAGCTGTCTTTAGATACACCAGAAGAGGGCATCAGATTCCATTACAGATGGATGTGAGCCACTATGTGGTTGCTGGGAATTGAACTTAGGACCTCTGGAGGAGCAATCAGTTCTCATAACTGCTGAACTAACTCTCCAGCCCCCTAGTTATTGTTTATTTACCCATTAGAAGGTAAGAGACTTTAGTTAGCATGGCAATAAATTGATAGAGCAATTTATATGAGATCTTTTAAGTTTTTAAAAATGTGTGTGTGTGTGTGTGTGTGTGTTGCATATATAGGTGTGTGTGTGCATGTGCATGTGCGTGTGCGTGTGTGTGTGTTGCATATGTAGGTGCCCATGAAGGCCAGCAAAGGACTGAAGCTGTAGTTATAGGAAATGTAAACTACCAGATTACCAGATGAGGGTTCTAGGAGCTGAACTTGAGTCCTCTGGAAGAACAGCAAATGCTATTAACTGATCAACCGCTTCTCCAGTCCCAACAAAACTTTCTTGTCTCCCCAAATTCAGCTGCTTGATCTCTACCATCTTGAGTAAAGTACCACAGCAAAATCTTCTATGAAATGTTCTTGGGGATAGGATCTCCTTCTTGCTTTACCCTGGCATTTTTTTTATAATATTCAATGACTTAGAGCTTGAAACATCAAGACTATAATATATTCAAAGAATGAATCCTTCATTTTCCTTAATGCTTGCTTGCTCAGTAGCCAAGCATTTATCAAATCTGTTGATGTCTAATAGTTGCATTGGCCAAAAACCGAGGACCAAAACAGCAAATGTCTGTATCTAAGATACTGTTATTCTTCTTCTGTGAGGCATAATCATGTGTTAGTCTAAGTCAGACCTTATGAGTCAATTACTTGTTGGCTGAGCAAAACAACTATTATAAATATCAGTAGTCATGGTTGGAATCTCCACAGTATGGAAAATCAAAGAGAGTATCATTTACTCAAACAGTAATGGTTTCTTTTTTTTTTTCTTTTTTTTCCCTCCCATCCCCCACCCCAGTAATGGTTTCTATAAAGAAGATAATTTTGAATTGAACAAATTAACATCTTCCTCAATGATAAATACCTGTTATGTCCATAGATATGAGTAGCCATCCTGGTCCCTGGTTTGAGAAGTCTCCTGGACAGGAGATCTTCAGTGTGAAAGCTACTTATGTTCCAGGCTAACTCAAGCAAATTCCACGCCATCCTATGTATCTCTACTGTGTGCTAGAAAGTAATGAAGATATGTAGAGAGAAGTGAAATCGGACCCTTGGTCAAGGCATTGTAATAGGGTACTGTTGATGCTAAGGTGCCTTTTACTGTGTGCTCTGTAGCTGAAACTGATTAATCTCTTCTAACAACGCGCCCCAATGTTCTGGGTTCTCAAATAAAAGACACATACACACACAGCCTTATATTTTAATATGCCTTAAACAACTCAATGGCTAAGTCACTCCCAAACCTCCACACAGCTAACAAACTCTCTCCTCTTATATTCCCAACTCATCATTACTAAAACCTATATTCCATCTTGGCTACCCTGAACATAGACCGGCAACCCTCCTGAGCCATGATCTCCAACTCTTACATGCTGGCTATGCACTCTCTTCTGCACCTCTCAGGCCTGGCCACTACTCCTCTCCCAACATGGCCACTCTATCTCCTTCCTCCTCCAGCCCCCTTGCCCAGGAATCCTAAGGTCCCTCCTCTGTCTCCCTGCTCAGCCATTGGCCATCAGCAACTTTACTTACCAATCAAAACCAACTGGGGGCAGGGACCCTCAGCGTCTCATGTGCACATTATCCTGCAATTTGGGGGACCTAATTAACATCATACAAGCATTAGGCCAAATCCACAACAGTGCTCCTTCAATGTGACCCAGCTTCTCCCTTATCAACTCATCAATGAGGACACTCATCGCTGGCAAGAAAGTAGAGGGAAATGTGTGAGTAGGATTCTCCGCGTAGAGATGCATATAGAACACTTGTTATTCATCTTTGGAACACTAAAATAGAATTTTCATGATAATATTTTGAAAGTTGCACTGTCTCGAGATATGTAGCATGTATTTCTTAAGGTATAATTAGCATATCAAGATTTAGACCTGGGTAACAGGAATGCTGAGCATCATCTAAGCAAAGTACAGAATGCTTTAGGTACAAGTCTCATCTGACAGGCAGGAAGGTGGGTAGTACTAGCCTTTCTGACCCATGGCTGAAAGAAGAAGGGAGTAGGTTGGCACTAACCATACATGTATGTGATGGTTTATCCCTCCAAAATCTCAAAATTAATTAGGTGACTTGAAGCCTTTGCTGAATGCCCTTGATATCCTGGTCACCAATGCCCAGTGTTGGGGAGCCTCAGATATCAGATCAGTGCTCTAGTCTGGCTAGAGTATCAGCCTAAATTGGCAGTTCCAAGCCTTCCTCACCTCTGCCCCAACCCCAACATGGCATAGATCCAAAAGTCTCTGCATTTCTGGTGAGGAGAAGGCAGCCACACTGAAAAACACATCTGCCCTCCCAAGCCTCTCTTTAGTGTGTGTTTGTTGCCACAGCCAAATTTCACAGAGTTGGCGGCTTGAACTGCAGAAACTTACTTCTCACACTTCAGGAGCCCATGGAGCCCACGATTAATGTACGGTTGATTTGAATCCTGGTGAGGCCTCTCTTCCTGGTTCTCATAGCCACCTTCTTTGGCGGGGGAGGGGGGAGGGTTCGAGACAGGGTTTCTCTGTGTAGCCCTGGCTGTCCTGGAACTCACTTTGTAGACCAGGCTGGCCTCGAACTCAGAAATCCGCCTGCCTCTGCCTCCCAAGTGCTAGGATTAAAGGCATGCGCCACCACACCCAGCTTTCATTGACACCTTCTTGATGTATCTTCATATGGCCTTTCTTCAGAGTATACAGAGAAAAAAACCTCAGTCTCTCTCTGTATCTCTCTTTCTCTGTGTCTCCCTGTGTCTCTGTCTGTCTCTGTCTGTCTCTCTCTCTCTCTCTGTCTCTCTCTCTCACACACACACATACACACACACACAAACACACACACACACACATACATACCCTTCTCTTTCATCTTTTTTAAGGCTAACTGATTCTATTAGCTTAAGACCGGTCCATTACAATCTTGTTTAACTTCAAGAACCTCACTAAAGGTACCATCTCACCATCATATCAATGCTTAGGGCTTGCCTTAACATAGGAACTTTGAAGTAACAAAATTCAATATATAGTCATCTTCCACCACATCCCGCTATCACCTTATTTTCTTCCTTGTCTTCCTAGTTCCCTCTCCCGTTTCTCCCTGCCATTTAAACTGCCCATGGAACTACACGTCCATCATTTCTGCTGCATGAAGAAAATCTTTCCACCTACAGTTCCAGCTCCCAAACTTCCCATGTTCAAATCTATCAATGCACCCAAGTAACTAACCCCTCCATCCTGCCTTTATAGAAGAAGAATTTGGAACCCTTGTTAAATGTATCTCTCGCTACAGTTGCCATTCGATGGTCCTACCTCTTCTGGAATACATTCATTTGCTTTGGTACAATAATTTCATTCTTCTCAAATGCCAAAAATTTTAGAGATTTACCATAAATACTTTGTCTCACTCACAGGTCTGTACATCGGCTAGTAAGCTGGATCAGCTGCTTACAAGTTCAGGTCCATCCCACAGTTCTCTCCTTCTAGAGCTGGTTGCTGCCTGAAGTTAATTCTGTTTTCCAAAACTGTAAGAAATGGCACTGAAATTTATTTGCTTCTGCATCTGTGTGTCCACTCACCTGATGGAAGCCAAAGTCAGTCATCTCAGCATGTCCATCAAAGGAATATGGAACACGGAAATGTAGCCTCCCTCTTAGGGAAAGGGCTGGGAGGATCATAGCATGGGAATAGGATTGGTGGGCACACAATATGTCAGCCATATGGATGAAATGGGGGAAACGTAATGCCCTGCTGCCCAGTCATTTTAAGACAGAGCCCAAATGTCATTAAATTCAATGACTCAGTGAGTGCCCCTACTTCCCAGCATCTCCATCATCTGAGCACCCCTGAGAAGAGTTCCATCGTGATGTGTAGACTGTGCCTGATGTAAAAAGAGATGGAGGGCCTGCAAGTATGGGACAATGGAACACTAGCTTCTCTGATCTAAAATGATCTTAGATCAGAGTGTGGTACACTGAAGTATCTCTCATCTAAAATGATCTTAGATCAGAGTGTGACACACTGAAGTAAAAAAAAAAAATCATGGCCAAAGGCATTGTGCCTTGAAAAACTATCCCGACAACATGTTTCTGGCTGCTATCACAATTTACAGACCTGTTTTTGAGCACACCGAGGCTCCTCACAGCTTCCTTCTGTGAAGCTTAGCCTCGGGTATCTCATACAACCCCTCCCTTCTGGTGCTAAGATCCTCTTTAGACCCTTCCCTCCAAATGGTCTCCAGGCACCCAAGCATCCCCTTTCAAACAAAGATGCTCACCTCTCCCAAGCAGCCCAGGTACTTATGAACATCTGTAACTGTTCTTTGTTTCATTTACCAAGATTTCTGTTTAAAATTCAGCCTCTGTCCTAGGTCCTGGATACAGAGAACAGTCAGATATGGTTTGTCCCTCAGGAAGACTCAGCACAATGAAGAAAGACAAAGAAACACGGTGTGAATTAAAGAAGCAGCCAAAGAATGGTATTGTTTTGTGTTTCAGTGACCTTTTTTTTTTTATTGAGTTGAAGATTTTCTTATATAGTGCCTTAGTTAGGTTTCTGGTGCTGTGATAAACATTGACCAAAAACTACTTTAAAGTAAAGTGTTTTTTTAGTTACAAGTTCCACATTACAGTACAACACTGAGGCAAGTCAGAGCAAAGACTCAAACAGGGCAGCAACCTAGATGCAGGAGCTGATGCAGAAGCCATGTTTGTCTCCCAATGGTCTGCATTTGGACTTCTGATTAACCTGCTTGCCCCTCATGGCTCGCTCAGCTTGTCTTTATATAGAATCCAGGACCAGCAGCCCCGAGATGACAGAAACCACAGTGGGTTTGGTCCTCCCAAATCGATCACTAAGAAAATGCCCCACAGGCTTTCCTACAGTCCAAGCTTATGAAGTCATTTTTTTTTTTCAGCTGAGGTTCCCCCCTCTCAAATGATTCTAGTTTGTGCCAAGTTAACAAAAAACAAACAAGCCAACACACATAGTTTTAATTTGTTTATTTCGGAGGTGGGGGGACTCTGTACGCCACTAACTTAATCTTTCTTCTAAGTAGCACCGCACCTAGTAAATGTGAATTTACTAATCATTTATTTGTCCCTATGTACAAGGAGTAAAGAATCAATGAGTCTGAGTTCTCCCCAAAGATTGGCCTTATCTGTGGTAGATGATCAGGGGCTTGGGGGTCAGATGTTTTGGGGTATGGATCTCCCAAGCCACAATACACAGTGCTTTTGGAAACTGATCTCTCAGAGGGTCTATTTCCAGATCTGCAATCAGAGACTGCAGAGTGTCACTTTGCTGTGATGGTAGAGATTGCATGAGCTTTAAGCTGGTACGTGCCTCTCACAGCCGCTGGAATGGAGCAAGTATCCCAAATTTGGTGGCGTTCTTCTAGTTTCTGTACCCTCAGTTCTCCAGCAAATTGGTTTGGTTTGGTTTGGATTGGCTTGGTTTTGCCTTCAGAAACGTTTTGCTAAACGATGTGCTATTTTCCACTTAGCCGCCAGGTGGCAGTGTGTGAGACCACTGGGATTTCCTTCCTGCAGCAAGAGCGACAATGGAAAAACACCACTATGTTGAAGCTCAGCTAGAACGTGACAACCGGCTTCCGAAGCGCAAACATAATAAACGTTCTCTCATAAAACAGAGGCTTCCAGGAGTATTTTATTTGCTTCACAGCTGGGTACAACATGACAAAGTGACAGCAGCCTGCTGATTCCTGAACAGAGGGCACAGCGAGGAGGGAAGAAATGATTGATGGAGAAAATCAAAATCAATGGGGAGGAGTAAGGAAGAAGCTACATGGGAATTGAGCATTAAATTCAAATATTTTACATTTTAAAACCACTGCCTGTAGAAACGAAGGAAGTGAGGATCTGAAATCTAGCCCCACATATTCAAGAATGACCAACCCAAAAACAGCAGTTCTTGTGGGTTGCAACCCCTTTGGGAATCAAACAAACCTTACACAGAGGTCACCTAACACCACCGGAAAACATTATGATTCATAACAGTTACATAATTACAGTGATGGGTAGCATCGAAATGATTTTATGGTCTTTATGGTCTGGGGTCAGCACACTGAGGAACTGTATTAAAGGGTCGTAGCATCAGGAAGGTTGAGAATCACTGTACTAAAGCGAGGCCAGTACACAAGACTTTATAGTATGTGGAGTCCATGCTGTGATTTTGCCACTTATTCCCTGTTAATTAAGTTGAAAAGTGCATATCATGTGTCTCTTGTGTGTCTGGCCCAGGCTTACTAACATCTACACTAATGTCCAAAGAGCTCCAGCCATCAGATTCTCTGAGGCACCATGGAAGCATGAGGGAGGACAGTGAAAGCTTCGCCAAGATGAAAGGTGAGAACGGTTCATTTGTGACCAGAGGGCGTGGCCTGCACTGGTGATTGGATAGTGATGGGCCCGGGGGAGTGGCCTGCACTGATGATTGGATAGTGATGGATATAAGAGCAGTAACCTTGGGGAGAGGGGCAGAAAGAGTAAGCAGTCCAGATGGAGGGAGAAAATACCAGGGGAGTGAGTAATCCTATTTGAATAACAACTTGGATTCAGAAGACAGAGAAGGAAGTGACCAGCAAGGGGCCAGAAAACTAAAGCCCTGTTTGCCAAGACAGCTTGAGGGGAAGACTTCAAAAGACTTAACTGAAGAGATCAGCCAGGGTGTATCTGTCCGAGTACAAGAGAGGGGTCAGGATCATCTAAGCAGCAATCTTGACAATAAGGGTATGAAGGAGGCGCAGGAGCAAGAGACCCTCAGCAGAGCACTGAGTTCCCTCGCCGAAAAGATGAGGATAATGGATGAGATTCAAGAGCAAGCCAAGTGTATAGTCTGGGATGTAAAGGAAGTGAGCTGCAAAGATCAGGGAAGACCAACCAAAGTTATTTTTTTCTCCAATAATTTGGTTTTTTTATTCAATTTATATCTTCCCTCCCTCATGTCTCCCCAGTCCCCTTACGTATTCCTCCTCCACTGCCCCCTCCCCTTCTCCTCAGAGAACAGGGAGCCTCCCATGGGTACCACCCCATCCTGGGGTCTCAGCAGGACTAAACACCCCCTCTCCCACTGAGGCCCTACCAAGCAGTCCACTTGGGGGAAGAGGATTTAATGCCAGACAACAGAGTCAGAGACAGCCCCTGCTCTAATTATTAGGGGGCCCACATGAAGACCAAGTTTGACATCTACTACAAATGTGTAGAGGGTCCAGGTCCAGCCCCAGAATACTCTTTGGTTAGTGGCCCAATTTCTGTAAGCCCCCCTAGGCTCAGGTTAGTTGATGTTATAGGTCATCTTGTGGTGTCCTTCATCTCTCTGGCTTGTTCAATTCTATCCCCCACTTTTCCACAAGACTCTCTGAGCTCCTTCTGATTTTTGGTGTGGGTCTCTGCATCTGCTTCCATCTGCTGCTGGGATGAAGCCTCTCAGGAGACAGTTATGCCAGGCACCTGTCTGCAAGCGTAGTAGAGCATCATCAATAGTGTTAGGGGTTGACTCTCACACATGGGATTGGTCTCAAGTTGGTTGGCTGTTCCTCTCAGTCTCTACTGCATCTTTATCCCTGCACATCTTGTAGGCAAGACAAATTTTAGATTGAAGGCTTTGTGGATGGATTGATGTCCCCCCACCCCTTCTTTGGAAGTCCGACCTCTCAGCAGGAGATTAAGAAGGTAAAAGCTGTTGAGTGAGTTGTCAGAGCACTGTGGGCTTGACCAGGATAAAGAGGTGGGTTGTGGTAACATAAAGGCATTTGAAGGTCCTAAGATTTACTTGGTGATAGAGCACACATATGGCCCTATGCCCAATCCATACATAAACTAGTCAGACACACAGAGAGAGGGAGAGCGAAGGAGGAGAAAGGAGGGGAGGGGAGGGGAGGGGAGGGGAGGGGAGGGGAGGGGAGGGGAGGGGAGGGGAGGGGAGGGGAGGAGAGGAGAGGAGAGGAGAGGAGAGGAGAGGAGAGGAGAGGAGAGGAGAGGAGAGGAGAGGAGAGGAGAGGAGAGGAGAGGAGTGGGGGAGGGGAGGGAAAGAGAGGGGAATGGAAAGGAGGGGAAGGGAAGGGAGGGGAGGAGAGAGGAGAGAGAAAGGAAGCAGAGAGAGAAATATATATTTATCCCTTGTTCTAATCTAATATCTTGGAATTCTTCTTATTAAGTTCAAGGCTGTAGTCTACAGTCTATGATAACAATGTAATTTATGGTGTGTGTGTGGGGTACTCCATATGTGTGTTCACTTGATATGTGCAGATCAGTCACACAAAAAGACAATTAGAGCTACACAACAAAGGCTCAGATGAGCAGTCCCTGTTCTCAAGAGTCTATAAGTGTGTCCTCCAGTTGCTGGGATAAGTAAGTGCTATCTGCATAGGTCCACCAGAGGAGGACAACCAGAGGCTGATACCTAGATCTCTCCTGACCTGTGTGCTGTTTTTCATTGCCTATTCTGACATGTTTGTTTGTTTGTTTGTTTGTTTCCATTGTATACCCTGGAAATGTCCAATTCACAGCTCAGAGACTTCACACAGCCAAGAAGACCTATGAATGTGACATCAAACATCATAAATGTACTTAAGACCTCATGGTTTTATGATTTTCTTGGGTAACATGAATATGCAGCTTTGTAGATGTCAACACTAGGGTCACAATGTCAAAATGTTAAATAACGCCCTGGAGGCACTGATCCAGTCCATTTTAGAGACCACTGTGGAACACTATAGGATGGTAGGCTATGAATATCAAAATTATCTTTACCATAGTTCTGAAATCTGGGAAGTCTAAGGTCACAGAACTGGCAGACTTGGAATCTAGTGAGCATCCTTCCTGGTGTGCAGATAGATGTCTTCTGAGTCTGTTCTCACACAGTAGAAGGGTGAGGAACATCTCTGTGGTCTCTTTCATTAGGTCCTTATTCCTGTGGAGAGCATCCACTCTCTTGACCTACTTCCTTCTGAAGAATTCATTTATAATATCATCACCTTGAAGACTTCAACCATGAAATTTGGTCTTTGAGGAACATTTGATCAATACCACTATAATGGTGATGACGTTGATAATAATAACAGCAACGCTGAGTCTTATGAGAACATCTAGGAAATAACAGAACCTGGAAGTCTAGGAAACTTTCCAACAGGTAGAGAAATACATTGCCAGTAGAAACTGGAAGTCTGTTCAGACAGAAGCACTAATAATATCCAGCACTGTGCTGATAGCATAACTTGCCTTATCTTTTATAAACTACAAATAAGCCATCACTTAAGAATAATTACTTCTGGGCTGACAAGATGGCTCAGTGGGTAAGAGCACGAGCACTGACTGCTCTTCCAAAGATCCTGAGTTCAAATCCCAGCATCCACGTGATGGCTCACAACCATCCATAATGGGAACTGACGCCCTCTTCTGGTGCATCTGAAGACAGCTACAGCATACTTATGTAATAAATCTTTGAGCCAGAGCAAGCAGGGACTGAGCGAGCAGGGTTGACCAGAGTGAGCGGGGCCAACCAGAGCGAGCAGAGGTCCTAAAATTCAATCCCCAACAACTACATGAAGGCTCACAACCATCTGTTTAGCTACAGTGTACTCATATACATAAAATAAATAAATAATTCTTTTTTAAAACAGAATAATTACGTCTGTTTTATAGACAAGGATAGAATCATGTCTGTGTGTCAACTGATAAGCCCAGTACCTCACAATTATTATTCAAATCAGGTCACGGGACTGCCAAGCAGATGCTTCCAAAATTGGGTACACAATAAAGTTAATGCTGAATTTTTAATAATGGGTTTTTTTTCTATCTTGTTTGGTATCCATATATCCATGTGTCCTGTGTTCCTTTCCCTGCATCTATCTAAACAGCAGGTAAGTATTTGATGTTTATTGCATGATAAAAAAGATGACCCAGTAAAATGAAGAACAAGAGTGCACTTTGGGGCATTCTGTTTTTAAAGCCTGACCTTCTAACAAAAAGACAAAAGGGTCTGGATGGTGTGTGGTGAGCATGGACTGTGCTTCAGGCTCTCTGAGATCCCAGGAAGCAGTTTGCCTGGACTGAAATAAGGACACAAGTTTGAGGAGAATGGGGGTTCTTTGTTTACCCTAGGTTAGCCTACGTGACGGCAAGCAAGATGGCCCAAAGATCAAAGCTCAGACTTCTCTGGAAGCAGAAGGGACATCTGTGTATTGGATACAGATGTCTGTGAGGGAGCCAACTGAGGCCCCCAGTCTCAATGAGTCATCGGGCAGCAGGATGAGCCTGGAAATGGCTGCTCACTTATAGCAGAATGAGGCCAGAACCAGTCATGTGCTCTCTGTCCCCAGCCAAAGGAGACTGACTCATGATCAGAGGCAAGAGAGGACACAGGGGCTGAAGCACAGATGGGAACATCACCTCTAGCAATAACAACACAGAACGCCTCTGCTCAGCACCTTAGAGATCAACAAAACGCAGGATCCGAGCTGCATCTCCTGGTAAAGATGCCCAAAGGGGCTGAATTCACACACCCACCTCTCCAGCCAGCAACAGCTTGAAATCAAAACTAGATTCTCCTGGGGAAATAAACAAAAGATCGTTCCATTTCTGGCACACCTGAGGACAGGGGCCTAGATTGGTACCTGCTGCTCAGGATTCTATAATTGGGGAGGGTGGTGTCACCATGTGCTGTTCCCTGGGGTTTCAGCACAAATTCTCACAAGCACCACAGGTGCCACATGGATGTCTTCATCAGCTGTTCTTTGAAGCAGATGGATCCACTGTGGGTAAGACCCCATAGGTAACAACACTTCTGTTTAGTCTGCCAGATCCTAGAAGTGGGCATTTCTGCTACCACTGTCATGGCTTGCAGGGAGTCCTCTGCCAGACCATCTAAAAAGAGGCTATCATCGCTGTGGATGGCTCCCTGAGAAGTAGGTGTTCCAAGAGCCCTGGCTTAGGGACCACATACCTGGACCCTGGCAAACCTCTGCTGTGGCCAGCTCTAGGACCTTGGCTGAGTAAGTCAGTCTCAGCTTTGGTTTCCTGTCCTAAAATAGATCTGACAATTCTTTGCTGCTTAGTCACAGGAGTGGAGTGAGGAAAACAGGAGAGCCACGACTGGAAATGTG
This sequence comes from Mus caroli, assembly GCF_978045245.1. Classification (NCBI taxonomy): domain Eukaryota; kingdom Metazoa; phylum Chordata; class Mammalia; order Rodentia; family Muridae; genus Mus; species Mus caroli. The sequence continues at coordinate 39,455,369 of NW_028227271.1, forward strand.
AAAAGGAGCAGAGAGTAGTGTAAGGCAGTTCTGTTGTCCCCCTTTAGGTCCTTCACACCTCTGCCTAGCATAGGTTTCATGGCTGCAACCTTCCTTATTGGACTGTGTATGCCTTCCCTAGAAGATCTCTCCAGCCTGCAATTTTCCTGTACAAACTTGACAAGGCCTTCCCATGATATACGGTGCCCCACAGGACTGACCCCATGTTCCTTTCTCCAACCTGGTGACCCACATTCCATTCTTTCCACTAGAACATTTCCGAGCTTATTCTCACTGCTCAAACACTGCTTCCATTGGCCTTTCGCACTGGCTCCCTATTTTTTGTACAGAAGTTGAAAGTCCATGAATAAATGTCTGCTCAATAAATACAGCCAACAAAACAATCCTTCTTATCTAGCCTCAAACCAGACCCAAGACTATCCCATCCCTATCACACCAGTCACTTTCTTAACTTCTGATGAGCAATTCAGACTCTCAGATACTTTGAGAATAGAGAGGGGGCATCCTGAACAAGAGGTTTCAAGTGTCCCGGTCTCTGGAAAACAGGGGTGTGAATAAGAATGACCTCCAAAGGCTCATATATTTGTCTACTTGCTTACCAGTTGGAGAAACTTCTCAGGAAGGATTAGGAGGTGTGGCTTTATTGGATAAGGTATGTCACTGGCAGTGGGCTTCAAGGTTTCTCACAAGTCTATAACATTCTCAGTTAACATTCGTGCGCTTGTTGATCAAGATGTAAGTGCTTAGCCACTGCCCTAGCTCTATGCCCTGCCTTCTGCCAGGCTATGGCCTCACCCTCTGAAACTGCTAGAACCCAAAATAAACACTTTCTTTTATAAGTCGCCATGTTTCTGGTATTTTAGCACAGCAATAGAAAAGCAACTAAGGCAGAAAGGATTCCGTCTTTAGTAAACAAATGCAGTTGATGCTTCAGAACCTGTGTGTCACGTGGTTGGTCTAAACTGGAGACCCCATTCTTTGGGGTGCACTAATGAAACCTATCATTAAGCCTTTTAGGCTAAATCCGAGACCTCGGGGTAAGGAGGCATTTGTTTTTCTTGGAAGACCAGAGCCCTCCATAGCTCTGTGCCTCACTTCCTGTAACACAACTCCACAGACCACATGCTTTCCCCCACTTGATACTCATTCCTACACCTGCCTAAAATATCTTTCAGGTAGGTAACAACACTCTTGTTTTATATGTAAGGGAGTGGGGTCTGAGGGTAAGAGATGCTCAAAATTAATGGCAGAACCTTTTAGATGGCTGAAGTCTACAGTTTCCAAAGTTTGTCTTTATTGGTTAGTAAGTTGCTAATCGAGGCTAAAAGAAATTTATGCTCCAAAATCTGAACATTAAAGTGGAAAGATTCAATGCTTTTAAACTTAAGGTTTAATTGACTACAGGGAAGGACTAAATTAGTCACCAGCAGTTAAGCAATCAGCACTTTCAGTCCAAAAGAGGAATATATCTAAAAGATTATATCACTGTATATAACCATCGGAGATCATTGTGGAGCAGAAGAGAATCTAAGGATGTCATGGTATTACCATGGTTACTGAAGAAGAGGATGCAGAGAATGATAGGTAAGATGAACTCCTGATCTCTCCCAGAAATAGGTGGTCATAGAAGACCTACATCCAAATTATGGCACACCAATCCTTACCATGCTGCCTTTCCATGACAGCACCTCACGTTCTTTGCAACAAAAGTGTGCTGCATCAGCACTTACTGCACATAATACAATGTATCATATCTAATAGGTGAATTTAAATGTGTAGATAGATAGATTGATTTATAGATAGATAGATAGATGATATATAGATATATATCCTAAAGAGCTGAATGAGGTTAAGAATAGGATGAGATGAAAGAGACACATGGTTTCAAAGCTTAACACTTACCAGGTCTAATATTCCTCTGTCAACAAGAGTTTATCTGGATTCTCAGAGAATACCTCAAGTGATGGGAAACTTAAGTTTCTTCCAAGACATTGATTTATCTCTGCTAAAGATAATGTTTTTCTCTCCACCTCCTTACCATGACTTTCAGGATAAAACATGTGTATGCTATGTTAAATGAAGCCCTTCAGCAGCTCCCCAATATGCTCAGGAGACAATGCAAATTCCTCACCAGTGCTCACAAGTTCTTCAAAATCTGCCCCTTGCAGACCTTAAGGAGACCTCTACCTGTTCTCCCAACTCCAGTGAGCCACTGGCAATTGACAGCACCAAGGGAATCCTCCACCCATTCTCATCCAGCAAACAGTGCATGCATCTATCTGTGGTCTGCTTAAACACTGAGTATGTCTGCATCTGATCATTGTACCTACTTTTTACACACTTGCTTCACCCTACCCACACCCTGTATTTGACACTTAGACCTTATCCTCTCACCTCTACAGACTGTAGAATGCAAAATGATTCATCTTCTAAAGATGGTGACTTTCTCATGTATGTTAAGTAAGTGGTGAATATACAAAATAACCCAGAACTTCAGCAAACATTGTGCAAACCTGTCTACTGCCATTGTTTCTCTGTACCTTAGTGTCAGTCCTCTTTCTTATTTTATTCCCCAGCTTTAAATCAATGAAAAGCACACACACACACACACACACACACACACACACACACTGAAATGTTTGCCACAAACTAGTTATCAAACATATCTATCTTCTTCCATAGTCACCTTTTCTTGTCTGTTTTTGATTTGTCTCTGTTTGTTGTTGTTGTTATTATTATTATCATTGGGTTTGTTTTTGTTTTGTGTGTATGTGTGTGTGCATATACATGTATGTGTGTGTGTGTGTGTGTGTAGGTTGAGACCATGTAAGTTCTGCTCACAGCTTGCCTTTGGGGTCTATACATTCTCAAAGGCAAGTTTTCAGGGGAAATGGCAACAGCAGGCTCTGTGTGCTTCAGAAGAGAGTGGAGCATCTTCTCATTTCCCCTCTGTCCTACCAGCTCTGTAAACCCCAATGGTTCCATTTTTCACTTCTAATAACTTAAGCATAAGTAATGATCATCATCCTCACTTTGGACGTTTTCCTCATCTCTCTCTGGCACTCAGCATTCAAAAATCCTGAAGGCAAGAACAGTCAAGACCTAGGTTTAAAACTAGGTGACTTATTAGGGGACGGTATGGGGAATGCCTTATGGACTCCGTGACCACGACTCACTATTACTCTTTGAGGCACATGACAAGGAACCATTGTGAGTCCAGCAGTTTTCTTTGGCCCCAGGTTCAATGAGACAAAAGAATTTTCCTTGGACTAACTGAGTTATGGAAGGATTTGGACTCCTGACAGATCTTCCACACACATGGCTCGACACAAAGACTTTCTTATTGTTTTTGAAAGCCCTAAGAAAATTAAGCACATGCTCATTTTTTTTAATAGTCTCATGAAAATGAGTCAACTTATAGTGTGTTTTGAACTGAGTTATACATTCCTATGGGCTGATAGCTCTTGAATTGGTTAAAAACCTACCTCCCAAGGAGTAACTTGGAAACCTCTGGTTCTGATTTATAAAAGTCAGAATCTGCCAGGAGTGGTAGTGTATGACTTTAGTCCCAGCACTCAGGGAGCAGAAGCAGGTAGATCTCTGGGTAAGAGTCCAGCCTGGTCTTCAGAGCTAGCTTCAGAACAGCCAGGGCTACAGGGAGAAATCCTGAAGTCAGAGTCCAAAGTCTTCTGACTCTAAGGGTCTCCAGGTCTGATTCCCCAGGGTGACCTCTGACACACCTGAAATCGTCAGCTTAACACTTTAAGCACTTTGAACCCATCTCTGTGCCCTCCAACAAGTGACTACATAATTAACCACCCCTAAAATACTATTGCTTCCAAATGTAACAGTCTGCTGCAGAATGTGGAGTACAGAGCCAGGGCCAATGGAAGCATTCATATCTGATTCATCAAACATCAAGAACCAGAACTCCTGGCCTAGAAAGATTCAGGTACCAGGAAGTGGAACACCCAGGGCACATATTCTGACTTTCCATATGATCTCATCACAAGATCTTTCTCGAATGCACAGGTCTTGCTTCAGGCTATGAGATAGACATCCCAAGTCAGAGTACTAGGCTGTATTTCCTATCCTGACCTGGCCCTGTGGAATCACGTGTGCCATAGTCTATTGATCAAGGTAATCTCACAGATTTTACAACGTTCAAGAGAATTCCTTCTCTTGAACACAGATCTCCCCACCCATCACTCATTGGTAAAGTCCATGGCACAAGAAGGAATGCATGCAAAGGGGTGCAGACCATTGTTGCCATCCTTAAAAATTACAACCTGGCAGTCCCTCAAACTATCAAGTATATGCCAGTACCTCCAGTTCAGAAAAAGAGAAGAAGCCTGGCCAAAGTGAGGTAACATGTGTAAAACACAATAACAGGCAGGCGACAGAACCAGAACCTGGAGGCAAAGGGGTCTTGGAGGACTGAGAAGTTCTAGGAACAGAAGGAAACTCTCCCTCCACCTCTGAGTCATGGCAAAGGAGTTGAGCAAAGGAAGCATCCAGGATTCAGGAGCTTCAGCTCATTCCTCAATGTTAGAACAGTGCATTTTAATACATCAATGCTCCAAGTATTAATTCTAAGGCCATTTAACATGGCTCATACATGTAAGGGTTTAGCACTGAGCTGTTAGGATTAGGTCACCTGTCAAGATTCTCATCTTTGAAGATTGACTCTACCCTTTTTAGCATCTATTAACTGCATGTAGTTCTTTATCTAGAACTCGGGTCTTATGACATGTCACCATTCGTGTTAGCATGTCAACCAATGTTGTCTTTCTATAAGTCTTGTTTAAGGAGCCTTGTTGTTGAGATTTCATGGGGTCAGTTCCCTGTTATTTAGAAGACTCACAAAAGCTAGAAGCAGACTTTATGGTACTCTGGCTCTTAGAATTATCCCACCTTTCCCCTTCCACAGTGTTTCTTGAGTCTTAGGTGTAGGAGTTGTGATGTAGACGTGACATTTGGGGTGCACAGTCACAGTCAGTTCTCTGTATTTTGACCAGAGTCTATTATTATCCCATAATAGTCTCTGTCTACTGAAAAAAAAAACAAAGCTTCTTTGATGATAAACCACTATAAATATTGAAAACCTTTACTTTGTCAAATAGTATCAATACTACTGAAGATACACTTTTTTCTGCATGTTTGTATCCTGGACCTATTTAACATAAACCATAATCACTTTGGTTTATTACGCTCTTCACTCTTCCTGATCACAGCTATGTAATTCTCTGGCTAGTTGGGTGTATCATAACAAATTTGACAATGTGGACTAACATGGTTCTCCTATATTGTCATATATAAAGAAGAACATTTGAAAATAAGATTTTTTTTCATTTTTGAATCATTGCTTTAGGGTAGATTTTCAGAAGGAAAAAAAAATCACTGTACAGAAAACTAAAAATAACTTAAAGCCTTTGATACATATTACCAAATCTGTCTCTGACATTTCATTTTTTTGTGTGTGTCTGAGTTGGATTCATAATTTAGTTTTTGCCTGTTATTTCTTATAAATTGCAGGCTGATCGAGGACAGAAGTTATGTATATCTTCAACTGATAACTTCATCTCTCATTACAGAGGCAGACCACAGGGTATCTTTAATAATTAATTATTTAGTGAATAAAGTGATTTTGCTTATTCACAGTCCCATGATTATGATAAGGCCTGTTCCCCCCTGTTTTCACTGGAGTTGAGTATGCTCAGAGTGATCCAACAGGAAGCTTCTAGGGAGATACTGCCCATGTCTTCTCTAGAAATTCTTCTGCTAGTGCAGATCTTGGCAAAACTGTTTCTGATTGCTTGCTCAACATAAAGTCTCCCTACCATGAGTGTGCATCTGGAAAAGGTACCTATTTCTTTGTTTTTGTTCTTGAGACAGAGTATCTCCATGTAGCCCTGGCTGTCCTAGGACTTGCTCTGTAGACCAGGCTGGCCAGGAACTCACAGAAATCCTTCTGTTTCTGCCTCCCAGTGAGTCCTGGGAACTACTACCACGCAGCTAAAGATAACATGCCCAAAAAGTCTTTATTAACAAAAGCAATATACATTCTGAAAAAAATGTTAATCTATCTCTACTGCTGTAGCACAAGCCACACTCAAAGAAATGTATCTCATTCCTGATATTTAAGGCAATAATATCTTTGCCTGGGGTTTAGCAAGGAAGCAGTCTGATCTTGAGCAACTGCCTCGTATCTGTTCTGTGGGATCCTGCTGCTTAAGAAGGACAGGCATCGCCCTCAGGCAGGCTAGACCAAGCTGACAGACCTCAGATCACTTAGGGTACCAGAAAAAAAAGAATAAAAGCTCACATGGCTTCCTGAGGGCACCTCCACTTCCACTGTATTCTTTCACCCAGAGGGCCTCAGGAGATCAGCCCAGGTTTACCAGGGATGACTCCATCCCTCAGACACAGGCTGCCAAGCCACAGTACACAGTCTACAAGGCAAAAAAGGAAGAAATGAAGAATCAGCCATTTTTGTTATTGACCACCACGGTGTTTTCCCCAAGTAGCAGAATGAGTTGGTCCGCTGGGGGCAATCACCTAATCCTGTCCATGTCAAACTTGACAGCTCCTCCCTCTCAGTATTTTATAAAGCGTCTCAGAGATTCTGTATGGTTGTCTTCTTGGCTCATTTCTTCTGTACTATGTGTCCCCTTAGGAAGATGGGACAAAGTGTCTCGTACCCCTCAGTTTGTAAGTAGAAGACAAGTGTCAAGGCAGTTTCCCTACCTGGTGACCAGGTAGACCTGACCATTTTTTCTGTCCTGATATCTTCTTACTCTCAGGAATGAAAGCCACAATTACATTCACTTCTAAATTACCCATCATTATTCAGAAATTAGTTTCAAGAGTTAGAGAGAGATAAAATTAGAACAGATGTTACCATGAGTCCATTTTCACACACGCTGGTTCTGGTAACGGTATTTTGAGCCAGGCTCAGGCAACACTAATCTCCTGGATTTATGCCCAGAGCTCACAGAATCCCCCAAATGCCAACCTTTCTTACTGCATTGCTGTCTATAAGAGGTGATTACAGGAGGCAGGGGGGAGATATCCCTGCACCTACCCCCACACCCTAGTAGCTGGAAACTCCTTTAGTAGAAAACCATGCTATTTCGTCCACAAGCTCATCCTGAATATGTAAGCCACCAAGACAGTATTATTATACTAATTCTGCACTACAGTACATAAATGTGTGCTTACACACAGTGTAAACACTTCTACAATGGTAGAAGCTACAAATTGTTTCACAGTAAGAAAGTATAATCTATGAGGGAAGACATTATTTTTCTACCATTATATGTTTATGTATATAATGTATCATTACATATAGAATGTTTTATAGTAGATAACTGCATAGCATATAATACTTTATATAACAATGTCTATGATATAATTTAATAATTTTCAAAAAACAAAACATATGAGACCCTGAACACCACACAAGGAAGAATAATGATTTCTAAGAAGTGGAAAGAGTTAGATAAGGTGTAGAGTTTCCTCAGCTACTGTCTTAAATGAATTGGTGGGCATGGGAAGGGAACGATTCAGGGTGTGATTGCTGTTGTCTGTTGTGTGCCCAGCAAGGGACATTAATGACCTCCAGTCTCATGTCTACATGTCAAAATCTTTGACCCTTTTGTATTCTGTTCCCCTACCCTCCCCCCCACACACACACACACCAACACACACATAACCAAAAACGTCACCATTCTACTCCCAAGTAAGGTATGCATCGTAGCATACAAAATGGAAAAGTTCAACTTGGAGGATATTCGGCTACTAATACCACTTTATTTTCAGACTACACACAAACGAAATCCAACAAGTTATAGCCATTGTCTCAGTTGCTCCTCATGACTGCCCAATGCATCAGCTGGCATGCTTTCCACTTCAGGTAACAGCTTCAGACAAGCCCCAGCTCCTGGTAGTTTAAATAATACTGGGACTTATTTTCCCAGATCCCTCAAAGTCTCGAAGCAAGTCAATTTCACAATTGGCTAGTTCAATTCTCAACAGTAGCATTGAGAATCCGGCTCCTCTCATCCTCCTCTTCCCTCGTCTTCTGCTGCCCAACCTAGTATCTCAGGATCCAAGGTGGCTGCTGCTTGTGTGCCGTATGTAGACACAGTGTCCGCCAGAACAGACTGCTCTCTGGTCTTTTTAAAATCCCTGTGGGAAAGCAGCAGAGCATTCCCTGAAACCCGCACTTCCTGCCTCAGAAGGCAGTGTGGTTTCCTCATCTTATGCAGAGGTTCACATGCTCCTGTCAGGGCTCTGGTTAATGACCGAGGTGGATTGTTGACTCATTTTCAGCAGGGAATTTAAAGCCTTAATTATCAGGTGGGGCTTCTCCCAAAAAAGAAATATAAATTTAGCTGCTACCTGCAGCTCTTTGCTGTGACTGTGGACCAAATCTGTTCAACTCCACATAGAAAACACTAATCGTGTCACACAGTTTGGGGACAAACTAATTATCTACTGTTACATCTGCAGATGTTAAAACATACCTAAAAATGGGGCTGGAGGAATCCATACCTTGTTTATGACTACAGCAGAGAGGCCAGACTGGCTGAGCAGGTCTGCAAGCCCAGTGCCTGCAGCAAAAGAGGTAGAGTCAACTCTGTTTCGCTATAGCTAAAACCAAGCAAAAGAAAACAAGGAATTAAATGCCATCAGGCTCCAATAGCCATTGGAGAATCCATCCAGAATTTGAAAGAAAATGGAGCAAATCAGTCAAGGACACAGACCCTGTCACCTCACTGACAGAGCTAGAATTCTGTACAGGGTATAAGCTTTTTCTCTAGCCAGTTTGCTTAGCTTCTCAAAGCCTCACTTTTCTAATCTATGAAAGGAGAATGGTGCTTATAGCTAATGACTTAAGGGTGATAGGGGATGATGCATGGATTCAGTTAATGGTTTCAAAGTGGTACCTTCTCTCTCAGGGAGGGGAATATAAAGATTCTAGGAACTGTGTCCCACATACAATGCTGGCTGTAGCTACCTTATTCACTGGCTCTTTAACGGGATGTTTTGAGCAATCCTGTCAGACGAGTGGAGTGAGGACATTGCAATGCCTTAAGGATGATGGGAGATAATTGCCAGGACCCAGTTAATGGTTCCAAAATGATATCTTCCTACCTCTCCAGCCCCACTCGAACAGGAACTCACAGCAGTTGCATGAGCAGATAGCAATGAGTGAGCAGGTTATTTAGCAGGTTACCCAAGTGATAGATTTCCAGACTCCTAGAAAACAAAGACTCTTCTTTCTAGCTCTGCTGGTCCAGGCTCATCTCCTTTACACTAAGAACCAGGTCCGGATCTGAGCAATGTGCAAGGAATCCGTCTGTATACCTCTCTGGCATTTTCTCAGCTGCTCCCTTATTTTGGACTACGGCATCTTGTTCATTTCCATCTGTGGACTTTGGTCCTTACTCATGACTGAACTCATCTTCTTCAGAATTCAGATTACATGTCACTCTTGTACCACGGATCCCAAAGTAGACACTGACCATTCATCATCACTAGGTTACTTTAACTCCCTATGAAGTTTACTATCTGATTACTCTTTGCCACAGTTCTCCATCAACCTATAAGACTCGTAAGGACAGGAACTTTCTCTAAGTATGTTTCCAGGTTCTAGAACAGCTGTTGATATATGGTTGATACTCACACACAGATAGACAGATGTAGATATAGATATATGTTGAATGAATGAATGAATGAGATATACAGGCACCTATTGCTTCCAGCTCCAGTGCTCCTCCCATTGTCTCTTAAAAACCTGCCACTAGTGTATAGTGGTGAATATTTTGTGGGGTTATGAGGCAAGTTCTCCTCAGGTTTAAAAAATGATAAAAAAAAAAAAAAGCTAGCAGATCTCAGTAGACCAACTAAGAATGACTTGACACCATGTGGATTTATTTTTCTAACTTTTTATTAATTAAATTTATTATTTGGCAATTCTATATGTGTATAGAACACATTCTGATTAATCTTGCCCTGATCCTGGCTTTTCTCCTCCCCATCCCTGATAACTTCTTTCCTTTAAGACCCCTTTGATGATCACATTTTCATTTTATTTTGAGACCCACTGAGCTTACCCAGGGCAGCTTGTGTATCCATGGATAGGGAAACATCTGATACAACTCGATGGGCTCACCGGCGGCGTGCACATGTCTAAAGATAATTACTGCTCCTCCCCTAGGCTTCACCAATAGCCAATTTTTTGGCATGAATAGGTAAGACCTCTGAGTCCTTCTGCCATTTGTAAATGGCTGTTAATAGGCCCAGTGCAAGCAACTACAGTTGTTGTGCATACATGATGCTAATAGTTTTATCATGCTTAGAGGATAACATTTTCAGCCCTTCTCCCTGTCTTCTTGCCTCTCCCTTATTTCCATTTTCTCTTTCACATTATTCCCCCAAGCCTTAGAGAGGGTGGCTTAAGCACCCTGTCTAGGATTAAGCACCCACATTCGTCTTATTCTCAGCCCCCTGAGAAATCAAGAACCTCTGCACCACTTGTTGTATAGAGAAGTTTCTCTGATTTGGACTGAGTAGCATTTGTCTATAGGCATAAATATAGATACTTAGAGAGCAGTTTGACGCCACGACAGTTCAACTAAACAACAGTAGTAAGTTCCTCCCAGGGCTTATGATATCCCTAGTCACAGATTTTTCACAGAGTTTATAGTACCAGATATGAAATCACTCCCACAGAGTGGGCCTCAAATCTAATCATAGAGAGATTGGTTGTCCTTATAATAGTCATGCCTACTAGAGAGGCTGACAGAAACTAGTTGGTTGATATTGTAGTTAGTAAGCTTTGCAGGTGGATAAGGCAGATGGATGGCCTTTCTGTCCTAGTAGCCTACATAGCATCTCCCAACATTATGAAAGCTGGCCATCACGAAGGAACCTCCAAGCTGAGATGTAACTTATGGCTATCTTGTCTTCACAACAGTCTTACTGCTTCTGATAGGCAACCAAGAGGAAAGGCAAAAACATATTGTTTTCAGAACTCTGAGATCAGTGTTTCTCAAAGAGTATAGCTTGTGATCTCTTTAGGGGTCAAATGACCCTTTAGTAGGGGTTACCTAAGACCATCAGAAATCACAGATATTTAATTTATGATACATTAATAGTAGCAAAGTTACAGTTATACAGTAGCAACAAAAGTAATTTTATGGTTGGAGATCATAGCAACATGAGAAACTGTCCTAAAGGTTTGTAGCAATGGGAAGGCTGAGAACCACTGATCTAGATAATACAGTTTCTAGAAGTCATGGCCTACTAAGCAAAAATCTCTGTGCCAGGTATGGTATAACTATTGGTCAAGGAAACTCCAGAGGGATAATGTTTTCTAAAGCACATCTCTTCTTGGACTGACACAGCCTAAGTCAGAGTCACATGCCCTGACTGCCCTGTCTATTTGCAGTGTATATCCAGCACACCGAGAAAAGTACGTTTCCAGGGAATAAAAACTCAATAGTCAAAAGTTTGTCCCAGGTGATGGTTCAGATTACACCTGGAAGATTTTGTCTGCTTTGTGCCTCCCATTTAAAGAGTAAACAAGTTAAAATACTTACTCGTGAGGTTTGTTGGCAATATTTTAGCTTTAAAAAGTTTCCTAAGTGGTTGAATAAGCGACTACAAAATCGTAAGTGTGATCACAAAAAAAGACAGACTTTATCCATGCCAAATGTCCATAATACACCTATTGTGTGTTCTTGTGTTGAAATTGTAGCAATAAAAATAACAAATATATAACATCTATGCAGTCATAGCATTGGCAGAGCAAGATAAGATGTTAGGATGTGATAAGAGAGTTGAGGTAAAATAGATCAAAATTATAAAGAAAAGCAAGTGGCTAGAGAGAAGACTCATGGGAGGCAGCTACTTCAGTCATATGTTCAGAAAAGAACCCTCAAACAATGTGAGAAAGGGCTGCCTTGTGCTCTGGAAGAAGGGCAATTCAGTCATACAGAACAATACAAGCAAAGGCTCTAAGACCAAAATGAGACTGCGAATTCATGCAACAAAAGTCCAGGGTCTTTGAGACAGAGTAGAAGAAAGGTTGGAGGCACATAAGCAGGAACCAGATCCCTAAAGAAGCTGGAATTTTCTAAACAGTTCTTAGGGAGATTAATGACCCAATTTACATCTTTAAAGATGACATCAGGTTACTGGAGAGCTGGCTCAGCTGTTCACAGTATGTGATGCTCTTTTGGAGGACTCAAATTCAGTGTCTAGCACCCATGTCGAATGACTCATAACTGTCTATAACTCTCATTCCAAAGGGACCTGACACCTTCTTCTGGACTCCACTGTCATGGACTCTTATACTTGCACAGACTCTCTCTCTCTCTCTCTCTCTCTCTCTCTCTCTCTCTCTCTCACACACACACACACACACACACACACACACACACACACACACAAAAATAGACATTTACAATGCTCATCTATTACTGTCCTTGTAAGTAGGAAATCAACAGAAGGGAAAGGGGAAAAAAGCCCAAGTAAATGTTTCAGGCCTAAGAGGGAATAAAATTATCATATGAACATATGGTTCTGAGACTGAATGGATTAGAGGGCAGCAAGAGATATCTATGTTCTCTAAATAGAAACAGTATCAACTGATAGGGCTAAGGAGGCAGGCTATAGCCCAAGGCAAATATTTCTGGATCCAAATATGGATTATCTCATTAAGAGGGTGCTCAGTGTTCGATTCTGAAGGACAGAAGTGGACCAATCCAAGGAGGAGGGTGGGAAGGTTAACTTTATGTGACAAGTTGACTGCACCACATTGTGCCAGGATACCAAGGTAAACATTATTTCAGGTGCTTGTGTTGGTGCGAAGGGATAGAATTAACATTTAAGTCTGTAGACTGAGAAAAAAAAGATCATATTCACCAGTATGGGAGTCTTAATGCAATTTATTGCCTGAAAAATAAAAAGCGAATTTGTGAGAAAGCATCTCTGTCTATGCTCAAGCTGGGTCATCTGTCCTTTCCTGCACAATTAGAACTTGTGCTTTTATCCTTGGTTCTTATGGCCTTTCAGGGTTTCTATTCCTGCACAAACATCATGACCAAGAAGCAAGTTGGGGAGGAAAGGGTTTATTCAGCTTACACTTCCACATTGCTGTTCATCACTAAAGGAAGTCAGGGCTGGAACCCAAGCAGGTCAGGAAGCAGGAGCTGATACAGAGGCCATGGAGGTATATTCTTTACTGGCCTGCCTCCCCTGGGTTGCTCAGCCTGCTCTCTTATAGAACCAAGACTACCAGCCCAGAGATGGCACCAGCCACAAGGGGACCTCCCACCTTGATTACTAATTGAGAAAATGCCTTAGAGCTGGATCTCGTACAGGCATTTCCCCAACTGAAGCTCCTTTCTCTGTGACAGCTCCAGCTTGTGTCAAGTTGACACAAAACTAGCCAGTACAGCCTTGAATTCAGGCTGGAACTAGACCCTTACCATTTAGTGACTATAGACATTAGGGTTCCTCTGCCTCTATGATCACGGAAGCCAATTTCTCATCAAAAGCTCTTTATCTGAGAAACCAGGCTGATATAGTGGTACAGAGAGGGATACTGTAATGAGCATCTGGAATCTGATGAGATTTTGGCATACCTACCATACAGAATTCCACCCAGGCCTCCTGGTATAGCCTAACAGGTTGGTCTTAAAGTTTTTCATATGGTAATTTTGTTCCTTCAAGGATCAGGAACCAGAAACATTTACCTGGTAATTTTCTCCTTCCTCTTCTATTTATTTCTTACTTACAAAGACAGTAATTGGTGGACATGGTAAAATATTCAACTATACAAAGAGTTCTTCATTAAAAATCAAAGATCTTTCACAGACTTCCCCCCCCCCACAGGCACCTACTGTGGACAATTTCTGGTATAAACTTTTAGAAAAAGCAAAGCATACCAGCATAAATATACACAAAGGCAGGGCCATGCTCATGTTTCTCCTGTTCCCTGCCTTTTATACTTAGCCTGTACGATGCTTCTTCATGGCCATTTAGAAATGGGCCTTTAGATCATAGACTTTGAAGTTATTGTGTAAAAATCTAAAGCATGACAAATTCTTTGCTGGTAGAAATATTTATTAACGTTTATGATCTACTGAGTAGAAGGTGAAAGGTACCCTGTGTGTCAAGGTTTTACTCAGAGCTAGGTACTGTCCCTTACATTCCATTCAGTGTCAGTCTGCCAAAAAGCCCATACTGGACATGAAGACCGGGTAAGTCTTGGTCTTCCATCTTTCCTTTTCTTTCCCTCACCTCCTACTTTTCTTCTTCCCTTCCTTTTCTGTTTTCCCCTGACAGAGTTATGCTGATTCCAGCAATGATACAAAAAAGATCTTGGCTTGGGTGTGGTACTAGTGGAACAGCATAAATCTTAAGGTCAGACTTGGATTTGAGTCCTGACTTGGTCATGTACTATTTACATGATTTGGGTCATATATATCACTCAAATCAACTATGCAAGCAGTGTCTAAAGGGGCTCCCAGTGAGTATTTTTCCTTCTATCTCAATCATGTATAACCCTGTCATCTAAGATAGGGACTGAAGGTGTAGACCAAAGTTACTCCATATTGTATGTAAAAGAAGATTTCAGGCTAGGTCTTACTGAGTGACTCCATTTTACAACCAATGGGGAGTTACATTTTAGGCATTAATGCAGAAGAATATCTTTATGTCTTGTCTAAGAAACTAGGTAACTACCACCTAATCAGACCAAACTACAGGGCAGTACATGATAAACAACTTATTCAGACAAATCAAAATTTACCACCCAGAACTTGTTGAAGATGATCACAACAAATGGGTATATGGGCATATAAAGACCATATCAAGAAAACCAAACTGTGAACCTGGGAAAATGAGTGCAAGCAGTTATTTACCCAGATAAAGAACTAAAAGGAGAGAGAGAGAGAGAGAGAGAGAGAGAGAGAGAGAGAGAGAGAGAGAGATGATCTTCATTGGGACTTACACACACACACACACACACACACACACACACACACGCAGGTCAGCTCACTGACTGCAAAGGGAGAGCAAGAAGACTGCAGAAGCGACACAGCTTCTGGGACAGACCCCGTTTCAGGCTCCAGACATCCGGGCACCTTCCCCGCCAGCGAAGAGGTGTCCACCCAAAAGGTGTCCGCCCGGGAGGGCTTTTTCAGAGCATGTGAGGGAGCCATCTTGGGTCCTGGAAACCCTCAGAGACTAGTCTGCACAGGTGAGAGTGTGGACTACAGAAGCAACACAGCTTCTGAGACAGACCCTGTTTCAGACTCCAGACATCCGGCACATTCCCGGCCAGATGAGAGGTGTCCGCCTGGGAGGGCTCTTACCACCAGAGCAGGTGAGAGAGCAATCTTGTGTCCTGTGTCCCTCAGAGACCAGGCTATGCAGGTGAGCATGCAGACTGCAGAGACAACACATCTTCTGGGACAGGCCCTGTTTCAGGCCTTCATCTTCAGCCAGGAGGCAGGTCTGAACCCCAGATATCTGTGCACCTTCCCTGCAAGAGGTAAGCTTGCCTGCAGAGAGTACTCTGACCTCTGAGATTCAGGAGAGAACTAGATTCCTAGGTCTGCTGACAGAGGCTAACAGAATCACCTGAGGAACAAGCTCTAACCAGAGACAACTATAATAACTAACTCCAGAGATTACCAAATGGCAAAAGTCAAACATAAAAATCTTACTAACAGAAACCAAGACCACTCACCATCATTAAAACCCAGCACTCCCAACTCAGCCAGTCCTGGATACCCCGACACACCTGAAAAGCAAGACTCAGATTTAAAATCATATTTCATGATGCTGGTAGAGGACACCAACAAGGGCTTTAATAACTCACTTAAAGAAATACAGGACAACACTGCTAAAGAGGTAGAAGTCCTTAAAGAAATACAGGAAAACACAGCCAAACAGGTGATGGAATTGGACAAAACCATCCAAGACCTAAAAAGGGAAGTAGAAACAATGAAGAAAACCCCAAATAAGACAATGGTGGAGATAGAAACCCTAGGAAAGAAATCTGGAATCATACATGCAAGCATCAGCAACAGAATACAAGAGATGGAAGAGAGAATCTCAGGTACAGAAGATTCCATAGAGAACATGGGCACAACAATCAAAGAAAATGCAAAATGCATAAAGATCCTAACTCAGAACATCCACGAAATCCAGGACACAATGAGACCAAACCTACAGATAATAGGAGTAGATGAGAATGAAGATTTTCAACTTAAAGGACCAGCAAATATCTTCAATAAAATTATAGAAGAAAACTTCCCAAACCTAAAGAAAGGGATACCCATGAACATACAAGAAGCCTACAGAACTCCAAATAGACTGGACCAGAAAAGAAATTCCTCCTGACACATAATAATCAGAACAACAAATGCACTAAATAAAGATAGAATATTACAAGCAGTAAGGGAAAAAGGTCAAGTAACATATAAAGGCAGGCCTATTAGAATTACACCAGACTTTTCACCAGAGACTATGAAAGCCAGAAGATCCTGGACAGATGTTATGCAGACCTAAGAGAACACAAATGCCAGCCCAGACTACTATACCCAGCAAAACTCTCAATTACCATAGATGGAGAAACCTAAGTATTCCATGATAAAACCAAATTCACACAATATCTTCCCATGAACCCAGACCTTCAAAGGATAATAAAGGGAAAAAAACAACAAAAGGACAGAAACTACACTATAAAAAAAGCAAGAAAATAATCCTTCAACAAACCTAAAAGAAGACAGCCCCAAGAACAGAATCCCAACTTTAAAAACAAAATTAACAGGAAGCAACAATTACTTTTCTTTAATTTCTCTTAACATCAATGGACTCAATTCCCCAATAAAAAGACATAGACAAATAGACTGGCTACACAAACAGGACCCAACATTTTGTTGCTGACAGGAAACCCACCTCAGGGAAAAGGACAGATACTACCTCAGAATGAAAGGCTGGAAAACAATTTTCCAAACAAATGGTCTGAAGAAACAAGCTGGAATAGCCATTCTAATATCGAATAAAATTGACTTCCAACCCAAAGTTATCAAAAAAGACAAGGAGGGGCACTTCATACTCATTAAAGTAGAACTCTCAATTCTGAATATCTATGCTTCAAATACAAGGGCAGCCACATTCATTAAAGAAACATTAGTAAAGCTCATAGCACACATTGCACCTCACACAATAATAGTGGGAGACTTCAACACCCCACTCTCACCAATGGGCAGATCCTGGAAACAGAAACTAAACAGAGACACATAAACACTAACAGAAGTTATGAAACAAATGGATTTAACAGATATCTTTAGAACATTTTATCCTAAAACAAAAGGATATACCTTCTTCTCAGCACCACATGGTACCTCATCCAAAATTGACCATATAATTGGTCACAAAGCAGGCCTCCACAGATACAAAAATATTGAAATTATCCCATGCATCCTATCTGATCACCATGGACTAAGGATGATCTTCAATAACAACATAAATAATAAAAAGTCAATATTCATGTGGAAACTGAAGAGCACTCTACTCAATGAATCCTTGGTCAAGGATGAAATAAAGAAAGTAATTAAAGACTTTTTAGGGTTTAATGAAAATGAAGCCACAACATACCCAAACTTATGGGACACAATGAAGGCAGTCAGTCCTAAGAGGAAAACTCATAGCCCTGAGTGCCTCAAAAAAGAAACTAGAGAGAAAGTACACTAGCAGCCTATCAGCACCCCTAGAAGCTCTAGAACTAAGGAAACAAATTCACCCAAGAGAAGTAGATAGCAGGAAATAATCAAACTCAGGGCTGAAATCAACCAAGTGGAAACAAAAAGAATAATTCAAAGAATCAACCAAAACAGGAGCTGGTACTTTGAGAAAATCAACAAGATAGATAAACCCTTAGCCAGACTAACTAGAGGGCACAGGGACAATATCCTAATTAACAAAATCAAAAATGAAAAAGGAGACATAACAACAGAACCTGAGGAAATCCAAAACATCATCAGATCCTACTACCAAAGTCTATACTCAACAAAGTCTATACTCAACAAAGTCTATACTCAACAAACCTAGAAAACCTGGAAGAACTTCCTAGACAAATACCAGGTACCATAGTTAAATCAGGATCAGATTAATGATCTAAACATTCCCATTTCCCCTAAAGAAATAGAAGCAGTCATCAATAGTCTCCCAATCAAAAGAAGCCCAGGACCAGATGGGTTTAGTGCCCAGTTCTATCAGATCTTCAAAGAAGACCTAATTCCAACTCTTCTCAAACTATTCCACAAAACAGAAACAGAAGGTACTCTACCCAATTCATTCTATGATGCCACAATTACTCTAATACCTAAACCACACAAAGATCAAACAAAGATAGAGAACTTCAGACCAATTTCCCTTATGAATATTGATGCAAAAATACTCAATAAAATCCTCGCAAACTGAATCCAAGAACACATCAAAATGATCATCCATCATGACCAAGTAGGCTTCATCCCAGGGATGCAGCAATGGTTTAATATACAGAAATCCATCAACGTAATCCACTATATGAACAAACTCAAAGACAAAAACCACATGATCATCTCGTTAGATGTGGAGAAAGCATTTGACAAAATCCAACACCCCTTCATGATAAAAGTCTTGGAAAGATCAGGAGTTCAAGGCCCATACCTAAACATAATAAAAGCAATATAGAGCAAACCAGTAGCCAACATCAAACTAAATGGAGAGAAACTTGAAGCAATACCACTAAAATCAGGGACTAGACAAGGATTCCCACTTTCTCCCTACCTATTCAATATAATACTTGAATTTCTAGCCAGAGCAATTCGACAACAAAAGGACATCAAGGGGATACAAATTGGAAAGGAAGAAGTCAAAATATCACTTTTTGCAGATGATATGATAGTGTATATAAGTGACCCAAAAAATTCCACCAGAGAACTCCTAAACCTGATAAGCAGCTTCAGTGCAGTAGCTGGATATAAAATTAACTCAAATAAATCAATTGCCTTTTTCTACACAAAGGATAAATGGACTGAGATAGAAATTAGGGAAACAACACCCTTCACAATAATCACAAATAATATAAAATACCTTGATGTGTCTCTAACTAAGGAAGTAAAATATCTGTATGATCCGAACTTCAAGTCTCTGAAAAAAGAAATTGAAGATCTCAAAAGATGGAAAGATCTCCCATGCTCATGGATTGGCAGGATTAATATAGTAAAAATGGCTATCCTGCTGAAAGCAATCTACAGATTCAATGCAATCCCCATCAAAATCCCAACTCAATTCTTCACTGAGATAGAAAGGGCAATTTGCAAATTCATCTGGAAAAATAAAAAACCTAGAATAGCAAAAACTATTCTCAACAATAAAAGAATCTCTGGTGGAATCACCATGCCTGACATTAAGCTGTACTACAGAGCAATTGCGATAAAAACTGCATGGTTCTGGTACAATGACAGACAGGTAGATCAGTGGAATAGAATTGAAGATCCAGAAATGAATCCACACACCTATGGTCACTTGATCTTTTACAAGGGAGCTAAAAGCATCCAGTGGGGGGGAGGGGGAACAGCATTTTCAACAAATGGTGCTGGCACAACTATCAGAAGAATGCAAATTGATCCATTCTTATCTCCTTGTACAAAGCTCAAGTCTAAGTGGATCAAAGGCCTCCACATAAGACCAGAGACACTGAAATTAATGGAGGAGAAAGTGGGGAAAAGCCTTAAAGATATGGGCACAGGGGGAAATTTTCTAAACAGAACAGCAAAGGCTTGTGGTGTTAAGATCAAGAATTGACAAATGGGACCTCATAAAATTGCAAAGCTTCTGTAAGGCAAAAGACACTGTCAATAAGACAAAAAGGCCACCAACAAATTGGGAAAGGATTTTTACCAATCCTAAATCTGATAGGGGACTAATATCCAATATCTACAAAGAGCTCAAGAAGCTGGACTTCAAAAATTCAAATAACCCCATTAAAAATGGGGTTCAGAGCTAAACAAAGAAATCTCAACTGAAGAATACCGAATGGCTAAAAGCACCTGAAAAAATGTCCAACATCATTAATCATCAGGGAAATGCAAATCAAAACAACCCTGAGATTCCACCTCACACCAGTCAGAATGGCTAAGATCAAAAATTCAGGTGACAGCAGATGCTGGCAAGGATGTGGAGAAAGAGGAATACTCTTCCATTGCTGGTGGGATTGCAAGCTTGTACAACCACTCTGGAAGTCAGTCTGGCGGTTCCTTAGAAAATTGGACATAAGACTACTGGAAGATCCAGCAATACCTCTCCTGGGCATAGCCAGAAGAAGTTCCAACTGGTAATAACAACACATGCTCCTCTATGTTCATAGTAGCCTTATTTATAATAGCCAGAAGCTGGAAAGAACTGAGATGTCCCTCAACAGAAGAATGGATACAGAAAATGTGGTACATTTACACAATGGAGTACTACTCAGCTATTAAAAACAATGGATTTATGAAATTCTTGGACAAATGGATTTATCCCAGAGGATATCATCCTTAGTGAGGTAATCCAATCACAAAAGAAGTCATTAGATATGCACTCACTGATAAGTGGATATTAGCCCAGAAACTTAGAACACCCAAGATACAATTTGCAAAACACAAGAAAATCAAGAAAAGGGATGACCAACGGGTGGATACTTCATTCCTCGTTAGAATAGGGAACAAAATACCCATGAAAGGAGTTACAGAGACAAATTTTCGAGCTAAGACGAAAGGATGGACTATCCAGAGACTACCCCACCCAGGGATTCATCCCATAATCAGCCACCAAACCCAGACACTATTGCATATGACAGCAAGATTTTGCTGAAGGGACCCTCGTATAGGGACCCTGTCTCATATGCGGCTATGCCAGTACCTGGCAAATACAGAAGTGGATCCCCACAGTCATCTATAAGATGGAACACAGGGCCCCCAGTGGAGAAGCTAGACAGAGTACCCAAGGAGCTGAAGGGGTCTGCAACCATATAGGTGGAACAACAGTATGAACTAACCAGTACCCCCAGAGCTTGTGTCTCTAGCTGCTTATGTAGCAGAAGATGTCCTAATCGGCCATCACTGGGAAGAGAGGCCCCTTGGTCTTGCAAACTTTATATGCCCCAGTACAGGGGAATGCCAGGGCCAAGAATTGGGAATGGGTGAGTAAGGGAGCAGGATTGCGGGGAGGGTATAGGGAACTTTCGGGATAGCATTTGAAATGTATATAAAGAAAATATCTAATTTTTTAAAACTGCAAAACTCAAAAAAAAGAAAAAAGAATCATATCAAAGTCTAATTTGATGAACCAATTATTTTATTAGTATTATTTATAGGAATATGGACAAGGGGTTACTTACAGGAGTAGAAATGCCATCTAAAGCCACTCCAGCATTGGTTATGACTGGTTAAAACTACAATTCTAGAGCTCTCAACATGACTTGTATACAGTTTGACAAGAAAGGGAGATGGTACAGACTACTCTGCCCTTGGAGACTCATTTGTGTCATGGGATGTTTTTCTGGAAACTGTCTAATGAGAGGATGTTTTTCTAAAGCAGACATGTGTGAAGATGTTTTGCTGAGAATTGATGCATGGTATTTTTCTGGAAGCTGCCTGGAAAGGGGGCACTGATAATTTGCTTGAGTGCATGCTTGAGAGAACCTGTGTTTGGAAAGGGTATAAACATAACCCAACAGACAGTGGACACTGTGGCACTGATTCACCTTGCCACTCTTTGCTGGGCTTAGTTGGGCTTTGCTGATGCTGGTCTTCAGTGATGATGCTGTGGCACTGGTTTGCCTTGCCTTCTTTGCTGATCATCATTTGTTGTAACTTCATAGAAAGAAATAAACCAAGAATTTCTGGTGGAGTTCTGGCAGCTTCTTGCTGCTTTCACAGACCAGCAGATTGGCAGACCCTTGAAGTTTCATGAACCATGTTTGCAAGTAGATCAAGCAACTGCTGCTAATTTGTGTCAACTGAACTGTTGCTATCCTGACAAAGACGATTGGAGTCACCAGCAAAGAACTATTTCTAAAAAGTCCACATCCTCTTTTAATTTTTCCTATTAATTTTTCCTTTCCATTACCTCTGGTGGTTGGCAGGCTAGAAGGGAGGTAAAAGTGTTTAAGTACCCTTATTAAATTAGGGTTTGAAAAATATAAGCTTACCCTGCCAGTTGAACAGTCTCCCTATAATCTTGTGGAGGTCCCTGCAAATCTTGTTAGTTTCAGAAACTTCTTAATACTTGTGAGTTGTTTATTCCATGAGTCTTATGAGCCTCATTCTTGGGGGTCAGGGTGATGGGTGTGTTTCAATTGAAAAAAATTACTTTATAATATTATTGATGCACCAGAACAAAGAAGAATGCAATTCCCTTACCTGGAGCATGTAAAAGGAGGGACACCCATCACTGTTGTGTAATGGTACCTCATGATGCGTCATCTACCTACCCAGTTCATTTATCACAGGAAAAATTGTAATGAACTTCTAACTGTTCTTAAACTCCTGACTGTGACTATCTCTGAAGCTTCAGCTCAACTCAGTTGTCTCTGCTTAATGGTGCATACTAGAATTGCCACTAGTCCAACTGGGTTCACTATGCTTGACCTCCAGTTACCTTGAACGATCTCTGATTCTTTAACACCTTTGTGACTAAGCTCCTTCACATCTTATCCAACCATCTTCAGTAACTCTTTATACCTGTAACAACTTTTTGCCTCTTCCTTCATTGAGACCTCCTTAAACTCTACAATCTCTTTATACCTTTATGACCATTCTTTATATATCATTGTGTAAGATGGAATTTGTAATCTGAGAGCCGATTCAATTAGCAGCTAAGCTCTCAGCCTATGACCCTATAGGGACATATTATGTTAAAATCATAACAGTTTCTTTAAAGCTTTATAACACCCACAGTGATGGCACATGCCTTTAATTCCAGGCAGAGGCAGACAGATCTCTGAGTTTAAGGCCAGCCTGGTCTACAGAGTGAGTTTCAGGACAGCCAGGGCTACTGAATGAGTCCCTATCTGAAAAGGTTTGTTATAGCATGACAGACTAAGACCATATCCATGAGACTCAAAGGATAGCTTGATAGGTAACTTGGATAGGCTCTTGTAGTTCGAAGATAGTCTCAGTATAGATATGTGTTGTGGATTTGGCTTATTGCTTACATTATGTTAATTGGGTTCCCAAATTACATGAGAATTCAAACACCTACATATAAGATGCTGTAGGTCCCTGCCCCCAGTTGGCTCTAATTGATAAATGAAGTTGTCGGTAGCCAATGACTGGGCAGGAAGACAGAGGTAGAACTTGAAGTTTCCAGTCAAGGAAAGAAAGGAAGAGGAGTTGCCATGCTGGGGAGGGGGGGAGGTGGAAGCAGGATGATCAGGCTTGAGAGCTGGAGAAGTAAGAGCATACAACCACGTAAGAACAGCCCCAAGGGACCACCTGGGGAAGAACAGCTCCAAGGGACCACCCTGATGGGGTCTAGGGTAGCCAAGATGGGAATATATATTTTAGTAAGTAATAATTCAGGGGTATTGGAGGAGAGGCATTTGCAACATGGAAGTTTGGGAGTGGCCTAACCATTGAACTGTTTAAAGCATATTAAAATAGACTGTATGAGTCTTAAATTCAGGAATCCAGAACATTGAGCAGGTGGCAAGGAACATTTAATTTGAGTAGAGTAGCAATTAATGCAATATATATGGGGGCTGCAATCTACATACAGTTTAGCAATCTGTTTTTCAACATCACATGCTTAAACCTGGTCTGGTGTCTTCATTCTCAGAGGTGTGCTTTGGTAGTGATAATCTTATCTGAGAGCTGAAAGGATAACTTCATTGAAAACACCCACTGAAAAGTATGACAAGCAACAAATGAGCAATAAATTATGGCTCCCTTCTTCCTTCCAGTGTTTCTGATCACCAAGGTAGAAAAGATAAAACTCATAGATGTGCTGCAAGGATCAAACACCCTCTCCAAGGGTCTCTGCCCGCTGCCCTCTGCCATGCTCCTTCCCATGATGATCATGTATCCTAACCCTCTGGAACCATAAAACCCTAAATTAAGAGCTTTATTATATAAATTACCTTGGTCATGGTATCTCATCACAGCAAAAGAAAAGTAAGACATAGTATCTGCATTTGTACAGTGGGAGCAGAGAAGTTTGTGTCTGTTATGAAGCACAAATGGATGAACATGTACAACGACTGAGGCAGCTCAAACTCCTCACCTGCCAGGAGAATTCAAGCAGTGCCTGTTCTCAAGATTGTTGGTAGGGTTGAGTTCAGTCATGCTTGCTTGCTTTGTCACCTGTCACCAAGAAAGGTCAGAAGGCAAAAGCTCCATCCATCAGGAATCTAGGAATGTAACACCTTTAAATACCTTCACAAATGTAATTATGCTAAGTATCTCCAGATGAAGTCATCCTGAATTAGAGTGCGCCTAAAGAGTATCAGTATCCTTACAAGAAAACAGAAGGTGACAAGACACATAAAAGACAAGGATATGCTCAAGTGAAGATTGATGATAAGGGTCCTTAAGCCAAAGAAATCCTACAGCAACCATTAGTTAAAATTGCTGGAAAGACATGCCCTTGGGACTTCCAAGGGAGTATGGTTATGTGAATATTTTTATTTAAGAGTTCTGATCTTTAGAAAAAAGAAATAAATTGGTTGTTTTAATCAACCATGTTTGAGGAAATTTGTTACAGCAAACCAAGGAAATCTGTACAGGGCTTAATTAATGGGTTTCATTCATATTACCTTTTCTTGCCACAACTAAGACTGGAAAACTTTCTAAAGAGAGAAAGGTTCTGTGAGGTATCCAGACTGCAAGACACAAAAATATTTTGTGACTTTTCATATGTCCTTTCCCTGGCCCTGATTCTGACTTATCCTACAGGTCAAAGACTCTAACATTAGATCTTCCTCTTGAATGTTTTGTGCATGTGTACACATGTGCATGTGTGTGCACAAACACACAAACACACACACTGCACATACACACTGACTCAAGAGATTCTGAGCCACAGCATGAAGCAAAGAACCACCAGTATATCCTAGCTTTTTTTGTCACATAGACTTTGCAATATGACAAGAAGGAATCTAAAATATGCTTTACGGGAGATGAGACAAAAATGTCCCCTAATGCATACTTGGCAGCCCAAGCCAGAGACTAGAATCAAGCATTGGTGGAGTTCTTGTCCTTATGTCATGTGAGCCTGTCCTTTAGGCTGAGGAATGTTAATGGCATGCCACCAGGTAAGGAAAACTCAACTCTGGTGGAAGAGAACATTCAGTGTGGCTCCATTGGCTGCTGTGGACGTTTTCTAGATAGACAATAATATACTCCTATACTCATAAAATAATAACCATGAAGAGCTATTAAGTACTTGCCCTGCACAGGCTTTGTGGGGAGGTATTTACTGATTTTTTTTTTCTCATCCGTTCAATAATCTGAGGGAGTGAGGATTACTATAGTGGTTTGGTTGAGAATGTCCCCCATAGGCGCCAGTATTTGAACATTTGATTCCCAGTTGGTGGTGCTGTTTGTGTAAGTTTAGCAGGGAAGATATGACACTGGTGATAGGCTTTCTGGCCAAAACTCCTCCCTCTGCTTCTAGTTTACTCTCTATGCTTTATGTTCTTGCTGCCATGCTACCCAGTCATGAATCCCTGTAACCATGAGCAGGAATAAACTCTTTCTTCTGCAACTTGTGTTGATCATGCCATTTTATCCCAGCTATGTAAAAGCAAATTAAAACTATGATGATGATGATGATGACGACGACGACGACGACAATGTCATCATCATTGTTGTCATTGTCATCTCATCATCATCACTACCACCACCACCACCACTACTACTTCTACAGAGAAGCAAGCTGGAGGTGAAGGAGTCAAATAATTGGCCCAAGATTCCACACCTAGGGGCAAAATTCCAGCTCTCGGAAGCCCAGCCAGAAGAATAGACATGAGGGTCTGGGCTACAAGCCGAGGATGGTGTTTGATGGTTGAATAAATAAGGACTGTGCTGTCCTCACTCTTCTGCAGGGTACTGGAGTCAACCTCCTAGCTGGAAACTTCTCACAGGTGGAGAAATTTCCTACACAGGCTCTTCTGTGTCAGGGGTGAGTAAGTAAGTCTTAAGGGGCAGTAAAAAGCTGTAGTCCATATGGAATTATTAAAGCAGGACACAGTGATTTCTGCCCTCTACAACCTTTCTTCCTAGAGCTTAGTGTGAACAGATGCTGAGGTAAGTGAAGATTTTTTTACCCTGAAATTCAGGACAAGTACAATATGATGTAAAAGGTTAGCATATCTGGTTCAGATTTGCTCAGGTTCGCAGCTAGGAAGATTAATGGTTCCAGATTACTCTGAGACCCTTTTCTTCCCCCCTTTCTACTCATAGTACCTTTCTGTTGTCCACCTAGCTATCCTTCCTTCCCTCCATTCTTGCTTCCTTCTTTCTTCTTTTCTTCCTTCCTAAAACAGCCCATGCTTTGTTCTACCTCTGACACATGATATTCCTTTGTAGTTGACATTACCCCCAGCTCTGAGGATGGGTGTGACTAGTCTTAAGATGATGCGATTCTCTCCATGGTTGATATCATGGGTTGAGGAATGGTCAGGTCCTAATTCTGACCTATGAAACATGAGAGAGAAGCCTTCTAGGTTTGGGGGATACCATTGTTTCCAAAAAAAGAGTCACAGAAAGATGTGCCCCTTTATTCTAAAATCTTGTCATTTTGAATGGAATGCTTGGAGCTACTGCCACCTCCATCAGATGCCAGATAAAGATGGCAGAGCAGGGAAAAGGGATGGGGGAAACTGGCACTGAATTCTATTGTTGAATGGCTGATTCAACCAGATTCAGATCTGCCCAGGCCCCTGGAATTCCTGATTTGCAAAATAATGAATTCTCTTTTGTTTAAGCCAGCTTGAGTCAGGGTTTTGTTCCCAGCCATGAAAAGCATTCTGACTGAGGATTTGTAGCAGATTCTCCTCCCAGACCCAGCTGCTGAGCTGAATGCCACTAAGAATAATTACCAAAGAACTGCTGCAGAGGTTGCACAGAGTCTGGGGTGAAGCAGATGGAATCCAAGAGGCTCCAAGGACACAAATTATGGGGAAAGAGATAAAGGGAAGAAACCAGCATAAAGAAAGAAAATGGAATGTTGAGAGTACTGGGTATCCTGGGCTAGCCCATATGTCCCTAGACCAGCTGAATAAACCAGAGTGGTTACTACTGCACCATCGCCATCCTCCTAACCTTGAATGTACTGAACCTCTATACAGTGCCCCCATGACCAACACCCAATCATTCCTTTTTCAGCCACGCCACCCTCATTTCTACAACATATGGAGGACTATTGGAATTGCAGATTCTAGAGTCCTATAGAGTCTTAAGTGACCAAGAAAGGCAATCCCCCCACCTTTGTGATTGGAGATGTTAACATTCTGTCTAAACTCCACCCCACAGGAGATACAAGTTGCAATACCAGGGAGTAGTAAGTCTTCAACCTTGTGGAAGAGACAAAACTAAGACTAGGTGCCCTACATCCTTTGTAGCACAATTCCCCAAAAATTCAAATTAAGAAATTTTGGGTGGTCAAATTATCTTAGGAAGGGCAACACTAACAAATCATATTAGTCTGTTTTCTACTACAAAAACTTCTCATAGTTTGCTTGTTTTGTTTGTTTACTTGCTTCTATGCCTTAAATGGCAAGTGAATTTGTAAACTTGAAATATAGTAGACATTTTTTTTCTCAAGTCTATTAGCCCATGGGGAGTTTCCCAGAGCACCTTCCAGGAATACTATTTTGTAAATTACAGGGTAGTAAATGCACGGAACAAATTTCCTCCAGATGAAGAAAATCAACATATAAAGCAAATCAGAGTTAAGAAGGAGTCAAAAGTGAACAGATTGGCTAATGGATGGATGATAAATGATGGGCCTATAGATATAGGTTTGCTATAGAGTTAGAGAAACACATTATCATTTGAGTCCTCGACTTAAAGTAGACTTGTTACATTATACCATATATTTCTACCCTTCAGTTAACACAGGTTGCATACGGGTTGGGTTTTTCTTGTGGTAGTGGTGGGTTTTATTATTATACTGAATAACAAATGATCCCCAACTTTCAATAACTTACCTTAAACGTATTTATACCACACTTTCAGATCAAGGGAGCCACCCTGGACCCTAGCCTTCTGTTTATCGTCAGGTCTTCTTCATCTGTCCTTAATTCCAAGACCACAAATGGAGGAAGACTTCCTCCTAACAGTTCTGATTTCAAAAGGAAGTCAAAGAACTGCTACAAATTGTTAAAACCCCTGACTAGAACTGGCAATAGCTACATTCAGCTACACACCACTGAAGAGAACTAGTCTTATTTTTTTTAATTTGGTTCCTTTTTTGAACTTTTTATTGATTCTTTTTAATTTCATATTATGCATCTAAATCCCAGTCATCTGCCCATCCCTTCCACCCTTTGCCATGTAATAACCCACCAAAACAAAATTAAATAAAATTATGTGTGTGCATGCATGCACACACACACACACACACTTGTTGTAGAAGCTGTAGTATGTCAGTGTCAAGGTGTGTCAAACAGTATGTCAGTGTCAAGGTGTGTCAAACAGTATGTCCTTTTGTCCACACATATGAACTTGCAAATGTTCATTACAATGAATCATTACTCTGTTTTGAGACCTCTGGCTTCTGCTACTCTATCTATACTGTATCCTCAAGGGGATTCCCTTAGGATTTCCTGTTGTTGCCCTATGCCATGGAGATCCTTCAGCTTAGGGGCTGCAGGACAGGCCCTTTCATGCACTCCAGCAGAGCATTAATGTGATAAACGTTGTGGTTGGCCAACTCAAAGCCCTGGATCAGTCCACCAGTTCTCTTACATGCCAGTACCACCAGTGTGAGCTATCAAACACTGCCACAACTAGCTTACCCATTGCTGCAGCCAGAAAGGGGCAGGGACAGCTCTTCTGCTCTCCTGTGCTTGGGGAACTCTCCTGCACCTTTGTCACTGGAGAGAGCTCTACTATGTTGCCCATGAGAGGTACAGGGCCTGCTCTCCTGAGTGCTGCAGCCAATGAGGGGTATGGCCAGCTCTCCTGCTCTCATGACTTCAGCGTTAGCTCTCCCACTCATCTCAGGCAGGGAGTGGATGGGAGGGAGGGCATCTCTCCTTCACCCAAGCCACTCCACATCAGGACAGGGCTATCTATCCCAAGTTCACACATCAGGTTGACTCACCAGCTACCCTGCTAACACAGGTCTGGGTCTTCAACACAGAAGACTACAAGCTCAGACATGGGCCCAGGCTGTCCCCATGAACTCAGATGGCAGTGTAGGCCATTTAGATCAACATTTTCCCCTACAGCAGCATG
Source organism: Mus caroli (assembly GCF_978045245.1). Lineage (NCBI taxonomy): Eukaryota > Metazoa > Chordata > Mammalia > Rodentia > Muridae > Mus > Mus caroli. Next base: position 39,484,885 of record NW_028227271.1, read on the forward strand.
ACACTCAGATATCCACATGGTCTCTGGTATCAGACCAGATTATGGACGTCTACTTGGCTTTCGTGGTAACTTGAGCCACAGACATCAACACAGACAGACCCCAACTGTAGCAGGACCACAGATCCAGACATGGCCCTAGGCCGCAGCCTGCTCCGGGACCTCATCATAGCATCCTCATATTTTCCCATTCCTAACTGCTCTTGAGTGTCCAGTTCTGCCTTTTTCCACAGTGTATGAACCCCTCAGCTTCACTTTCTCTTCCATCTCTCTACCATGTACTCCACTTTTCCCACCTCTCCATCACTCATTCATCATCATGGTGGTTCCAGCAGCAGATGCTTGGACATCTTTCTTCCAATCTACCCAGATGGGTGGGGCTGGGGCAGGTCTAAACTAGTCTTACTGGAAAAACTTAAATTTAACAAAGAAAAGGGCTATAACTTACTCATAAGGAAATCAACACAAAGAAGAAAGGAAAAATTCTGGCTATTTCTTTAATTCACACACACACACACACACACACACACACACACATACACACACACACACACACACAAATGGACATTCTGTGACATACACAGCTCTGAGATTTTCAACAGGATGGTTAGTTTGGGGGTTCTTAGAAAGTATTTATTATTATACATATATGTACATATATATATATATATATATATAGTATATATAGTATATATTTGCCAGTGTTGACTATTCCTTACTTACAAGACATCCTTCTCTTCTCCAGTCATCTTTGCTTCTGTTTCTTCATCAGTTTTGACAAACTATTGGTTTTCTTTTGCATGTTTAACACAGACTTTTATACTGTTGTTGGCCATGGCTGAAACTCCAAGCTGTCACATGATGGAATTGGAATGCAATGGTCTTGGAGACAGCGGCTGAGTGTTGGCTGAGTTGACATATTTGCAGTTCAGAGGTTCTTTATTCAGTTGTTTGGGTGTTTCTCTTACAATCATTACTTTCTGGAAATGAACCACACTGGGAAGAATGACAACACTGTCATCAATAATGTCAAGCATAAATCTCATAAGCCTAAGACATTGGTGACAGAGATGGAAGTCATTAGGCATGTTCACTGTTGGGGATCTTAAGCCTCAAGTGAATCAACTTCACATTTAATTATGAAGGAAACACATGTTTGAAGAATATATCCTTGTTTCTAAAGCTATATTGCTAAGACCGTTGTAAAGTAACTTGTATTTAAGGAACCATTTTATTTGGTAGATGGGGATGGAGACTTCTTGGTGATAGGTAAATATCTGCTATAGCTTTCAGATATATTTTGCAGGGACTACACTAAAGGAAGCAAAAGGTATTTCTATATAGATCTGTAAAACATGAATCTATCTGGTTACCTGCTAATTAGTGAGCATATTTAAGGTAGCAGATTAATTACAGCCTATAAGTATGCATGTTATATTGTCATATACAGTGATCCAGTTCTGACCCTGATGGGGAAATTTGGGCAAAATACTTCACCTCAGTTTTCCCTTTTATAATGTGGACAGATGACGTCACTGACATTACATGATGTTTGAATGAAATAGTAATAGGCTCAATATCTTTAATATGAATCAAATATAGGCTTTATATACACCTAGGAAACACACTTTTGGACCTGTTTGTAACAGTAGCTCCGGGAAAGATTAACTGAAGACAGAAAATCCATCATGACTGTGAGTATAACTATCCATGGAGTAGCATCCCAGACTAAATAATAAGTGAACAAGAAATATCAGGAGAGTGCCTGCACTCATGCTCTACTTTCTGAGAACTGAGAGGTGACGAGCAGCCTTGTGCTCTCAGCACCACAGAAACAAGCCACTCACATGTTTTGCTTTCACTATCATAAGGAACTGTAACTCCTCAAACTGTAAGCCAAAATAGATCTTTCCTCCCTTAACCTGCTTCTTGTCAGATATTTATTCACACTAACAACACAGTCTGGTGCCTACAACAGGGGACATACCCAGCTGACACAACCCCCAGCTGTTGACCCACACTGACCCACATTGGATCCCCAGATTAAACAAAGTAACCCCTGGCTCTAGTTCCAAAGACTCCGCCTTCCCACTCTAAAGACAGGCACCCTGTCTTCTTCCCACTTTTGTTTTCAAGTAAAACTGCACTGACCCCCTCCCTGCTCTGACCCCTCTCCCTGCTCTCTACTCTCTCCAGGGCTCTACTTTTAAGGTGTACAAAAAGCAGCACATCCCTGCCTTCTAGCAAAAACAAGCAGGGATGTGGGCTGGGGGAGACCTGCCTGCTTGAGGAGAATCAACCTGGGCCTGGCAGAGCAAGCCCCTCCCCCTCCACCTAGGTGAAAAGAGCCTGCAAAGCAAAAAGCAAAAAACAAAACCAAAAAAAAAAAAAAAAAAAAAAAACAATAGATAAGATCTTGCTGCTCAGTGAGGGGTGGAGGGGGACGGGGGAGGGGGGACACCCCTGAGACTCTTACCCCAAAATTTCTCATGCTCCTTTGTTTAAATGCTTGTTCTTTCCCCTAACAGGAACACCTAAAACAATGTTCGTACCCTTTAACCCAAATTTTTCATGCTTCTTTATTTAAATGGTTTTCTCCCTAACAGGAACACCTGAGACAATGGTAGTGTCTTCTAACCTAAAATCGTCCTAAAATGTCTTTTAAATTTCAAAAATTATGTTTAATCTACTCCCACATGTCAAACCAACTATGTTAATAACCATTATTTAACCCTTAATTAACAACCAATTTCTTTTTACAGGCAAGCTGTTACTGCCTATCCCAGATACATAATTAACATGATATTTTCTTCCTCAGCCATCCAAAACAGATAAATTCTCAATTCTTCTCCCTGCTTTCCTTAATACAAAACAGGTAACTCCTCATTTAAAGAATTCCTACCAAGACTAAGTTTCTCAAACACCCTTGCCTTCCTCTCCCACCCCTCCCCCACCCCCACTCCACCCCAGGACCATAACAACAGACCATCCTGTGCTCCCAAGCAAATTTTACAGTCTTAGCATACACATTACCTACCCTGTGCAGACATACCCCTGCTTCGGTTCTGTTCCCCTGTTGTGATTACTCTACGGGTTTCTCTCTACAAAAGGGAAAAAAGACAATGCTGCCACAACAGGTTAGACAGAGAACAACCTGACCAGCCATCTCCTTGGTTCTACATGACACAATGAAGCTGCCTTTGTCCAGACGCATCACCTGACTCAAGACTTCCAAGACAAGTGGACACTGACAGCCTTGGACCCTTCCAGCGACAGGTGAACTCTCTTGCCAGACTCTAATGGCTACCACACTTGGGGAAACTTATAACACCCTCACAAACTGTACAAACTCACTCTCAGTTTCAATCCACTGAACAATTATTTGGTTCAATAATCCTTATCTTCCTAGCCCCCGACCCCCACCCCGTTACCCCTCTGGCTTATTCTGTGTTTCATTTGGAAGTTTACACTCCACCCCACCTGAAATTTTCACTACAAATAACATTAGAGACAGTCACTCCAATGGCATCTCTCCTTTATAAAACAGAAAAAGAGGAGTTGTGGGACCGTGCCAGGAAACTTGGTAAGGTTGAGTGGGTTGGAATCCCCAGACTCTTTGAGATGACTGTAGGAACTTCACCTGTGTCTGATCCTGTTACATGACCACATTCTCTACCTAGGAATGTAACCTATGATCATATAGATCAGAACAGACTTCTCCACACTAATGAAGTACCTAGAGGCCCTGAGAGTTAAGCCAATAAGCTTCCCTTCCCGGACAGTCTTTCGTGAAAAAGGTATTTAATCTCTGGTCCACCCTGAGGAGGTGGTATGTACCCATTTTCCAAAATGAACAATCAGTAAACAGCCTGGAACAAAAGACTGTCTCTTTCATCAACCGTCATGGGGAGCATGGAGAAGGCCTTCATCTACAGAACTACACCACCTAAGTGTCCCACAGAAGGCCCCTCTGTGCTCCCAGACTCACCATGGTTGAGCTAAGCTGGAGTTCCCATCACCCCCAACCCCTGCCTCAGCCCACAGGCTCAACTCTATTCCCAATTCCCTGCCACCCAATGGCATGTGGATGTCCAGGAGTTTGGGAGTCCCCACCCTTGGCTCATCCTCAGCCTGTGGGCCCCTTCTGTTCTTGGCTCCTCTGCAACTTTCAGAGGTGTCTGGTTATCCAGGAATCCGAGAATCCCTGGCTTTGGCCTGGGTCTTGGCATCGTTGGAGGACCATGGACCCCCCCCCCCCAATCCTCCATTCCCTACTCTTCTGTGCCATTTCCAGAGATGACTAGATTCCTGGGAGCCAGGGAGCCCCAGATTCAGCCTCCCACATCTTAGACGCCCATGCCCTAAGAGGCGTAGCCTTGCTTTGCTCAAGCTCAGCACCCAACAGCAGCAGCATGGGGTAAGCACAGTCAGGCAAAAGCAGAACTACACTCAGCACTCTATGAATGTCATTTGTCTCCTATAGAGAAGGAAATAACAGCAGGTAAAATGCAAGGAATATGTCAAAGTCACAAACGCTAGTGACAGAGTGGGATGAATGAACAAGCCATCAGGCACATAATCTATATCCCTAGCCACTCTACCATTATACCTCCTGGATGAAATAAGTGTGTAAAGTGGGTAGATTCTCAGGACGTACACACATCATCTCTCTTCAGCTCAAAGAGGATTTCTGCAGTCACGGAGTCTCTCGTGCATGCAGTTGTGTGATTTGTCTGTCTTCTTGATCATACAGGTAGTATGGGGGTGGGGGTGGCTCTGCCCTCGTCCAGCTCTGCGACCTTGATCAAGCTCCCTTATATTCTACCCCTTCTCCTTGAGAAAGTTACCAGTAATTTTCTCTTCTAGTATCTTGCAAAAATTGCTGTGAGGTTCCAATAATGAGCAGATGCTAGGTTTCTTTTATTGCTAGAAGCTGCACACAGTCTCTGAAAGTAGCATGGCACCTAACCTCTCTGAAATAGCCCCTTAAAACTCCCTCCTGACGCCTGGCAGGACATAGCTCCTTCTGATGGGGCTATTTTGGCTCAAGACACATTTGGAATGTTTCTGGGAAATTGCCCTCATAGTTGGCTTATAAATCAAGTGAGAAAATTGGTATTTGGGTCTCACAGACAGTCCTCCATTTCATTTTGGGGGTCAAAAAAAGGTACTTTTGAGCTCCATCTCCTATCTTATTCATAAGACACAGATCAGAATAAATTAAGCCTATTTTTTTTAAAAAATCAAATCCACCTCCAGAGGGGGAAGACTCACCACATGGAGATGATAACAGAAGCCTAATATGTGAAGCTGAACGCAATATCATCCTTTCAGAGCCACATCTTCTGTACATACAACTGAAACAGCGGCTGTGCACCATTAGCCTTGCTCACTGAGTCTGGCAGTAATATCAGGAAATCAATCCCTGTACTCATCTCTGACTTGAAAATTGTCCTTGTAGTCTAAGGCACTTGAATCATAATTCAATTCACTCCTTCAAAAAGGCATTTTTTTTTCCTGGATGGTTATGGTGGCTAAAGCTATAATCCCAGAACTTGGGAGGCTGGTAAGACAAAAGTATGAACATGTGTCACAGCCCAACCGAGCAACATGTCAAGTACCAGGATATATGTCTCCACAGCAGAGTTAATGGTGTTTCTACCTATGGTCTCTCTACAACAGGAGCATCTCATACTTCTTATGAAAGTTCTCTTATAGGATCTCAGAGTGGTGTTTGCATTTCTCTGGGCTTTGAAATTTCAATCCTTATTCAACTTGCCACTGAACCTAACTATTTAATGCTTAACATACCCATATTTATTTCATAAGTTTTCTTTGATTCTCATTTTAATAGCATTAGTTCTTTTCATAATCTTGATCTATATACTTAAGTCAATATATACTTAAGGAAGGGCCTATAAAGCACAATAAATATTATTGATCCATACATGGGCGCTTTAAATATAAATTAGTGTGTTTAATTCTTGCCACCACTGACATAATTAATGATGTGACTGTTACATATGAAGAAATTTAATTAAAAAAAATGATTAAGCAAGTATAATGTTACACAGCCAGTGAGCAGCAGTGCAGGGTTGATTGTGTGGTCATGCTTTCAGACTCTGAACTGTCTTGCCTTACACTGGACTCTAGAAGGGATACAGTACTAGATGCCCAAGTCTCAGTTTGATCTTATGGGAAGAGCAGAAGTCAAATAATCCCATCTCTACTGGAGGTAGATAAGACTTTAGTCAAAGGCTACTTCAGCCGTGGTCCAAGTAGACCAAGCTATATTTCAAAGTGGTATTAGAACTTGGCATCATCCACACAGGACTAACTTTGCAAGTATACATAATATGACTGAAAAGACCATAGAGATTTGTAGGACAGTTTCTAAGAGCTGCTAAATATAGTCAGTGTATAAGGGTCAGATTCCCTGTGTAGAGTTCCAAAGTTGGCCATATATGAAAATGAGACCATAAAGCCTGAGTTGCAGAGAAAGTCCAGGCTTTTAGAACTACCAGGACATAAGAACATGAGAAATCTATTAAGAAAAGGAGCTAGCACCAATTGGAACCAGCTCAAGAGAGAGAGAGACCATCTATGCTGTAAGCTTATATAAGCTCTCAAGCTGGCTGGAGCCCAGATGACTCCACCAATGACCTTGGATGGTGAACATCAAGCTATGGGGTGTGGTGTTCTCCCTACTGAGTTTTGGTCTCACTCTGGTTCCAATCCCACCTTGCTGTTACTCCACCCCTCTAGTTCAGATGGGAATGTTTACTCTGTGTCCTATATTGTAAGCTGTAACTTGGTTTTAGACTTTAGAAAGGCCAACTGTCAAAGGTGATCACCTTGAGTCTCAGAAGAGAAAAAGTTTTAAATGGTGTTAAACTGTAATACTACAGGAACTGTAGAAATTCTGAATCTCTAACGTGAATTTCTAAAAGCGAATGTTTTCTGTACTGAGATGTCCTTGGGCCTACAGGGTTCAGGAAGAAATGATACAGTTTGAATGTGAGGTATCGCTCACAGATTTATGTATTTGCACATTTGGCCCCCAACTTGGGATGCTGTTTTGGGAGGTTATTGAACCTTTACAAGGTGGGATCTATCTGGGTTGTTAATGAGTGGGCCTTGTGGGGTATTGCCAGGCCCCAGTTACAGTCCAGGCTGTCTAGTTCCTGGTCTGCCAGGGTTTGCCCAAGCAGCTGCTACATGTCCCTGTAACCAAAGTCCAAAGGCCATGATGCCCTCTCACCATTGTGAACCATACCCTCTCAAACCTTGAGCCAAGTGTTTTGTCATAGCAACATGGAAAGTAACTCCTTTTAGGGAGGGACTCCACAAAACAGACCAGAGATAGTACTCCACGTAATTTTTCTGTTGGTGGGACTGTCTATGCAAGGTAGGGCCTTTAACATCCCTGGGTATTAAATACCTTATAAAATTGTACTCCATGGTGCCAGTGAAAAGGGTGTTCCTATGCTTTTAAATCATTCACACACACTAAAAAGAAAAGCTGCCACATTTCTTAAGAGCCATTATGGTGTAAAGAAAAGCAAGTATCTGAGGCTGTCTGAATGGGAGGGTTCCCACAATACTATAACAATGCTCTGTTGTTAATAATCTAATTCCACCCATAGAGTCTTCCTGAGTGTGCCCATTTCAATTCCTCCATGTCCTTCTTCCTCTGCCTCCATCCCTCCCTCCTCTTCTATTTGCCTGAAAGACTTTTAGTGTCTGGCATAGGATCAGACATACACAGAACTCAATATACATTATCCATCCTGTAAGCCTGCCCTGCAAAGGCCATTCACCCTCCCTGGGGACATAGAACTCACTTTCCATGTCTACTTTGCTCTACTCAACCTCCAGATGCTAATGGCCAAGCTGTATCACGATCATTTGTTCCAACATAGATCACACGTCTCTAGTTGATGCTCAAAAATACATGCTGAATTAATGAATAAATAATATCCTAATTTGCCCTAGGGGTTACACTCACAAAGTCATACTCACAGAGAGCAATGCTCCTCAAAGAACCCAGGCAGGTAATACTTTGCTGAGAAGAAAAATGTAACCAACCCCACCCTGCCCCAGGAAAAAAAATTAGCACTCACTGATGGCTTAATTGGTGCTTGGCAGTATACTCTCCTTCTCAATACACTGCTTCACTTACTCTCAAATGTAAGAGGTTATGGCAGCTCTCCAGGGTCCAGGGATAAGCAGAGGATAAGCAGACAGTATGGAAAGACTATGCTGCACCCGGAGGCCTTTACAGACAATCATTAAATTACCAGTAAAGCTTGGTTGAGAGCACAGCAACTCAATAAAGCACAAAGCACAGGTTTATAGAATGTATAGCAAGAGGAATGAATTGGGGTGGAGATGTCTTTGCAAAAGAGTTTCAAGATGTATCATACTGCAGGAAGTATAAGCTTTCTCCATGCATGTTAAACCTTCTGCAATCTCTTTCTTTTGCTCAGATTTGCCGCAAGGCTACTTGCATTCGCAGCAGTCAGGAAATCTGTGACTATCCTTAATATGCAGGAATGGCCTTTGGCGCACTAGCCCTTGCAGTTCCTCTCCTCCTCTAATTGCTGGAGGCACACCTCAGAAAGGACCCCCACACTGGGAGACCACAGGGCATGCTGGCAGCCCGTGAGAAGCACTCACTTTGTGCTGAGGTCAGGGGCTGGGTTTTCCATTTGCCTGCATGCCTGGGTGGTCTTAAGGGCTGGTGCCAAGGAGCACACATTGTAGCAATTTAGCAGGGAGACCACACGTGGATAGAGCAGCAAAGCCTGAAGTGGGTTTTGAGACTGGCTCCAAGACCCATCTCTGCCAGCTACCCCTTGCCACCCACAGGATCAAAAGGAAGATTAGGGGTGAGAATGTTTACCACTTAATGTCCGGTATCTTCTTTAGCTGCTCAGACTAATGACCTGGGTGGCAGACAAAGAGAATAATCTTTGTTTTCCAGGAGGCTGAGAGGCACATTCTATACAGCGATTATTTATATTTAATAGCTGAGCTGTTTCAGAAACTTCTGTAGATATGGAGAGAGGTCGACAAGATAATAGAGCCAGCTGTTTTAACTCTGACATAAGCCTGGTTTTCATTCTCCCTTTAGTATATAAGGACCAACGAGACAGTGGTGGAGTTGGGGACAAGAGGATGAACCCCCATGTGGAGGATGAAGACTTCATGAGTGGAGTCCAGGAGGCCACCAGCTCTAATAACTGAAGGGCTGGGTCAAATTAAATGTAAAGCCAACTTTCCCCCAAAACACTATTCTATTCACATTTCTGTTGCTGTGATGAGCTGTCTCAACAAAAAGCAACTTGGGGTAGGAGGTATTTTAACTTATGGTTCTAGGTTACAGACCATCGTAGCAGAGATGTCACAATAACAAGCGAGTTTGAAGCAGTATTCACACAAAGTCAAGAACAAAGAAGAATAAATTTACATGTCCTAATTTACTCAACTCGCCTTTTTTTTTTTCTTTTTCTACTCTTATACCGTCCAGGAAGCTAACTAGGGTATGATACTGCTCATAGTGGACTTGATTCTGCATCTCAATTAATCCACGTTTAAAAATAAAATCCCTCACAGGCATGCCCATGGGCAAACCACCTGATCTAGGCAATCTTTCACTGGGACTCTCTGCCTGGATGCTTCTAGCTTGTGTCAAGTTGATGATTCAAACTAACCATGCAGAGAATACTGCCATGTGTGGGGCTCCTGCCGAGCACATCAAAAGTATACCAGACCATCTCGAAAGTCAGCTTAGACTGAATGAAGCTAACCTTCAGCTCAATGAAAGGTGTCGCTGAGTTGACTTGAGAAGCAACTAGAGTCAGCCACAGAAGCTGAGGAAATGAACTCCAGAGTCAGGCATCTAGGTGATGGCTATCAGTTTGTCCATCTCTAAGTGAGAACCTTGCATGGCTCTCTCCCAAGCTAATTCAGGAGGATAAAGATCAATATGAATTAAATGGCTTAGATGTCTTCACATCAACTAGGCTTGCTGTGAAGGGACAGACTTGGCTAATATATAACATGTCTAAGACACTGTCTGGTTGTTCAATGTTAGCTTTCTGGCCCTCCATCTTGAGCTGCATCTGAGTTCTGTGTTCTTGTAGTTGGCATAGAGTAAACTTTCCACAGTCTTTGACTTACATGGGAGAAATGAGGCTGTTGAGTTGATGCATTGCCCCTTTGGGTCTGTTATCATTTTGTGACGTCGATTCTTTCTGCAAACATGAGCTCAGCCCTAAACACACACACACACACATACACACACACTGGCAGCCCCACCACCACTGCTTCCACCACCAGCAGCAGCAGCAATAGCAACAGCAACAGCAAGCAACAACATCACCTCAGTGGTTTCTGAGTTCCAATAGAGAGCATCAGTCCTGTGATACACTCCATTGCCACAGTGCATTTACTTGCTAGGACTAACCCTAGGGGAGAGAGCTGAAGCCGAGCTCACATCTAGAGCTGACATCTAGAGCTGACATCCTCCAGGCTGGCCCATGCTTCCTTCTCCTTCACCTGATGGTGACCCACTGATTTGGGCCCCACTAGGCCTGGCCAGACACTGCAGCATCTCCAGCCAGAGCAGCAGAATTCCAGGAGTTGAAAGGAAAACACGAAGGACTCTAAACTGAGAAAGAATTTTTTAATGGACTTACGCTTTCATATGGCAGCCACACAAAGGCACAGACAAAAATAGCTACTGCAAATTGCTTCCCTGCAAAGCTCCCTTTCCAAGGAGATGCATATCTTCAAGCTGACCTGCTTGTCTGGGAAGAGCTGTCCAACAGAGAATAGCAGGGCAGGGCAAAAGGCACATTGAGGTTAGGGGAAAGCTGGAGCATCCATGTCTTTGAGGAGCAGCTGTTGGAGTTGGAATTTGGAGACCTCAGTGCCTACCTCCATCTACATACCTACACAGAACTGAAATGGTAACACCCTCAAACGCACACACTAGAAGAAAAGTCGGTATTGGTTTTTTTCTCCTTTCCTTTATTTTTCCACTTTCTGGAATAGAATTACTGCCTTGTGGGTCTGGAACTAAGAGACCACTGCTAATGCCAGGTGTCAGGGTCCTTTCTCCTTGCTAAGTAAATTAAGGCCCTGTTTCAACTCAGCATACTTTTGAGTTCACCTAAAGTCAACCATCCTGTGCTAAAGGCCAGCTCTAGGCCTGGTCAATTTGCTGAGTACTTGGGTGCAAGGATGTGTCTTCATGTAGCCTGTATTCTTTTCTTTCTTTTTTTAAAGGCATTTTATTAGATATTTTCTTCATTTACATTTCAAATGCTATCCCCAAAGTCCTCTATACCCTCCCCCCGACCCCCCCGCCCTGCTCCCCAACCCACCCACTCCTGCTTCCTGGCCCTGGCATTCCCCTGTACTGGGGCATATGATCTTCGCAAGACCATTGATGGCTGACTAGGCCATCCTCTGCTACATATGCAGCTAGACCCACAGATAGCCTCTACTTATGAGGTGATTTCATGCAAGGTCCCTGGCAGTGACTCAAACCCTGCCTAATCCCCCTCTTAGGGATGTTGACTTTCAGTAAAGGCCATATTGATGTTATGCCCTCTCTAGGATCCAGGTAATCATTCTCAGACCTTGCTTTCTTTCAGCAACTGATTCATACCGTTGATTCTACTGAGCCAATCAGAAACCCATCCTTCTTCACAGGTTCCTTGTTGCTAGGTCCTGTCTAACATTTATGACTTCTGCCCAGCCTTCTGCTGGGACCTCCATGGTAGACTCCTTGGCCTTCAATTCTTCCACTTTCAAGTTCTTTTCACTCTGTCTCTAGAACGATCATTCTCTAACAGAATCTTATCACATCTCAGCCATCTTAAGGCTGTTTCCCCTTTCATCGTTTCCTCTAATAATTGGTCTCATTCTTTTGTTTGTAGTTCCAAATTTGGTGGCTGGTTGCTAGCCAGAGTGAGGATGTCAGAGACCCTAAGGCCTAAGTAAAAATCTGGCTAAAAGGTTGTAGAAATAAGGGATCGTTTCCCAAGTATGTTCCCAAGAAATGATATTTTCCAACTATAAGGTTATGTGGTAATGAGAATCATGGAGATGCATCCTCACCGTGGAGAAGCACCCATTCTTACCATGAAGCAGCACCTTCATCATGAAGTAGCACCCTTACCACAGAGAAGCACCCCTTACCCCCAAATGAGAAGGAGCCTCTTTTGTCAAACAAAGGTTGTAATAATCTGGTAAGATTTGGAGGGTGGCTGTGTCTGCAATATAACAAAGCCATTTTGGTTACAAAGACTATGAAGAGAATCAAATCACAAGAAGTATTATGAAACTCAGCATCAAAATATGAGCAATGCTAGTATAAGAGCCCCGAAAAGTTAGTCAAGGATGTCCCTTCTTTTTCATTACTTCCTCCCCCACGAGTTGACTCATGTCTTGCTCTAGTCTCTCTCCCTAACTGTAAGAGCCTGGTTCAGTTGTACTTTAAGAAAGAGAAGGAAGAATAGTTTGGATTTTCTACGGATAGGGACAGAGATGAGGGGACATATATTATTACTATCTGCACATGTAATAACAAAGCAACCTTGATTTTTTTAATTGCCTACAGATACTGTATACTTCTTATTAGCTGAATTAGACAACCATTTTCCACTCACATATTGGTGGCCCTGCTATACGTGGTGAATAAATGCAAGAATTGCTAGAGAGCTGGATTCCAGGACAGATTCTCTTACTATTTGATTCCAGGATACTGCCTACTATGTGACTGCTGGTTTTGCAGTGTGCTGATTTCTATTGTCTTCTTTGACTAGTGAAGTCTGTCACAACTCAAGACCAATTTCACATGTTACCTCCTGTATCAACTTTCCCAAGATAATCCCAGGTAAACTGAAAAGCTATGTCAGCTCTGATCCCAAGACCTATTATTAATACCACTGCTGCACTGTGGCTTTTGTGGCTTTATGCATGTTTCATTACTACAAGACTGTCCTCAAGGATGCTAGTATAAGACCCAATATGTGTCTCTTTCATGTCTGAAAGACCATGCTGAGCACAGTGCCTATCACAAGGCAGATATTCTGTGCATATGTACAAATATTACTTTGCAAATATTTCTCCAGTCCCCATCATATGCCAGCTATTGGATTAAGGTTCTGTGGACACTTAGACGTATAGGCCATTGATGCCTGAATGTAAGAGATGCTTGGTGATCTACCAATGTCCTTAGTTCATGAAACATACTTTTATTTGTTCTTTTTGGCCTACCAAAAGGAAGATGGTCCTTTCTACCTAAGGCATCACGATATAGGCAGCTTTATGACCCACATTCTCTGTTTCCCATAGGGTTGTTATAGGATGATTGGAGAATCTCCAATTATTAACTGAAACCCCATTTTGAGTTAAGAGAAGGCTCTGTTGTGTTTATAATAATTGTTTCTTTCCATCCATTGGTCTCCCTATAGCTAAACCTCCATGCTCCATCAAGCTCTGCCCTTTGTCGCTGACTAGGATTGTCACAAAATTATCTAAACATCTAAGGGGGCTGGAAAAGTTCATTTTAACTGAAATAGCTCTTGCAAGGAGAGAATTTATTGTGTTGTGTGTTTTGAACATTCTGATAATAACTAGTGTTAGCTGCCTTATATGGTACATTAGATGCAGAGCTCATCGCTGCTGTCAAGTACCTAACAGGAAGCAACATTCAGAAGAAGAGCTTGCTTTGTCTCATGCTTTGAGAGCATGCAGTCTACCAAGATAAAGAAGACATGGTCAGCAAAGGGAGTGTGAGGCAGCTGCTCACGCTGCATCTGTAGTCAGTATGCAGACAGAGGTGAGCGCTGACGCCTAACTAGCTTGCTTTTCCTCTTTAACTCAACCCGAGACCCAGCCCAGGATATGATGCCACCTACATTGAAGGCACATCTTCCCCCTCAGTGAATCTTCCATGGAAACACACAGACACCCCTAAAGGTGTGCATCATAAGCTCCCCAGACATTTCTTTATAAAGACAAGTTCACAACTGAAATCAATTCACAGGTGGAATGCTAGGTGAGCAGACAAGCCTCTTATTTTGCATGTGCCTGACAGCTCCACACAACACAGTAACATTCAGTTACCTTTACCCCATTTTAGAGATAAAGAAACTATGAGGAACCTGATTAAGCAACTAATAAATGCTATATTCAGAAGTATGTGGTTCCCATGCTGTCAAAGCCTAGATCCACAGGGTCTATTATCTAGCCAGCTTCAGCCAGCTCACTCTGCTCACTCTGGAATATACATACATACATATATATATATATATATATATATATATATATATTCTCAAACTCACAGGCAGTCACTTCATGCCTACCTATAGCTTTCAATTAGCTATGCTGGGAATGTTATGGTATGCAGGAATGAGACTTCTCTCCTGGGCATAGTTGTTAAATATTGCTTAGCAGCACACCATTAGACAGGTGTGGCACACCATTAGACAGGTGTGGCACACCATTACATGGGTGTGGCTTAGAGGCTGAGTCAACAGTGAGGAGTGTGGAGGGTGGGGACTAGAGAGAAGGACGAGGAATTTTTGAGACTTTCAATATATTTTGAGACCTTCTTAACAAAGAGACCATCATAAGATAAGGCCAACTCTGACAGCTCAAAATGAGCTCTCTGTAAGTTGTATCTCTTCTTGTTCCCCAGGACCTCCCAAACCTAAGACTCCTTTCCACATGCACATCAAGAATTTACATGCCAGATTCTGTCCATGGGCTTCAAGAGTTTAGGCCTAAATTCTACCATTCCAGTTGACGCTGTGGGACTTGCAAGTTCATGACTGAGACCATGGAGAAACAGAGGATAAGCAACAGGCTCTGGAGAATGCCCAGTTCTACAGGGGTCTTCCTGTTCTAGTTTCATTTCTGTTGCTGTGATAAAATTCCTTGACCAAAAAAATTTAGGGAAGAAATGGTTTATTTGGCTTACAGTTTCAGGTTACAGTCAATCACTGAGGGGAAGTCAAGGCAAGGAACTAAAACATTGTATCCATAGTCAAGGGCAGAGGAGAGTAAATGCATATATCTTTGCTTGCTTTCTTGCTCACTTTTTCTCAGTTTGTTCCATCTTCTTATACTGCTCAGGATCCTCTGCTTAGGGAATGATGCCACCCACAATGGGCTGGGCCCACCCAAAACCATCAAGACTGTCTTCCACAGCCATGCTCACAGGCCAATCCAATGTAGATAATTCCACAGTAGGATTCTCTTTTGGATTATGTTGAGTTGAAAGTTAACTCTAACCAATATTCTTCCTTAAGTTGTGTTTGTGGCCATAACAATGAAAAACTATCCAAACGGATATAAATTGTGCTCTGTACAGTTGTTAATCCCAGAGGCAGGGAAGGGAATGAGAGCAGGAGACGACAGGCTGAATGCTCTGCCTCACTGTTTGCTTTCAACTTGTCCCATGCATACATTCCTGGGTGGGTTCTTTAGTGTTTTTCCCAGTAGTTTCTCAGTCTGCCCTTCGGTACACAGACACTGCACATCATAATCTATTGGCCGTGAGGCTCTTCATCTCTCTCAGCATCAAGTCCACTATGCTGTGGTTAGTACAGTACACCAGGAAACCAGACGCCCTCTTCTGAAAATCTGGCCAGCTCATGTCCTCACTGACACCTCCCATCTTGTTGTTCTCTGCTCAGTGATAACAGATTCTTTACACCTCTCCAAAAATGTAGAACATAGTTTATTTAACTGCCTTAAAAACTCATACTTAAGACAGGAGTGGGGGCGGAGCACCCTCATAGAGGCAGGGGGTGGGGGGAGGGAATGGGGGTTTCCGAAGAGGAGACCTGGAAAGGAGAAAACAATTGAAATGTAAATAAAGAAAATATCCAATAAAAAAAAAGAATTCCTTGCTTAAAAACAAAAAAACAAAAACCCATACTTGCTATTTCCTGTGCCTTAATGACTCCATTTCACTCATTATCGCCCATGGTATGTCTGTCCTGCTGAACCTTCAGGGGCTGCCTGAGGGACACATCTATAAGAGGCTTGCCACAACCATGCTACTGTTTAGACATAGCTGCAGCCCCGTCTGTGCTCTGGCCCTCAATCGTGTGATTTCATTGAATGCACACTACACTGTTATTGTGTCCTTGACTGCTTCTCTGATTATACTGTGAGCTTCTAGAGGTCAGCTTTGTCCTAATGCATCCTGATGTCCTCAATACCCAGATCAGTGTCATGAGAAAACAGACAGACCCTGGGAAATCTTTGTTAATGAATGCATGAGGCTGACCAGAGTCTTGTGTGTACTGAGAAGGGAAGGCGAGCTGCCGTTTTAAAAAGTATTATAAACACAAATTAATGTTTTAATTTCTCTTAGTGCCCATAAAATCTTTATTGAGGTAGCTACAGTTACTGTTTTTATGCACATGCTGGGCAGGAGAGCAAGTTAAGGACGTGTGACATGGGAGGAAAGAAACAGACTACTTGGTTTTGGCATCCTTGCTATTATTTCACGATATGTGACCTTGACAAGTAACCATTCTGTGCCTCTGAGTTTCTCTCTGGAGGATAACGAGAAAGATAATGAGGAATTCATCTCATTAGATTTGCTGCTGGGAGGATCCAGTCAGTTTTACTAATGCAAGTAAAGCGCCTAAATTTATACAGCATGAGAGCATGCACTTAGTTCTGCTGCTGAGACTTGAGGTGCCAGAACAGGTCGGTACCCATGGGCTGCTTCCCCCTCTCTAAGGAGAAAGGGGGGATACGGGGGAAGGGGGCTGTGAGGGTGGGACTGGGAGAAGAAGAAAAAGGAGGGCTGTGATTGGGATTGTACTGGCTGGTTGTGTGTGTCAACTTGACACAAGCTGGAATTATCACAGAGAAAGGAGCCTCCCTTGAGGAAATGCCTCCATAAGACCCAGCTGTAAGGCATTTTCTCAACTAGTGATCAAGGGTGGGAGAGCCCAATGTGGGTGGTGCCATCCTGGAGCTGGTATTCCTAGCTTCTATAAGAAAGTAAGCAATCTAGTAAACAGCATCCTTCCATGGCTTCTGCATCAGCTCCTGCCTCCAGGTTCCTAACCCTGTGTGAGCCCCATGCCTGACTACCTTTGGTGATGAACAGCAATGTGAAACTCTAAGCTCAGTAAATCCTTTCCTCCCCAACTTGCTTCTTGGTCATGATGTTTTGTGCAGTAATAGAAACCCTGACTAAGACAGAAATGTGAAGTGAATTTTAAAAATCAATAAATATTGAAAGAAAGAAAGAAAGAAAGAAAGAAAGAAAGAAAGAGAGGGAGAAAGAGAGAGAGAGAAAGAGAGAAAGAGAGAGAGAGAGAAAGAAAGAAAGAAAGAAAGAAAGAAAGAAAGAAAGAAAGAAAGAAAGAAAGAAAGAAAGAAAGAAAGGTAGTTGCTGAAGGTACATCTGTGTTCAAGCCAGTGAGCAGCATCCCTCCATAGTATTGACTTCAGTCCCTGCCTCTGCTTCCTTCAGTGACTAGACACGTGAAGGTAAGAAAGATGGGTCCCAGTGGTGGCACTTGCCTGCAATCCCAGCACTCAGGAGGCAGAGGCAGGTGGATTTCTGAGTTTGAGGCCAGCCTGGTCTACAGAGTTCCAGGACAGCCAGGACGGCACAGAGAAATCCTGTCTCCAAAAAAAAAAAAAAAAAAAAAAAAAAAGAAAGAAAGAAAGAAAAGAAAAAGGAAAAGGAAAAGAAAAAAGAAAAAGAAAGATGGGTCCCTTCTTCCCTGAGTTGTTCTTGGTTAAAATATTTATTACAGCAATAGAGAAGTACACTAAGACAGGGGCATTAATTCTGGTTCCCAGTCCCTGAAATTTTCAGACTGCAATGATGGGGAAGGCACAGCATAACACCTCAGTCCATGGTAGCAGGAGCACGAAGAGGCTGCTTAAATTGTGGTGGACAAAGAGGCGGAAAGCAAGGCAGAAGTCAGGGCACAGGAATAACCATCAAATCCTGCTCCTCATGGCTCATTTACACCAAATAGACTCGCATCATAGAGGTTTCAGAACCTTCAAAAATTATGCCTCTAGCAAAAGACCAAGTGTTCAAACTATGTGCCTAGGAAGGGTATTTCAAATTCAAACCGTAATAGCATATTTATGCCTTTTTGAGTGCATTTATTTCTATGTGCACATATATAGTCCAGTAATTCTCTCTCTCTCTCTCTCTCTCTCTCTCTCTCTCTCTCTCTCTCTCTCTCTCTGTGTGTGTGTGTGTGTGTGTTGGGGAAGGGGGTATGTTTATGTAGAGGCTGAAAGTTGATGTGATGTTGGGTACCTTCTTCAATCACTCTGATTTTTTATTTTTTTATTTTTTTATTTTCATTTTATTAGATATTTTCTTTATTTACATTTCAAATGTTATCCCCTTTCATGGTTTCCCCTCCAAAACCCCCTAACCCCTCCCACCTCCCCCTGCTCATCAACCCACCCACTCCTGCTTCCTGGCCCTGGCATTCCCCTATACTGAGGCATAGAACCTTCACAGGGCCAAGGGCCTCTCCTCCCATTGATGACCAACTAGGCCACACTTTGACTTTTTAGATATAAAGTCTCTCACTAAACTTAAAGTCTCTCACCAATTTGGCTACACTGGCTAACTAACAAGCTCTAGGGATTCAACTTTCTCTACCAAAACTGGGATTACAGGTGTTATGATGCCAATGCCATGCCAGGGTTTTTGTATGGATGCTAGAATCCAAACTCAGGTCCTCCTGCTGTGGAAAACCCTTTACTAACCAAGCAAGCTCCCCAGACCCTATACCAACAGTGTTGAAAGGACAAAGGATATTTCACTATCTCCAGGGAGCAAGAAGACACATTGATGACTCAGATGAACAGGGATCCTGGAATTAATTGGTGAGATTCAGGATCTGTCCTAGCACACTTAAGAGACATCAGTGTAGTACAACAAAAAGACTCATAGACTGTGATTTGGATACCATGGGCCTCTGAGCCACAGTTAGCTACCTACTAAGATTTACCACTGAGTCTAAACTGGAAGATGTCTAAAATTGACCTGTTGTTGTTTTTGTTGTTGTTGTTTTGTTTTGTTTTGTTTTTCTCTTTCAATATAAATCCTTCTGGTCATTTTATGTCAGTTTTCCCAATAAAAGCATGTCATTCCACATTCTCAAATATTCTTAATAAAAGGTAAGTTCAATTCTCAGTTACAGGGGTGGATCTTATGATCAGCCCTGACCAATCAAAGCATAGGAATCCCTTCTCCTCAGTTTGGCCTGTCCGACTTCCTGACCAATGTGCTTTCTGACTACCAAGGCAAGGCAGCCAGCAGTGGCACCTCCCACTCCCAGTGCTGCCCCTTCCTGTAGTCAAACCCTTCCTCCCTTAAGTTGCTTTTGTGTCAAGTGTTTGATCACATGGCAAAGGCCACCTATGCACACTCCTACTCTCCAGAACCCTGAGAAAATTAACTTCTTTTGCTTAAACCACCCAACCCACTAAATTTTGTTATTCTGGCCCAAGTAAAGTCACACAAGTGCCTTTTATTTTTAAGCCTTTTAATACAGTGAAATACATGGTTGGCTTCCTAATACCATGCCAATTTTCCATCTCCAGCATAAATATCACTTGCTTATAATGCAGTCATTCTATATTGGTAATTTTTAGTTGCTAATGTTTATTGAGGATTTTTTTCTCATCTAGATTCACAAAGGCTATTGGTCTACAGTATTCTTTTCTTAAACTGTCTTTGTCTTATTTGGGCATCTGGATAATATTGACTCCATGAAATGATTGCAAAAAGTATTCACTCCTCTATTTTCAGAACTCTTTTTGTCTAAAAGAAATAATTTTTAATATCAACAGAATTTTCCATGATATTCTCCAGACCTTTCCGGAAGGGGATTCCTTTGTGGGAAGACTTTATTCCCTCTCAGAGAATAAAACACTTTATTTTGAGCCGGTTTTCTACACCCCAACTCCTACAGAGTGATATAACGAGAGAAGGTGACATTTGCATATATGTCCTATTGTCCTAGAAGACAGACACTTGCCTGGTGCTCTGAGAACCAGATTTTTTTTATTATTATGAGCGCAAAGAGCTCTTGCCCTTTGCTGCAGAGAAAGACATTATCTCAGTCTTCCATTCCATAAACAGACCTGCCCTTTGCTTTAGAAAAGGCAGCTGTATCTTCTAAGGCTAGCTACAAATATATCCTTGAAAACAGTCCAGAGTAAAAGTAGATCATGCCTTTCACTGTAAGGCATGCAGGAACACAGGATCCCGTGGAGAAATGCCTTCCACAAGCTGTTAGGAGTTTGGTCCTTGCAACAGCTCTGCCTGTTCACTGTCCAAGAGTTGAGAAAAAAGATGAATTATGTCACTCTCATTGTTTATGAACATGACTTTCCCTTCCAAGTGTGTGTTGTATAAATTTGAGTCTGGTACTGATCACATCCCACAGCCTTCATTTACCAGTTTGAAATGCATCTTCAGGGCTTGCTTTCAGCTTCTTTGCTCCTGTCTATTCCTGATGGTTATTTCAATACTTACTTGTCAAAGCTCTGCAGTTATTAATCCAAATAAGGGCTTTAGAAGCCTAACCACTTTATAATTGGGATATTACCCCAGCCTTGAAACTTGCACCATTCTCTTACCTCATCTTTGCAGGTAAAACTTAAGACATAGAAATATGATTCTTCATATCATTAGCAGCAATTTTGGGACTATCTATATAAAATAAAAACAAGTTGTTTTTGAGTTGTATTGTTCCATTATTTTGTTGAAAAATGTATGTTCCTTTCTCTCTCAAACTATGATGATACAAATATGAACTGTTTATATTATTACTGTCCCCTATGCTTAATCTACTTTTACATAGATTATAGATAGATTATTAGGTAGGTAGGTAGGTAGGATGGTAGATAGATAGATAGATAGATTGATAGATAGGAGATAGATAGATAGATAGATAGATAGATAGATAGATAGATAGATAGATAGATAGTGATACTTTTGTATAAATTCTCTTCAAAGTCCATATTGTCACCTCCACTCTATAATTTCCAACTGTCTCTTTTTAAATTATCTCCACTTCTTCCCTGCTGTATCACAATAAATTATGTGATAATTCACGACTGGAGTGAATACATAAACAAATTACAAATTTATACTTCTTCTCCTTCTCCTTCTCCTTCTCCTTCTCCTTCTCTTTCTCCTTCTCCTTCTCCTTCTCCTTCTCCTTCTCCTTCTCCTCCTCCTCCTCCTCCTCCTCCTCCTCTTCCTCCTCCTTCTCCTCCTCCCCCTCCTTCTACTTATTTAGAATTAATTGTTGTGGAGAGCAAAGTGGTTTGGGGACAAAAGCCTTTTTGTCCTAAGGCACCCGTGAATGGCCATACTCAGGTCAGGTGCGTGCCATCATCGATCAGCTACGTTTCTTTTGCTTTGGCAAACACTGCAGGGAAAATCTTGTTGTTTGTTTAAAAAAATCATTTGAAAATGGCTCACACAATAATGAGATATAAGTTCTAAACCTTTCCTCATTTTCTTCCGGATCAGAGACTCTTTAGCCTCTCTTGAGAACACGTGCTGGCAATGGATTCCCTTAGATTTCCTTCAACTGAGAATGTTCTTTATTTCCCTTTTTACTCCTAAACAATGGTCGCTCCAGAAATAGTTTGCAACTGGCAGCTGTTTTCTTTCAATATTCTGCAAGAGATGTGCCTGTGGCTTCCTCCTGGAAGTGCCTAGCACCAGGTGAAAAGGTCTGTACTACTCTAGCGGACTTTCTCAAGCAAATAAGCTTAGTTTTTGCTGCCTTTTTCCAAGATTTTTTTTCTTTGATTTTAGTTTCTTTCGAGTTTAATTCACAAAATTTCTGGAATTTCTTTTACATAAACCTCACTGAGTTTTCTTAGCTTCTTTGTATGATAGTGTTAGTTTTCAATTTGACAGAATCTATGAGATGGGTCTCCAGGCATGACCATGAAGGGTGACCTTGATTTCATTAATTGAGGTAGAACACTGAGCCCACTGTAGGTGGCACCAGTCCCTGGCTGGGTTACTAGACTATAATTGGGCAGAAGGTCCTGGGCAACAGAATGAATTCAGCACTCTCTGATGGTGGATGTAAGGAATGACCTACTTCAAATTTCCTGTTGCCTTGATCTCCTTGCCACGATGGACTGACTATACCTTGAACTATGACTGCAAACAAAACAAACTCTTTATCCACTAAGAGCTCATTTGCAGAGGACTTTATCACAACAACAGAAAAAAAAAAAGACAACCTGTAACTTAATTTATTTTACTCCAACTAGAATGAATGAGCTATTATTTTGTTGAAAAATTTAGGTTCCTTTCTCTCTCAAACTATGATACAAATATGAACTGTTTATATTACTGCCCCATATTTACTTTTTTATTTACTTTTTTTACATAGATGACAGATAGGTAGATGATAGATAGATAAATAGATAGATGATTGGTACATAGATAGATAGTGCCACTTTTGTGTAAATTCTCTTCAAAGTCCATATTGTCACCTCCACTCTACAATTTCCAAATGGTTCTTTTTAAATTATCTCCGTTTCTTTCCTGCTGTTTTCAATACTAGACACCAAGATCCAGGCACTGGCTACCATTACCCTGCACTGAACCCCACTATAGCTCCCAGGAACTTTTCTCCAAAAGTTTAGCTTCCCTCAAGGCCTGCAGTAAGATGACTCCAACTTTTATAGTGATGACTGCACAACATGAAGTGTCAACTGGTATGTTAGTGACATGAATATTATAGGAGCAACCAACCACTTTCTAATTGGAGCTAAGGCTCACTCACCACAATGGAACTCACACCCAGTGCTGTTAACAAGGCTAAAAAAATTTGTGTCTGGCTACATCATAGGTTGTTGGTGCCCAGAAGCCCCTGGCATCTCAGCCTCTGTCTTGTCCCTGGGCCATCATCTATTAACTAACACTCTTCTACTTCTCCCACTATCTTTCTTCTGCTCTGTAACTGACTCAGAACATTTTACAATGAGGACACTCCTTTCCTTTTACAATGAGGGTGCTCCTTTATGGACCTTTCACAATGGGGACATTCCTTTGACGTTCATGTGTTACCTAGCACCGGCCAGTGCATCTGAGAAAATGCCATCTGTGGTTTTCAACTTTATAAACCCTCCATTTCCCAAGAATAAATGAAACTTGAACAGAATTTTGTGTCTCCTTTCTTCGCGTCTTCTGATCCAAAATTTGTCATTGTAGCTCCCTTCCCTCGAAAACCCTGTTGTTTAAGTCCTGAAGGTATAGGCAATAGGCCTTAGGAGAGAATCTAATAATATTCTGTCATATGGACATAGTAATAAGCTGCCTCTAAGTTCTTATCTTCATATTCATAGGTCAGTGCAGTTCATAACACTCATTAGGGAAGCTTCGTTTTTTTTTTTTTTAGTAGACAGTGACTAACACAGACCCACAGTGGTGAATTTTTAGATAATAGTAATAATAATAATAAAAACAAAAACAAACAAACAAGGAAATCCGTTGAGTACTCAGCTCTGAGTCATTTATGTCTCATCCCTTCGGCAAAGGCCTAGAGATCATCATAGAATGGGTGGAAAATCAGTCATAGACAGAGGTAATAGAGGTCTGAAGCAATAAAAGTATTTGCTTGAAGTGACAACACCATTGTATACATACACTTATAGCAGCTGTGACTGTATGCAGAAGATCTAACCAGCCAAAATCCCAGCATAAGGGAAGAACTGGATGGGAGAAAAAGGGGTCTTATTTGACCAAAATGAACTATATACATATATGAAATTTTCAGACAATAAAAAATTTATATTTGTATTCATTTGTTAAATAAAAACTTTGATAGATGCTCAGGGTTGGGATATATTAGTTATCTTTCCCATTTGTTATGATCTTCCTTATTCATGCTATGGCAAATTAGTGACACACACACACACATATACATACATACATACATACATACATACATACATTGGATAGTATCTTAAGAGGCTCTGGATCTTTTTAAGCAGATAGTCCTCTGTTGTACTAGAGATGAAGGTCCCAATGGGTGTGTGTGTGTGTGTATACATATATATATATATATATATATATATATATATATATATATATATATATGTGTGTGTGTGTGTGTGTATACACATATATATGTATATACACACATATATATGTGTGTGTGTTTATGTTTTTCTTGGACTACATCCAGCTGACTCACTACACTTCACTTCAGAAGGGTAGAGTGGAAGCTCAGTTGCAGCCTTATCACCCTGGCATCTTTCAACTGAAGATGGAACAGCATCTTACATCACCTGGTTGCCTTCAGCTAAGCTTAACTTCCCTCTAAATCTGGCATCTCATTTGTGAGTACCTTGCTCACTCATACTGCTTTTGTGCTGCAAAGCTGCAACCTAAGCTCACTTTGCTGGCTCTTGCTAACACCAGAAGAGAAAAGAGTGATAATGAGCCCCACTTCCTGCAGCCTCACTCTGGCTTATTGACACAGTTTCTCAGGGGAACTGTCTTACACAGAGATGGGGAAGTAGAAATGGATTCCTGGCATGACCTACCTTGCACTGTCTTGTTTGTGTAACATAATAATACTAGTTTCTTATTTGTGAACATTCCATAAGAATATATTTATAAAGTACATCTTGTAGGGCATATTAAACAGTAAACATTTATGAAATTATAGTTGTTATGATAACAGTTGGTCTGGAAAATTAGCCAATTAATTCATTGTTAGAAACTGGAATAATAAATGAACAAGATGACTCATTGCCCTCTTAGAACATGGCTAACATTAATATGCTATGCTAATCAGAAGGCTAGTGATAAAAGCAACCTGCTAAGAAAGCATGGATAAAAATGTTTTTAGAAGAAGTGATACTAGAGGCAGGCTTTGGAGAATCAGTAGTTCTCCAGGTGGCATTATGCATGTGGGAGTGAGGGAATATTATG
Source organism: Mus caroli (assembly GCF_978045245.1). NCBI lineage: Eukaryota > Metazoa > Chordata > Mammalia > Rodentia > Muridae > Mus > Mus caroli. Next base: position 39,509,894 of record NW_028227271.1, read on the forward strand.
AGCAGAAGGAATTTTAAGAGCAGATCACAGAGCTGCTAGAGACATTTAAAAACATGGCTTCTAAACACTTTGCCAAATCAAGAGGTGAAGCTGATATAACCTATTCTAGAATCTGAGTCATATGACTGCCTTAGGCATAGGAGCCAATATAAGAGAAGCTCAGGTTTTTTTCCAAAGACAGTCCATTTCCTGTATCTTTGAACACAAACTTGGAACTTGCTTGGTGTGCTGTGAAGAAGCCAAGCCACCACACAGGGAGGCTACATATAGCTACCCCAACAGACAGCCCCAGCTGAGATCTCAGCCAACAGCTAGCACCGACTGCCAGCCACATGGATATGCCACGTGGAAAGCAAAGCCTCAGTCTCAGGTCAGCAGCCCTGGCAGATGCTACATACGACAGAGAAGCCCCTTCCCCGCTGAGCCCTGCCCCAATGTGGATGCATGAGATAAATTAATGAGTACTGCTGCTTAAAGCCATTGCCTGTTGTGATAACTTGCTAAGAAGCAATAGGTGAGAAAGTTAGCAGACTATTTATAAATTGGTGGTTAGTCTGACTTTGGAAGGAACAGGCACAGAGATAGAGAAAGCCTGTGAGATACTCCACACAGAAAAAGAAAGAAGGAAGGAAGGAAGGAAGGAAGGAAGGAAGGGAGGGAGGGAGGGAGGGAGGGAGGGAGGGAGGGAGAGAGAGAGAGAGAGAGAGAGAGAAAGAAAGAAAGAAAGAAAGAAAGAAAGAAAGAAAGAAAGAAAGAAAGAAAGAAAGAAAGAAAGAAAGAAAGAAAGAAAGAAATTCTAGCCCCTCCATCTAAATGGGTTAAAGATTTCAAAATTTAACCTTGTTTCTGCTGCTTAGGAGATCTAGTTGCTGTGGTGGTTAATATACAACCCCAAAGCTAGTGTTCTCTCTCTCTTTCTCTCTCTCTCTCTCTCCCTATCCTATCCTATCCTATCCTATCCTATCCTATCCTATCCTAACAGTTATATTAGGACAGTCTGACTCAGGGGAAAAGAAGGTTTGTATTTTCCAGGAACAAAAACAACACTTTGAGTTCAAAGCTTCCACACCTTCCATGAAGACTTGTCAGGCACAATCTGTTGACTGGCTGGCTTGTCCCAGGCTCAGCATCCCTATAAATACATGTGCATCATCTGTTTCCTTTATTTGGACCAGGTGGATTTCTATAGATTAAACCTTTATAATTGTTCTTATAGGATCTGGATGTTAAAAAAAATATATGTCCACAACTTCAGCAAAGGTCACTCTTGGTGGACAATGGTCACATGTAGTTTCCACCCATTCAATAAATTCTACCTGATGGTCAGGCTAGTTACAGAACACATAGCAGGAACAAATGAGGTAGCTGACCTAACAAATGATCCTTGATCAAAAGGCCTTATGGTCTATAGAAAGGTAGCAAAGTCAAAAGCACAGATAGATACAATAATTTCAAGCTATAGCGTGTACCTGAAGGATAGCAGCAAGATGGCATACTGCAGGAGAAGGGCATGGGGTCTACTTCAGACATGGTAGTCAGAAAAGATGATCTGAGAAGATGAGAGCTCAAAATGGCACGAGGAAAGAGTATCCCTAGAGACTTTGGTGCTTTCTAGAGTTTTAGTAGTTCATCTGTATAATTTCACGAGGTCCTGCCAACCGCCCACTTGAGTTAGTAATCCTGGTGGAGGATCATCTTTCTATTTGCGCTGGAAAGCATTTCCATAGATTGAGTTCCCCAAAAGCATATCCTGACACAAAAGCACATATGAAAGTGTTTGTTAGAAAGACTTCCCAGGACAAAAACAATAGGAAGACGAGAGCATGGGAACGGAAGTGAGAGAAGCCAAGCAAGGCCCATTAGGAAGCAATGTGTGGCAGAAGGAAACTGGGACTCAATTCCATAGGGAGTTATGAAGATGACCCAGATCATACTCAAGCTGTCACAATCAGAGAGCAAGGGGGTTACGGTCCTGACATTGATCTAAAGCTATGTCCAAGATGATACAAATTCCCAGGTACTTCTGGTCTTTGCAAAGAACAGACCAAGCAGTTTGCAGCTGTCTAAAGGCGCTTCCCTGGCAGAGTTTCAGAATCTGGCTGTTGGGGGTTGGCTTCCATCAGTCTTAAAGAGTCATCTCAAGCATCCTTGTCAGCAGGTATATTCATCTTTCTGTTTCAGCTGAGATTTCCGATATTTATTGCTGTCATTACTGTCTGTTGGGAGGTGATGCCTCATTGAGCCCCCATGGATCCATTGCTAGCCTCAGTCAATACTGTTTCAGAATTAAGTTGTTGTGAAAGTCCTGGGCATTCTTTACACAGAAAGGATCACTCCTCTGACTTCTACTGCAATATCAGTACTGGGTCTTCACGGGGGCTCCTCTCTGATATCCTGTTGGCCTGTGTAACGGAGATCATGCGGCTTTGGTTCTGCATGACTGGCCCCTTCACTACCTCCAACAGTTTATACGGGGTAGGTTTTGAGGTGGATCAAATCGATCCACCTCAAACGAGCTGGATCTGGGCCTGGGTAATTAGCTGAGTTTTTCAGCCCCCAAACTCTCCTCCATCTGTGTCACCAGCAGAGCCAGCTCTTCCGCTTTGCCTAGGTGAGGGACAGGGCCAGCTCTCCTACCTGCCACAACCAGCAACCTCCTGCTCTCACATCCTCAGAAAGCTCTCCTGTGTCCAGGCCACCAGGACCAGATCTACCATGCTGTCCAAGAGAAGTGCAGGGTACAGTCTCCCGTGCCCACACCTTATGTATATGATTTTTAAGACTAGATTTTGCTACATATTACAGACTAGCTTCAAACTCATGAAGATCTTCCTGCCTCAACCTCCGAAGAGCTGGGACTATAGATGTGTGCCTCCATGCTGAGTTCACAAATAATATTAATTCATAAATAAGTTACATAAATTATCTTTTACTGAAGTCATTCATCACCTGTGATGCTCACCATTTCACTGTGACAAGACAACATCTGAGATAGGTAAATTATATGGAATAAAGCTTTGTTTAGCTTCACAGATTTGGAGGTTTCCAGTCATGCTCCGTTGGCCTGTTGATTTCACCCTGTGTTAGGACAGCAGCACGTCACAGTGGGAAACTTGTCAAGCCAACCTGCTCATATCACTGTGTCTCGGAGGTGGTTAGGACCTCCATAATTCCAAGTATATTTTTCTCAATGCCCTAACTTCCTTCCTTAGGCTCTGCCTCATAAAATATCTATTTCTCACTAGCACCCCAGCCAAGCATCCAACCTAGACTCTGGAGGACACTATATAAGATCCAAACTATAGTGTTGCATAAATTTTCAACTGAAGTATTTTTTAACCCCAAATGAATAGGGAACAAATCTACTGTCCTGACAATTTATTCTTGAAGTCCTAGAATATAAGAACTTGTTTGAGTATGGGAGAAACAGGATTAAATGCTCAGAATTAATATAGAGCAAGACAGTGTAGTATGCCCAGCACTGAGATGGGTTGGCAAAGAAAGCTAACAGAGAGAAACCTAAGAACAAATCCTACCTAGAAGCAGCAACACAAGTTAGTGCATTCTCACTAAAGGCAAAGGTATCGGGAACACAGGGTATGACTATCTCCTTTCTGTTACAGGAATGAACTGAAAGGAAAATGTCTAACTGGAGGGAGTTCATTATTTAAGTAAATGGGATTGCTATTTTAGGCAGAAAGCACAGCAAGCGCAGGCGTCATGTCCAGAAATCCAGACCATGGGTATCAGAAGGAGATTAGTCACCTCTAGGGTAAGAAGAGAATGTGACGATGGTGGATAACAATAAACAGGAAGAGCAGAAAGTGACCAGAGGCCAGCTTTGGATGATTCTTGATGAAAGAATGTTATGACTATCTTGGGAGGATGCCTCCTTAATTTTATATCTAAATAAACATAGTTAAAGGCAAATAATAATTTATAAAAATAAAGGAAACCCACTTGCTTTCAACATAGGCTCAGACAATTTGTCACTTAAGCAGCCTATAAACTGACTCAATCCTTAGAAGCATATTGTGGGAAGGTTTCAAAAGCACAGCCTGGAAGCCTGTTAATCCTGAAGAGGAGGAACACTCAATAAGTTAGGAATCCAAAAGACAGAGAGGTCAAGTGCCTTCTCTGAGGCTCTCTCTTTCATCTCAGGTTATAGACAGGGACTCTGACATCCCACTGTCAAACCCTACAAATCCCTCTTGCATGTTTGTGTGGGTCAAGTAGACATTTTATTACTAACATATTCTAATGTGGATACTGAGGACAAAGTCCCTGTGTGTCCAAAGAAGAAACCTAGCGCTTTCTTCCACTGAAAGGGAGAATGGGGGCTATTGCATATCCAGTATTTTTTAAGTTCCTGCTATGTACCCTAGCACCACTATTCTAGGCCCTTGAAATACGTTAGGGAGCAAAATAGAATAATTCCATGCCCCTGTGTTGAGCATCTTGCCATGAGGTTGATATTTCTTTGCTTCCCAGATGCTGGGATGAAAGCCAAAGAGGGTGACATACATCTATGCCCACACTTTCATATATTTGTCTTGGGGATATTAACATCTTGGATAAAGTCTTTTAGAGCCCGTAAAGTTATGCAGCATCTCTAAAAATATAAACAAAGTGGCTTTTTTTCCTCAGCATCACTTTTAGCCTTCTAATTGGTTTCTAAACTTGCACTTGAGACTTTCCATAAAGTGTGAATAAATCCAGTCACAGCATTTGAAAAGCAATTAACAATATACTATCACAGTCTAACAGGAAAAAGTTATTGCAGCCTCTGAGACCTTACCCTGCTCCAAATCCACCAAGTCACTGACCTTGGGCTGCTAGCTGTAGATTCTGGCCAGTAGTAATTCTCTCTATGCACAGCCCCTGGTTCTAGTTATCCATTGAGTTATGCAAAGGGCTGGGACATGACCTTCTCATGCAGATTTTAGGATCCTTTCGGGGATCCACTATCCAAATGCTTCCCTCTGACTCCAAAGCAAATGGAAAGAGAATTTGAAGTTTTTCTTCTGACTCTAGAAAACAATGGTCATTAGCAAGAAATGAGGTTGATACCAATAATCAGAAAGATGGTGATGGCAATGATGATCACATAATGATTTAAGAAGCAATGTTAATAGCACTTGGTTTTGCCACAATGCCTTAGAGATTAGAACATCTATTATATCTTTCATTCTCAGCAGTGAGCTTGGCAGAAATTGTCAGTAGATTTAGTCTAGGTTTATGGAAACAGTGCTTTTCTTTCCAGAAAGGGTTTAGGGTCCAATGATTGGGTTTAGCCTTTTAAAATATACATATATACAACACATGTTCATTCTGTAATCCACAGTAAACAAAATGTAAACTAAACTGCTCCAGTAATTTAAAAATCCTACAACCTAGAAATACAATATGTGTCAAAATGTCTATGAGGTCCTTCTCTATAAAGAGTTTTCAAAACCATGCACATGGGGAGCTATGAAGATAGTTTAGCAAGTAAAGGTGCTTGCCATGGAACCTGAACTTAATCCCCAGGACCTAAATATGGTGGAAGGAGAGGATTAACTCCCTGAGATCATTCTCTGACTTTTACACATGCCACACACAAACAAAAATCCATTAATTAGCACACACATATATTTAAAGGAAATACATATTTTCTCTTAGGCATGCTTGCTCTTTTCATTTATTATTACATAGCTGACATTTTCTATGACAAAATATAAATCTATACAATCTTAATTTGGTACACTGGATTTATGCATCATAACTACTAACCATTTGCTTTTAATTTGGGGCTATTACATGTTATGTTGTGATACATAATGATGTACTTTTATTCTCAAAATTTGTAGAATTATCTGCTTATTTAATAATGCATGCACAACACATATGAATGGTCACTTACATTGACTATACAAGAATAACACGTTATTTATGATACCACACCACACATATATAGATTCTATTGGCTATTTATGAGCATAACCAACTCCTCATATGCATCTCAAACTGGATTTATATGTCTTTCTTTCTTCCTGAATAATTTAGTCCAAAAATCCATTTGGCGAGCTGAATGGGAAAGATGGTACTTTGGGGATTCAGATCAAGTGAAGGAGGTGGCCAAGGGAGATGTTGGGTCAGCGAAGTTAGGATGCTGGCTATAATTTTGAGGGAAAAGGAAGGACTATGAACAAATAAGTAAATATTTGAGTACAACAAGGTCTGGCATCTCACTGTCACAAAGGAAGATAGTAAAAGAAAAGTCTAGAATGAAACATGGTATTGAGTTAAAGACTGAAAGAGCCTGGAATAGAGGACACATGCGCAACAATGAGCACCTCTCATGATACCTCGTTTTCTAAACAGCCGTCTCTGTTCAACAGAAGAATGCCCCTTAAAGAAAAGCCCAACCCAGGAATCAGTCAGAGGACACAGAAGGTACATCTGGAGTATCAAATACCAACACTGATGCCAATAATGTCCAAAGTGCTCAAAAGATTAAGGAGGTGAAGCAAAAAGATGGCAGATTCAACTTTGGAGAAATCCCACTGGCTAAATCTGAGGCAACTTGAATAAAAATAAATAAAGTAACAATAATGGGTGGTATATTAATGAACAAAGTAAGAACCTATAACTTGCCATTGATAAGAACACTGAATGAATGAATGAATGAATGATGGAAAATCAGAAAGACTAAATGGTCTTCTTGATATTATAATGGAAACTAATAATTTAGAAAGAGCTGTAAAACTTGAAAGTCAGCATTTCCAGTTCTGAAATTAATTCAGGAAAAAAACAAAACCATTGGTACTAATAGATGAGAAAATAGAATTAAATAAAATTTTAAAATTAAAAAAATAAGAGACAAGAAGATATTTATATGTTCTCAAGTTATCTCCTTACCAAAATGGTTACTATGTACATATAAAATATACAAAAAGCATACGCTTAAATCTCAGATCTCTAAAAGTTAAGACAGTATGATAATTCACTTGGAGGCAGCCTGAGTTACATAGCCAGACTCTGTCTCAAAACTACAACTAAAACTACAACTACAATAGTCAGACACCTCTACCCAGTGCTGAGTGTTGACATCAACAATGGTTAAAGGAGCAGCAGTTTCCACATGAAACACAGTGCAAGGTCTCAGCATCCTCCTGTGAATGGATAACCTAAAACCAATCACTGGGCTTCATCAGACATACTCAGATAGAAGGACACTCTACAACATAAATGCTCCATGGTGCTTAGGTATTTCTATAAGCTCTCATCATCCAAGAAGACTTGATTTTTTTGTTTAAGATGTATAAGTGTCCTTTTCATAGGCAGAACCTTACCCTGAGCTTGAACTTGGCTACTGTCTACTCCCAAGCTTCATTACTAACTGGCATATTTGCTGCTATAAACTTTTGTAATGAAATGTTATATTTTAAAGAAAATAAAAAATATGTGGATGTTATAAATGCCAAGGCAGGCTGAGGAGCTCTTCCACCTTGGAGGTAGCTGGATGAGACATATCACCAAAGGGTAACTAACTGACTTCACTAAGTTGTCACTTGGGTGTCATTGGAATGCCCCAGGACTAGCAAAAGTTGGGTTTCTCCCTAGAAAGTAGATGATGAGGATTGGGTAGACAGTTCTTGTGACTTGTATAAAAATTTGAAGTCATCTCAAATAAAACATGACTAGCAAATAAATTTATTTTTAAAAAGTGAATCTCTTTGTTGAGGAGACATGACCTTCTGTGCAAGAATTCTTAAGTCTTTCCTACCATAGTAGTCTAAAAAGAAGGCTTGCATGCCAGTTCATAATTTTCACACTCAGTTTCCTCTTTTTAGCATTTCCTCTTTTCTACAAGAGTCTCCTTGTAAACTGGCCATAAATCCCTTTTTACCTTGGCCTTTCCTATCCTGAAATGTACAGGCTAGAAGCACATGACTAGAGTGACTATAGACTCTTGGCTGCCTTTTATTCTGAACCTAAACCAGAGATCTGCCATGGAGGCATTCATACCGGCACTTGGACAAAGTGGGACAAAGCAAAGGTTTATACCAAGGGACCTGAACACATTTAAGTACTTGCTGCCTGGAAAATCTGCCAAGCCCAGTGGCTGCTACACTAGATTCCTGTAGCCTCATTCCTGCTTCATAGAGGCTGAAATGTTGTCTTAATGAAGTTAGAAATAACTTTGAGCCTGAGACGAGGGTTGGGTGGGAATCTGACGAACATATAAAATCAGCATGTTTAGTTTCTCAACATTGTCTGATTGGTCAGCATTATTTTGAAAAACAGCCCAAGAAATACACCAAGAAATAGTGGCCACCTTCGTGACACCCTGCGTCTTGGTATAACCTACTGCTGCAGATCAGACATGGCGCTAGGTTGACAACAGCTACTATTGCTTGAGCACTTCCTATGTGTCAGGCCCAATGAAAGAAATGTTGTTTTTTAATTACCTAACTTATAAAATGCTGATTTTAGCATCTACTGATATAATCTTTCTTCTCCTCTAATCTGTGCTGCAATGAATCGTGTGCTTTTACTTGATATTGAGCTAGCCTTACTTGCACTCCTTCAATAAACCCAACTTGATCATGATATATTCTTTGGACATATTCTGAACTCTATTTCTTAACTATTTATTTAGATTTTTAATTGAATTTTTGAGCACATTCTTTTAATATAATATTGTTATTAACATGAACTAATTTAATCTTTATAACTGCACACTTTCCTAGTAGTAATGGGCTTTGGAATCAAGTGTGACTCTTTGTACATCAAACAGGTTGTGTTTCATACCATCCTTCGCCTGAAAGACGCCACAGCAAGAATGCTACACCAAGGGATAAGGTCATGGGGACAATATAGCTGCCAGATGTTTGCTAAGCACTGCTTCTCCTGTCAGAGAAGAGAGCAGGGCTCCTCTGTCACTAGATATTGTACTTTCCCTGTCAATTGAGATGTTAGTACAGGTAAACTCATAGTCTTTCAAGATCTATGTTTTATTCCTAAACTTATTTTGTTAGTGAGTCCCAGCCAGTGAGTTTCCACTCTACAAATGAAAGCATTGCATGTATTAACTTTATGTCTAGGGAGTGGGAAGAAAGAGGAAAGGGAGATTTATGCAAAAAGATAATTATTCTAACAGTCTTATTTTGTGTTTTTGGATTTTTTTTTTTACAAAAATCTACCATATGCCCATTCTGTCCTACCCTTTTTTGTGTGTATTAAGCTCACCTCAGCAACATACTTCCAAGCACATATAGAAGCCCAGCCTCAGGCAGAAAGTCTATTGCTGATAATAATTAGACTACTGTCTTGTGCTTTCTGGAGCACAAGTATTCTGGAGTACTGGTATTTAACTTCATCTGCCCTGATACCTACTACACTGATCTGCCTTCACTTCACTTCACTTAGGTGGCTAAGTCACCTTCAGAACCTGACTTCGTATTGGTCCTTGGATTCCATATACAACCAGTATAGAGAATTGACTCCTTTGTTTTTTTTCTTTAAACCAATCAAAAGCCTTTGCATTGAGAGAATTGTGTTAAACACTGATGCCCCTATTTGTTCTTTCTTTCTTACAGTCTGACTGTTTGCATCTACATAAAACTATATGTTGAATCTTAGTCTCCATGACAATTGTATAACAAGGTAGAGTCATTAGGAAATAAAGAGACCATGAGGATAGAGGTTACTTGAATGAAATAGAATTAGTGCTCCAGAAAAGACTGCCTTGACCTTTCTTCTCTGGTGGGTATAGCAAGAATGAGTATTCATGATTAATACTGAGACCAACAACTGGTCACTATGCAGAGAATAAGAGACTACAATTCTCAAATCTAAATGGGACATCAATACGCTCACTCCCCCCACACCCCCACCCCAAGGCTTAGAAATCATGATGGAAGGAATGGAAAGGCTATAAGTGCTAAAGGTAGTGGATGTCTGCAGAAGAGCAGGCACGGCAACACCACACATGAACCCACAGCATCTGTGACAGCATGCACAAGATCACCACATCCACTATCCCAGCATACCAAGGAAGTAGTGGCAACTGATGGTTTCTTGGGGAGGAAGAATCATTTACTTCAGAAAGTCTGCCCATGCTCCAAGTAGATGGTCCTGTAGGACTGATGTATTTACAGGTAATGCTCTGTGAATTCTTGATTGTTTTTTGTTTTGTTTTTAAGACTATATGAAATTAGGAATATAAAGTTAGAGTAAGAAAAGGAGAGAACTGGAGGGTATACATGATTGAAGTTTTACATATATATATAATTAATTAATTAACTTTTAGAAAAATATTGCTTCATCTGTGAACCAGAAAGAGGGCCTTCAGTAGATTCTGAATCTGTCTTTGTCTTTATTACTTAATGCTATATGTTTATATCTAAGTGAGGACAAAGCCCAAAACAACTATGACCAAAAAACAAGAGTAGAGGAAAATGTATTTGAACAAAGGAGTGCACAAGAGTTATTTCCAAAACAATGTCCTCAAATTAGAGTGTCATGGGATTCTATACATATTTATATAGGAAACCACTTTAGATCTGGGCACATTCCTGAGCATGCTTAGTTAAGGAGGACAGCCCAGGTCATCCTCAGCTTCAGGTCATTGTTGAAGAAGTAAAGAGCAGATACATGCAAGCTCAAGGTCATTGAGCACACATTGAGAAGGATAAAAATGACAGAGAGGAAAGTTTCTGGGAGTACTCAGTTTTGTTTGAAGTTTTAGCAGGAAAAAACAAAAAAAGGAAGTACACTTTAAAAATATGTTAATATAGGAGTTTGTCCCAAAAGGACTTGGTAGCTAACATCTTGGTCTTAGACACCCTGACTCAATAATGGAAGAAGCCCCTAGAGTGTTGTTTATAAGCCACTCGGGCTGTGATGCTTTTGCTATAGCAACCTGAATGAAGCAGGATGAAGACAGTATCCATTTGCTATCCCTACAGTGTGATGATAGTGTTAAAGATGTCATGACTAGCTACATATTCTCACCTTAGAATCTTAAGGAAGAAAATAACACAAGGAAAGCATACCCCACTGACAGTGAGTCAGATATTGACCCTTGTGGCTGTGGAAGTTCCTAGAGCTACTGGTCTCCAAGGTTATTCACCTCTTCTGGAATCTCCTTGGTTAGTTGTCCCTGGAGACTCTGGGTCTCCTGTGAGTACAGGAAAGTATTAGAAAGACCTTGCATTAGAGGTGCTTAAGCATTTCAATGTCTTTGTGTCTAAATAGGCCTGGTTCTGTAAAGTAGGCATCTCAGTGCTTTGATTTGGTTTTGATATTTTTATTTGCCTTTCCCATATCCTCCTCTGGTTTTCTGGTCATGACACCAATCTTCAAAGAAAGTTCCGAACTACTCCCTGAGCTCTATAGGCACTCTCACCACACCCTTGGCTCTTCAGACACAGCACTGGGCTTCTGCTTTGACTCTGAGCACTCTTAGAATTTCATAAAGTTGGCCATGTTAATTCGTGTAAGAAAAGATCACACAAGTCAGACTGGGCCAGATTTCCAACCTAGGGTTTTTGCTGAAACCGAAGAGAATAATTCCAACTTCAAAGGAGCATATCTAGCTCGGAACACTGGATGACTGGAACTGCCTGCCACCATGATTCCCACAGCATGGAGAATTCTCATCCATGGGACAGATAATGGGGTACCCCTTCAGAGCTGAGAAAAGAAAAGGGAAGAAACACAGGAGAAAGGACATTTCTCAGACAGTTAGACTGCTGGCGGATGGTAGATCTTCTCAGATCCTCATTGCTAAAGAAATTTCACTTCTCTGGTGCTCACAAGTCCATGAGAAAAATCCTACCACAGGAACATGTCCAGGCTCTGGATCACCCCATGCTCTCTTCTCAGCAGCATCAGACTGACAGCCTTTGTTCCATGTCTGATAGGCAGGATTGAAGCCTTAATGGTTTCCGTGTAGACCCCTTATATCTTCAGCTTCCTCCCCACAGAGCAGACACTATTCCCTCATATTCGTGTGTCTGTGTATAAAATACATCCTTATCTGTCTTTCTTCTCAGATCACAGACCCATGTATCTCTGTAATACTCCATTTACCACGTAGATGCCTTCATGCCTTCAAGGTGCCCAGCACATAATAGAGTTCAGTAATAGAACAATGCATGAATTTCCCCACAGTGCACTTCAGCTGACCAATCATGCTCTCATGAGACCACAACCACATTGTTGTGATAAATTTACTTAGACTGTGCCCTTCATGGGCTCCTCTACAGAATGATCTCTGCTTGAAAAAGAATCAGAAACAAAGAAGGTTTCACACCAGTATAACATCTATCCCCTTCAGCAAATACTGTACTTGCAGGTCTCCTTGTATGCCTGCTGAGCCAGAAATGCCAGAAGCTCTTGGGTACCTGGGAGTGTTCTATTTTTTCATATAAAGTCTATGTCACCTTGAAATGGATTTACTTATTCTGATTAGCTTAGGCTTTCTAGGTTGCTCTGCCCTTCCTTTGATGTATGTGTTGAAGTTGCCCTTTACAGATAGATAGATAGATAGATAGATAGATAGATAGATAGATAGATAGATAGTTCACAGTACACTAGAAGCTTTTGATGTTCAAACTTGATTGGATTTCTAACTACTTTATTATTCTGAATATTACATCCTCATCCAGCCACTGATTTATTATATATATTTTTAAACAGCATAATTTTGCTTCCCTAGTCAGCATTTCTGGAATTCTCCTCAGAAGTCAATCACATCTTCAGGGGAATCAGGCTGCTTCAGTAGTGTCTGGCTAGTATGGGCTGTTTGTTAGCCAGAGAGAATGAGGGAACAGGGAGCTGCCCCTCATTTATCAGTAAAAGCATCCAACCTTGAGCATAGTAAGATACAGATTACAGAAGCCCAGGGATCACTTCCTTTCATCTGCAAGGTGAAGAAAAGTCGAGGAATGTAAAGCTTCTCTATGTGCTGGACAGGTAGCCAAAAGCTAGCAGAACAGTCAAGAGCCCAAGGACCAAGTGGGTTTACAGCAGGTTTTTCTGTTGGTGGATGGTTTCATGCTTCTGAAGTCTCAATCCTCTCTGGTCCCCAGTTTGCTCCTATGTGAAAGGATAAGAAGTTGGAAAAAAGGAAAAGGTAATCATCCAAGTCTCTTCCTCCAAAAGCTATGACCTTGTGCAGCTATGACCTTGTGTATAACATTGTCCAAGCCTCCACCATTTCTGGGGCCAAAATATGCAGTGTAATCCTTCCTCCTTTCTCCCAGTGAAACCGTTTGCCTCACCCCTACTTCCACATGCTCCGTGGCTCTCATCTTTGAATCCCTTGGCCCTCACCTGAGCAGATAATCTGGCTCAGGAGGAGCAGGATGTCAGTCACTGTGTGGGAATTTCCCAGTATCCTCCTACAACTCCGTACAACTACCTGGGTCCTTCCTATGCTAGTTGACTTTCCACCTGGTCAGAAGACTAGTCGCACTGTCCCTCTGAACTCAGATGAACCTTATCAAGATTGCGGCCTTCCAACTCCACAGGTACCTTAAAACATTAATGGTGATCACTCCCCTCTCACCATACTCCCTCTCCTCTCTTTCCCCTTTCCATCTAGACCTAAAACATCCCAACATTGGCCTTCCCTAGTGGTCACAACTCCCTCCTAAGTCCAACACTGTTTTTCTTTCCCCTTCAGAGTCTGGCAGTTTGAATTAGCTCCCTATACTGTCCTCCTTAGTCTGACCTGCCGTCTCACCCAACAAGGGGGTCAAGCCACTGGCATGAGACTGAGAAAAAGCAAGTTTCTCACCTTGAGATTGACAGCAAGGTAAAAGCATGTGTCCCGCTCTCGGGACACTGAGGCAAGAGAACTTTCCTGTTTTTATTCTGTTCAGTCTTTCAACTAGTTCAAAGAGGCACCTTTAAAAAGCAACATTGTTTTGCTTGGTCTTTCAATTTAAAGGTTATTCTCCTCCCAGCACATTCTCAGGGAGAAGTCCACAAAGTTACCAAATATACTGCCTGACCCTGTCAAGTAGACACATAAACTTAATGAGAAAATCAGCAAGATAGATAAACCATTAACCAGACTAACCAGAGGGCACAGAGACAGTATACAAATTAACAAAATCAGAAATGAAAAGAGAGATATAACAACAGAAACTGAGGCAATCCAAAAAAAAAAAATCATCAGATCCTACTACAAAAGCCTTTATTCCACAAAACTGGAAAATCTGGATGAAATGGACAGTTTTCTAGACAGACACCAAATGCCAAAGTTAAATCAGAATCAGATAAACCCATCTAAACAGTCCTAAAACTATTAAAGAAATAGAAGCAGTCATTAAAAGTCTCCCAACCAAAAAAGCCCAGAAGCAGATGAGTTTAGTGCAGAATTCTATCAGACCTTCAAAGAAGACCTAATACTGATACTCTTCAAACTATTCCACAAACTAGAAACAGAAGGAACACTACCCAATTCATTCTATGAAGCCACAGTTGCTCTGAGTATTCTCCCTTGGAGATGGAATGCTTTCTGTCTAATCAGGGACTTGTCACAATTTCCTTTCATAGAGGACTTCATAAGAGATTTTTTTTTCTACTTCTATTATGTTTAATGTTCCAAATATATTTTAAAATCTGGTTGATTGTATATTACTCTTAGCTTCAGAAGATGTCACATATATTTAAGAGGCATTTAACAATTATAAATTATTTTTGATAACTTAAAAATCAATACTGAGCTATACATTTTAAAATAAATTGTATTAGTTTAATTAAAAAAAAATTTTAAGTTAAAAAATGTTACCAAGGTCATGATGTCTCTTCACAGAAATTTAAAGCCCTAACTAAGAAACATTAAAAAAAAACCAATAAAAATAAAAAAACCACAAAATCATTATTATTCCGTTGATTAACTTGTCTGGTTTTAGAAACTAAACAGGGACACAGTGAAACTAACAGAGGTTATGAAACAAATGGATCTGACAGATATCTACAGAACATTTTATCCTAAAACGAAAGGATATACATTCTTCTCAGCACCTCACGGTACCTTCTCCAAAATTGACCACATAATTGGTCACAAAACAAGCCTCAATATATACAAAAATATTGAAATTGTCCCATGCACCTTATCAGATCACCATGGACTAAGACTGATCTTCAATAACAAAATAAATAATAGAAAGCCAACACACACGTGGAAACTAAACAACACTCTTCTCAATGATACCTTGGTCAAGGAAGGAATAAAGAAAGAAATTAAGGACTTTCTGGAGTTTAATGGAAATGAAACCACAACATACCCAAACTTATGGGACACACTGGAAGCATTTCTAAGAGGAAAACTCATAGCTCTGAGTGCCTCCAAAAAGAAACTAGAGAGAGCACACATTAGCAGCTTGACAACACACCTAAAAGCTCTAGAACGAAAGGAAGCAAATTCACCCAAGAGGAGTAGACGGCAAGAAATAATCAAACTCAGGGGTTAAATCAACTAAGTGGAAACAAGAAGAACAATTCAAAGAATCAACCAATCGAGGAGCTGGTTCTTTGAGAAAATCAACAAGATAGATAAACCCTTAGCCAGACTCACTAGAGGGCATAGGGAAAGTACTCTAATTAACAAAATCAGAAATGAAAAGGGAGACATAACAACAGACCCTGAAGAAATCCAAAACACCATCAGATCATTCTACAAAAGGCTATACTCAACAAAACTGGAGATCCTGGATGAAATGGACAAGTTTCTAGACAGATACCAGGTACCAAAGTTAAATCAAGATCAGGTTAATGATCTAAACAGTCCCATATCCCCTAAAGAAATAGAAGCAGTCATTAATAGTCTCCCAACCAAGAAAAGCCCAGGACCAGATGGGTTTAGTGCAGAGTTCTATCAAACCTTCAAAGAAGAACTAATCCCAGTTCTTCACAAACTATTCCACAAAATAGAAACAGAAGGTACTCTACCCAACTCATTCTATGAAGCCACAATTACTCTGATACCTAAACCACATAAAGACCCAACAAAAATAGAGAACTTCAGACCAATTTCCCTTATGAATATTGATGCAAAAATCCTCAATAAAGTTCTCGCTAACCAAATTCAAGAACACATCAAAACAATCATCCATCCTGACCAAGTAGGATTCATCCCAGGGATGCAAGGATGGTTCAATATACAAAAATCCATCAATGTAATCCATTATATAAACAAACTCAAAGACAAAAACCACATGATCATCTCGTTAGATGCTGAAAAAGCATTTGACAAAATCCAACACCCATTCATGATAAAAGTCTTAGAAAGATCAGGAATTCAAGGCCCATACCTAACCATGATAAAAGCAATATACAGCAAACCAGTAGCCAACATCAAAGTAAATGGTGAGAAGCTTGAAGCAATCCCACTAAAATCAGGGACTAGACAAGGCTGCCCACTCTCTCCCTACCTATTCAACATTGTACTTGAAGTCCTAGCCAGAGCAATTAGACAACAAAAGGAGATCAAGGGGATACAAATTGGAAAAGATGAAGTCAAAATATCGCTTTTTGCAGATGATATGATAGTATACATAAGTGACCCTAAAAATTCCACCAAAGAACTCCTAAGCCTGATAAATAGCTTCGGTGAAGTAGCTGGATATAAAATTAACTCAAGCAAGTTAATGGCCTTTCTGTACACAAAGGATAAACAGGCAGAGAAGGATTTTAGGGAAACAACACCCTTCTCAATAGTCACAAACAATATAAAATACCTTGGCGTGACTCTAACTAAGGAAGTGAAAGATCTGTATGACAAGAACTTAGGGTCCCTGAAGAAAGAAATTAAAGAAGATCTCAGAAGATGGAAAGATCTCCCATGCTCATGGATTGGCAGGATCAACATTGTAAAAATGGCTATCCTGCCAAAAGCAATCTACAGATTCAATGCAATCCCCATCAAAATTCCAACTCAATTCTTCAACGAATTGGAAAGGGCAATCTGCAAATTCATCTGGAACAAAAAAAACCTAGGACAGCAAAAACTCTTCTCAAGGATAAAAGAACCTCTAGAGGAATCACCATGCCTGACCTAAAGCTGTACTACAGAGCAATTGTGATAAAAACTGCATGGTACTGGTTTAAAGACAGACAAGTAGACCAATGGAACAGAATTGAAGACCCTGAGATCAACCCACATACCTATGGTCACTTGATCTTTGACAAGGGAGCAAAAACCATCCAGTAGAAACAAGACAGCATTTTCAACAAATGGTGCTGGCACAACTGGCGGTTATCATGTAGAAGAATGTGAATTGATCCATTCCTATCTCCTTGTACCAAGGTCAAATCTAAGTGGATTAAGGAACTCCACATAAAACCAGAGACACTGAAACTTATAGAGGAGAAAGTAGGGAAAAGCCTCGAAGATATGGTTACAGGGGGAAAATTCCTGAATAGAACAGCAAAGGCTTGCGCTGTAAGATCGAGAATCGATAAATGGGACCTCATAAAGTTGCAAAGCTTCTGCAAGGCAAAAGACACCGTCAATAAGACAAAAAGACCACCAACAGATTGGGAAAGGATCTTTACCTATCCTAAATCAGATAGGGGACTAATATCCAATATATATAAGGAACTCAAGAAGGTGGACTCCAGAAAATCAAATAACCCCGTTAAAAAATGGGGCTCAGAACTGAACAAAGAATTCTCACCTGAGGAATACCGAATGGCAGAGAAGCACCTGAAAAAATGTTCAACATCCTTAATCATCAGGGAAATGCAAATCAAAACAACCCTGAGATTCCACCTCACACCATTCAGAATGGCTAAGATCAAAAATTCAGGTGATAGCAGATGCTGGCGAGGGTGTGGAGAAAGAGGAACACTCCTTCATTGTTGGTGGGATTGCAAGCTGGTACAACCACTCTGGAAATCAGTTTGGCGGTTCCTCAGAAAATTGGACATAATACTACCAGAGGATCCAGCAATACCTCTCCTGGGCATATATCCAGAAGATGTTCCAACCGGTAAGAAGGACACATGCTCCACTATGTTCATAGCAGCCTTATTTATAATAGCCAGAAGCTGGAAAGAACCCAGATGCCCCTCAACAGTGGAATGGATACAGAAAATGTGGTACATTTACACAATGGAGTACTACTCAGCTATTAAAAGGAATGAATTTATGAAATTCCTAGGCAAATGGATGGATCTGGAGGGCATCATTCCGAGTGAGGTAACATATTCACAAAGGAACTCACACAATATGTACTCACTGATAAGTGGATATTAGCCCAAAAACTTAGGATACCCAAGATATAAGATACAATTTGTTAAACGCATGAAACTCAAGAAGAACGAAGACCAAAGTGTGGACACTGTGCCCCTTCTTGGAATTGGGAACAAAACACCCATGGAAAGAATTACAGAGATAAAGTTTGGAGCTGTGAAGAAAGGATAAACCATCTAAAGACTGCCATATCCAGGGATCCATCCCATAATCAGCTTCCAAATGCTGACACCATTGCATATACTAGCAAGATTTTGCTGAAAGGACCCAAATATAGCTGTCTCTTGTGAGACAATGCCGGGGCCTAGCAAACACAGAAGTGGATGCTCACAGTCAGCTATTGGATGGATCACAGGGCCCCCAATGGAGGAGCTAGAGAAAGTACCCAAGGAGCTAAAGGGAACTGCAACCCCATAGGTGGATCATTATTATGAACTAACCAGTACCCCAGAGCTCTTATCTCTAGCTGCATTTGTATCAAAAGATGGCCTAGTAGGCCATCACTGGAAAGAGAGGCCCATTGGACTTGCCAACTTTATATGCCCCAGTACAGGGGAATGCCAGGGCCAAGGGGTGGGGGTGGGTGGGTGGGAGACTGGGGGGGGGAGTGTATTGGGGACTTTTTGGATAGCATTGGAAATGTAATTGAGGAAATTACCTAATTAAAAAAATAAACTTGTCTGGTTTTATGTTGATACCATGCAGTTTTTATCACTATTGCTCTGTAGTACAGATTGAGATCAGGGATGGTGATACCTCCAGAAGTTCTATTATATAGGATTGTTTTAGCTATCCTGGATTTTTGTTTTTGTTTTTGTTTTTGTTTTTCCATATTAAGTTGAGAATTTCCCTTTACAGGCATATGGATGGGACTAGAAAATATCATCCTGAGTGAGGTAACCCAGAAAGACATGCATGGTATGTATTCAATTATAAGTGTATATTAGCCACAATGTACAGGATAAACATGCTACAATCCACAGACCCAAAGAAGCTAAATAACAAGGAAGTCTCAAAGGAGAATGCTTGAATCTCACTCATGAGGGGAAATGAAATAGATAGGGGAAGAGGATGGAGGGAGGGAACTGGATGGGAGAGGGGATGGTGAAGGGAACAGAGGTGGAGATCAGGTGTTAGGGGAAGTAGGATAGATAAAGGGCTGGGAGAGAGAATGAAAATTGGTAGGAGAGGCATCTCTGGGATGAGCCAAAGATTTGGGATGGGGGAGGCTCCCAGAAGTCTATGGGGTGACCCTAGCTGAGATTCCAAGTATCAGAGGATATGGAGCCTGAAGTGACTACGTCCTGTAGCCAGGCAGGATCTCCAATGGAGGGAGGAAGACACCAACCCACCCACAAAATTCTCAACCCAAAATCTGCTCTGCCTACAAGATGTGTGGGAATAAAGAGGGAGCAGAGGTTGAGGAAATGGTGAGCCAATGACTGGCCCAATGTGAGATCCATCCCATGGGAGATGACACTGTTAATAATACTCTGCTGAGCTTGCAGACAGGAGCCTAGCATTAACTGTCATCTGACAGGCTTCACCCAGCAGCTGGTGGAAACAGGCCCATAGCCAAGCATTAGGCTGAACTCAGGGGGTCTTGCGAAAGAGTGGGTAGAAGGATTGAGAGTGCCAGAGGAGTCAGAAATTCCACAAGAAGACCTACAGAGTCAATTAACATGGGCACATGGTGGCACACAGAGACTAAACCACCAACCAAAGAGCATGCATGGGCTGGACCTAGATCCCCTGCACATAGAACAGATATGCAGCTTGGTCTTCATATGGCTCTCCTAATATTTGGAGCGGGGGCTGTCTCTGACTCTATAACCTGCCTTTGGATCCATTTGCCCTATCTTGGATGTTTTGTCTGGCCTCAGTAAGAAAAGATGTGCCTAGTTCTACTATGATTTGATGTGACAGGGCAGGTTGATACCCATGAGGGACCTCCCCTTCTCCTCAGAGGGAGAAATGGGTGTGGGAGGTAATGATGAGACTGGGAGGAGAGGAGGGAGGGTAGCTGCATTCAGGATGTAAGGTAAATAAATAAATAATTTAAGGAAAAATAAAATAGAGAAGAAGAAGGAGGAGGAGGAAGAGGAAGAGGAGGGGGAGGGGGAGAAGGAAGAAGGAAGAAGGAAGAAGGAAGAAGGAAGAAGGAAGAAGGAAGAAGAAGAAGAAGAAAAGGAAAGAAACAAATGCCCTTATAGATCAAGTTATAGGCAAGCCTGTAAGACATATTCTTAGTAGGCAATTGATGTGGGAAGCCCTAGCCTATTTGTGGGTGGTACCATTCCTGGGCTGATGGTCCTGGGTCCATGGGTATAAGAAAACAGGCTGAGCAGGTCAGTAAGCAGACCCCTATTGGTCTCTGTATCAGCTCCTGCTTCCTAGTACCTGCTCTGTTCTGTTCTTACTTCCTTTGATGCTAAACAGTGATATAGAAGATAAACCCAAATAAACCGTTTCCTGGTCATGTTTCTAGTCATGATGTTTCTTGACAGCAATAACAACCCTACCTAAGACAACTTACCTGATTACACCACCTTTAACAAGAGTCCCAATCCAGTAAAACAGCCAGCCACAGGGACTAGAAGATCTCAGTGGATGCTTTAAATTTGAGACTATTGAGATGGGATGGAGGGGATACTGTTTACTTGTCCTGAGCTATCGTTCTCGCTGGCAAGAACACACTCGGACAACCGGAATCTTCTGCAACAAAAAGTTTTATTGCTTCTTCAGGAGGGAAGACCCTGACCCCGGAAAATGGCGTTGCTTATATAGCCCTCAGCCATGCCATTTCAGCACCTGATGTGGCATGTCAGCTCCTGATTCGTTGCTCGCCCATCACCCCATTACTACGCCCCTAGATGAGCAGTGACTAGGCGTGAGTTCACTCTCGCACCTGCGTATAAGGCTTGTTTACTAGTTAGGCACACCGGAGGCCAGCGCCATCTTATAATGGCGATTGCTCGCAGCACGGCTCTCCACATTTACTAGCTGAGATGAAAGGGAAAAGGATGGTCATGGGACAGAACAGAGCCAGGCATAAGGATAGAGATCTTCTCAGAACAGTGGGAATCTGGTCTATTGAAGAAGCCCCAGACAGACATCTGGTTGCCAAGAGGTGAGGAAAGGAACAGGGAAATGTTCTCTGAGCAGACAGCATAGATCGGTGAGTGGCAATTTCTGTTCCTGCCCTCAGATGTCTGTACACATTAGACATCCTTTGTCTGAAGAATGTGTGTTCAGAAAAACATAGCACATCATTTTTATTCTGTTTGAGCATGAATGAATTATGCTTTAATGGCAACAATTACCATTAAGTTGGTTACTTTTCTCATACTTGTGACCAAACTCTTGACAGACTCAACTTTAGACAGAAAGGGTTTGTTTGGGCTCAGGTTCGGGGAGGAGTCAGGGGTCAGTTTGCCATTGTTGTGAAGCCATGATGCGATGAGGAAGCAGAGAAAGTCAATGCTGGTATTTGGTTGGTTGTCTCCTTTTCTCTTTTATTAGATCGAGAGAAATGAGAGAGTATGTCTCACAAATCTAAATCTGATCCATTGACACAGAATACTAACAACCACAGACACCAACTATCATTGTGAGAGTTCTGTGATATAATACCAAAGCACTTAGCTGAGCAGCTGGCTCCATATAGGGTAGCTCTTATTTTTATATTGTATAACTATCCTATTGGAGCTATGACAAATTATCACAACAACAACAATAATAGTAGTAGTAATAATAATAGTAATAATAATATTAGTCACAGCTTAAAGCAATACACATCCATTGTCATATGTTTTACAGACTGGAAGTCTAGAATCCACATTATTGGACTAAAGGTATTAGCAAGATTGCCTTCTTCTGGAGGCTGTGAGCAGATAGAATTGATTTCTTTCCCCTCTGTAGTGTGTAGTATGTGTTTCTTGACTTGTATTCCACCACCTTCCAATCCCAGCACTCCAACCCCTGATCTCACCATCTTTCACCTAAGAGGTAAAAACTCCACTCTTAGGAGGATTCTGTGATTACATTATCTGTAATCTGCCTACATAATCTGTAAATCTTTAGGCTAATATTTGAAGTCTTTTTACCATCTATGTAAGTAACAGTTGCAGGTCTGGTGGTTAGAAAACGAGTGAGGAAGGAGAACCATTATTGATCCAGCCATATAAATTAATAATAATGACAGGCAGGAAGTAGATAATAGAATGAGAAGTCTGAGAAGTGCATTGGGAATGAGATTTGGTATGTATCAGGAAGTATAGCTAGTTCTACTCTTGAAGTTGAATTTCTGCCTGCCTGGGCCAATGTTTAAAAACCTCCAACTAAAGTATTATCATGGCAGTTCCTTAATCCTTAAAAATGCTTCTCTGAGTAGCATGGTATTTGTCTTCCCAACATTATCTCAGCTTTCGTACCTCCCTCACAGCCTAGCAGAGGCTTTGAGTGGCACTAGTCCTAGCTTCAGAGTGGGAAGAAAAATCAAGTGGTTATAGGGGTTGACCCAGAAGCAATCATATTAGCCTGAAGGGTCTAACCCAAGATGACAGAGGTAGGTCATGAGAAACCCTATACATGTGATATATGAAAGAAACCAGTCTAATGAGGAAGGCAACAAACACCATAAAATGCATCTAATTGTTCAAGTAATAGACCACAAAACTATATCTGAGTCCTGCTTTGGTCTTTTCCATTTTATGCTGCAATTCACTCTTCATTATGAAGCAACTGGGGTTCAGATCTTTCCTCCCTTCACACTTAAATCATCTCGAAGATAAGTAAGATTTCCTACATCTATTTGTAGACAAAGAAACTGGGGCTTTTAGTAAGAGAACGGACCTGTCAATATTGGAAAACCAGCTAGGAGCATGAAAAGAATTCAACCTAGACCTCCAAGATACCATAGGCAGTTTCGGTTCACCAACAATGAATGATGGGTTGATGCTGCTTAGTCCTTTTGCCCCTCCATTCTGACAGCACTGATGGATATGTGCAAAATATCAGGTGGACTCAACTATAGAGAGAGCTGCATAGAGGGTAGAGACCATGTCTGCAACCCCCTCCCAGCATGATGTATGCAGGAGACATAAATCACCCAGAGATGGAGTCACCTCTTATGTAAATATCCTTCTTCCCAGGTTAGCTCTCCTTTGGAGATAATTGCTTGAGAAATATTGTCCCTTGGTTTCTCAGGAAAGCAATCTCAACTGCATTTTAATTCTCTCCAATCAAGATGCTATAATGAAAGCTCAAGAGGAGTAGGAACTAAATTGGCTTTAAAAAGGGGGGGGGTCTAGTAAGTGCTATGAATTGCTCTAAATCAAATGCTCTGTTGTTTCATTTAATCACCATAACTCTTCGGGTGGTGCCATTATGTTCGATGGTCTCATGGGAAATTGAGGCCCTTCAGACTCAGGTCACTTAGCCTGCTCATGAGTGGATGAGCCCAAATCTGAATCACAGGCATGAATACTGAACACTGCGTACAATTTCCATCGCCTCACATGGCCTTCTCTAAAAATATCACTATGATCATTGTTCCTGGGATATTGCCTAATGCAGTGACCTCAGCAACACCAGGCAGGGCTGTCTAGGCCATCAAACAATGAGAGGAAACATGCCAAAGACACAACAGAGGACAATGAGCAGGCAGTCGATGCGGTGATCAGGTGAATTCACAAGGTAGAAACAAAAGCCCACTGGGTACAAAAGTAACTTGGGAACATCGTGGGGACCAGATGGTTTGATACACACCCCAAGGACAGCTGTGCTCCCAGATTCAGTAATTACCATGTTCTTAAAACAGAGGACAGTCACAAAAAAGACCAATGACTCATGCTTTGAAAAGCATATAAGTTTTTGTCTGGCCCCCCAGAGGCCACCAGGCTTTGACTCGCAAGCAGAAGCTGCTGCTTCTAGAAGTAGCAAGATAGAAAGGGCACCTTGCCACTGAATCTTCCCTCTGCCTCAGCAACGAGCTAGCAGCCCATACCAGAAAATAGTTCTGTAAATCAGCTAAAGTCATCTCATACCAGCTCCCTCAGCAAGTGATAATTATGATATAGGAACTAGAAAGAATGCTTGGTCATCTGGTTCCCTGGCTCCCTCCTCGGGTGAATGAGGAGCTGGCACGTATAAAATACTCAAAGGTATCATTAGTGATAAAGTCCGCCATATGGGGTTGTTGCTGCCGGGTAAAAAGCCTAACAGCCCCCAGGGTCTCAAGAGACACTCAGTTCCTTAGCTACAGGGGAATAGCCAGATTATTCAGGACGGGGGAAAAAAAAGAAATTCCATCTTGGAGGATGTATACAGATCCAGAAATAAGACAAGGCAGAAGAGGGCCTCTGGCTTGGGGTGGACAGAGCTCTGGGACACAAACAGTGAATAAGAGAATGGGAAATAGACAGCAAAAGCCATGCTGGGACTAAAACAATATCTGAGCTTCATACATAAATGTATAAACAAGGTGGTAATGTTTTCAGAATGGATTTTCCAAGGCAATAGAAAATAGATGACGGGCGTGGTAGGTAGTGAATGATGACAATGTTGGTAGTTGCCATGGTGAGCTGCTGCTCCTGCTCCTGCCACTGATGCTGCTGAGAGTGTATATGATAGTCATGTAGCAGAAGTGTCTAGGATGATCTGAGTGGTTGTGAAGGGATGGAATGGATGGCTGTGCCAGTAAAAACAGACATATGTGTCCTGGTACTGGCTGATAAATGGCTGGAGATCCTGACATGTGTGAGGAGGCTGAGATGATGCTGATGGTGGGAGGTTTTGGTAATTAGGGTGATGATGTAGCAGTAGTCATAGAGGGGCAATAAATGCAACAACCAATGTGAAATTAGACTTAGCTAAGTGTCCTTCATTCTTTCTGGCCTCTTATTCCACAAGAAAATCTGGGTGCTATAGCCAACTAATTCAGTGTTTTAAATTTGCCTAAGTTGTAATTTTAAACTCTTCTCTCCTGGTCAGAGAGGTGGAGAAAAGACCGGACAGTGGAAGATGAGGGGCCTTGAATGAAAGATCCCAGGGTCTCTCACAGCTCCCTGGAATTGCCACGCCCATCTGCCAGACACCTCAGCTTCATTCAACCTTGGTTCAGCACAGAAATGAGGACTGGCTAAGCTGTGCCCCAGGAAGCAAGTCTGTACAGAGGTAAGAGTACAGTCTTGGGTTCAAACTCCATTCCTTCTACTTCCTAGCTTTGGCCCTTGGGAAGTCCACTGAGCCCTTGATGAAGGAACTGAAGGCAACAATGTGTGCAAAAGGCATATGGTCCTGCAGTGAGCATACTTCAACCAGTGATCACAGAAATCAAAAGCAGGAGCGCCGGGGTAGCGGGAGCGCAGGGTTGCCTGACACCCGCCAGCTACCCACGACCCCCGCCGCAGGATTTTGGGACTGCTGGTGAGTGGAACACAGCTTCTGCTCCAGTCCAATTGCGCGGAACCTGAGACTGCATTAGTTAGGGAAGCAGAAAACCGGCCTGAGTAGGACCACAGGCCTCATCCGGCCGGATCAGTGCCGGGGTAGCAGGAGCGCAGGGTTGCCTGACACCCGCCAGCTACCCACGACCCCCGCCGCAGGATTTTGGGACTGCTGGTGAGTGGAACACAGCTTCTGCTCCAATCCAATTGCGCGGGACCTGAGACTGCATTAGTTAGGGAAGCAGAAACTGGCCTGAGTAGGGCCACAGGCCTCACCTGGCCGGATCAGCGCCAGGGTAGCGGGAGCGCAGGGTTGCCTGACACCCGCCAGCTACCCACGACCCCCGCCACAGGATTTTGGGACTGCTGGTGAGTGGAACACAGCTTCTGCTCCAGTCCAATTGCGCGGGACCTGAGACTGCATTAGTTAGGGAAGCAGAAACCGGCCTGAGTAGGACCACAGGCCTCATCCGGCGGATCAGCGCCGGGGTAGCAGGAGCGCAGGGTTGCCTGACACCCGCCAGCTACCCACGACCCCCACCACAGGATTTTGGGACTGCTGGTGAGTGGAACACAGCTTCTGCTCCAGTCCAATCACGCGGGACCTGAGACTGCTCTGGTTGGGGGAGAGAGAAATCCGGCCTAAATAGGGCCACAACACTCTTCCGGTCAGAAAAGCACCTGGGCAGCTGGGGCGCAGGGTCTGCTGACACTTGCCAGCTACCCACAACACCCTCCACAGGATCTTAAGACTTCTGGTGAGTGGAGCACAGCTTCTGCTCCAATCCAATTGCGCGGGACCTGAGACTGCATTAGTTAGGGAAGCAGAAACCGGCCTGAGTAGGACCACAGGCCTCATCCGGCTGGATCAGCGCCTGGGTAGCGGGAGCGCAGGGTTGCCTGACACCCGCCAGCTACCCACGACCCCCACTGCAGGATTTTGGGACTGCTGGTGAGTGGAACACAGCTTCTGCTCCAATCCAATTGCGCGGGACCTGAGACTGCATTAGTTAGGGAAGCAGAAACTGGCCTGAGTAGGGCCACAGGCCTCACCTGGCCGGATCAGCGCCAGGGTAGCGGGAGCGCAGGGTTGCCTGACACCCGCCAGCTACCCACGATCCCCGCCGCAGGATTTTGGGACTGCTGGTGAGTGGAACACAGCTTCTGCTCCAGTCCAATTGCGCGGGACCTGAGACTGCTCTGGTTGGGGAGAGAGAAATCCGGCCTACATAGGGCCACAACCCTCTTCCGGTCAGAAAAGCCCGGGGCAGCTGGGGCGCAGGGTCGGCTGACACTCACCAGCTACCCACAACACCCACCACAGGATCTTAAGACTTCTGGAGAGTGGAACACAGCTTCTGCTCCAATCCAATTGCACGCGGGACCAGAGACTGCATTAGTTAGGGAAGCAGAAAAACGGCCTGAGTAGGACCACAGGCCTCTTCCGGCTGGACCAGCACCGGGGTACCGTCAGCTACCCACGACCCCCGCCGCAGGATTTAGAGACTGCTGGTGAGTGGAACACAGCTTCTGCTCCAATCTTTAAATAGTGACAACGATAACAACTAACCCCAGAGATTACCAGATGGCGAAAGGTAAACGTAATAATCTTACTAACAGAAACCAAGACCACTCACCATCATCAGAACCCAGCACCCCCACTTCGCCCAGTCCAGGGCACCCCAACACACCGGAAAAGCTAGACACGGATTTAAAAGCATATCTCCTGATGATGATAGAGGACTTCAAGAAGGACTTTAATAACACACTTAAAGAAATGCAGGAGAACACTGATAAAAAGGCAGAAGACAATAAAGAGGAAGCACAAAAATCCCTTAAAGAATTGCAGGAGAACACTGCTAAAGAGTTACAAATCCTTAAAGAAAAACATGATAACATAATCAAACAGGTAGAAGTCCTTACAGAAAAACAGGAAAACACATCCAAACAGATGATGGAAATGAACAAAACCATACTAGACCTAAAAAGGGAAGTAGACACAATAAAGAAAACCCAAAATGAGGCAACACTGGAGATAGAAACCCTAGGAAAGAAATATGGAACCATAGATACGAGCATCAGCAACAGAATACAAGAGATGGAAGAGAGAATCTCAGGTGCAGAAGATTCCATAGAGAACATCGGCACAACAATCAAGGAAAATGTAAAATGCAAAAAGATCCTAACTCAAAACATCCAAGAAATACAGGACATAATGAGAAGACCAAACCTACGGATAATAGGAGTGGATGAGAATGAAGATTTTCAACTCAAAGGACCAGCAAACATCTTCAACAAAATTATAGAATAAAACTTCCCAAATCTAAAGAAAGAGATGCCCATGAACATACAAGAAGCCTACATAACTCCAAATAGACTGGACCAGAAAAGAAATACCTCCCGACACATAATAATCAGAGCAACAAATGCTCTAAATAAAGATAGAATACTAAAAGCAGTAAGAGAAAAAGGCCAAGTAACATATAAAGGCAAGCCTATCAGAATTACACCAGACTTTTCACCAGAGACTATGAAAGCCAGAAGATCCTGGACAGATGTTATACAGACACTAAAAGAACACAAATTCCAGCCCAGGCTACTATACCCAGCCAAACTCTCAATTAACATAGATGGAGAAACCAAAGTATTCCACGACAAAACCAAATTCACACATTATCTCTCCACGAATCCAGCCCTTCAAAGGATAATAACAGAAAAAAACCAATACAAGGACAGGAACCACGCCCTAGAAACAACAAGAAGGTAATCCCTCAACAAACCTAAAAGAAGACAGCCACAAGAACAAAATGCCAACTTTAACATCAAAAATAACAGGAAACAACTATTACTTTTCCTTAATATCTCTTAATATCAATGGACTCAACTCCCCGATAAAAAGACATAGACTAACAAACTGGCTACACAAACAAGACCAAACATTTTGCTGCTTACAGGAAACTCATCTCAGAGAAAAGGATAGACACTACCTCAGAATGAAAGGCTGGAAAACAATTTTCCAAGCAAATGGCATGAAGAAACAAGCTGGAGTAGCCATTCTAATATCTGATAAGATTGACTTCCAACCCAAAGTCATTAAAAAAGACAGGGAGGGACACTTCATACTCATCAAAGGTAAAATCCTCCAAGAGGAACTATCAATCCTGAATATCTATGCTCCAAATACAAAGGCAGCCACATTCATTAAAGAAACTTTAGTAAAGCTCAAAGCACACATTGCACCTCATACAATAATAGTGGGAGACTTCAACACACCACTTTCACCAATGGACAGATCATGGAAACAGAAACTAAACAGGGACACAGTGAAACTAAGAGAAATTATGAATCAAATGGATCTGGCAGATATCTACAGAACATTCTATCCTAAAACAAAAGGATATACCTTCTTCTCAGCACCTCATGGTACCTTCTCCAAAATTGACCACATAATTGGTCACAAAACAGGCCTCAACAGATATAAAAATATTGAAATTGTCCCATGCATCCTATCAGATCACCATGGACTAAGGCTGATCTTCAATAACAAAATAAATAATAGAAAGCCAACCTTCACGTGGAAACTGAACAACACTCTTCTCAATGATACCTTGGTCAAGGAAGGAATAAAGAAAGAAATTAAGGACTTTTTAGAGTTCAATGAAAATGAAGCCACAACATACCCAAACTTATGGGACACAATGAAAGCATTTCTAAGAGGAAAACTCATAGCTCTGAGTGCCTCCAAAAGGAAACTAGAGAGAGCACACATTAGCAGCTTGACAACACACCTAAAAGCACTAGAACAAAAGGAAGCAAATTCACCCAAGAGGAGTAGACGGCAGGAAATAATCAAACTCAGGGGTGAAATCAACCAAGTGGAAACAAGAAAAACTATTCAAAGAATCAACCAATCAAGGAGCTGGTTCTTTGAGAAAATCAACAAGATAGATAAACCCTTAGCCAGACTCACTAGAGGGCACAGGGAAAGCATCCTAATTAACAAAATCAGAAATGAAAAAGGAGACATAACAACAGATCCTGAAGACATCCAAAACACCATCAGATCCTTCTACCAAAGGCTATACTCAACAAAACTGGAGAACCTGGATGAAATGGAGAAGTTCCTAGACAGATACCAGGTACCAAAGTTGAATCAAGATCAGGTTAATGATCTAAACAGCCCTATATCCCCCAAAGAAATAGAAGCAGTCATTAATAGTCTCCCAACTAAAAAAAGCCCAGGACCAGATGGGTTTAGTGCAGAGTTCTATCAGACCTTCAAAGAAGATCTAATCCCAGTTCTTCACAAACTATTCCACAAAATAGAAACAGAAGGTACTCTACCCAACTCATTCTATGAAGCCACAATTACTCTGATACCTAAACCACAAAAAGACCCAACAAAGATAGAAAACTTCAGACCAATATCCCTTATGAATATTGATGCAAAAATCCTCAATAAAGTTCTTGCTAACCGAATCCAAGAACACATCAAAACAATCATCCATCCTGACCAAGTAGGTTTCATCCCAGGGATGCAGGGATGGTTCAATATACGGAAATCCATCAACGTAATCCAGTATATAAACAAACTCAAAGACAAAAACCACATGGTCATCTCCTTAGATGCGGAAAAAGCATTTGACAAGATCCAACACCCATTCATGATAAAAGTCTTGGAAAGATCAGGAATTCAAGGCCCATACCTAAACATGATAAAAGCAATCTACAGCAAACCAGTAGCCAACATCAAAGTAAATGGTGAGAAGCTTGAAGCAATCCCTCTAAAATCAGGGACTAGACAAGGCTGTCCACTTTCTCCATACCTATTCAACATTGTACTTGAAGTCCTAGCCAGAGCAATTCGACAACAAAAGGAGATCAAAGGGATACAAATTGGAAAAGATGAAGTCAAAATATCACTTTTTGCAGATGATATGATAGTATATATAAGTGACCCTAAAAATTCCACCAGAGAACTCCTAAGCCTGATAAACAGCTTCAGTGAAGTAGCTGGATATAAAATTAACTCAAACAAATCAATGGCCTTTCTCTACACAAAGAATAAACAGGCTGAGAAAGAAATTAGGGAAACAACACCCTTCTCAATAGTCACAAATAATATAAAATATCTTGGCGTGACTCTAACTAAGGAAGTGAAAGATCTGTATAATAAAAACTTCAAGTCTCTGAAGAAAGAAATTATAGAAGATCTCAGAAGATGGAAAGATCTCCCATGCTCATGGATTGGCAGGATCAACATTGTAAAAATGGCTATCTTGCCAAAAGCAATCTACAGATTCAATGCAATCCCCATCAAAATTCCAACTCAATTCTTCACCGAATTAGAAAGAGCAATCTCCAAATTCATCTGGAATAACAAAAAACCTAGGATAGCAAAAACTCTTCTCAAGGATAAAAGAACCTCTGGTGGAATCACCATGCCGGACCTAAAGCTCTACTACAGAGCAATTGTGATAAAAACTGCATGGTACTGGTATAGTGACAGACAAATAGACCAATGGAATAGAATTGAAGTCCCAGAAATGAACCCACACACCTATGGTCACTTGATCTTCGACAAGGGAGCTAAAAACATCCAGTGGAAGAAAGACAGCATTTTCAACAAATGGTGCTGGCACAACTGGTTGTTAACATGTAGAAGAATGCGAATCGATCCATTCCTATCTCCTTGTACTAAGGTCAAGTCTAAGTGGATCAAGGAACTTCACATAAAACCAGAGACACTGAAACTTATAGAGGAGAAAGTGGGGAAAAGCCTTGAAGATATGGGCACAGGGGAAAAATTCCTGAATAGAACAGTAATGGCTTGTGCTGTAAGATCGAGAATTGACAAGTGGGACCTCATGAAACTACAAAGCTTCTGCAAGGCTAAAGACACCATCAATAAGACAAAAAAACCACCAACAGATTGGGAAAGGATCTTCACCTATCCTAAATCAGATAAGGGACTAATATCCAATATATATAAAGAACTCAAGAAGGTGGACTCCAGAAAGTCAAATAACCCCATTAAAAAATGGGGCTCAGAACTGAACAAAGAATTCTCACCTGAGGAATACCGAATGGCAGAGAAGCACCTGAAAAAATGTTCAACATCCTTAATCATCAGGGAAATGCAAATCAAAACAACCCTGAGATTCCACCTCACACCAGTCAGAATGGCTAAGATCAAAAATTCAGGTGACAGCAGATGCTGGCGAGGATGTGGAGAAAGAGGAACACTCCTCCATTGTTGGTGGGATTGCAAGCTTGTACAACCACTCTGGAAATCAGTCTGGCGGTTCCTCAGAAAATTGGACATAGTACTACCGGAGGATCCAGCAATACCTCTCCTGGGCATATATCCAGAAGATGTCCCAACCGGTAAAAAGGACACATGCTCCACTATGTTCATAGCAGCCCTATTTATAATAGCCAGAAGCTGGAAAGAACCCAGATGTCCCTCAACAGAGGAATGGATACAGAAATTATGGTACATTTCCACAATGGAGTACTACTCAGCTATTAAAAAGAATGAATTTATGAAATTCCTAGCCAAATGGATGGACCTGGAGGGCATCATCTTGAGTGAAGTAACACAATCACAAAAGAACTCACACAATATGTATTCATTGATAAGTGGATATTAGCCCAAAACTTAGGATACCCAAGATATAAGATACAATTTGATAAACGCATGAAACTCAAGAAGAATGAAGACCAAAGTGTGGACACTGTGCACCTTCTTAGAATTGGGAACAAAACACCCAGGGAAGGAGTTACAGAGACAAAGTTCGTAGCTGTGATGAAAGGATGGACCATTTAGAGACTGCTGTATCCAGGGATCCGTCCCATAATCAGCTTCTAAACGCTGACACCATTGCATACACTAGCAAGATCTTGCTGAAAGGACCCAAATATAGCTGTCTCTTGTGAGACGATGCCGGGGCCTAGCAAACACAGGAGTGGATGTTCACAGTCAGCTATTGGATGTATCACAGGGCTCCCAATGGAGAAGCTAGAGAAAGTACCCAAGGAGCTAAAGGGATCTGCAACCCTATTGTTGGAACAACATGATGTACTAACCAGAACCCTGGAGCTCTTGTCTCTAGCTGCATATGTATCGAAAGATGGCCTAGTCGGCCATCACTGGAAAGAGAGGCCCATTGGACTTGCAAACTTTATATGCCCCAATATAGGGGAATGCCAGGGCCAAAAGAATGGGAATGGGTGGGTAGGGAAGTGGGGGGCGCTATGGGGGACTTTTGGGATAGCATTGGAAATGTAATTGAGGAAAATATGTAATAAAAATATTAAAAAAAAAAAAAGAAATCAAAAGCAGAGGGACAGGACTGCAAAAAGCAGATTCATTGTCCTCCAAGAGGAGCAAAGATGATTTAAAGAGATGTACTTGGGCCCTTCCCCCCTTGCCTGTAAGACTACGTAATACTCAGACACACTGGTCTTCAAGTACCTGGAAATTCCCCCAGGAATCTCATGCTGGGAGAAAGAAAAACCTGTGCCAGTCAGATGGGCAACTTTTCTCCCAGAAAGGTTTTCTATGATTCTAACAATTTATCAGACTACCTTGCTGGGCAGACAGGGGTCCAGACAATGGTGGGTCAATGATGAATGTGGACACACTTAACCAGAACGGCTTAGTTATACATACTTCTTGCACTCTATTTAAACCTAAACCTCATGTTAAGACCTTAATATGGGCTTGGGCTATGAGGAGGAGGTGTTTGGATCTCTTTATTTGTTCCTATTTCCAGTATGGCCACATTGAATAAATCTCCTTTCTCCTTACTACACTGTCACCTCCTTATTTCTGTTGAGGACATGTGGCTGAGCCTAGCTTGTAAGGACTTCCAAGACCCAGCCTCTGACTCTAGCAAGTCTAGTGACATTATTAGCACTATTGTTAGTGAGCAGATATGAGAATGATCGAGGTCTGGAACTTTCCCTGGCTTATGACCTTACTGGATTCTTAAAACTAAAGGCCCTACCTCTAAGTCAAGTCTGAAACCATCCATTCTTACCTGAGTAGTTATAGGGTATACAAAGGAATTGGTTTTGTAATGATCACCACTGTTTATCACAAAAGACCTAGTATGTTTTGTTCTTTGTAGGTGCTATGTGTGTATGTGTGTGTGTGTGTGTGTGTGTGTACATTCACACATGTATGGGAAGGTACACATGTATGTACTTACATTTATAGACCAAAAGTTGACATTGGGGATTTTCAATCACTCTCCATCTTATTTTTCTGAGATAGGATCACTCACTGAACTAGCCTAGAGTGACTGGCCTACTGTCTCCCATGCTGGGATTGCAAGCACACCACCACGCCTAGTTTTTTTTTTTTTCCCTTGCTCAATTCAGTTCTCAAGCTTGTACATAAGAACATACTGACTAAGCCATCTCCATAGGTCCTTCTTTGACTCTTTGATACATAAACACCTCTCATAGCCTAATCCTAATACATACACTGGTTTGAGCCTGCAGGCCACTTTGAGACTTGACTTGGAACATTGCACACCAAGATGCATTTCCTCTAAAGAAAGCAAAGAGGTCCAGTCCCCTAGGAGCAGCTAGACAAAGTGTGGATCTCTTCCAGATCTATAGTTATAATTAGGAAATGTCTCTGAAGCACCAAGAGCCAATGTCAGGCAGTATGGCATAAGAGCTGGGTGTGTATCCTAGCCCAACTACTTGCCATGGGTGTGGTCTTGCCACATCATTCACTTTCCTAAGTTTCAGATCTTTTTTGTTGCTTGTGTGCTGCTATTATACTTGGCTATTACACTATTCCACATCTGAGTAGGGTAGAAGTACAAATAATTGGCATGAAAATTATACTAATTCTATAAACATGGTTCTTATGACAATTGTGTGCCTTATGCTAGCATTAGAAATTAGGAATTGTTTTCAAGTTTGATATACATAAGAATTGTCTCAAGATAATGAAGAATCCTAGGCCATGCCATTCTCAATTCAAGTTAAAAGAGTAAGATGAGATGAATCCCATCTGTCTCCACTTGGGTTTTACTGCTGGGAACAGACCCCAGGACCAAGGCAACTCTTATAAGGACGACATTTCATTGGGACTGGCTTACACCACTGTTCAGAGATTCAATTCATTATCATCAAGGTAGGAGCATGGCAATGCGCAGGCAGGCATGTCGCAGGAGGGGCTGAAAGATCAACATTTTCATCTGAAGGTCACTAAAAGACTGATATCCAGGCAGCTAGGAAGAGGGTATCGAAAGATGGCCTAGTCGGCCATCAATGGAAAGAGAGGCCCATTGGACTTGCAAACTTTATATGCCCCAATATAGGGGAATGCCAGGGCCAAAAGAATGGGAATGGGTGGGTAGGGAAGTGGGGGGCGCTATGGGGGACTTTTGGGATAGTATTGGAAGTGTAATTGAGGAAAATATGTAATAAAAAATATTAAAAATTAAAAAAAAGCCCATACCCACGGTGACACACTTTCTCCAACAAAGCCGCACCTGCTTCAACGAGGCTACACCTCCCAATAGTGCCACTCCCTGTGCCAAGCTACCGCATTATCCAATCCACTTGGGACTATGAGAAGAGAGAGTTTATACACAAACATGGGAAGGATGATTAGAGTATACAGGGTAAAGACCCCTGTTTAAGATAAGCTATAGACACATGGAGGCACATCTGAGCTGTATACATGAGGAGGCACAATCTAAGAGGTATACACATGGAGAAATAGAGGACACACTCTTCAACAACCAGCAGACACCATTTCTCATTCATAAGGCCACCAGAATATTAGAAAGACTCCATAGAGACAGTATAGTGCAAACTAGATTTGAGGGAGAGGAAGGTTTTACCACATAGATATTTAGAGAAAGAGAAATCAGGAAGACAGAAGTTTATAGGAATTGCCACACTGAGGAGAAAACTCTAGACAAGGAGATAAAAGGCTAATGGGAGGGACAGTATGAAGGCCATGGGAGATCAGGTTACAAGGACCTTCAAGGGCAGCCCATGCTATTAGAAAACCTGAGCCTCGTAGTTGGTTCTATGACACATAAAATCACTGAGGCCCCAAACACAGACTGAGAGGTCATGGAATTCTCCAGCTCAAACTCTCCCCTGTTAAAGATGAAAAAATATCGTTCAGAAAATGCAGGTGGTTGGGCCAAGGGCACACAGAGTAAGATGGAAGGTGTCATCCTCTTGCCTTACTTCATCCCACATGATCCCTGACACTCTGAAAATAGAGATTTATAGGCCCTGGAGATCAGAAGCAGAGGAAATCCCCCAAATCCATTACCCTTTCAATCCCAACATTATGCTGGGTCATAGGAAGGGCTAGGAAAAACAGTTACCCCAGTGATTTATGATGCAGGAATAGAGACCACCTATTGTGCCCAGGCCTGAAGCACATTCTACTTCAGGCTTGAAAATAACACTGAGTATCTCTGGTCTGCTGGCCATATGTTAGCATAGACTTGGGCCTTCATGTCAGGACATAGTAGCCCATACAGCCCTAGGTTCACATGGTCTTGTTTGTGAGGAACCAGAGCTCCAGACTGATCATGAAAAAGACACAATTTATTTTTTGGCTCTTGCATCTGGAAAGGAATGAATCCCAGATTGTGCTGTTGGCATGGAGACATGGAGGCTGAGCTCTTGCCTGAGACACCAAGGGCAGCTGCAGACCCTGCAGAGGGTCACAGAACAATCAAGCGTGACTCACTATGCCCTGGTTTGGGGGCTTCAACTTACAGATGGTATTCATTTCATAAGCCCAGTTGACCAGAGGTCACAGGAAGTCACAGTCAAACAGAGCCCTAGAGGACATCTTGGCCATCTCTTCTTTAAAATGAGTCAGAAAGAAGGAAAAATAAGTCACATGAGGTCATAGTCAGAGAACTGGCAGGACCAAGTTCCTCAAATATCAAGGGCGGTTCTTCTTCCACTGAAGCCCTTCATCTCCCTCAAGCAAGAGTGGAAGGTTACAGGTCCATCACGTGTTATCTGAAAGGCAATTCAAGATCTTCTTCCTGTATACCGTCCAGGGTACCATAATCCTTCTAACCAAGGCAATTTTCCTTTTACCTGGGACAGAGTTTGGCTGACTTTCAGGTTTGGATAATCAGTTATTGCCAGTTCAGAATGTGTTCAATGTGGATATGATGGCTGAAATAGCACCTCATAACCTTGGGGAGCCCAGAAGGTAGAGAGCTAGGGGGAAGAAAGAATAGAAAGAAATGATAAAAAAAAAAAAAGAGGTCTCCACATCAGTGAAGCAGGATCTTGGTTCTTCTAGATGGCTTAAGGGACCTGAAAGAGTTGGAAAGTAGAAAGGTCAGTGAAGGTGGTCTGGTCAAACTTCACACCTGACAAGGCCATCCCTGTATGGAGGAGGGCATTGCCATGGATACCAGAATCAGGAGAGATGGTTAGCAGATAGGTGGGGTTATGTTAATAGCCTCACCATGCTCCCACTGACTTAGCTATCACAGTAGAGTCCTGGCAATTATACCACCTTCCACTCGGCTACTAAAGACAAAAATGCCAAGGCCCAAGTCTCAAAGCTACAGAGGCTGCAAGCTTCAAAATTCTGTGCTTTCCTAAGCTTTTATGAAAAAGCACTGAACAACAGCAGCAGGAGAAAAATGCACTCCCTAGAAGGAGACTCACCTAGAAGCAGATGTGAAACAAGCAGAGGAAGACAGGAAGATAACTTCGAGGATGGTAGAGCCAGAGGCAGAAAGCTGTTAACAACTGAAAATGTCTCAGGGAGAGGTGATTCGTTTTATTCGGCAGCTCTTTGGTGTTCTCACAGTATACAGGCTGGGTGATGGATTTGACAGCCCCAGCACATTTGCAGCATGAGTAGCAAAGTCAGTCACTTCACAGAAAATCCAAAAGCCAAGTTCTTTGTCCATGGGATCCTTACGCGCTTGACCTTTTGTTCCTGCCCCCACCATGGCTCCCTCAAACTCTTACTCTTCTCCAGCTCCCCCCAGCCCACTGAAAAAGCCGTTCTCGTAAGAGAATAGTGAGCATTTTTTCTTAGCTCTCTTTGTGTAGCCCAAACTCACGTGCACACACGGATGCACACGCACACACACACACACACACACACACACACACACACACCGAAAACATGCAGGCAGGCAGGTTCTCTGCTCCTTTATGATTGGACTGATCTGACACTGTATCTGCTCATAAGAAACCAGGAGTGAGTCTGACACAGCACATTCCTAAATGGATCCTCCTTACCCTTCCATAAAACTGTGAGTGAACTTTAACCTTCAAAAAAGAAGTCACTCTGCACACATCATTTCCTCTTGCTGTGCTGCAGACTTTAGGTCTGTAAACTAGAACCTCTTTGGAGATGATCTCATTTGTGAGTGCTATCCTAGAAGCAGCCCCTTTGAGGGTTGAGGCATGAGGCTGGTAAGGGCCAATGGTTCATCTCACAGTATCTTTTCCATTTCCCCATTCCATCTCCCAGAGCACAGGGCAGAATCATCAGGCATATTTGCACTATCCAGAGCCCATCAAGCCCCCAAGAGACCAGCTCTGTTAGCTGAGTCATATCTTAGTTGACAGAGGCTTTTTTAGTCCCTCAGAGTACTGGAGCAGAGGCCCAAGGGGAAACTTCTGCAAGCCCCTAATGGAAGAAGGCCTCACCTCCATGACCTTTTCTGAACAGGAAGTACACTGTGGCCTGGATATACCCCTCCTCTACACGCTAAGGTTCCAGCAGCCACTCCCAGAATAAATCCCTGCCCATGGGATTCGGGGCTCATGCACAGGCCTGAGCACTGGCAGAGAAGGAGTTGTCCCCAGCCAGGGATGGATTTTCATTACCAGCCCACCCAAGTGTTACTTGGCTGCTGGTGCCTCTGAGCTTTTCAGGAGTGAAAATGAGAGAGGGGGCAGAGGAAGTTCTGGCAGGCTTAGGAACCCTCCTATTTTGTTCAAGGACATAGAAGTGGATCCAGCATGACTTTGGGTTTGAAAATGAATTGCCAGCACAGAGCAGATTCCTGATGCATGTGCCCCAGATGTTTCTAGACTATTTGTTTGTGTTAATGGAAAATGGCTGCATTAATAACCCTTATAAGTATTCCTACAGGGAGTTTGTGTCTACATGTCTCACATTTGCTGTGGGTTTAGGAGGTAAGGAAAGGATATCAGACACAGGGAACAGGCCAGGAAATGACCTTGTTCAAGTGACAGCTAGTGACAAAAGCCAGAGCCAACACTTTTTTCTTACCTGCTTTGTCCAATCATTGAATATTCACAGGGCACCATAGCTCTTTTTATCATTATCTCATTTAAACCCTATGACAAAGAAGAGGCCAACCTCAGAGAAAGCAGCGAGTGTCCTGCCCAGCCAGCCACATACCCAGTAACAACAGAGCACAAATAGAACACGGAGTTTCAGACTCCAGATCAAAAACCTCTGCATATCGCTACTCAACATGGAAATGACAAGCACAAACAAGGACCACAAGGGACCTTGGGAGGGTCACTAATGCAAGCATCTTCTTTGTGTCAACACTTCCCTTTCAAGCCTTAAAATGGACCAAGTGCCAAGTCAGTCACTGACATACATGAGAAGCACCATGTCCTGGCCTGCAAGAAAAAGACAATCTTCAACATCTCTAATTCCCAGCCTCTCCTGGAGAGTGAGTAACTGTGCTGTGACTAAGCCTGTGCTCGGGGAAGCAAGGAGAATGTTGATGCAGCCAGGGCCAGGGCCAACTGCACACAAGTAAATGACCTAGGTTCTCTGTCTTTGTTTTCTAGTTCTCAGCCAGGACCAGAAGCATTGTAAGGACAGCTTTAACAATGCCCTGGACACAGAATTGACTCTCAGTGAATGATAATGAGTCCTGGGTACCTATAGAGTAGTTGGTCAACTACTCTATAGAAGTGTATATACCTCTCACACTCTACAAGACTGAGACTCAGCAGTAACCAAGTTTAAATATGATGGTCACATAATGAACACTTATTGGTATGTTTGTAGAACTTGAATTTGGTCACTTTGTCTTATACAAATATGTAAATGACAGAGAAGTTATAGCTTGAGTGCTAGATGGGATCTATCCAAATCATAAGTTCAGAACATGCATCAAGTATGTTGAGATCCAAACAATCACCTGGGACTAATGACTGCATGCCAGGTCTGCCACATGCTGAGCTGGTAGGCATACATGCATACATACATGTATAATACACACCTATACACATATATATACACACATAGATGATAGATAGATAGATAGATAGATAGATAGATAGATAGATAGATAGATAGATAGATAGGACAGACAGGCAGACAAACAAACAGAAAGAGACAAACAAACAGGACAGGGAAAAGAATATAAACTCAGGACTTGTATGAGATGAGCTATAATTCTGGCTTAGTGCTTGGGTGATCTCGAGCAAATGGCTCTTCTCAAAATCTCTAGAGAAGAGGGAAATGAGACCCACTTCACATGAGTATTTCTATCAGATAAAATGCCTACAGCACTTTAGATGCTCTCAGGTACTGAGAATGGCCACGAGGAATAAATTCTGGTTCTTGTTTCTTCTACAGACTTACCTTCCAGCAGTCTGCTGATTCTTGTCCAGGCCTTTCCATCCCTACATCATCTTCCTGTCTCTTCTGGCCAATTCCACTGCTGCCTAGCAATCACTTTTTCCTTCCACTTTGGTGTGATGCTTCCACATAGCCTAGTTTACAGGTGAGAAAACTGAACCCTAAAACAGACAATGACCTGCTCAAGATATAATCAGTGAGAAACAAGTGTGGAACTGACCAGTTGTCATGCATCTAGCTCCATTTCCATTCACGGGTACAATAATTATTCACTCAGCACTTAATTATGCCTCACACGGTGCAAGGGGTTAACAGTTTCAAGAAACTCATATCCTACAGGTGGAATTGTGGGCCATGTTGACTTCACTTTGTGTTCTTGGTATTGTGGGAAATAGGGAAAACACAAAGGTGAACCTGACAGTCATGGATGCCCCATAGAGAATGAACACTTTTGAGGGCAGATGTCGTATGTGTATTAAAATAAAATACTTTAATTTTTATTAATATCTGATGAGGGAATCCAGCAAGATGAGACCCATCAAGAAAGTAGCAGACAGCAGTGTTGAGACCTCAGGAGAAGAGAGAAGATTTCACTTGGAACAGGGCTGGCAAGAGATGGGAGTAAGCTGAAGAGAAGAGACCACAATTCCCTTGAAGAGTCAGAGAAGATCAGATCTGTGTGGCTAGAGCAGAGTGGGAGATATTGGTGGAGCCTCACTGAGTCTAGAGAAGCAGAGCTGGGTCATAAAGAGCCTTCAAGGTAGACTAAGAAGACAATATGTCATAATAAGGCCAGCACAAGATCTTCCAAGTGTCCTAAACAAAGAATAGAAGAATTGACATTTGGAATGAGTACTCTGACTTTAGTTTAGAGGAAGGATTGAAAGAAAGAGATACACAGATACACAAGATTCAGATCAGTAAGGTAACTGATACAAAGAAATCAACACATTTTAATGGTTACTAACAAATGGGCACCAGCCAAACAGAATAGAAGAGAGTCCAGAATGCTAAGCTGCTGTGTGGCAGAGAAGGCAATCATAGGAGAGTTGTTAATGGAGACAATGGCTCTTAATCAGTTTACAGAGACTTACTTCTACACTAAGACTACACTGGCTCTTTGCGTACATGCGTACATGTGTGCGTGTGTATGGACGAGCGTGCGTGCATGCATGTGTGTGTGTGTGTGTGTTGTGTATGAAATTTTAATTCTTCTTGATTCTTTATTTTGCATTCTCTGTGAACATCAACCCTCCTCCTAGTTCTTTTTAAACTTCTTCCTGTACCTTGACATTTCCTTGCAAGGACTCCAGATTCTCTTAGCAGGCAACAGTGACCCCCAGGGAGATCTCAGGTTTGAGGGTCCTGTTTGCTAATTTGCAAACTAAAAGTAATCAAAGCAGAGAATCATTCATTCATTCATTCATTCATTCACTTGTGTTTTCCTACAAAGGTATAATGTGTGCAGTATCCATCCTTAATTCCTTATATTTAACACTCTTTCTGAAACCTGGTATAAAATTGGCCTAATGTGTGTGTGTGTATATATGTGTGTGTGTATACATATATATACATATATATGTGTGTGTGTACATATATGTGTGTGCATATATGTATATATACACATATATACATACATATACATATAAATACATATATGTATATATACATGTATATATGTACACACATATATGTATATGTGTGTATGTGTGTGTATGTTTATATATATGTGTGTGTATATATATATATACATATATATATATACATAACTTTTCAATTGCTATAATAATATGCTATAACCAAGGTAACTTATAAAAGAAACATTTAATTGGGCTCATGGTTTCAGCCACAGTATGGTGTTTTCTGTAAGTCGTGGGGGTTTTCTCCCATGCTCCTCCTTGTGAAATAATAATTCTGAGAGTTAAATATACTTATAAACACCTTGGCCATAAGCTTTGGGTTGTTCTCTGACTAGCTCATAACTTAATCACTTAGATATTTTAATATTTGTACACCACATGGCAGTTACCTTTGCTCAATTTTCATGTGTCTGTTCTCTTCCAGAGTTCCTGGGGCAATCCTCCTGCACCTGTTTCCCAGAATCCTCTCTGTCTTTCTGCCTGTCTCTGTGTTCTCTCTCTCCCAAATTTCCTACCTTCCAATCCTGCCTCAGCTCATTGGCCAATGGCTTTTTAATTGACAGATAAATGCTTTTATACAGTGCACAAGAGATTATCTCTATAGGCAGCTGAGAGCTCACATCTTGCTCCATAATCATTAGGCAGA